>NC_064616.1:972583615-973208615 GCF_023898315.1 Schistocerca nitens
CCAGTCTCTTGTCTATTAAAATTACTTGACATTACACTTGCGTTTCGTGATGACACTGCTTATGGTTCACTTCTACCTAGCGTTTTGTTATTCTTCACGCTCCGTTGTCTTCTCTGCAGATGCCTTCGTAAATCTTCTGTCTTGAAAATTTTGTTTCTTCCACTCTTCCTTGTGCCAATATTTTTCTCTCGTAACTCATCGTCTTCGTTGAATTGTTGGAATCAGATGTCTTCTCGAAACTTTGGTGTTTAACTGCAACAATGTCCAATAGTAGGTTTCTGAATACTCCCATGTTCCATCCACGTCCATATACTTGTACCGCGTTCTCCATATTAGTACAATACGTATCTTCTCGTCTTAAAATCTTCTGACTTTCACCACAACGAAACCTTTTTCCATTCCACGAAATTACCACTTTTTCTACCAATTAACGACACATTCGCGATCGTCCGTCATTACGTGACCGAGTCCCAGCACAGACTAACTACTTTCGCTTATTATTCCCCGTGAACAAAAAATTTAGCATC
The DNA here is from genome assembly GCF_023898315.1 of Schistocerca nitens. Lineage (NCBI taxonomy): Eukaryota > Metazoa > Arthropoda > Insecta > Orthoptera > Acrididae > Schistocerca > Schistocerca nitens. The sequence goes on from NC_064616.1 coordinate 972,584,143, forward strand.
TCTAAACTTTTCCTATCGGACCGAACCGTTTGTAGCTTACACACAAATAATATGCAATCAGATGTACAGAAACGAATTCGTATGAGACATTACATGCCATGCACATTAAACATCAAATTAATGAAAGGGATAAAGGCGGTATAATCAATCACAATCTTTATTGTACATATAGCCAAATATTAACATTGTGTTATGTTGCCTTGTGATAAAGAAAAAAAAGATATACCTGTTACACTGCTTCTACCTATTTAAATCCAAAGTATTTTTCATTTGGGTCGTAGCCTTCGAATTATTTCATATGGACTTGGCACATACAGTATGACGATAAGATATAGCGCTAGCCAAACGTCGACGCTAGGTAACATCAAAGTTAAAATCACATTCCAGTAACGCAGGGTCGTCATCAACACACACCGCAGAGCCTGTAGTTCACATTGGAGGGATGCAGTCCGCACAATGTGCCGCGGCAGGAAGATGTTCAAATATGTGTGAATTCCTAAGAGACCAAACTGTTGAGGTTATCGGTCCCTAGACTTACACACTACTTAAACTAACTTATGCTAAGAACAACACACGCACCCATGTCCGAGGGAGGACCCGAACCTCCGGCGGGAGGGTTCGCGCAATTCGTGAGATGGCGCCTCAAACCACGCGGCTCTCTGCTGCGGTAGATCTACTAAAGATACTGCCTACACTATGCTTGTCCGCCTTCTTTTGAAGTACTGCTGCGCGGTGTGGGAACCTTACCCGATACAATTAACGGAGTACATCGAGAAAGTTCAGAGAAAGGCAATATGTTTTGTATTATCGAGAAATATGGGTGAGAGTTTTACGGACATAATACAGGACTTGGGGTAGACATCATTAGAAAAAAGGCGTTTCTCGTTGTGGCGGGATCTTCTCACTAAATTTTACTCACCAACTTTCTCCTCCGAATGTGAAAATATTATGTCGACTCCGACCTACATAGGGAGAAACGATCATTATAATAAAGTAAGGGAAATTAGAGCACGTACGGAAAGATTTAGGTGTTCGTTTTTTCCGCGCACCGTTCGAGAGTGGAATAATAGAGAATTATTGTGAAGGGGGTTCGATGAACCCTCTGCCAGATTCTTAAGTATAATTTGCGAAGTAGCCATCTAGATTTTAGATATAGATACATCGATACGTCCGGCGAGATTACAAGAACGTGCAGTAGTTCATCTCAACCTCGGTTTCGAACATTTAAGGAACGTTCGCTCCAAGTCACCCCAAGGAACATCCCAATTTACCGTATTGTGTCTTTTCTGTAGCAGTTTTCACATTCAGAGAGGAACTTCAGGGGTCTGTGAACTTACTGCACTTCTCATGAAGACCGAGCTGAAAACTGAATTTAGTTGGCGTTACGAAGGGAAACAAAAAGTGGACTTATCTCCTGACTCAACATGTTTGTGATAATAACGTGCACAACATAATATTTTGCCATATCTTCCTACCCTTGAAGACTTTAGGGAGGGGCCCTCGCGTCTTCTTGTTCCTTTATTAACCTGCTTTACTTTCGTTTGACGCAACACGACTTTAGCATTACTACCTCTGTATCATTGTCATATTATTAGCTTCTTACCATAAGTGGCCTACCAAAGACAGGGGTCTTAAGAGTACAATACATGCAGTTAGCTCGGAAAGCGTCCGACGTTTGTGTGGTGCGCTTCTTGAGACTAGTGGAATCATCCTTGAACTGTGCTGAACAACAACACTACCTCGTTGACTAGGCTCCATTTTGTGGAAAAGCTTCAGCCAAGTTATGTCATTTACATCTGTGATCTGGGAAACAAATTTTTATCGAAATGTAGGTATACAAATTATAAAAGAACGGTTCCAATTATTACAGAATGCAAGGAGAAATGGAATACTTACAGGTTGTGAATGTTCAAAAGCTGGTCGGAGAAACTATTTTAGAATGAACGTCTTGAGAGTTTAGGATTGTACACCGGACCGCGTTATCTGTGGTGGAAAAGTACTGGAAAAAAATATCAGAATGCCTTAGGACCGACGTAAAGTTTCAAACAGCTTCTATCAGTTTACTGCTGCTTTAAACTCGACAGATGATACGCACAGTTGAGCCCGCTAAACAGCATCTTTCCGCAACAGAGAGCAATTTTTTCTGAAACTTCACTAAATGTTTGCGGAGGCCATGGCAAGCCTAAATCAGAATCTACGATCGGGGATTTAAGCCCTCTAGTTACGCAAAGTACTCACAGCGTCTCCTCAATTGGTACGACGGAAGCATTACAAATGGTTAGCATTGGAACCACAGTCGGCCGATAATCTATAATTACGGTTATACATCATTTCACAGATTAAATCTGGATGACTGTCGTTTCAGTTCTGTAAACGGCACAGAGCGATGTGTACCAATGATGAAAACAGTGATCTTATATTCGAAATGACTGGAGTTACGGTCTCCCTTGTTCAGGTATTAGGACCAATTTGACGGATGACGGGGTCTTTCATCTCTTTCGCCAACTGGGCAACATATGGCGGCATCGTCATCGTCCAGATACTTGCCTCGAAACTTCCTGACAAATTAAAACTACGTGCCGCGGGCAGTCGCTCTGCCGATTAAGATATCAAAGCTGGTAGAACAATTGCCCTCGAAAGGCAAGTGTTCCGGGTTCGAGCCCCGGTCCTGCACACAGTTCTAATCTGCGAGGAAGTTTCAGATCAGCACACACTCTGCTGCATCGTGAAAATTCATTTTTGAAACTCTGGCCTTCGATGTTTCAGTTAACGATTTAACCACTTATTTTGTGTGCCAACGGCCTTGCCGCAGTGCTAACATCGGTTTCCGTAAGATCACCGAAGGTAAGCGCTGTCGGGCTGTGCTAACACTTGGATGGGTGACCATCCGGTCTGCCGAGCGGAGTTCACTCAGCCCTTGTGAGGCAAACTGCGCAGCTACTTGATTGAGAAGTAGCGGCTCCGGTCTCGTAAACTGACATGTGGTCGGGAGAGCGGTGCACATGCCCCTCCACGGCTGTGGGCCGAGGATGACACGGCGGCCAGTCGGTACCGTTTATCCTTCGCGGCCTGTTCGAGAGGAGTTTAGTTTTTTCGCTCATTTTGTGTCCCAAACTTGTCAAAACTTTGTAAACCCTGCTACGAAAGCCCTAACTGTAAAATATTGAATTACCTTTAGAATAGTTAAAAACTAAGGAAATATATGCCTGCAAACTTGGGATAAACGTACTTTACAATGACTTATTAGCCGCATAGGTGCAGTTATTGGACAGAGAAGAGCGGCGTCGTACCTGCAGACATAGCCTAATTATAAAGACCTGTAAAAATGGGACCAACCGAACGGTCTGTGGCTGTCAGAAGACGATAACTATTTAACAGTGAGAACCGGAGAGTTAATTTGCAGGAATGATGGCTGGATGTCGCACTGGTCGTAGCCTATTTGACTGGCGTCGGCTGGGAGCGGAGCGCATTCCGGCGCTCCCCACGTAATAGCTGGCAGGCTGCGCCTTCTTGCTCCTTTCCTAACCGACGATCGATTCCGACAAACGTGCGGAGAGCAGCCGCGGCAAGCGCATTGTATTGAGGACGCATTATGAATGCGCCAATGGGAGGAATTAATTTAAACGATTCTGAAAGAGAAAAAAAAAAGAGGACCCGAATACTGGATTCAATCAGCTGGGGCGGCTAATACGAATACATTTGCATGGCTGAACGCTCCCGTGGTCGCCAGCCGACCTTCGGCGCTCTCATATTCCGCCGGACAGTGAGCAAGCGGGCTGTTGTTGCGTTGCATTTATGTCATCCTCGTAACCGTGCGTGCGACCGAGCGAGGTGGCGCTGTGGTCAACACAACGGACTCGCACTTGGGAGTACGACGGTTCAGATCCGCGTACGGCCATCCGGATTTAGCTTCACCGAGATTTCCCTACGTCACTTCCGGCAAATGCCGGGATTTGTCCTCTGAAAGGGCACGGCCGATCAACTTCATTCATCCTTCAAATGATCCGAGCTTGTGCCCCGTCTCTAATGACCACGTTTTCGACGGGACGTTAAACCCTAATCTTCCTTCCTTTTTCCGTGCGTGTGGGGCACTGCGGTGCAGAAAAACCGAGAAATGCACTTTCTTGAAGTATGATTTTCACACGGGGCAAGTGGAAGTATTTGTTTAACAGAAGTGTGCGGACCAGCACTCCCCATCTCAGTTACGGATTTCTTGTCATTTATGCATGCAATTACAGTGTGCAGCGGATGTACTAATAATTGGCGCATATGTGTGTCCGCTTATGACAAGAGCATCTAATTTTAATATCGATGCACAGTAGGATTTCGTCATTGTATTTTTAAGTGATGGAAAAATTAGCTTTTATTTATACACTGTTTACGTAAAAGAATACTGACAGCTACCTTGTATAACATATTTAGTACGGGTAGGTAGGGCGCGGCCGACCGCCGTGTCATCCGCGTCGCTGGACGCGGTTTGGAAGGGCATGTGGTCAGCATCCCGCTTTTCTGGTCGTTGTTGGGTTTCTCGACCTCGGTCGCGGTCGAATAGCTCCTCAGTTGGCGTCACGTTACTCACTCCGTACGAGTCCTCACATCACGGAAAAATTCCCGCCAGTAACGGGTATCAAACTCTAGTGCGCTGACCACTCAGCTACGGAGACGGACAAGCATACTAAGAATTTTTGCAACGTTTGGTTGGGTGGACGATTTATTTATTGCCGCTGCCGTATCGAAAATCGATATAATGGGACAGTGGCTTTGTCAAAATAGAACTGATTAATTACATGTCGCTGTTTATATTTTCAATAAGTAAACTTCGTTATTAATTGACTTGAACAACGTTTAAAACTGAATGAGATTTTCACTCTGCAGCGGAATGTGCGCTGATATGAAATTTCCTGGTAGATTAAAACTGTGTGCCCGACCGAGACTCGAACTCGGGACCTTTGCCTTTCGCGGGCAAGTGCTCTACCATCTTTTTCTCTCTCTCTCTCTCTCTCTCTCTCTTTTATTTTTTTGTTCGATATAGTTCGTTGCGTTTGGTCGGGCGGACGTCACAAGACATCCGTTCAAATTGGTCGTTGGTTCCTTGACTCAGTTTTTTTTATTACAGAGACCACGCAGCCCTCTGACCGAAAACGCTGAGCTACCGTGCCGGCGTGCTTCGGTAGCTCAGATGGTAGAGCACTTGCCCGCGAAAGGCAAAGGTCCCGAGTTCGAGTCTCGGTCGGGCACACAGTTTTAATCTGCCAGGAAGTTTCAACATTTAACTGGTATAACCAAGTACGCTATTTTGGACGGCGAGTGAGCTTCACAGACGTATGACGACAAAGTGCAAGTAAGCAGGCCTGTCGTGGGCTAATGAAGACCAGCGAAAAGAATCTTTGCATCTCTGTGCGTAGCTACGCATTGAACATAGTTAGCATGTAGTCCGCCTCGGTAGCCGCGTGGCCAATGCGGGAACTGCCAAACGGAGGGGCCCGGGTTCCATTCCCGGGTGGCCGCTCAGGGAGTGGGTGCAATCCATTCCACTATCATCATAATTGACATTCCACTATTGAGATGGCTGAATGGGCACGTCCCGAAAGCCAATTATTAAAAAAAACGTGGATTTTAGTGTCAGTGCATTGCAGTGTTAATTGTGAGTGACATAAAGTCAGTCGAGTGAGCTCAGCGCTCCGTATTCGCCAGCACTGCGCTGTTCCGGGCAGGTGTGTGAGAGAGAGAGAGAGAGAGAGACGGCTGTGGAGCCAAGGCTATGCACGTAGGAAGATTTGTTTGCAATACAGTGAGAGGCGAATATTGCAGAATACTTTTATAAGCACGATTCTATCACTAGGGTTTATTTTCAATTTTTTATTTTTCTGCTAAGGTAATACCTTTACTACTTAATTCAGTAAGTACATTAGGCATTGCTAATGTCAGTGAGTAGAACTGCAAAAATCTTCATATACAGGCATTGAACAGTAAATTGTTAAGTTCATAAATTTACAGACATTTATATTTTGGAATATGTAATGTATTTGGAACTATGGCTCGTGAAGCAGTCAAACAAATGAAATTACGCAGATTATAATCTGTCATATACAAACGTTGGCGGGACGTTGGCAGTTTCATAACAGAAAAAAACCGTTCACACACATACTTTGGACCCAGCATTGAAATAACTTAAGCGCCTAGTCTGTGCAGTCGAGGATATTGCTCTTGGGATATCATTTAATAACAGTCTTGTAAATTCCTGGATTGTACACACAGTTGGAGGTAAGGGCGAGGAACATTAACAGTCAAAACCGAGAACGATCTGACAAACAAATCGAAAAAAAGTTAAAGGCTTTCGTTGTCACTTGTTGACAAATTGCCTGTTGGCTTCTGTCTCGGTTTGTTTGATGACATTTCTGACGTTCTGTCAGCACGAGGGGCTGGCATTGTCAAAGCTTCACCGGCCATTACTGTTAGTGGAATGCAGTCGAGCTCGCGGCCATACATTAAGAACTTCCGTGTCGCCTAATTTTGCTATACGATTGGCTTCTCTCAGCGCGTGCTCTGCTACGGCCAATTTCTCCACCTGTCTCAGCCTGCAGTGCCGCATGCGTTTGTGGTCCTGATGTTGATCGATCGTCCAGTCATTCAGACATAGACTTTTACACATGTTCGTGCTGTGCGATGTATTCCCGACTTCTCCAACGGGTCCCTTTTGTCCTTTACCGATCTGAGACACTCTTTGATCTCCTTTGTCGGTTTATAAATAGTCTTTACGCCGTGTTTGCGCAATATGCGACCGATTCTGCGCGCCTTTTTGGCAATGTATGGTAGATGTTTTTTCCGCTATGTATCGCTTCACTTAATGTTTGATTGTGTGACGTTCCTTATGTAACTGGTGGAGTAGCCAGGCCAGGTCTGCTACAGTGTAAGAATTGTGTTCCCAATGCCCATCTCCACTGCTGACTACCCTACTGTTGTATGGTTTCCAGTGTGGACGTTTTCCACAGCTGCCCACCGAAATTACATGGAGCTGTTTTTGTCGAAAACATTGTCACGTTTCTTCTTGGACTTAATAATGGGAAGTGGATTTGTTGCTACTGCTTTGTGAAGCGGCCGACAGTTTACGTGCTGTTGCACTAATCTCGTACTCCTCACGCTAACCTAAAAATACTTCTGTTTACCGTTTCATCTGCCAGTGCAAGATATGAACGGATACATTTTTAAGAAATTAATGTTAAGGTAAACATTTTTTTACACGATTAATAATTTGCTAAATCACTATGATGTTCTCATATCTTTTGCATGTTGTATTGTTGGTATTTGTTATTCCAGATATACTTCTTCTTTTCTTTGTTTTTGTGACAATCGCCTTAACGTGACGATTTCGATATTTTCTCTCTTTGTGGCCACAGATCCAATGTGGCACTTTAATCTCACGTGCGACTATTGTCAACGTATTGTATAACTAGTGTGTGTAATGCACCACGCAAAAGGCGTTTTGTTTGGAAGGGGATATTTATAGAGCTGCTACGGAAACAGTCACTCCGACAACCTTGTAGTATTTCAGGTATCTTTGTGTCAGATGACTCAGTCTTCCTGTGTATGTAACCATCAATTAGAAAAAAGGCGTTGTCATACATTGTTTTTTTTCTTAATTTTGATGTCAACGTCTGCAACAAAACGAGAATTTCTGAAAATTATCCATTCCAGTGCACAATATTGTATTTTCCTATGGTCGTTCTGCTGTTACACACGATAGTAGAGATGTGGATTAGAGCACGAGCTTTTAAGTGTAATCCTCCATCTTTGGTGAAGACGACCAGACTTGCTTCACACGCAGTTACAGCAGTGCTCCTTCTCGCGTGAGATATTCCTGCCAGCACTGTGATGTTTCGTAACTGAGTGTGTCACTGTTCTGTTTCTTCTCATTTCGGCAAAATTTTATTTCTCAAAATTTAGAAATTTTAATACCTTCGTAAAACATGATATAAGAATTTTTAATTTATTGTCGGTTTGCCCTTTGTTTTTGCACCACATGTGACGCTGTGGCGAAGACGTTCCGTCAGCCTCCGATGGTCGAGGTAACATTTTTTCGCTTTTCTGTGTGTTCTAGTCTGTTATACGCTCTCAGCTGCATTACGTGAAGGTAAGTATATTGCCTGACTTAATTTGAGTGTGCTATAGTTACTGAGGAAAGGTTTGAGTTCAAACATCAGTACCTTCCTGCTAGTTCTTGTTTATACGGGATGGTCAGAAACAGTCTGAAAAGCTTGGGAGGGTATTACAGGGTAGGTTGTGTTGAGAAATAATTGTTAAGGACAAAAAGTCGATACTTTGCGCCGTTTTCGAGTTAATTAGCATTGAAGTTAGCCAAAGACGGTGTCGCCAAAAATCTAACAAAAAGATGATACAAAAACTGGACACTGGCCGGTAGAAAGGGTCGAACCCATGCCAAAGGCTGAGCAATCTCGTGCGCTATCATCAACGCTATGAGAACACCTGACGTTGATTGTATCTGGCGAGCCGCTTAAATTAGTGTGCTGTGTGTGTGTGTGTGTGTGGCGCGCGCAAGGGCGTTGTCTCCACATTTACCCTGTACCAACCTGCTGGAGCCACAGAGCCAGCGTATTCAGCGTTCCTTGATGGGGGCGAAGTTCTTAAACTTTGTTGACAAGTTCTTTATGTAAATGGCTGTTCCTCCCCCTCGTCACATCCCTCAACTTAGAAGGTGTGGCTTGGACGAAGGTGCGTTTCTGTGAGAAACAGAATGTCCATTGGTGTCGTAGGAATGAATTCCTCCAGTTCCGGCTTCTTTGTGAGGACTCCATGTGCAGTAAATATGCATAAGTGTGACGTCTTGCATCCTGGCTGGTCTAAGGGCTATGACTTGGTGCAAAGAGTTACGGCAAATTTGTGCGCACAACTACGTGATTGGCTAACTCCAATGCTAATTAACTTGGAAACGGCACAACGTATCGAATTTTTTTCTCAACAACTGTTTGTCAGCACAACCTACCCCCTAACACCCTTGCAAACATTTCAAACTATTTCCGACGACCCTGTATGACGAGGGGAAAAAAAGCGGTAGATTGGCCCTCTTCTCCCCTTTCTTCTCAGGAATTACATTTTTCGGCCATCACACATTATGTATATTTGGTAGTCATTTTAGAATCCCAGTGAATATCAGATACTGGACTAGCGGGAAGTTGAGTTTTATTTGGCATAACGTGCCCAAAAGGACGACAGTGGCATTCCCGGTAAGACCGTTTCGACTTGCAATGTCTTTATCTGGCTGTACTGTAGAGTAGGGACCAAGCGAAGTGGCGCAGTGTCAGTGGGCACCTTCACTTTGGTTTTCTGTGTAGCCGAGCCTGGCGTCGCTGCGGCTGCACCGAGTCAAGTTAATAATCAAGATTCGCACTCGGGAGACCCAGGGTTCGTAACTGAGTCTCGCTATCCAGATTTAGGTATTCCTCAAATTGCTTTAGACAAATGCCGCTACGGGAAAATCGATTTCCTTCCCGTTTCATGTCCTGTCCGAGCTTCTACTATGTCTCTGATGACGTCGTTGTCCACAGGACATCATGGTGTAATCGTTTTTCCTTCCTGCGCCATGGCTGTAACAGTACGAACGTTCTGTGTTAATTTCGATTTATACACAGTGATTACAAGTTATTACGATCTGTGACCCGAAAGTAAGACAAAGCTACGCTCGTTCGATCCATCGGCAAACTGTCTCAAGCTGATCTTGTGTGAGGAAGGTTATCGATTTTAGTCATAACGTCCTTTCTCAATTCTGCTGACGTCAGTAGAAGTGGAGGGTTGTAAACCTTGCCGTTCACGAAACATCAAACAAAGAAATGATGCATGGACAAGACCGGTGAGGAGAAAGGCAATGTGCAAGAAAAGCTGTGACCGATGCATCTACTTGGCACATGAAAATTTAGGAAATCCCATGCGTTTCTGACAGCAATGTGGTGAGGTGAAATTTTCTTGGCATTTTCATTAACCATTGTTCTAACATGTTCAGTTAGTTAGCTCCTGCTGAAGAAAAAGGGGGCAAACACAGAGAGCTTAGAAGCAGCAAAAAATACATTTACGTCCGATCTGTCGAAGTCACATGGCATTGTTGACTAATTTGAAACGTTTTCTTTCTTGGTGCTCTGTGGGACGGGCGGAGTGTGAGACATACGTCTTAACTTTAGCTGTTCTGTGTATAGGGGACGGTGATGCGCGTGCGTATAGTCATAGTGTTGCATTTGTGTTGTTGTTGGCTACGAGAGGGAGAGAGAGACTGGCGAGCTTGCGGACAGACAAATCACCTTCAAGTGTCACGTTCCCTTATTCCTCCCCTAAATCTGCATATGTACTCGGCGAATCTCTTTCAAATATCTGTCACAGACTAATACTAATTACCGTGTCACTTATCTTATAAGCATCACGTCTTTCGAATGATGGCAACAGTAATTTTCCTTTGCGAAGGAACATTGGGAGACGGAATTCAGCTATGCGGATTTTATCCTTCTCTTCTGTTTCCTGGCCTTTACCCCGTATCTTCAAGGGATCGGCCGGCTTATTAATTTTCGGATTTTGGCAAAGTTCGTGGCCGTGGGTGGACTGATGCCCTTCCTGTCGCCACCGCGGGACGGAATTTGTACACCGCAAATATTTGCGGTTAGTGCTATCCCATTTGAAAAAGTTTGAACGTTTACTAATTGTTTGTGAATCGTGTAACTGAGGCGTGACGTGGGTACCAGCCCGGTATTCACCTAGGCAGATATGGGAAACCGAATAAAAACTAAATCCGGGGCCAGCACGGCTTCCCAAATCCCGGAAGCGACGTGCTAACGCGCGCGGCAGTCCTCTCGGGTCCCAAAATTTCGGATTTAGTTTTGCAATATTCTATTACTGCCCCGTCTCGCCCACAAGTGTCTCGATACTGATCTTTGCGTCACTGACAGACAGAGATTTTAGCTGGGCCTTTAGGTGTGATCAGATGGCTCAATGCTTGCGAAACCGAGCATTCCCACTCTCGTACAAATGACTCTTCCGCTGCCCACTAGTATACTTCTGCGCACTTGGACGGTTCTATTCTTATCCTCCGAGCACTGTCTTTTCCTTTCGCATCTTGAAGCGCGAAACACGGTCGTAGTCAAGCGAAGAATGTGTCGTTCTGTTCCTAGGGCGAACAATCGAATGCCAATCTCCAAGCTTGGAACTTGTCTCTTTGGGCTGATGTTATTTCTGTTCATTATCGGTGACAATGTCGTCCGTTACTGTGTTGTGTGGGAGGAACTGAGTGCCAACAGCCCGAGGCCGCGCAGGAAGTGACTAATTGCTCGCATCCACCCAAGTTACAAGCACTCCCGTAAATCACACGAAAATAAAACCGCATTCGCTAAAACTAGCCACCAGTACTTGCTGTACCAAATGCCCTTGAAAACAAGGTATAAGTTTTCATTCTTGGACATTGTTCCGCTTAGGACTGTGGCAATTATTACTGTCAACTTGCAGTAACTAAAAGAATAATTAACTTACCAAAAAGCGGGCCGAACTGCTAATGACGCACTGTGAAAGACTGACTGATTACTTATTATATCGGACATTGGGAACTAAAGTGGTTTGTTTTTGTGGCCTTCGGATGCGATCTACTCAGTTGGTCTCCCATATATGGCATGCTACAAATGATAGTGAATAACACTTATTTTACTGAATCAAAGTCAAATCAGTCTCACACACACACACACACACACACACACACACACACACACACACACACACATGTTAATTCAAAATGGTTCAGATGGCTCTAAGCACTATGGGACTTAACATCTGAGGTCAACAGTCCCCTAGACTTAGAACTACTTAAACCTGACTTACCTAAGGATATCACACACATCCATGCCAGAGGCAGGATTCGAACCTGCGACCGTAGCAGCAGAGCCTAGAACCACTCGGCCACAGCGGAAGGCTACATGTTAATTAAATCGCGATGCGTTCAACCGCCAAAAAGTTACTATATGTTTATACAGTGACGCATGATTCGTTGTGAGCAGTATCTGTTCTGATGGGAAGCACTAATCACTGTAGTAAATTGATTGTCGCGTGATATCGCATTGGGCAGCTGAAAGCGACATGGTCGATGTCCTCCGCGCCACAATCACATGGGGTTGAGTCAGTCATTTGTAGCTGTTGGGGATGCAGTCGGAACTGTCTGTAGCTGAAGCGGAGGCGGAGGCGGAATTTGGTGACCAGAAACACTCTGTGGTACACACCAATTGCGTACCACGGTCGCGCTGGAGCGCTTGATAGTGTAGCTACGTAATGCCTTCCCTTACGATGCTACGATAGGCGCCACTTGCTGCTCCACAAGGTTGTAATCTGCCGCCGTCTTTATCCCATTGTGGATGGCGCACTTACGAGCGTTGACAGTTTCATTGCCCCTGATATCGTGGCGCTTCTTCACCTACAGCATGGTGATTGTCTAGTCACGGCGGTGTAGTTTCGCCATCTGTGTACGATATGTTGTCCAATCCTGGAGCGGTATTCGTGTCAGTTATATGTGGAAATCCTTTTCGCAGAACGGTTCATAGACAATACGATGTAGGTTAATCTCCAGTTAAACGTCTTCCGTATCCCGTTCCACTGAATCCTCGGTGAAGAAACGTAAAATTGCGGTCAGAATGTGTGGCGGGTACGTGAAGAATATCTGATACCGAGGACGGATACGATTTATCTTGTTCCAGACTGAGGTGGCTGTAGCGACATTGCTGAGTGTTCCCTGCTGGTCCTTTTCTTTCGTTCGAATGCACGCTTCATTGTCGCTTGCACGCGAATGAATCGTGTACAGTGTTCGATTATCAGGTGTCGGCAGTGCGGGCTTCAATGCTCCCCGTTTTCCTACAGCAGCAATGTTACACACTCTCTATCCCACGAAACTGGTGAACGTGCGCTGCTCAGATGGAATATGGTACTGCACGGGATAGCGGTATCTGTTGCATGTTCCATCATTTGAAGTAAATTCGCACAGTCTTTGCAAGCATTGTGAATTCGGCGCACTTGTTCATTTCCTCCGCAGTCTCGGTTTTATGATTCCCGGTCCCCGAGGAGAGGGCGCGGGACACACTTGATGCTGATCCGTCCGTCGGATGGGCGCGTTAAGGTCGAGACCCGCGTGGTACATTTTGAGATTAGTAGGCTGTGTGTCGGTACCAAGTTTCACACAGTCCGTCATTTCTTTTGTCATTTAAACGTTATTTGTTTAGTCGTCACTGAAAACATAAAAATGACAGTAAAACTCGCCACGGTATTATCACAGGCACCAAAACTGGACAGTTACTGTTGTGCACGAAGAAAGAAAGCCTTTCCAATTAGTCGGCTAATCGGTCCTTCGGAGATCTCCCATTCGACAATGCCGTGCGACTTGTGTTGACTTCACCACGAGTCACTCGTCTGTGTGGTTTGCTGAACTGTCATCTCGAAACACTGCGTCGTTATTCGGAAAACACATTTTTATCTGCGGAGCGTTATATTCGGCAATAGAGGTTTACCCAAGTTGTCAGTTTATTACGCTCCTGTCGAACTGATTTAGTCCACTGTGCTCCAATTGTTCCCCTATTAGCCAGTGCCAGATCAGTGCGCCACATTCCAGCCCACAACGTAGCTGTTGGCATTACATCATGTCGAGCGAGCGAGAGAGAGGGAAAAGGACACTCGTTTGTCTCCTCACATAATCGAAGCAAAGACCCTCACACTGCGCCACACGCTCTGTCCGCTCATTTATTAATGTGCATCATGTGTTTAGTTTTAATACCTAACCCATGATCGTGTGCATGCAATGGGTACCACACGGCCACTTTCTGTTGTCTTGAAGTTATGAGTTGTGTGAAGCCAACTGCGCGTTACTTTCCCCCCATTTACGGCCAGAGTAATGTGTTGTCGTTACAAAGTTAAATGCAGACAAATGGTAACATGCAGCGAAGATTGTGAGTACAGGCCTGTCTAGTGTATTTTCTATACCTTCTACCGGGCAGTGACTACATACCTTCATGAGAATAACAACTAGTTACTTACAGGACAACTACCGTAGCAACACAGTCAGAGAATATGCTTAAGCGCCTTCAGCTCTGTTTGCGCTTTTCATAGTGTCGATTACCATAGCTGCAGACCACAAATGCGTCAAATAACCTAACTGTTGTGATTTATTTTGAGTACGTGCTTTGTTTTTCTGTGCTAAGTGTTTATTTTACCCCGCAGACTGTCGAAAGGTAGCAGTTAAAGTGAGAAGAAAAGTTATGATCCTACAAAAAAGCTATGATCTTGCAAAGCGAAGTCAAGAATGCACGTTAACAGGGAGCATACGGTTGACTGCCATGTTTTTCATGCTCAACTCTCACGATTGTCAGTGACTCGGTTATTATGACCCAGGTGTGATAAGAGGATTTTACATCTGCCTGCAGAAACTAGAAACTACGCAGACATGATACCTCGTATGTTGCTCACATCGTACTATCAATCTTAATTCTGACTGACACAGGGTACTGGAGCGGTCGATAGTCTGTCGTGAGTTCTTGTGAAACCCACGATTAAGGAGTGGATAATAATGGACTGCAATCGACTAGCGCGCAATAACCGATACAGATAGCGTACACACTAACAGTAAGTTTACTGGTATGTGTTGCAGTGAAGCAGACGTCTGTGAAACATCCTCTCCCGACGGGGGAATAGGTGGGGGGGGCGATGGGACGGTGGTTTTGCGATGCTGTTACCTTGGTACTATTTAGAATATGTTTCGTTTATTCCAGTCTTTGATCAGAATTTTGTTTTGTCCTCAGACTATCGATTTCGATCAGTGGTGACTACCTCCAGATGTGTGTAAAACATGTCCCAGATGGTTTATACGTATCTGGAGAAGGTCACCACTGTAATCTGGGGACAAAAAACTGTAATCATAGGTTGGAATAAAAGAAACATATTCTACACTTCCCATATCACTGTTTTTATTCGCGGCTGTGTCACATCTTGTGTTGTTACTATTTCGTCAAGTTCCACATATTTTACGCCGTCGAAGTACTCTTCGGAGGCTCTTTGCAAAGCCACAGGAATATATTTACAGTTCCAGTAAAGCAAGAAGTCGGTGTCATAGTTTGGCACCTGTGAACGTTAAAAAGACTCGCATACGTCAGAAAATTCCATCGTCCCCCTCAGATGACAACGTCTGCGGTGTCGGAGGGTTGATTCGAGCCGATCGTCGCATTCGTGTGAGGCAAACTGCGCACGAACTCAACATTTTTTATGGCAGTATAGTGGATATCGTGTACAACACACGGGGCTGCCAGAAAACGTGTTCTCGGTGGTTACCGCGACTACTCTCGCTAGGAAACAATCCGATTTTTGTAATTTTTTGTACTTTGGGTACGTGAAGTTCACAACTCCAAATATACCTCTCCCAAAGCAGTTCCATGCAACTCTTAAAAATTCTCGATGAAATAGACTTTGGTTTTCCAACAATGTTCAGTATGCTAAAATAAGGTACGTATTTTTCTACGAGCATTGTGGGTCTGTGGGAGTGTGCTTGTTCGCTGTTTGGGGGGGGGGGGACTGGGTTTCGGTCTAGATGCAATCAGATTATTAAACAAAGGTGCTTGTAGAAAGCATTTCCGTGAAACCTAGAATATATAAAGCGCACGAGACTGGTATTTTTTCCCCTTTTTTCCGTTCAGTTCAAAAACGTACGTCATTTAAATACGAAATTCATCAAATATATGCTAATTAACGCATCTGTAATTTTTACGAAAAATGCATATCTTCTTATTTCCAATTATATATTGCCCAAAAAATACAGTTCTCATTGTAATAAAAAATTCTTAGTTACCGAACTTAGATAAAAGATTATTAATCCAAATCGTATAATTAAAAAAATCACACATTAATTTTTTCTGTGTTTTTGTATGTTACGCTTCACGTAAATGCTCACAGAACATGCACCTTTGTTTAAAACTTGATTCCGCCGGTATTTGAACCTAGGCCCTCCACACATCGGGCGAGCACTCTACCACATGGCCACGCTACTTGTAGAAAAGGACACCATCTTAGTTTAACATGTGAAAATTGGTCGGAAAAATTCTATGTCGGTTTCTCGAGTATTTTTGAGAGTTGCATCGAACTGCTTTGGGAGAGGTAGATTTGAATTATGAACTTCGCGTACCATAAATACGAAAGATTATAAAAATGCGATCGCCTCGTGGTCCCCTTGCCAGACGCGACTACAAGCAAGTGAATGCGGTATGGCGCGGAGGATGTTCTATTCCTTCACCGTATTGTCACAGGGAACGAAACGTGGGTGCACCGGAGACCAAGAAAGCCTAAATACCACTGACACACCCTTGGTCTTACCCCAATAAAAAATTTAAAGCAACGGTATCCACGAAAATTTTAAGTGTGGTCGTTTAGACTTACACTTGCGTGGCTGGATTCTTATACTCACAATCATTATGTATAATGGTACTTTATATATTACATATAAAAGAAACATCCTGGATCTGGAACAGACCAGTTTTCATTAGTTCGGACCTTTAAGGAAGACTGAGACTTAATTTATGAGCGTTACGACGGATTGATGTACGATGGAACAAATACTTTGGCAATCATGGTTACTGTGTGAATAAGTAATATGTACCAGTGCCTAAGTAGAACTGCGTACTTCTCAGATTTCATGAATAAATATTTTGTAAATAGTCTTCACGGGTTTGCCGCCGGATCACGTTGTGCAAAATCCGTTCGCCTCGTGGTTCCGTTGTCAGACGAAAGTGCGACCATCACATTCGGAACTCTGAAGATTTCACAGGTCGCCTGAAAACCCTTAGATTGCAATCATCGGATCTGTTAGTAAGTTTCGATGTTGTGTCTTTATTTACAAAGGTGCCCTTACAGGAATCTTTTTGGAGCTCATAAGCAACAAGTTTGAGGAGGACATAGTAGCATTATTCAAACACGTGCTTACTTCAACACACTTCTAATTTCAAGACCAATATTTTGAACAAGTGGACGGTGTCGCCATGGGAAGCCCTTTGCCTCCTGTGGTGGCCAATTATTTTATGGAGGACTTTTAAGAAAAAGCACTACAGTCAGCCATGCGGTTGATACATTTGTGATGTGGCCACATGGACTATATACTGCACCTACGTTTCTTCAGCATCTGAATTCGCTCCATCCGAATATAAACTTCACTTACCTTTTCTTGATGTCTTGGTACGAAGGAAAGCAGATGGAATCTTGGGACACAGCATCTACCGCAAGCCAACGCATACAGATCTATATCTGCAGGCCACAAGCTGCCATCATCCTGCACAATGGGGTAGTGCATTGCGTACGTTAGTTCATAGAGCACACGTTGTATCTGATCCTGAGAGCCTCTCGAGTGAAATACAACATTTGAAGACAGTATTCCGACAAAACGATTAATCTGACAGACAGATACGTAATGCATTCAGGCCCAGGCGAGTTCAATCTATGGAGCAGAATGAAGATACGAAGACACCCACCACTTTGGCCTTTTTGCCGTATTTTGGTGCCATGTCGTCAAGAATCGGAAGAGTCCTCGGAAGATACGGAATTAAGTGTGTTTTTCAACCATCTGCAAAACTGAGAAACCTGTCGGGTTCGGTTAAGGATGACCTTGGACTGAGGAAATGTGGTGTGTACAAGATTCCTTGCCAGTGTGGGGCAACGTATATAGACCAGACATGCCGCACAGTACAAGAACGCTCCGATGAATATCAGCGTCATACACGCCTTCGTCAACAGCAAAAGTCGGCAATTGCGGAGCAGTGCCTGAATACAGGACATCGTATGATTCATGAAAAGACGGAAGTTTTATCCCCGGCATCATTTTTCTGGTACTGCGTCATTAACGAGGCAATACATATCCGCACAGCCGATAATCTCATCAACAAGGATACGGTATTTCAAATGAGCACAGCCTGGAACCCTGCATTGGCTGGTATTAAATCGCGACGCGAATATCAAGATTCTTCGATAACAGGCCCGTCATAACACTGGCCTAGTACGGCCTTTGGTGAGTAACGTCTGGCCGCACTGTTAACAAACGCAGCGTACAGCGCACCCGCGGGAGAGCTGCTCTGCGATTTTCGTCAGGGGGAGTTTGAATAGGGCAAATCACTGCGCATGCGCGATTTCTGCGGCTGCGCATTCTTCGCGCGCGTGTTCTAAAAACGGGGCGTCGGCGTGCGGATACCGTCAGTCGTGCCTAGCCACTAGCAAGGTTGAACCAACTGAAGATGGCGGACAGTTGCTCCGAGGAAATATTGTGGAATTTGCACAACGTGATCCGGCGGCAAACCCGTGAAGACTATTTACAACACATCCGACGGGAAAGCTTGAAGAGTCACAATAAATATTTTCTCGCAGCGGACTTGTTACCTTACTTTATGAACCACCTTGGTACATCTCGGTGCTTAACGGCAATCTCACCGAACGTACGCGAAGTGCATGTTTCTGTCGTCCAGTGGAATGACATTACGTATTCTAAAGCGCACAGATCCTCTAGTAGGCGAAGCATTTCGTGGGGTGGCGCAGCTTCAACATTCCCAACGTACCAAAGACACAAATCCATTATATGGAGGCTGGAAGCTACCTAGCTGTCGGGAAAATTCTTAGGGGTGTCTCTCGGGACCGCTTTCGTTCGTATTTTGTATTACTGATGAACGGTGGCTGTTTCAGTTATTTTAGTAAATGGGGAATTATCAGTGCAAGCATCCCATCGTTTCTGCATCGCAGTGAAAGATCCTCCACATGTCACAGCGGTAAAGCTTTAGTCTTTGTCTTGGGTGTCTAGTCTTCAAAGGTATCTGTAAAATTATTATTAACTTCTCAGATATTTCGATTGCAATGCTATGTACAGAAGTTAGCTTCTGTGTGTGACGTAACGTATCAAATAAGAAATTATTTGCCACGACTTCAATCTTCCTCCGCAGTTTCTACGTCTTGAAACTTGGCACTAATGGTCGGAAATGAGTATTGATGGCGGTACGAAGTTTCGAATGAGCAGTACGAGTGTTCGTAAATTGCTTATATTTCATAACAAGCAACTGCCTGCCTCATTGGTACGACCTTTAAAGGTAATAATTTTTCTTCTGTAAAGTTGCCACGGTGGAGTTTGTCATTGTTTACAGCTCGTGACTGGTTTTCAAACAGGATGGAGCATTATTCATTGCAGGAACTTGCAGACGCTCTCGAAGTCCGGAAGGCCGAACGGATGTACAGAGCAAAATTTAATAATAAGAAATTTATCTCCGTCTATGACATCGGTCCTTCGAGCCACACAGAGAGGATTAAGACTCTCGGCAAAGAACAGTTCGCACTGTTCATAATGCTGACAGCGGTTGTCCCTGCCTCTGCCAGCTGTTGCAATAACTTTCTGGAGCAAGTGTGTGTCAAGAAAGATCATAATTTGGAAGAGAGAGATTGCGTCCGCAGTTGGCTTCTTACTACTCTGTCTGTTGAAGTTCACGATGTATGTGTAAGAATGAGTATAGAAAATTGCCAAGATTATGTCAAAAATGTGCTTTCCAGTCTGTTAACGTTCAATTTTCTCCAGGAAAAAAAAGACGAGTTTTAATTCTTGCGATAGTAGTTGAAGGATAAAACTACGATTCCTTCGGGGCTGTAAACTTTTTGTCAAAATTAAAAACTTAGTGACGTTCATTACAGGACTGTTTCGGCTTGTCAGTTGATACATATACATGTGCTAAGACAGCCTTTATGCACTGACCACTTCTCTCAATTTGATATACGTATAATTCGACGGACACGTTACCATCTGTAGATTAGAGTCCGCCTCGGTAATGCGGGGTTAGCGCGGCGGATTACTAAGCGAAGTAGCCCGGGTTCGAGTCCCGACCCGGTCGGAGATTTTCTCCGTTCGGGGAGTGGGTCTCGCGTTATCCTTACGTTCGTACCGTCGTAACTGACGAGAATTCGTACATGTCGTATCGTCTTTCCATTATTGAGATGACTGAACGGACACGAAACGCAAGCCAATAAATTGGGGGAAAATATGTACAAGAGAGGAAATATGCGTCGATGTCGCGCAGAAAAAGTTTACAGCTCGAGTGCGAGAAGTGTTTTATCCTCAGTGGGATTGTTCTCAGTGTGGCGCCTGGCGCGAAGAAAGAGTGTCGGCCAGGGAACGGTAGGTTACACGTGCGCGTATTCCTCCACAGCGACGACGACGACGGACCGGCCGAGCCCGCCCTGGCTCACGACGTCGCAGCCGTCGCCCTGGAGCACGGTGCGCGTGGAGGCGCCGCTGCCGCCGCCGCCACCCCCGCAGCCGCACCCTCCGGCCGCCCCCGCGGACACGGCGCTCATCCCCGGCACTCTGCCGGCCCTGCCGCCGCCCCCCGTCACGCAGTCGCCGCCCCCGCCTCCGCCACCCCCGATGGTGCCCGTGCCGGTACCGCAGACGCCGCCGCCTCCGCCGCCCCCGCAGCCACAGGACACGGCGACGGTGGTTCCTCCCAGCACAACTACAGGTAGGCCGCGGACTGGCTCTTTTCCAACCCCTCCTCCCCTCTGCTTCTTTATTGAGTTTTTATCTTTTGTTTTCGCGTGCGATTTGGACAATTACTCCTCTAACTACGTCTCTATTGTTGAACTCCGTATTGACCAACAACAAACATCCGTTGTAGTGTAGTAGTGGTGGAAAACCCAACAGAACTCTTCAAACTTCATCTTGACGCGAATTTCCTTAGGAAAGCTCACAGCT
This sequence comes from Schistocerca nitens, assembly GCF_023898315.1. NCBI lineage: Eukaryota > Metazoa > Arthropoda > Insecta > Orthoptera > Acrididae > Schistocerca > Schistocerca nitens. Next base: position 972,604,916 of record NC_064616.1, read on the forward strand.
TGCGCCCTTGTTTACTCGAACAATAAATATACATCGAGATGACAAAAGTCGTGGGATACCTTCTAATATCGTGTAAGACCTGCGTTTGCCCTCCGTAGTTCAGCAACTCGTGGCACGGACTCAACAAGTCGTTGCAAGTCTCCTACAGGAATATACAGGGTGTTACAAAAAGGTACGGCCAAACTTTCAGGAAACATTCCTCACACACAAAGAAAGAAAAAATGTTATGTGGACATGTGTCCGGAAACGCTTACTTTCCATGTTAGAGCTCATTTTATTACTTCTCTTCAAATCACATTAATCATGGGATGGAAACACACAGCAACAGAACGTACCAGCGTGACTTCAAACATTTTGTTACAGGAAATGTTCAAAATGTTCTCCGTTAGCGAGGATACATGCATCCACTCTCCGTCGTATGGAATCTCTGATGCGCTGATGCAGCCCTGGAGAATGGCGTATTGTATCACAGCCGTCCACAATACGAGCACGAAGAGTGGATGTGGATATGGTGTTATGGGCGCTCAACAGTGTAGTCTTTAGCGCCCGAGCACGAAGAGTCTCTACATTTGGTACCGGGGTTGCGTAGACAAGAGCTTTCAAATGCCCCCATAAATGAAAGTGAAGAGGGTTGAGGTCAGGAGAGCGTGGAGGCAATGGAATTGGTCCGCCTCTACCAATCCATCGGTCACCGAATCCGTTGTTGAGAAGCGTACGAACACTTCGACTGAAATGTGCAGGAGTTCCATCGTGCATGAACCACATGTTGTGTCGTACTTGTAAAGGCACATGTTCTAGCAGCACAGGTAGAGTATCCCGTATGAAATCATAACGTGCTCCATTGAGCGTAGGTGGAAGAACATGGGGCCCAATCAAGACATCACCAACAATGCCTGCCCAAACGTTCACTGAAAATCTGTGTCGATGACGTGATTGCACAATTGCGTGCGGATTCTCGTCAGCCCAAACATGTTGATTGTGAAAATTTACAATTTGATCACGTTGGAATGAAGCCTCATACGTAAAGAGGACATTTGCACTGAAATGAGGATTGACACATTGTTGGATGAACCATTCGCAGAAGTGTACCCGTGCCTGCACACGCTGTACATGGTACGGAAACAACTGGTTCTCCCGTAGCACTCTCCATACAGTGACGTGGTCAACGTTACCTTGCACAGCAGCAACTTCTCTGACGCTGACATTAGGGTTATCGTCAACTGCACGAAGAATTGCCTCGTCCATTGCAGGTGTCCTCGTCGTTCTAGGTCTTCCCCAGTCGCGAGTCGTAGGCTGGAATGTTCCGCGCTCCCTAAGACGCCGATCAATTGCTTCGAACGTCTTCCTGTCGGGACACCTTCGTTCTGGAAATCTGTCTCGATACAAACGTACCGCGCCACGGCTATTGCCCTGTCCTAATCCATACATCAAATGGGCATCTGCCAACTCCGCATTTGCAAACATTGCACTGACTGCAAAACCACGTTCGTGATGAACACTAACCTTTTGATGCTACGTACTGATGTGCTTGATGCTAGTACTGTAGAGCAATTAGTCGCATGTCAACACAAGCACCGAAGTCAACATAACCTCCCTTCATTTGGGCCAACTGGCGGTGAATCGAGGAAGTACAGTGCATACTGACGAAACTAAAGTGAGCTCTAACATGGAAATTAAGCGTTTCCGGACAAATGTCCACATAACATCTTTTCTTTATTTGTGTGTGAGGAATGTTTCCTGAAAGTTTGGCCGTACCTTTTTGTAACACCCTGTAGAGTCGTGCTGGCTCTATAGCCGTCCATAGTTGCCAAAGTGTTGCTGGTAGGAGGTTGTGCACGAACTGACATCTCGATTATGTCCCATAAGTTTTCGATGGGATTCGTGTCCGGCGATCTGGATGGCTGAATCATTCGGTCGAATTGTCCAGATTGTTCTTCAAATTAATCGGGAATAACTGTGACATGGCGCATTGTCATCCAGAAAAATTGCGTTGTTGCCTGGGAACACGAAGTGTAGAATGGCTGAAAATGATCTCGAAGTACCCAAACATCCCACGCCATTATGGAGCCACCACGAACTGGTACAGTGCACTGTTGACAACTTGGGTCCGTGGCTTCTGCGCCCTACTGTCAGCTCTTAGCAACTGAGATCGGGACTCATCTGACCAGGGCTCGGTTTCCCAGTCGTCTAGGGCCCAGGAGAGGCGCTACAAAGCTACTCGCGTCGGTCGTCTACTGTCATAGTCCTTTAGCCTCAAATTTCGCCGCACTGTCCTAACGTATGCGTTCATCGTAAGTCGCGCATTGATTTCTGCGGTTACTTCACGCAATGTTGCTTGTCTTTTAGCACTGACAACTCTACGCAAACGCCGCTGCTCTCGGTCGTTAAGTGAAGGCTGTCGGCCACTGCGTTGTCTGTGGTCAGAGGTATTGCCTGAAATTTAGTATTGAATTCCCTAACAATTTCCGAAATGGAATGTCCCACACGTCTAGCTCCAACTTCCATTCCGCGTTCAAAGTCTGTTAATTCCCATCGTGTGAGCATAATAAAACATCAGAAACCTTTTGACGTCAATCACGGGAGTACAAATGACAGCTCGACCACTGCAGTGCCTTTTGTACGCGTTACTACCTCCACTGTGCATCCTTTGACTTTTGTCAGATCAGTGTAGTCTGAGGATTCCGTCTCGAGGTAAACATAAGCTCTCGTTTTTCTATTTTAACCTGTTCCCCGTCGTTAGTAGCACTCCGTCTTCAGGCCACAGGTGGCCCATGGGGACCATCCGACCGCCGAGTCACCCGCAGGTGAGGATGCGGATAGGAGGGGCGTGTGGTCAGCACACCGCTCTCCCGGTCGTTACGATGGTTTTCTGTGACCGGAGCCGCTACTATTCGGTCGAGTAGCTCCTCAGTTTGCATCACGAGGCTGAGTGCACCCCGAAAAATGGCAGCAGCACATGGCGGCTGCATGGTCACCCATCCAAGTGCCGGCCACGCCCGATAACGCATAACTTGGGTAATCTCACGGGAACCGGTGTATCCACTGCGGCAAGGCCGTTGCCCGTCGTTAGTAGGGTTCACTTTATTGTACTTAACAGCACATGTGCTCTCCGTCTTTTGCTGCACAGCTGTTAGTTTAACACAGTTCGTCATCTGCTATTTTTTACTATTGTCTTCTCTTGGAAACCAATTTATTTACCAAGATCGCTACGTTAACGCAATTACTGGATTGCTGGTTTCGGCAATAGGTATTGCCATCCTCATATCCATAAAACCGCACATTGGTAGCTAGCTACATCATACAATGCTTACACCATTGTCACATGACGACTACACAATATGCATAAAAAAGTCGAGGCATTACAATGCATACTATGCATATCGTATAGTCAGTCCTCATATGACAGAGCACTGTAAGTATTTTACGATATGGTGCAGGGAATGGCAATTGAATCTCAATGTAGACAAGTGTAATGTGCTGCGAATACATAGAAAGATAGATCCCTTATCATTTAGCTACAAAATAGCAGGTCAGCAACTGGAAGCAGTTAATTCCATAAATTATCTGCGAGTACGCATTAGGAGTGATTTAAAATGGAATGATCGTATACAGTTGATCGTTGGTGAAGCAGATGCCAGACTGAGATTCATTGGAAGAATCCTAAGGAAATGCAATCCGAAAACAAAGGAAGTAGGTTACAGTACGCTTGTTCGCCCACTGCTTGAATATTGCTCACCAGTGTGGGAATCCGTACCAGACAGGGTTGATACAAGAGAAAGAGAAGATCCAACGGAGAGCAGCGCGCTTCGTTACAGGATCATTTAATAATCGCGAAAGCGTTACGGAGATGATAGATAAACTTCAGTGGAAGACTCTGCAGGAGAGACGCTCAGTAGCTCGGGACGGGATTTTGTTAAAGTTTCGAGAACATACCTTCACCGAAGAGTCAAGCAGTATATTGTTCCCTCCTACGTATATCTCGCGAAGAGACCATGAGGATAAAATCAGAGAGATTAGAGCCCACACAGAAACATACCGACAATCCTTCTTTCCACGAACTATACGAGACTGGAATAGAAGAGAGAACCGATAGAGGTATTCAAGGTACCCTCTGCCACACACCGTCAGGTGGCTTACGGAGTAAGGATGTAGATGTAGATGTAGATAACTACTACTGCCCCGTTTTATGCTCCTGAGGATGGCGGTACATATTACCGAAACTAGTAACGCAATAATTGTGTCAACCTAACGATCTTGGCAAATAAACTGGTTTTGAGAAATAGGATACGGCATAAAATTATAGATCGCCTCCTGCACTGAATGACCGTGTCAGGTATCCAGCTGCTATTTTGTTATTGCTGCTGGGAGTCAGCACATACACTGAGAACGTGCCAAACTGAGTTACAGCGTCATGAAAAACAAAATCTTCTGGTAAATACGATAAAGGAAGACCACTGATCATGATGCCACATTATCAAAATTTGTGCGGGTTAAGAGAGGAAAACAGGAAACTGTGTGTTGTTCGAGGCGGAGTCTTCGAAATATATTTCTAACTTAAAACCTCGGGTTTGGCCGTTTGCTTGCTAGTCATTCGTATCATACAACTGGAGGAGCACTTGCCAGTTTCACTTGCATTGTCCTGTAAACATCGGCAGTCGTTGCTTTCATTATTAGCCTCCTCTTGTGGAAGGTTTTTACTGCATGGTTTACCAAACGTCAGCAATATATCCCTCTCTTCCAGGGGGAAATTAGGAAAAAGTGCGGTTGTTTCGGTATCTCGGCTGATATAAAACGCTATTGGTTGTAATCATTGGAAAAAAGTCGCTCCTTTACATACCTCCACTTGTCGGAAACGTATTTTTGATATCTTAATCCGTATCCGTCCACTGTTGGGTTTCCCACGGCTTCCGAAACTCACTGAGACAAACGCGAATGCGCCGTATTTTCTCAATAACGGAACGTGATATTTCCTTCTCCGCAAGTGCAAAGCTATTCAAAGCTACGTAAGTCAAAAGTCACTCCAAATTCGAAACTAACACGTAAACAAAATACATGGCCTTAAATGCCATGTAACTACACACGTTTCGTTGTACTGGATTAAAACATCTGTGGTCTGGAAGCAAACATATTTACCATTTTGGTTGGGTCGTGCGAGGGCGTGCTGAAAAGTAGTGCCCCCGAATTTTTTATGTGAAAACTCTTAAAGCTTTTTAAATAAAACAGATTTTATTAACATTCTGCATCTTCCTCTTTCATGTCTACGTATTTATTTCTCAACATATTCACCCTAGCAATGAACACATTTCTCCCAACGAGAGACTAGCTCCTTGATACCGTCACTGCATAATGTTTAACATCGTTGACGGAACCATAACCTCACATCTGCTTTCAACGCTTCATCACTATCAACTATGATGAAATCAACATTACCATAATTAAATGTTGCTCCTCAGAACTTTGTGACATACTGAGTTCCTTATGTAATGAATCTCCCTACAGTGGTACTTTTCCAGACAGGTTTAAATATACTATTGTCAAACCATTACACAAAGAAAGGAGACAAGTCGTCAGTGGAAAACTTCCGTCCTATTTCATTATTGGCAATATTTTCAAAAGTGTTTGAAAGGGTTCTGTACAACAGACTTTGTGAACTCTTAGTGCAGAAAAATGTTCTCATTCGCAATCAGTTTGGATTTCGGAAAGGATTGTCAACTGATCAAGCTATATTCACTTTTACAGATTATATATTGGAATCAACAAATCAAAAGTTATTACCACTTGGAATATTCTGTGATCTGGCTAAAGCTTTTGATTGTGTTAAGTATGATGTCCTTATACAAAAGTTAAAATATTATGGGATAACAGGAGTAGTAGGCTCATGGTTCTCATCCTATCTTCTTAATAGAAGACAGTGTGTGTCTGTATCAGGCTTATCAGATAACAATAGTCATTCAAAATATGAAACCATCAGACAAGGGGTGCCCCAGGGCTCTATTTTAGGTCCCTTGTTGTTCCTATTATATGTTAATGACCTTCCATATGCAGTGTCACAAAATGCAAATTTTGTCTTATTTGCAGATGACACAAGTATTGGTATAAAAAACATTACCCGTGATCTCACTGAGCAATCAGCTAATGAAATATTTGTAAGTATCAATGGGTGGTTGTCAGCAAATGGGTGGTAACTGAATTTTGACAAGACCCAGTACATACGGCTAAGTACGTCACAAAGAATACCTGATCCTATAAGTATAATGTATTCAAACATTGAAATTAAAGTTGTAGACAGCATCAAAATTTTGGGGCCACAAATTGACCACAACCTAAACTGGAAAACTCACGCTCTAGACTTAATGAAACGCCTTAGTTGAGCTACATTTGCAGTATGCATGATAGCAGAAATAGGCAATTTAAAAATGAAGAAGTTAGTTTATTCGGCCTACTTCCATACACTAATGAGTTATGGAATCATCTTTTGGGAAACTCCTCTCACAAAGAGAACATTTTCAAAATTCAGAAACGAGTCTTTAGAATTATATCTGGTGTCAGTTATAGATCATCATGCAGAGACCTCTTTAAGAAACTTTGTATTGTAACTACTACTTCTCAGTACATATACTCACAGATGTCCTTTGTCATTTCCAACATGTCTCTTTTTACACAAAATAGTGCAAAAACATGATTATAATACCAGAATCAAAAACAATCTGTATAAGGACTATAAGAGCTTATCATTAGTACAAAAGGAGTCAAATACATGGGTACTCATATATTCAGTAACTTACCAGAACGTATCAAAGGTCTTATAAAGATCGCTTTCAGAGGGAATTAAATAACTTAATTAGAATTGTACAATATCCATGTATCTGAGTTAAAAACAAAACAAAAAAACTTTTAATCTTTCCACATCCCAGACTCCCCTCCAAGGGATCCATGGAAAACGATAGATGCAATGTAAGGTAAAGTCCTCAAAGGTGTTCTTAAGCTTTGCAAGGGGATGAAAATCGGATGGTACCAAGTTGGGATTGTACTGAGGATAATTGATAACAGGGACTGTACGGAGGATAATTGATAACAGTGTACCCAAGATCTTGCAGGGGAGGGTGCTCCATGTGTGGATGAATTGTTTGAAGACTGAACTCGATTACAGCACGCTTTTTCTCACACACTGACATAGTTACGTAACACACTGCCTTGTTTTACGCTACAATTCGAAGCTCTCTAGCGCCAGAGGGCTGCAAATATGTGGACATGAAGAATAAAGAGGTATAATGTAACGTTTATTTTAAGAGTTGTCACAAAAAATTCGGAGCCGTTACTTTTCAGCACGCCCTCGTGCATCTGACAACAGTTCTTTGACTTATTACATTTTCGACTGGTTTGAGAAGCCTCGTCTGATCACACCTTCGTCAGGTATATCGCCCTTGAGCACGCCCTTTTGTTTCCGTTTTCACTTTCTGAAATGTCTGACAGATGTACGTTTCTAAGAAAAAAGACGAAAATGCAGAAAGTCAAAGAACAACAATTGAATAGATTGTCAAAGGGCTGTTTCTAGAGCTATAGATGAACCAAAAGCGTCAGCATGTGTGTTTCCAGGTCACTAATGACGATTTGATCCAAAAGCATATGACGTGAAGTACTGGGTGGTTACAAATAAAGTGCAGCTATTCACGTTGGTCCAGTGTGGGGTGTAATTATCGTATTTGAGTGAAACGTGGTAGACATGCTGATGCGTTAATGCGGAACCGATAAATATTAGTTCCAATTATGGCCAGCAGGTGCAAATTTGGCACTGTACTCTGTATGACGTTATGACATCCACACCTTCATTTGACAAGCCATAACGTGAGTGAAAAGTACGGCTATCGAGAAGCCAGGCCGTGCGCTGCTAGTGAAACTTTTTTATGTGAACGGCAACAATTACAGCGTATCATTGAGAGAGTGTCGTCGACTGAAAGGTCTGAGGAGAGGCGCGATGTCATTAAATGTGTTAAAGGAGATGATAATGACATCGGAAACGCGGGTGAGCTAGGTGTGACACCTCGAAGTGAAAGGTGTATCCCGGTGGAAATTATTGACGAGGTTAGCTGTAACTGAGCGTGCAACACGTACCCCGGGTAGTGTTAGCGCTCATGCAGTGACACCTGAAATGTCCATCTCGTGGTAAACAGTTCGGAAAGTTTTTCGGTCTATTTTACACTAGTACCCGTACAAGATCCAGACGGTGCAGCAACTGAAACCTAATAATCCGCAGCAACGTTCCGAATTTGCTCTTCGGTTTCTGGCACGGAACGAAAAGATGACGACATGTGGCCGGGCAATATTCTGTGGAGTGACGAGGCACATTTTACATTTACAGGGTGCAGAACGGTCGAGTTTGGGGTACTGTTAAACCGCATTTTGTGCACGAAGAACCATTGCACTCGCAGTGTGTGACTGTGGTGTGGATTCACAAGCACCTTTATTCTCGGTCCGTTCTTCTTTGAGAACAGATCTAGGTGGCTTGTCAGGTGTACGGTGACGTATGCACTTTGTCGAGATCTCCTTGTACAGCATGTGATTCCTGCATTCGGAGAGCACAACTCTGTGGAGACCACTGTTTTCGTGCAAGATGGAGCAGCACCTCATGTCGCTCGGCCAGTGAAAGATTTGCTTAATGCAACCTTCCATAACGTGTCATCTCCAGGGGATTTCCAGATGTATGGCCAGCAACATCACCTGACCTGAATCGGTGCGACTTTTGGCTCTAGAAATATCTAAAAGAACGCGGTTAGTAGGGACACGTTCGCTGTCTACCTGATCTGAAGGCAAAGTATTCAGATTCTGCCGGAACTGCTGCAAACAACTGTCGATCACCTTGTTTTACGGATGCAGCATCCCGTCGACGTCTCCGGTACTCGTATCGAACAAATTGTGTAAGTGGCAGTTAATAATAAAATCAACATTATGCCTTTCTCACAGGTTTGACCTTTTCTGTCCATCCCGAATCCATTACGTACGAAAACATTTCTATACGTCTTTCTTGCATTCACAGCGCCAGATTTGCACCTGGTGGCCAAAATTAGAAGTAATTTTTTCCAGCATAAATCTGTTCCGCATTAAAGTACTAGAATATCTACCAAATTTCGCTGCCATATGATAATGACAGCCCATAATTGCAAAGACGGTTCCAGTAGTTTCTAGGGATGTTGGATTATAGAGCAATTTTACGGACACCGTGGACAGATAAATGAATTTAAAATCACTCGCAGGGCCTCCGATTTAGCGCGTTTTGTTTGGTTTTTGTGGTTTTGTTGCGTTCCCCGGCGGCGGCTGTCCGCGAGTGCGGAGGGAGTGACGCGCAGTAGGGCGCGTGTGGTGTAACGCTTCCGCAGGTCGCGCCGGCTCGGCCGCAGCTGCGGCGGCGGCGGCGGCGGCCGCGGCGGCGGCGGCGGCGCTGCCGTCGCACTTCCCTCCGGAGGAGCTGTCGCGGCTGTGCCCCGCGGTGACGGCGCGCAACCTCTTCTGGAACTGGACGTGGGCGGGCGACGTGACGGAGCAGCCCTGCCCCGGCGGCTCTACGGGCCGCGCGCGCTGGCAGTGCCGCAGGCGCGACGACGGGCCGCCGCTCTGGGCGCCCGACGCGCCCGACCTCTCGGACTGCCACACGCTCTGGTTCACCAACCTCGAGACGCGCATGACGCACGGAGACTCCATCACCACCATCGGCAACGAGCTGGCACAGGTCCGTAATCAATTTAATGCGGCTCCCGTCCACCTCACAGTGCTTCCAGACTTGTCACATATCATCATTTCTAAACATCGGACATTAATCTGGCAAAATTTGGCACGTAACGGTACATTCTATTGTTATTGTTGTTGTTGTTGTTGTTGTGGTCTTCAGTCCTGAGACTGGTTTGATGCAGCTCTCCATGCTACTCTATCCTGTGCAAGCTTCTTCATCTCCCAGTACCTACTGCAGCCTACATCTTTCTGAATCTGCTTAGTGTATTCATCTCTTGGTATCCCTCTACAATTTTTACCCTCCACGCTGCCCTCCGATACTAAATTGCTGATCCAGCCGGCCGGAGTGGCCGTCAGTTCTAGGCGCTGCAGTCGGGAACCGCGAGACTGCTACGGTCGCAGGTTCGAATCCTGCCTCGGGCATGGATGTGTGTGATGTCCTTAGGTTAGTTAGGTTTAATTAGTTCTAAGTTCTAGGCGACTGATGACCTCAGAAGTTAAGTCGCATAGTGCTCAGAGCCATGTGAACCATGTGTGATCCCTCGTCGTCTCGGAACGTGTCCTACCGACCGATCCCTTCTTCTAGTCAAGTTGTGCCACAAGCTCCTCTTCTTCCCAATTCTATTCGATAACTCCTCATTAGTTATGTGATCTACCCATCTAATCTTCAGCATTCTTCTGTGGCACCACATTTCGAAAGCTTCTATTCTCTTCTTGTCTAAACTATTTATCGTCCACGTTTCACTTCCGTACTTGGCTACACTCCATTCAAATACTTTCAGAAACGACTTCCTGACATTTAAATCTATACTCGATGTTAACAAATTTTCTTCTTCAGAAACGCTTTCCTTGCCATTGCCATTCTACATTTTATATCCTCTCTACTTTGACCATCATCAGTTATTTTGCTCCCCAAATAGCAAAACTCCTTTACTACTTTAAGTGTCTCATTTCCTAATCTAATTCCCTCAGCATCACCCGACTTAATTCGACTACATTCCATTATCCTCATTTTACTGTTGTTGATGTTAACCTTATACCCTCCTTTCAAGACACTGTTCATTCCATTCAGCTGCTCTTCCAAGTCCTTTGCTGTCTCTGACAAAATTACAATGTCATCGGCGAACCTCGAAAGTTTTTATTTCTTCTCCATGGACTTTAATACCTACTCCAAACTTTCCTTTTGTTTCGTTTATTGCTTGCTCAATATACAGATTGAATAACATCGGGAAGAGGCTACAACCCTGTCTCACTCCCTTCCCAACCACTGCTTCCCTTTCGTGTCCCTCGACTCTTATAACTGCCATCTGCTTTCTGTACAAATTGTAAATAGCCTTTCGCTCCCTGTATTTTACCCCTGCCATCTTCAGAATTTGAAAGAGAGTATTCCAATCAACATTATCAAAATCTTTCTCTAAGTCTACAAATGCTAGAAACATACGTTTGACTTTCCTTAATCTTTCTTCTAAGATAAGTCGTAGGGTCAGTATTGCCTCACGTGTTCCAGCATTTCTACGGAATCCAAACTGATCTTCCCCGAGGTCGGCTTCTATCAGTTTTTCCATTCGTCTGTAAAGAATTTTGCGTTAATATTTTGCAGCTGTGACTTATTAAACTGATAGTTCGGTAATTTGCACATCTGTCAACACCTGCTTTCTTTGGGATTGGAATTATTATATTCTTCTTGAAGTCTGAGGGTATTTCGCCTGTCTGATACATCTTGCTCACCAGATGGTAATGTTTTGTCAGGACTGGCTCTCCCAAGGCTGTCAGTAGTTCTAATGGAATGTTGTCTACTCTGAGGGCCTTGTTTCGACTCAGGTCTTTCAGTGCTCTGTCAAACTCTTCACACAGTATCATATCTCCCATTTCATCTTCATCTACATCACTTCCATTTCCAAAATATTGTCCTCAAGTACATCGCCCTTGTATAGACCCTGTATATACTCCTTCCACCTTTCTGCTTTCCCTTCTTTGCTTAGAACTGGGTTTCCATCAAAGCTCTTGATATTCATGCAAGTGGTTCTCCTTTCTCCAAAGGTCTCTTTAATTTTCCTGTAGGCAGTGTCTATCTTACCTCTACATCCTTACATTTGTCTTCTAGCCATCCCTGCTTAGCCATTTTGCACTTCCTGTCGATATCATTTTGGAGATTTTGTATTCCTTATTGCCTGCTTCATTTACTGCATTTTTATATTTTCTCCTTTCATCAATTAAATTCAATATTTCTTCTGTTACCCAAGGGTTTCTACTAGCCCTCGTTTTTTTACCTATTTGATCATCTGCTGCCTTCACTATTTCATCCCTCAAAGCTACCCATTCTTCTTCTACTGTATTTCGTTCCCCCATTCCTGTCAATTATTCCCTTATGCTATCCCTGAAACTCTGTACAACCTCTGGTTCTTTCAGTTTATCCAGGTCCCATCTCCTTAAATTCCCACCTTTTTGCAGTTTCTTCAGTTTTAACCTACAGTTCATAACTTTAAGGGAAACAAATTAACAGTCCAATTTTTAGAGGACAGGGGATCTGCTATCAAAAATGTAACTCACTCGGTTATTCAGTCTTTTTCACGAAAACGATAAATAATGAGTCTTTGACACGGTCAGTTCTGCTTATTTGTAATGACCGTCTTCTCTGTCCGATACGGTTTAGGCCACTTTCTGTCGTAAAGTGCGCTCGGATGTGTCCGGCTCCGTGCTTCAGTTTCCGGTATTCTTGGGAGTCATTCCGATAGTAGTAGCTACTGGCTACTGACTGTTAGCTTAAATAGTGTCAAGTCTCTCTTATCGAAATCTGTTTTTGTCGTGTAGTCTTCCGGACATTCGAGAAATTGTGCTCCGACTCGGATTTCACTGTCTGAAAATATTTTATCGTCCACCGGAGATTGTCTCGGGACTCGGGCATTTACCTTCAGATATTATAAATCGTGAAAATAATTGATATTGGAATGTATTACTTGTGGCAAATGACTACTGCCACTGGAGGAACTGAAAAATATGGGGGAGTAAAATGGCTCGGAATGCCGGACGAGGTTTCGAATGGAGCAGTCTCGTACAAAATTTATAGTTTACGATCGATTCGTAACTGGAGTTTTGAATCGTGGCAGTGAGACGTTTACATTTAATGTGGAAACTCTCTATAAGGTGACGGTCACTCGGTGACCGACAGAGGAGTACGTGTCGCAAATAACGAGGAGAGACGGAAAAGGGAATGGTCGGATCGGGGACCGGATTAGAGTGGAGACTGGCTGGGTAGACGGAGGGTAGTTATTTGCTAGATGTTGGAAAATAAGGAAATGTTGAGGTTCTTATTGGATACATACTCTAGGGGTACAGGTGTCTATCACTGAAAACTGCAATTTGTTGGAAAGTCTAGAGGAGGTGGATGCCAATTGCTGCCACTGATGATGATCTATTAAATATTGGTCTTCTGATTTTATAAAAATAATTTACATTGCCCTCTAAACTGTAGTGGAACCCAGTTTGTTTTTAGCCCTCAGGGGTAATTACTGCCAAGTTGGGAATTACTGGTCTAGAGTCTCCGTCTCTTCCTGTTCGCAGTAGCAGTCGCAGTTTACACCGATAGCCCGTCTCCTGGAGCCCTTATTCCATTCCGTTCTTGTGTGCTGTTCTGGTCCTGCCTTCCTTCCACTCCTACCTTATTCATTAGCCTCAGCTCTAAATTGCCGGACGCACATAAACCACTTCGGCCATATCTCGGAGATAGTCTTCTCGTGCCACTTCGAATTTAAAATTTTCAAAATGGCTGTGTTTTGGATTCTGCTTCTCTTGCTCCGTTTTTCCCATATTTACTAAAGGTATCTAATCTCTGAAGTTTTAATCTGACACTTTGTTCAGTTATGTACTGTCAAAGGTTTGCTCCTATAGGTCAAAGCTGAAATCTGTATACTGCTGTCTCACTTCCTTCCATAATTTATTCTTCTGTCTATCCATTTGAATCTCAACAAAATAATGTAGAAACGACAAAATTCCTGTGCCGATTTTGGGAGAGACACAAATTGTGAGCAGTACATTTGTTAAGTTTTTGTTACTTAGGACAGTCCTACATTTTGTGCATATTAACAGATTTTAGAATGAAGTTTGCCAATGGCACAAGGTGCGAGACTTATTTGTTTCCACCTCACTGTAGTTAAAGTGGCCCCAAATTGTGCCCAGTAGGTGGGCTGTGGTTGTCATTGACTCATTGTATGGCCGTAGTGTGTGGGGGCAATGTTTAGGCCTCCTAGAATGGCAAAATCATTTTTGTGAATAATTTTTTGCATTGTGTATGTAAAAGTTGTCTCTCTGGCCTGTTCTCAAAAATGATTGTCTTTATATTTCAGACTGTGGAATTTGTTTCAGTAACTGCCCTCTCATTTTCCTGAAAATACAGCAGCCAGATGGTAATGCATTTTGTATTTTTCACACTGTAGAATATTGCCTTGTATTAATGATCTCTCATTGCTGCTATGAGTTTGTTCTACTTCTGGCAAGAGGACAAATCTTATGTGTACTTTTACCATCATAATTGATATTTATGAGGGGGAGTAATTTGTATATCCCACCAGAAACACGGAATCCCATCTGCCTTGTTTCCGTTTTACATCTACATCTACATCTACATTTATACTCCGCAAGCCACCCAACGGTGTGTGGCGGAGGGCACTTTACGTGCCACTGTCATTACCTCCCTTTCCTGTTCCAGTCGCGTATGGTTCGCGGGAAGAACGACTGTCTGAAAGCCTCCGTGCGTGCTCTAATCTCTCTAATTTTACATTCGTGATCTCCTCGGGAGGTATAAGTAGGGGGAAGCAATATATTCGATACCTCATCCAGAAACGCACCCTCTCGAAACCTGGCGAGCAAGCTGCACCACGATGCAGAGCGCCTCTCTTGCAGAGTCTGCCACTTGAGTTTATTAAACATCTCCGTAACGCTATCACGGTTACCAAAGAACCCTGTGACGAAACGTGCCGCTCTTCTTTGGATCTTCTCTATCTCCTCCGTCAACCCGATCTGGTACGGATCCCACACTGATGAGCAATACTCAAGTGTAGGTCGAACGAGTGTTTTGTAAGCCACCTCCTTTGTTGATGGACTACATTTTCTAAGCACTCTCCCAATGAATTTCAACCTGGTACCCGCCTTACCAACAATTAATTTTATATGATCATTCCACTTCAAATCGTTCCGCACGCATACTCCCACATATTTTACAGAAGTAACTGCTACCAGTGTTTGTTCCGCTATTATATAATCATACAATAAAGGATCCATCTTTCTATGTACTCGCAATACATTACATTTGTCTATGTTAAGGGACAGTTGCCACTCCCTGCACCAAGTGCCTATCTGCTGTAGATCTTCCTGCATTTCGCTACAATTTTCTAATGCTGCAACTTCTCTGTATACTACAGCATCATCCGCGAAAAGCCGCATGGAACTACCGACACTATCTACTAGGTCATTTATATATATTGTGAAAAGCAATGGTCCCATAACACTCCCCTGTGGCACGCCAGAGGTTACTTTAACGTCTGTAGACGTCCCTCCATTGATAACGACATGCTGTGTTCTGTTTGCTAAAAACTCTTCAATCCAGCCACGCAGCTGGTCTGATATTCCGTAGGCTCTTACTTTGTTTATCAGGCGACAGTGCGGAACTGTATCGAACGCCTTCCGGAAGTGAAGAAAAATAGCATATACCTGGGAGCCTGTATCTAATATTTTCTGGGTCTCATGAACAAATAAAGCGAGTTGGGTCTCACACGATCGCTGTTTCCGGAATCCATGTTGATTCCTACATAGTAGATTCTGGGTTTCCAAAAACGACATGATACTCAAGCAAAAAACATGTTCTAAAATTCTACAACAGATCGACGTCAGAGATATAGGTCTATAGTTTTGCGCATCTGCTTGACAACCCTTCTTGAAGACTGGGACTACCTGTGCTCTTTTCCAATCATTTGGAACCCTCCGTTCCTCTAGAGACTTGTGGTACACGGCTGTTAGAAGGGGGGCAAGTTCTTTCGAGTACTCTGTGTAGAATCGAATTGGTATCCCGTCAGGTCCAGTGGAGTTTCCTCTGTTGAGTGATTCCAGTTGCTTTTCTATTCCTTGGACACTTATTTCGATGTCAGCCATTTTTTCGTTTGTGCGAGGATTTAGAGAAGGAACTGCAGTGCGGTCTTCCTCTGTGAAACAGCTTTGGAAAAAGGTGTTTAGTATTTCAGCTTTATGCGTGTCATCCTCTGTTTCAATGCCATCATCATCCCGGAGTGTCTGGATATGCTGTTTCGAGCCACTTACTGATTTAACGTAAGACAAGAACTTCCTAGGATTTTCTGTCAAGTCGGTACATAGAATTTTACTTTCGAATTCACTGAACGCTTTGTGCATAGCCCTCCTTACGTTAACTTTGACATCGTTTAGCTTCTGTTTGTCTGAGAGGTTTTGGCTGCATTTAAACTTGGAGTGAAGCGCTCTTTGCTTTCGCAGTAGTTTCCTAACTTTGTTGTTGTACCACGGTGGGTTTTTCCCGTCCCTCACAGTTTTACTCAGCACATACCTGTCTAAAACGCATTTTACGATTGACTTGAACTTTTTCCATAAACACTCAACATTGTCAGTGTCGGGACAGAAATTTTCATTTTGATCTGTTAGGTAGTCTGAAATCTGCCTTCTATTACTCTTGCTAAACAGATAAACCTTCCTTCCTTTTTTTATATTCCTATTAACTTCCATATTCAGGGATGCTGCAACGGCCTTATGATCACTGATTCCCTGTTCTGCACATACAGAGTCGAAAAGTTCGGGTCTGTTTGTTATCAGTAGGTCCAAGATGTTATCTCCACGAGTCAGTTCTCTGTTTAATTGCTCAAGGTAATTTACATGTACAGCTAGGAAAGTAGATGTGACCAAATTGTCACCTTCATACTTGCTTCTTACCAGGTACATCAAACACTGTAACTGAATGATATTGTGCCACTGAGGTGCTGTGTTATAATTAATGCTGCGAGTATGTTACAGGTAACAGAGAGTGTGCCCCTCTATGGGGGAGACATGCTGGCTGCTGCTGAAATTACACGGAAACTGGCCAGAAAGATGTCTTCCGACATCTCGACTTTCCCTGACCCTCGACAGCGTGAGGCCATTGTCACAGAACTTTTGTACAGTGTCATCCGCACGGGCAGCAACTTGTTGGAATGTTCTCATCACCAGAGCTGGAAGGACCTAACATACAAGCAGCAACTCCAGGTTGCAACTGAAATGCTAATGGGCCTCGAAGAAAATGCATTCTTGCTAGCTGAGACTGTGCGCCGTGAGAAGAGGGTTGTGCAGACCGTCAAGAACATACGTAAGTCATCCTATACTGGTACAATGTAGACTGTAAAATCTTTCAACTTCACTGCCTGATTCTTTGTAGTTGCGTGATTAATTGTAAAACAAGCAAAGCATTGCACACCTGTGTGGTATAGAAGATAACTTACTGTATATAATAGGAGGTGCAGACAGACCACTTTAAGAATATGATCTAAAGAAATAAATGGAACTTAGACAGTCATGTCAGAAAACAGTAACTCATTCATTGCCGTGTGTGTGGTGAGTTGTGTAATGAAACACTGGCATGCCTTCAGGCTGCAAATGAAAATTCCCATTCCCAGTTCCTTATTTCAAAGGAAAACAGGAATAATATGTGCAGGACTCTGGGGTCTATACCATGGTCTTAAGCCTGTATAAAATTCTCTGTACTCCTCCACTTCCTTTGACTTGGTGAGATGAATGTACTGATTGAGTAAGAGAAAAGCAGTGTGACATTATTGGGGCTTGAAAGCAGTTAACACAAAATTAATACATTGGAATTTTTTGTGTAGTATTTATTTGTTTGTGTGTGCATGAACCTACTGAGGTAAGTGGCTCTTAAGAAGAAAGAGAACTTTATTGCTTTAAATTTAATTAATTGTATTTATTTGGGCCAAATACTATAATCATTACATTACTTGAATTTTTGTATGTTTTTGGGGCAAACTAATTATTTGGTACTTCTATTCATGTGATTTCTGGTGGCATTTTTAACATTTCGATTTATTCATGAATAAGCTTGTATATACATGTATTATTTCCATTTCAGTGCTGACTGTAAGAGTAATTCCACTTGCCCAAGTCAGTGAAGTGGAGGTGTTTCCTCTGGCAGAAACTCACGTTCCATGGCCAATATCACAGAACTGGGTGGAACTTCCAAGAATGTCCGTTCTGGAAAACAGTGACGGAGGATTTGTACGCATAGTATTTGCAACTTTCGATCGATTAGATGAGGTCCTGCAGCCGAGGAATCGGTCTCAAAGAATCAATTCTAAAATTATCGCAGCTTCTCTCGGGAAAGGAAAGCACATACAACTATCAAAGCCTGTGAAAATAATTCTACAGCATATTGATACAAGCAACAACCTAACAAATCCTTCATGTGTTTTCTGGGATTATGTAAATGGGTGAGTTTGTATGTGGTACATACTGTTATGGATTAGTTTCATTCACAAGCAAGTAAATGATAAACATGCCAACTTTAAGTTTTATTTAATTTGATTGTCTCCATACCTGGAATGATTTTGACATTTTATATCTAACATTAGCAGATTTAAAATGTAAATAGCAGTTCTTCTAACAAAATAGTAATACTTCTGCAACAAAATAACATATTGCATACTACTGAAAAACTTTTGAATAAATCCTCAAGACAAGGGTCTAATAAAGAAGTATTTTTTAAACCAAATTTTTTGTAATTTGACTAAGTCATTTAATTTTTTTCATTTATGGCAGTGATTTACACATGGCCAGCTTTTGCTGGAGAGCAGATCTAAATGGTTGTTGCCATGGTAACTTCCCGTTGCATAGAGGTCTTTTCATCCAAAAATTTTGTATACTTAGTCATCTTCTTTAAGCCACCCAACCTCTAGTGCTTCCTGATTGTTATGTTGTGTAAGGAGTGTCTAATACTTGAATGAAAGGTATCCAACTATCTTAACACTCACAATTCCAATACGATTAGGTACCAGTCAGTTCTGGTATCCTTTTCACTGAAAGCCTCATCTACTCAGTCCTGAGAGCAGGAAGGTGGCCAGCTTGATGCAAATCTATTCGTTAACGGAATGACACTGGCTCACTGTGCTCGATACCTCAGATGTGGTCTTTATGTGCTGTCGATACATGTTCTGTGTGCAGTGGTGGTATGTAATTTTGAATTGATGTGGTAAATTTTCCATGTGTAAAAACAGGGTACTTTTAAGGTAGTTTGCAAAACCACTTACACTTGCATGTTCTACAGTCACATATTTTGGAGAACCAGTGACCTACTATTGCAAAGTTTGAACAGTTGTTTGAACAGCACATCAGGCCACATGTTGCTAATGCCAAGCATGGTGTTGTGTAGTGCATAACCAATGGCTGTAGCCATCTGGAGACAGCATAATTGCCTGAGACTGATCATGGATGTAATAAACTGCAAATTAAAAACTGGTGGATGTAGGCATTTCATTTCATCATTGTATGTGTTCAGCATCTTGTATCTATTGATCAGTGCATCAGCTATACAGTAAGTGGGTGTCTTTACCAATCTCAGTATGTAAAAACCTAATATGTGTAATTCTGTCCCAACAGTGATAAATTTGTGTTCAGTAAAGTAAGTGGTGTTCTCTTTTACAACTTTACTGCGTGTAATAGTTTTTCTGTTTTGCTTCTGTCCTTTAGGGCGTGGTCTGATGAAGGCTGTCAAGTTGAAAAGACTAATGCAACTCATACCCTGTGTGTATGTGACCATTTAACCAACTTTGCCATATTGATGGATGTGCGTTCTGTAAAAATTGAGGCCGCGCATGAGTTTGTGTTATCATTCATAACTTATGTGGGCTGTATCATCTCTGTTGTGTGCCTGGCCCTGGCATTTCTCACCTTTCAAATTTTCCGTGGACTCAAGGTGTGTATAAAATAATTTTTTTGCAGACAGACTTTTATTGTTATAAGAAAACCAATGTTGCACTGAAGCTTTATACTGATCAGTATTGTCTAAAATGAAATAGAGCAAAATCTTATGTTTTGCTGTACACAGTGGAAATACCGTACATAGTATTTGTACAAAATGTGAAATACGAAACATTGTACTGAAGGAAAACATGACAGAAAAGATACTTTTCATTACCTTTAACCATTAGCCTGATGTGTATCACCTCTATTTTCCAGTCGGATCGTACAACAATCCACAAGAATTTATGCATCTGTCTTTTAATTGCGGAAGTAGTATTTCTGTTTGGCATTGGCCAAACGCAGCATCGAGTAATTTGTGGTGCTGTCGCAGGACTTCTGCATTTTTTCTTCCTCTGTGCGTTTGCATGGATGTTCCTTGAAGGTAAGATATTTTATTAAATCGTTGGGATACTTCATTTAGTGCTGTCTCAGAAAGCACAAGTAACAAATTTTGAGAATAATGGTTCTTGGAGACAATACTGTTTGTACATGTTAACACTATTGTTACTTGAGAAAAACGTAGTAGTGATGAAATGTGACATTATTGATGTTGACATTACACTTACCCAACAAAGTGAACAAGAGGTTGTTTAAAATAACTTTAGAGTGCAGCTGCGCTAAAGATGGGGAAAAGTGCTTTTTAAACTGGATGTATTTTGATAATCATGTGTAGTACACTTCGTTTCTCTAGTTGAATGTTTTCATAAATTTACTTTGTATATTTTTGACTGAATACAAAATCTTCACAATTGTTGTAACATATTTAATATACATCATTTCAGGGTTTCAGCTTTATGTGATGCTGATTGAAGTATTTGAAGCTGAAAAATCACGCATTCGGTGGTATTACACATTCGCCTATGGAGCACCTCTGATAATTGTAGCTGTGTCTTGCAGTGTTGACCACCTGAGTTATGGAACTGAAAAATACTGCTGGCTTCGTGCAGATAATTTCTTCATATTCAGCTTTGTTGGACCTGTTATAGCTGTGATACTTGTAAGTAATAAAACTCATGTGTCCATATATTTTGCTGAATGCTGTGAGTAAGCTTCTTTCAGGGCATACAGCCATGTTATCAAAACATTTTCCATTGTTTTGTTTTGATAATGGTAAAAATACCTATTGATAATGAAACTTACATTAGCAACCTGGATTTTCAGTTAAATTAATTCACATAGGATTGCTACTATTTAAACTTCAAGCTGTGCAACTTGTTGTACAGAAATGAAAGAAGGTACAGATTGAATTTTTTCCATTTCTAGTGTGTGTTTCTTACTGTGTCAAACGTCTGTGCCCATTGGTTGGCTGCAAACTTGTGAATCTTATAGTTCACAACAATGGAAGTAAATTAAAAATGAAGTTGTGGGTATTTTAATTAGAAAACCCAGATACAAGGCATTTGTTATTTATGGGCATTTTATTCCTAGTGACTAACACAGTCTCAAAATGCATACACCATGACAATCATTCACTGTTCTGTATCTTACATACCCAGAGTTGAGGGTTCAGTACTTAATACCACGTGCTCCCTATTTCCATTACATCAACATAGTACTCCACAGTTCTGATAGTATCCCTGTACAGTACATTTCATATGGGTTTTCGCCATTAACATTAACACATTCCACGGTTTCTTGAATTCACAGTTCAACTCCATTGCTCGTGGCTCATGTCTGACAATTTATGATCTCATGCTTTGGTAGGAATGCCTCACTTCATGGGTTTTTTAGTGATTTATGGGAGAATGCTGCTGTAATTCTGGTAGAAAAGAGACAAATTGTAAAGGCATCAGGCCAGATTTTTATGACTATTTACTTCATGCAGCCAATTTTTTCCATCCTTGTGTATTACTGAAACATAATGTACTACTTTTTGTTTGATATTGTAATGACACTGTCCCTTCATTTTCAGTTAAAGTCCACTGTCTTCTTAGAGGGCGGTCATTTATAATTTATTTAAAAAAAGTTTATTTTGAATGTTTCCTTTAAAAATCAAAAGATGGTAAATCTAATAACATTACTGTGTTTGGAAAATTCTGGGTTTCAATATTATCATAACAGAATATTTAAATATTCTAAGATATAAAAATGGTCAGTGTCTTGAAATTACCAGGTGTACAACTTTGCTTCCACCGTTTTTTCCCAAACATTTGAGGCCTTAATGAAACAAATTGGTTACACATGTATCATTCAAAGTATTTTCCATCGCTGGCCACTACTTTCTCTCATCTTCCGGGCAGTGTACGAATCCCACATCGAAAAAATTGTTTATCTTTTGAAGTGATCCACGAATCGATCCAATTTGTGACTTCTTCATGAGATCGGAAGTGTTGGTCAGCCAGGCCATGCGCCATTGATCTAAACAGGTGATAGTCAGAGTGAGCAGTGTCTGGAGAATATGGTGGATGGGGTAGGACTTTCCATTTTAATGTTTCCAAGTATGTTTTGACCTCTTTTGCAATGTGGGGTCGACCGTTGTCGTGCTGCAAAATCACTTTATTGTGCCTCTCGCTGTATTGTGGCCATTTGTCTTTTAATGCTCTACTCAAACACATTAATTGCATTCGATAATGAGCACCTGTGATTGTTTCACTTGGTTTTAACACCTCATAGTACATGACGCCGAGCTGGTCCCACCAAATGCAGAACATGATCCTGGAGCTGTGAATATTCAGTTTGGCTGTCGACGTGGAAGCATGGCTGGGATATCTCAATGGTTTTTTGCATTTAGGGTTATCGTAATGAGCCCATTTTTTGTCCACAGTCGCAATGCAATGCAGAGATCCCTTCCGTTTTTGCTTCTGAAGCAATTGTTCACAAACATACAAACACCGTTCAACATCTCTTGGTTGCAGCTCGCACAGGACACAAGTTCCTTGTTTCTGAATCGTGCCCATAGCCTTGAGACATTTTGAAATGGCTTGCTGTGTCACTTCCACTAATTGTGCCAATTCTTGTTGAGTTTGTGGTGAGTCTTCACTCAGCAATGTCTCCAATTCTGCATCTTCGAAAACATTCTCTCTTCCACCACTGTGCCGGTCTACGACGTTAAAATCACCATTCTTGAAGTGTTGAAACCACGCACAACCCATACTTTCACTAATAGCATCCTTACCATACATACTTGAGAGCATTTGATGAGACTCAGCCACTGTTTTCTTCATATTGAAACAAAACAGTAACACCTCCCGCAAATGACGAGAATTAGGCTCGTGAACTGACGTTTTCAATCAAGAACAACTTTATGATGCAGACACAGACCGACTAATGTTTCAACCACTACATACCATTGTCACCACCTATCGACAAACGGTGGAAGCAAATTTGTACACCTTCTAGTTTTCAAATTTGACACATGCATTTTTGCACGGTAATGGTATTATGATACCTTCAAATCCTAATAGATTCTGGGTTAATTAACTGAAAACAATTACGCCACATTGTTCCAGGTTGGACACAGTTTATCTGTAGTAATAATAATATGAACTCCATCATCGAAGGTGAAAGTTGATAAATTAGTGTACACTTGTGGTACAATCATGATTCTATATTTGTGATTTCAAGATAAAAAGAGATGTCTGTAGCATGTTAAATGAATGGATTAAACATGCTTCATTTCAAGGTGAATTAAAAGTAAATAAAACAGAAACACTAGTAGTAGCTTTTGGAACAAAATTGATATCTGCATGGAAAGGAAGAAGCCAAAAAGGGATATACAGGGTGTCTGTAAAGTTCCTTTACAACTTCAAAATTTTATTACAACAGCAGTTGTTGAAATATTTTAACAACATTTCTTTTATTGTAATCAGAGTTTATAAAAGTTTTTTGACAGTGTTTAATAGACCTCTATATGGGTGCCTTTAGTTGCATGAAGCACATCAAGACGGTACTCGATTTCTTGCCATGTTCGCCATAGCATAGCGTCATCAGTGGTGGCAAATGGAATTACGAATCCTTTGCTTCAAGTCAGCAATGTCATGTATCTGTGTTTGATACACAATTTTACATATCCCCATAAAAAAAAAGTCCAAGGGAGTGATATCTGGTGAACACGGTGGCCGAGGAATTGGCCAATCCCTCCCAATCCATCTGCCTGGAAATGTTTCATTGAAGAACCAATGAACATGCCGTCCCCAATGGGGTGGTGTACCATCTTGCTGGAAAATGATAGGTGGTTTTAAGTCAATCAGTTGTGGTGCTACATATTCAGTCAGAAAGTCGAGGTAAACATCTGCAGTAATTGTTGACTCATTGAAGAAAAATTGACCAATTATTCAGTTGCACATGATTCCACACCACAAATTCACTTTTGGACTATCCCAGTGTAGCTCCCTAGTCACATGGGGGTGTTCAGATCCCCAGATTCTCACATTGTGTCTGTTTAAAGTCCCAGAAACATGAAAAGTTGCCTCATCACTGAAACAAACTCGCTTGAGGCTTGCTTCATCCTCCAAAAGGCGTTCTGGCATGTTGAATGAAAACACTGTCCATTTTGGCTTGTCATTTGGCTCAAGTGTCTGTAACAGTTGCACTTTGTAAGCGTACAACCATAAGTTCTTGTGGAGGACCTTATGCACAGTTCAACGTGGTAGTTGCAACTGTCTAGCAGCAGTGCGGGTGGACTTCGTAGGTGAACGAGTGAAGACATTTAAAACGTTATCGATGTTTTCCTCGGGTGTTCTAGGTCTCCTGTTCCTCCCTATATCCAGCACTGTCTCTGTCTCCATAAATTTTTTGTGCCATGATGATGGATCTCTTCCCTACTTCATTCTGAAGTTTCGTTGAGTCTGAACATCCGATTTTGTGTCAGTAAACCAGGACAAACATTGTGCCTTCTCTTGAGGAGTTGCCATTTTATAGAGGATCAGTTCCTTCCATCAACAGAGTACCTGAAACACAAAATTTTAGTATATATAAAAACTTTAGTAAACAGTGATTACAATAAAAGAAATTTTGTTAAAATATTTCAACAGCTGCCATTGTAATAAAATTTTGAAGATATAAAGGGACTTCATGGACACCCTGTATGTTCAGACATGGAGGTCAGGTCAGTGAGAGCTCTGGCAAACAGGGACCAGTTTTCCTCTCATACCTCTTTCAGGCTTTCAAGAAGTGTATGTAACCTTTAATTTCTCAATACTAGTATAAGAAATCAGGGAATATGTGTTGTTCAATTGCATTTAAAAGATTTTCTAATGTTTGGCTAACTGAAGTAGGTCTGCAATCAGATGAGTCATCTTAAAAGTTGTGCCAGTGGTTGAAATTGAGATGTTTGCATAGAGGATGTTCTAAGAATGGCTGTACTATGTTGGCAGACCTCTCAAATGTTGAACTAGAGTTTGAGGTACAATTGGACTCAGATAAGCCTTGAAAATACCTTGCAGGTATAAGGTGTGTAGGTATGAAGTAGAACAGCCACAGCAAATGACAGACTTATGGTTAGTGGTAGAATACTAGGAAACTGCAATTATCACAGAAAGAAAACTTATTTAGAAAACATTTGAACAGTGATAATTATGAATGTTTTGATACTGTTGGTGCATAGAAGTGCATGTTAAAGAAGTTAGTCAGAAGTTAGTCAGAAGTTTAGTCTATCGTGGATGTGTCTGCAAACTGAAAACTTTGTTCACACCAGTTCTTAATACTCCGCGTGTTGCTCAGCATTTCAGTGTACTGTACTATCGTATTGATGTAAATACTAATGAGCATAAATTAAAATTAAACTTTATAGACTGGGACAAACTGCCTATTGGCTTCTGTCTTGGGTTCTTCTGCCAATGCGTCTTTGATGGTTTTACAGAGATTTTACCAGCACAAATGGCTGGCATTGTCATAGCTTCACCCTTCACTGCTTGTGGTGGACTGGAGTCATGCTCGTGGCCACATATTGTATGTACTTGGCACACCAATGCCCAAGGGATTTTCCATGTTCATTTCTGCTGTGGTTTTCCCCTTGCTACCTGTAGGTTTACCTTGAGGCTTTCCTCTTTCTTGTTGAAGCTATTGTTGTGTTGGTACATTTCTATAGCTCCTCTGAACAAGCTGGTATGGTAGCTCTTCTCCACAACAAGAACTTCCATGTTGGCAGATTTTACTATGTGGTCAGTCTCACACAGCGCATGCTCTGCTATGGCAAATTTCTTCACCTGCCCTACCATGTAATGCTGCTTATGTTCGATGATCCTCATGTTGATTGCTTTTCCAGGATAGACTTTTCTGCATGTACATGGTATATTCCTGACATTGCGAGTGGATCCCTTTTCTCCTTTGCCGATCTGAGACACTGTTTGATCATCTTTGTTGGTTTATAAATAGTCTTACACTGACAATGAAGTAGAGAAGAGCTAGCACATCAACTTGTTCAGAGAAGCTATAGAAATACACAAGCATGGCTATAGCTTCAACAAGAAAGAAGAAATCCTAAGAGTGAGGGGATCCTGGATTCCTGCGCTACAGCAAACAACTGTTGCAGCTAGCAATGAGATAATCACAGTGGAAATAATCACAGAAATGTCCTTGAGCATTGACACACCAGGTGTATATAATTTGCAGCTGTGAGGTTGACTCGACTCCAACACCAACAATGGAGAGTGAAGCTTTGACAACTTGAGCCACTCATGCTGGCAAAACATCATAAATATTATCAAACAAACGTTGGCTCAAGAAACTGAGACAGAAGCCAACAGGCAATTTGTCAATAACAATTTTGTATTATAAACTATGCCAAAAACTGTAAAATATGCATATATAGCAATGAATCTCAATGTTGGGGTTACAAGTTAGCAAAAAGTAAACCAACTTGGAAATGAAAAATAATGCAACAAGTCTCGTAAAACATTCTATAAGGAAAAGAAAAAGTTCATTGTAACATGTGTTTTGTTTTTCACTGATAATCATATTTCTGGGAATGTGTTAAGCACATTTTAGATAACAAGGGTGAATAAATTTGAGTAACTTGACTGCTTCTTTTGTTCTGTTTGTTTCAGTGGCATGGTCAGGTTTGCACACATAGCCCCAAAATTGTTAATACCATCAGTTTTAAAAAAGTATTCACTAATTAGTAACTTAAAGTTACATAATTAATCTCTTCTTTTCAGGCAAATCTAGTCTTCTTGAGTATGGCAATATACATGATGTGTCGTCATGCAAGTGCGTCAGCATCGATGAAGAGCAAAGAACACTCGAGGCTTGCCAGTGCCAAGTAAGCAGGACTGCATGGTGTTTTAGTTACTTGTTTGTTTTGTAGAAGCTGTAATTTTGCACTGCTTTTTTGAAAGCATGAAAAGTAGATGCTGTTTCCCCTGTAATTGATTTTAATGTAACCTCAATCTCATTTGGAAAAAGTACCTTAATACGAGCAGTGAAGTACAGTATTTCTGTTTACTACCAAGTCAGTCTGTCAGTTGGAGTAAAGTTTTTGCATTGTTTTCTTTTTAGGCCTTCGGTTAATTTATTATTTCTTTCTACCAATGCCTATAAATGTGGGATATGATATTCAGCAACAATATTGGATGACATTAGTGCGTCACTACAGTTAATCATGCAGGCTGTTAACTGAATGAATGCTTTTTGGTGCTCTGTTTATTTTTATTTGAAGCAAGAGACTTGCAAACTACCTGCACCAAATACATCTGTATTAAAATGTACGGAGATCAGTCTAACTGTTTAGGTCAGGGAGAATAATAATTGTCTTTAGTTGTAAAATAGGGAACAATGTTCTTCTGCAACAATTTACTGTTAGAAAATGTCCCCATATAACTTCATTTTAAAGGTTAAATTGTGTTCTGTGACAGACTGTTGATTAATTTATCAGCAACAACTATTGTTATACACAATTCACCTGCACGTATGATTGTATTGTTATTAGAATTTTTATTATTACAGTTGTGACTTGCAATCCTTAGTGTCTGTTAACTTTGCATAGTGCTGGCCCTATCCACCGTACCTTCTGCACAACAATCAATGTATGATGACAGCAGCAACAAAATTTTGATTTCACTAAGAATTGTGATTTAGAATCTGAAATCTAATAGCAAAAATTTAGTTTTGAGTAATTATGTAGTTCAAGAAACATTTTTATTTAAGATGGTAGATACTGAATCCATCTTTTTCTTTCTTCCTCCTGAACTTTGATATACTTCTAAGCACATTCCAATATTGAAACTAATAACACTGTTTCTCTGCACCTAACACTGACAGAGAAATATTGCTTGTTGGATTGCACTGAATCAAAAATGATAATTATTTGTTATTACAATGTTTGTTGTATACCTTAATTAGCTTGATTGATGTTAGAATACAGATACCCGCTTATAAGTGAATGACGTGTAGTACTTGTGTCATTGTCGGACATGATACGTGGTACAGCCCCACATGTGGTGGTTTCAAATCTCCTTGTAATGAGAAAATGGTTAAATCCAGAAATCTATTGAGACAGTCTGAGCATGGAGAAATGTAGTTTACACAGAAAGCCTTACTTCCAGTGAAAACATTATTTTGTTTTACTTTTTTGGTCTATATCAAACTATTGCTCCTTTTGAACTGTGGGAAATGATGTCATTGTGCTGTTCACTAACTATCAATCAAGTTAATGTAAAGGTTGTGATATGGTGATTGTTTTCCTTATTATATTATTTTTTTACTGCAACTTTGATGTGTGCTGTGGTTTATTTTAATCTGCTGATTGTTTGAATTGTTGCATTGAAGCTGGTGATGGAGATCTGGTAACATTCTTGTCTCTCTTCTGTTGCATGGCATAGTGGGAAGGAGGAGAATGCTCTCCAGAACAAATTGCAATCACACCTGTAAGAACACTTATTAAATGTCTTCTCCTTGTAGTATGTAGTTTTCTGCAGTACTCAAGTTCTAACCTTTCTTATTGCTGTAGTTACCTATTTGAAACTTTCTCGGATTTTTTTTTTTTAATTATTTGTTAATTATTGTATATGTATGTGATGAGCTCTGTATTGTATCTAGTAATGATTACTTCTCTTTCAGGTTTTCAAGAATGATGGGTTAAATTGTAAATTTTAAACACTTGGAAAAGACAAAGTGAATAAATGTAATTCCTTCACCACTTGTTAATTCGTGTTGATAATATAACCGAAAATCCTAGCTTAGAGATGAAAACTAGTATGAGTATAAGTAACTGCTCACCATACAGAAAAAACATAGAGCATTGTATAGGTATATAAAGTGTGGCAGTTGTTGTAGATAAAATTTTATATTGGCGGATATCATTAGTACATGCACAATTGCATGCTGATATTGTGACCCAGATCCCTTAGCACATGGAATTGTTGTCCTTGCACCTCTTTTTGTGATTAAAGTTAGTAGTATTTAGACCAGATATTCAGAAATGAACACAGAATGTATAAATATAAAGTCTGTTAAAAAGAAAAATATTTCTAATACAAAATTCAGCTTGTTCTGAATACTAGAATAAGGGGGAAGAAGATTAGTACAATTCTCTGTTATATCACTCATATTTTTTCACAAGCTATATAAACTAATGGAAAAGTGTTATATTCGTGCAAAAGCAGGTATTTACAGGGTGTGGACAGAAATATGGAAATGCCAATAACACAAAACATTACTGTGCCTAATATGGAATAGGAAACCCTCACCATTCAGACCAGCTTCCAGTCATCTTGGAATAGATAAATAAAAGTCCTGTATGGTTTTAAAGGGAATCTTACATCAATCTTCCTGAAAAATAATGGCAGTTTCAAGTAATGATGATGGAGAAGGATAACGATCCTGCAGCCTTCTCTCCAAAGCAGACCACAAAGGCTCAATAATAATGAGATCTGGTGACTGAGGTGGCCAGGAGAGATGTGACAATTCTTCTTTCTGCTTACAAAACCAGTCCTGGATGATGTGAACTGTGAGCTGTGTCTTCAGGGGCTTTGTCATCTTGGAAAACAGCATCACCACGAGGGAACGAACACTGTACCGCGGGAGGGATCTGATCGGCCAAAATGGTGACATAATCCTTGGCAGTAATATGACCTTGCAGAATAACTATGTGGCCCGTGGAAGACCTTGATATGAATACCCAAAACGTACCAAACCCCTGCAGTGTTTCACTCTTGGTACATAAACTCATCCAGAAGTTGGAAACAGTGTGAAACAAGACTCATCTGACCAAATCACATTCTTCCATTGCTCCATAGTCCAGGTCCTTTGGCTGAGGCACGATGTCTCCTGTTATGGGTGTTTGTGTCACTGACGAGTGGTTTTGGAATTCTAGCTCGCCCTGCAATTCGCTGTTTATGGAGCTCCCTTCTTGTCATTTTAGTGATGACAGGGTTCCTGAGTGCAACATTCGGTTCTACAGTCACCTTTGCAGTTATCATCATCTTATTTTGTCATAGTCCTCTTCCCATTGGTTTTGGAAGCACCCACCGTACAAGCACCAGGAACTGGCCCACATTCAAATTCATTTTGCTCTGACATAATACACTCACAACTACACAGAACCCATTCAGACCCGTGACTGACACTTGCACTGTATTGAGGACACTGCACAGTTCCCATCTGTGGCCAGATGCAGCAGCGCAACCTGCAGGCTTGGCTAGCTTCTGCATTTATGCTCAAGTATGCATTTCTTCCAGTATTTGCATGTTTCTGTCCAATCCCTGTATATACATGCTGCAGAAAATGGCCACTCGAAGAAACTTTCTGCAAAATGCTATACTGAATTGGTATCAAAAATTTTGTTAATATTTAAGTGTACATATTTAAAAAGTTGCTTCATACAAAATTACATCTAGTACAGTTCTGATAAGTCACAAATAATGCACTTTTAATTTCATTTAAGCTATGTGCATTTTAATCTCAGTTTGCTAAATGTTCTGAGCTGCAGCTCATCTTCAGGCAACTCAAATTCATGTAATGAACTATTATATTAAGCTGAAATTACCTTATAATGAGCCGAGGGCCAAAATATGTATCATTCTAAAATATAACCAGCAATAAATAAACCAACAGCTGTATTTTTATCTCTGATTTATTCCAGAGGCAACCGGTTGTGGCATTCCATTATGCCATCATCAGTAACTTAGTGGCTAAGCTTATATTGCCAGGCAAAATATTGTGGAAAAGCGAACCAGTATTCACACAAGTGTAGGTAACATGGCAGTTCACTCGCAGCTGACACGGTCCGGGCAGGTCAGTTGCACTCAAATTGTGTCTGAGTGTGTAATCGTGTTACATACGCTGATACAGATACTGGTTTGCTTTTGCACGATATTTTGTCCAGCAGTATAAGCTCAGCCCCTATGTTACCATAGAGCAACTGATGATGGCATAATGGAATGCCACAACTGGTTGCCTCTGGAATAAACCAGAGATGAAAATAAAGCTGTTGGTTTATTTATTGTTGGTTATATATATTAGCTGTCATTCTCTAATGATGAATGATGAATGAAGTGAAATAATAGATTTTTTTCGTACTGGCTGTTATAGTGGCTATTTAATATTTATAAATAGATTTTTTAGAGACTGTTTCTCATCACATTTTCTTGTTAACTCACTTAAACTATTTAATGTTGCAAAATGTTTTGAGGCATGAATTAATTGTCAGGCTAAAATTGACACTATGAAAACATTTAACACAAAATAGACTAAGATCTTAATGTAGCAGTTCTCTTTCTTGGCTTGTGTTCTGACCTGCCTGAAGAGAAAGAGGAGTATAACACTTTTGAGAGAGCTATTACATTATTTGCTGGTCTGTGGCTAACACATACAAATGTAAAGAATCTCTCACTCTTTAAGTGTGCTGCACTTGAAAATTCCCATTTCTAATGAATAGAGTAAGTGATTGTTTATGTTTTCTGTGTTAGCAACAGACATGTGAAGTAAATGCTCTCTCAAATGACTCGCAGTTCTCTTTCTCCGCAGATAGATCACAACAAATGTCAACACAGAAAACCATGTTAAACTCTAAGTATTTTCATGTTAAATTTTTTTGTATTGCCATTTTTCCCAGTAACTTGTTGCAATATCAAACAGTTTAACTAAGCTAATAAAGAATTTTGACTGGTTGTGGTCTTTGAAAAACCTTTTTGTAAATAGACTTTCTTCATGCTGTTATGTACTTGTATTTGATTGTTCATTCATGAGACTACAATATCTGCAAATTTGTTAGCATTTGGACTTCTCTTCCACAAGTTCTTTGTGTATACTATCTTTTATTTACGATATCAAACCTAACTCATTTTGAAACATCTGGACAAATTAAAACAGTGCTGAAACAAATGGCAAACCTGGAATCTTGCTTGCCTGGAGCAATGCTCTTACTGACTAAGCAATCTGTGCCCAATTCATAACCTGCCCTCTTATCTTCAGTTCTGCCAGTAACTCTCTCCCACTTTCCAAACTTCACAGGGGGTCTTTTCCATGCATTGTTTGAGTAGCACATGTAGATGAAAAGATATTGCTAAGAAATGGCTCTGCCACAGGCTAGGGGTCTTTTCAAGAATGAATATTTCATTTTGCAGCAGAGAATTTGCTGCAGTTCCAAAATGCTATACATGGGGTGTCTGAAAATCTGTCATCTATTATGACATGACTTGAGACCATGTATGTTAGTGAAGTGAAATTTTGACTTTAGCTGCCATTTATTTTTTCACATTGGTCTGGAAGTCAACAGAATGATAAAACTACGACTTTTGGCCTATCCTTGGAATTTGAAAAGGGACATGAGTAGGTCAAAGTTAGATATAGTGGGAGGTATGATGGGAGGAAGAATGGGACTCCTGGTCAGCTCACTACATGGCTATTGACATGAGATCAAGTAGGGGTATGCAGGAGTAATCCTAACAACATGTAAGAAAATAGGCATCTGGGTAAGCTACTACAAACAATGCAGTGAACATGTTATCATAGCTGTGAGAGGCATGATTCAACACCCAGCACAGTCGCACAAGTTTATTCGCCATTTAGCTATGCTCCAGATGGTGAAGAGATGGAAAGAATATTGGAGGAGAACATGAATTGTGGGAAAGGAATGAAAGAGGAAGCCACTTAGTAGAATTTTGCACTCAGAAAAATTTTATCGTTGCTGACACTTGGTTTAAGAATTGTGAAATAAGGTTGTGTACATGGAAGAAACCTTGGGTTCACAAAGATTTCAGATTGATTATATAATGGTAACAAAAAGATTTCGAAATTGGTTGTTAAAATGCAAGACTTTTCTAGAGGCATATATGAACAACAAATTAAAACTGAATCAAATGAAAAAAGGTAGGAAAAAAGATAATGGGGTCTGGATGAACTCAAAGAACCAGAGGTCTTTCTGAGTTTGAGAATGAGCATCAGACAATGATTGACTGAAACAGGGAAGAAATACAATAGAAGACAAATGGGTAGCTTTGAGAGAGGATACAGTGAAGGCAGTAGAGGATCAAATACATAAAAAACATGGGCTATTAGGAATCATAAATGACACAGTAGATATTGAATTTAATTGAAAAAAGGAGACAGTATAAAAATGAAGCAGATGAAAGTGAATACAAATGCTTAAAAAACAAGACTGACAGGAAGTGCAAACTAGTAAAGCAGGAATGGCTTGATCAGAAATGTGAGGCTGTTGAAGCATGCATAAATGGAGGGAAGATAGATGCCATCTATAGAGAAATTTGGGGAGAAGAGAAGCAGCAGTATGAATGTCAAGAGCTCTTAGCAAGCCAGTAGTAAGCAAAGAAAGGAAAGCTGAAAGATGGAAGGAATAGAATATAGATTGTTGATATATACACAAACTACAGGACTATGTAATCTAAAGAGAAGAGGAAGTATGTAAAGATATAATGGGAGACATAATCGGGAGATGTTAGCTTCACAGAGCACTGGAAGATGTATGTGGAAACAAGACCCATGGCATAGAAGACATTCCCTCAGACTGATTGAGATCCATACGAGAGCCAGTCATGACAAATTACTCCATATGGTTTACAAGCTGTATGAGAAAAGGAAAACACCCTCAGAGCTCATGTAGAATGTAATACTTCCAATTCCAAAAAGTTCAATAAGTCATGGTTGCAAAATATCGACATGAATTATTTACAGAAGAATGGAAAAACTAAAGGAAGATAAGTTTGGGATCTGGAGAAATGTAGAAATGTGTGAGACAAAACTGACACTGTGACTTATCTTAGAAGACAGATTAAGGAAAGGTAAACCTATGTTTATAGCTTTTTTAAATTTGGAGAAAGCTTTTGACAATTCAGCTGAAATACACTCTTTGAAATACTGGTGGTAGCAAGGATAAAATACAGGGACGATAGATTATGTACAACTTGTACAGAAACCAGACAGCAGTTAGGGTTCATAAGAATCAAGGGCCATGAAAGAGAAGCAGTGATTGAGAAGTGAATGAGAAAGGGTTGTACCCTATCCCCAGTGTTATTGAGTCTGTACATTGAGCATGCATAAAGGAAACCAAAGAAAAGTTTGGAGGAGGAATTAATGTTCAGGAAGAAGATACAAAAACTTTTGAGGTTTGCCAAGGACACTGTAATTCTGTCACAGTCCACAAAGGGATTGGAAGAAGAGTTGAATGGAAGTGACAGTCTTGAAAGGAGGATATAAGATGAACATCAGCAAAAGCAAAACAAGGTTGATGTAATATAGTTGATTTAAATCAATTAATGCTGAGGGAATTAGATTAGGAAATAAGACACTTTAAGTAGTAGATGAGTTTTGCCTTTTGGGCAGTAAAATGATTGATAATGGGTGAAGCAGGAAGGCTATAAAATGTAGACTGGCAATGGCAAGAGAAGTGTTTCTGAATAAGTGAAATTTGTTAACACGAAATATAGATTGAAGTGTTAGCAAGTCTGGGAGTATTTGTCTGAAATGCAGGCTCATCTGGAGTGAGGTGTGGATGATAACCAGTTCGGACAACAAAAGAATATAAGCTTTTGAAATGCAGTGCTATAGGCAACTGCTGAATGCCAGAAGGGTAGATTAAATAACTAATGAATCAGATTATGTGACTGAAAGAAGGTATCAGTTTATAGGATACATCCTGAAGCATTAGGGAACTGTCAGTTTTGTAATGGAAGGAAGTGTAGGGGTAAAAAGTGCAGAGGGAGACCAAGGCTTGATTACTGTAAGCAGATACTAATGAATGTAGGTTTTGGTAGCTATGCAGAGATGAAGAGACTTGCAGAGGACAGACGAGCATAGAGAGCTGCATCAAACTTGCCTTCAGATTGAAGACCACAACAACAATATTCAAGCCTTCTTTCTTATTTCAATTCTCATGTTGTTTCCTTTAGTCAAAGCAAACAATATAAGCCAGAGATTGACCAGAAAAGATCTGTTGAGCTCTAGTTCTTTCTTAAACCCATCAGCCCAGTTTTGGCTGCTGTAAATCTCCTCCTAGCCAGCAGAAAGTAAATATTGTAAAATTGAGTCACCTTTCTGTTTTCTCTTTTGGTTAGGAATTTTCTAATCTCTTGTTGTAATGTAACTGAAATGGTAACCACAATACATGT
Source organism: Schistocerca nitens (assembly GCF_023898315.1). Taxonomy (NCBI): domain Eukaryota; kingdom Metazoa; phylum Arthropoda; class Insecta; order Orthoptera; family Acrididae; genus Schistocerca; species Schistocerca nitens. The sequence goes on from NC_064616.1 coordinate 972,640,159, forward strand.
TTCTTGGTAAGCTGGCAGATATATGCTGCATTCTTTACTTCTGGAGTATTCACCACAGATTTAAATGTAACAGAGTAAAGAGATGTCTTCTTTCTGTAAATTCTTAAACTCATATATCTCAAACTAAGCTACTCTTTCTCTTACTGAAATACAATGTTCTTCATAGACAGCCCTTGAAAATTTTGGTAAAAGTCTTCTATGACACTGAGAAAAGACTAAAAACAGTCTTCTTACATTAAATTAATAATTGTATCATAAAGGGAATAAATTGAAAACTGACTTGTAAAGTGCCAAATATAATTAAAAATACATTTGAGTACTGCACTGTTAGCAACTTTCTTGTTTCACTCGAGTGTATGTCTTCATATGATCAGATTTCTCTTAAGGGGGGGGGAAACTATTTTTTCTGTCTTTCTGAATGATTCACAAAGCTTTGTTGGCAGGGTAATGTTACATAATTTGTAGCAGTTGTAGCTTTCAGAACAATTATTTTTTTCTGAATATTTTCTGGGTGGGTCTTCACAAATCTATGGTTCACTGGCCAGATTAGTGCAGTTAAGATGCTGGTGACTATGAAAAATGGATGACAAAGCTGTGAAATAAAATCCATATTTTACAAAGAAAATGACACTGTCAGTTTTGGCCATTATTAATTTATAATCATTATAATCACTATTAATCTTGTTTTCAAGTTGCAAATATGAATGAAAGTGGACAAACTACAGATTCTCTTAGGCAGATGGACATTCATATTCTTATAGTGACATCTGTCTTTGATATACCCCAGCTACTGTAATGAGAAAGTTGAATGTTCATTTTGGGGCAGCAAAGCATAGGAGTGAAGACGATCTTGAGAAGTAGTTTAATGAAGTATGATGGGGAAGGAAGAAGAGATGTGTTCCAGAAAAGTAATATATTAACACTTTCTAGTTATTATATGTAGTAAATGCAATAAATGTATCCATACATTTTCAGATAATTCATTAGGTAAAAAAGTTAATAACTCTTGAAGTGTTTACGTAACTTATTGTGGCAATATATGTTGTAGTCCGGGAAGATGAATATTTGATAAATAGAAGAGGCCCTGAGCAGCAAACATACCTGTACACAAAATGTGATTATGTAGGTAAACTTTCACACAAAGTTATTCACATCTACTATTGTACGTGCCTATCAGTTGTTCAGCACCTCTTCTACTCGGTCAGTAGTGATTGATTGTCACATTCACATTCGCAAATCACTGAGGAATGCAGTGTCATATTTGTGAACCTGCTCTTCACTAGATGGTAGTGTAATGTACACAAGACATTTCATTAATGTTAGCCTTGGAACACAACTCAAGTTGTAACATACATTGCTATATTTGTGTCAAGTGTTGTTAAATTAATGTCAGCAAGTATATTGTTGTGACATTCCCAACTATTGCCCAAAAATTTTTGATACTTTCTAATTCTTAGGTGTTATTGAGAAGCCAATTTTACTAATGATGTAATGAACTGCACATGCAGTTTTTGTATGGGTCAAGTTCTGAAAAAATAATGTGCTTCTAGGTCATGGCTGAGGGGAGCTATTGTCCTTGTCTTCTTGCTTGGACTTACCTGGACCTTTGGATTACTCTACTTGAATGAAGAATCACTTGCAATGGCATATATATTTACAACACTGAACAGTTTTCAAGGAATGTTTATCTTCATTTTTCACTGCATTCAGAATGACAAGGTGAGAAATTTTATTTATTTGTTGTTAATGTTATGTCCAGATCACCAAATAATTGATATTTGATTTGAAAGATGTTTTAGATAGAAAACACAATTACAAGTAATTGTTGTAAGTGCTGTCACATAAATATGACCCTGGGGAAAAACCTTTTTGTCCTAGATCCAATGCAATGTTTTATCTCTTTAACTATTTCTTACAAGCTCCCATGATTAAAATGGTGAAAACATTGTCAAAGAAGTCAATCTACAGACTGAAATTTAATAAAAAAACTCAATCTTCAATGCCAAGATCTAAATTTGAGTTCTAGTCTTAGCACATAATCATAAGCTGTCATGAGTATTTAGTTAAGAAATTACCCACCTTAGTGTATCAGTTTCATTCTTGAATATACATGATCCCTGAATTTTGGGCATAAAAAAATCCTGTCAAAAGCTGACTGTTTTTGTCCCTGATTTTTATGCATGCAATTTAATGTGTAGAGAGTTTCAATCAGCAAAGAAACATGTCTCTAAAAGAATATTACTGATATCTGTTGTAGCCAATCCTTACTTATTGCATTCCATGAAATATATGCTCTTCTTACTTGTTTGCTATCACTGCCTTGTTCTAGGGCTCAGTTTTCATAAATATTTTTTTTCATGCATGTAGCCTGTAAATCAACTGTTGGAATGCCAGTGATATTTATAAGTTTTGATAAACCACAAATCTGTGGGTATTTGCCGTCTACATATTTAGACTGAGATTCACAGTACTATCAGATTCTGTATTAATTTATGTCTTATGTCAACATCTGAGTTTGGCTGAATGTTCAAGTTTCAGCTGTTATTTTATTTGTAATATTCATACTTGTGTTTAATAGAAATTAATATGATTCACGACATATAGCTTACATATGCATTGTTACATATGGTCCACTAGTAATATTTTATGTTAAGCTGTTTTGTCTTGAGCAGAAAGGTAGTCTGTGGTGAAAGATCTTTCAGGTACAATGAGGTAAAAACTAGTTTTGATTGAATTGCAAAACGCTGCTGGAGAGAAATTCTGCCTTGTGTAAGACTCTGTTTTATAGTTTTGTCATTACCCAAATGTGTTTCAGCACTTAATGTGCTATTATCACTGGGATTTTTTGTTAATTTCGTTTCTCACATGACACTGTTACTTCTGGATGCTGGGAACTTTATATCCACCACACATTCTCATAGTCTACCAATATAGACAAGCAGTAGAGTTATGTGGGAAAGAAAAAGCTATTTCACTGAAGATAGCATATAAAGAGTTGAAACACGTTTAGGTAATAACAGAACTATAAAATGATATACTTTGGTGAAAATTTGTGCTTACTATGTTTATGTGGAGGTTAAGCTTCTGCCTAATTTCAAAAGAATGAACATCACAGTCACATCTCAAGATGTTTTTTCTTTTGAGATGCCATTAGTGTGTACAAAGAAGGCAGAGGGATTATTTCCAGACTTAAAAGGTGGCAGACTTGAATCTCTGCATTTAGCTAACTTTTATCACTCTGATAATCTTTTTTCTGTTTATTACAGAAGGTTCTGACAGAATTTAAATACTGTTGGAGTGAAGGGCACCATTCTCTGAATGGCAGAAACATTGAGTCTTCAATAGGTACACACAAAAGAGAAAGAAAACTTGCTAGCTTTTGGATTCCAGCATACACACCTTGCGCCACTACTTTTTGCCAGCTGGACAAACAGTGCCAGGACTTCATTTTGGCAGGTGGGCTGTTGGGGTGAGGGTTGGTTCAAATGGTTCAAATGGCTCTGAGCACTATGGGACTCAACTGCTGTGGTCATCAGTCCCCTAGAACTTAGAACTACTTAAACCTAACTAACCTAAGGACATCACACACATCCATGCCCGAGGCAGGATTCGAACCTGCGACCGTAGCAGTAGCACGGTTCCGGACTGCGCGCCTAGAACCGCGAGACCACCGCGGTCGGCGGTGAGGGTTGTGTTGGGTGCAGTGTGTAGAGGGGAGAGATGTGGTAGACAGTAAGAGGGAATGTTATGGGTAGCTTGCAGCTTGGAGGAAGGCAGTAGGTTTGCTGGCTATGAATACTTTTGGCAGGGTGGCAGGTGCACAGCCTAGGTAAGTGATAAACAGATACTGGAGTCAGTGGGGAGTGGTGCATAGTGAAGGTTATATGAATATGGATTGAGATGGGTTGAGAGGACAGGGAGTGGGGTTCAAATGGGATAGTGATGCAAAAAAGTATGACTTTAAGCAAGTCAAAGTCACTTAGCTTCTCCTACTCAGTTCTGACTCAACTCCAAGGTGCTGAACCCTGAGAACATGAACAACCCTATATAAGAATTGTATCATGGAATCTACAGGCATCATATAGAACTGGAGCCCTTGGAAGTCTGATTGGAATAATGAATACCTATAAGGTGGATATAATGGCCTTTGAAGAGATAAGGTGGACTGGCTGGAATACCTCTCAGAAATAGCCATGTACTTTGTAAAACAGGAGCCACAACAGTAAATTTATATTTGGTATGGGATTTATAGTCAGTCCAAGCACTGAACGATTTGTGGGATTTAAGGCAACAAGTCCAAAGATATGTTGTATGCAAATAATGGGGAAGTTCTTTATGTGCCATCTCATAAATGTACATGTCCTTACAGTGGAGAAGACAGCAGAAGAGAAGAATGCTAACGTAGGGCAGGAGTGATTCTTTTCCTCTACCATTGGTAAACACAGCCTCCAGGAAGAGAGTAATAACAATGGGCTCTGCCTGATGAATTTTGCAGAATCACTTAACATGAATGTTTATAGCATTTGGTTCCAGCATAGGAATATATGTAGTGTGACTTAGATGTCATCAGACAACAATACTAGCATCCAAATTCATCATATATTAATAGATGCCTGAGATGGCTCTGATGTATTAGATTGCCGTAGTGTAAGAGGTGATAATATTTACTCTAATCATACCTCCCCCTACCAAGAGTAACAGGGAGAATTTCAAATGCACATAAAGTTAAAGGAGAAAGACAGAATAAGTATAATATCTCAGAGCTTAAGGACCCAAAGAAGGCTGAACACCTAGATACTGATTTGGAGAACAGATTGACAGAAATCCTCCAGAATTTTACTCATAACATAAATGAGCAATGTCATAAAATGAGGACAGAAATACAGATTGCTGCAGGGGAAGTGGTTGGTATGGAACAAAAGATGAGAAGAAATGAATGGTATGATGAAGAGTATGAGGATGCAGTAAGAACAAAAACAAATTGCACTAAAAGATGCAGACCTGAAGAACAAGAATGCTACTGGTTGACTATAGAGGAAAAGTGCCACGCAGAAAAGCGAATTCACAAAGCAGAGAAGAGAAGTTTTTTGAAAGGCAGATGCAGGATATTGAATTACTAAATAGCACTAATGAAAGTAGGAAATTCCTTAGAAATATCAATAGCCTCAGAAGGGGCTTTCAACCAAAAACAACACAATGTAAAGGGAAAAATGGTGAACTAACTGCATCACTGGAGGGAATGTTTCATAATTTTCCAGTGTGCTTTAAGGAATTACTATAATCAGAAAATGTTAAAGCATGGGGACTAACCAAAAACAAACAGGTAAAAGGAAAATTGGATGCCCTTGGTGCAAGAGATTAGCAAGCAATAAAGAAACTAGCTAAAAATTAAGTGATCTGGCTGTGATATATCAGCTGAATTTATTAAGTGTGGTGGTGGTCAGCAAGAAGTCATCCCAAATGATTGGAAAACAGGAGTAATATGTGCTATATGTAAGAAAGGGGATATTCTGGAATTTACAAATCGAAGATGAATTACATTATTGAGCACCACATATAAATGTTCTCCTCACTACTTTGGACCTATGTAAAACCTTTCACAGCAAAAGCAACTGGGAGACATCAGTCACACTCTAGATCTGGCAAATCAGCTATTGACCTAATTTCAATCCTGAGACATATATAGGAAAAAACAAGAGAATAAAAGATCAAAACTCATGACACATTTGTTCATTTTACAGCAGCATATATCACCATAAAATAAATAAGCTTATTGATGTTATGGAAGAACTCTGCATACTACAACAGTTGATATGACTTGTAGGTCTACTTATGGAAGAAGTAGTGTGTAAAGTACGGATACAAGGAAATTTAATACCAACCTTTGAGGCTGACTGTGGACTGAGGAAAAAGGGTGTGCACTCTCATGTATGCTTTTTAGTACAGTACTAGAGAAAATAATAAGATTGGCTCAAATTGATATAACAGGCACAGTATTCAATAGAATGGTGTGGGTTCCGGCCTATGCAGGTGTTGTGGTTAATACTGCAAGAATAGAACTGACCTCTAAAGAGACATATAGGACACAGGTGGCTGCAGCAATAGAAATAGGACCGAAGTGAATGTCAGTAAAACCAAATGCATAAGAGTAATATGACCAGAACTAAATATCACTGTAGAAATTGACCAGGTGTGAACAGAATCTGTTAGTGAATTTGTCTGTCTGGAAACACTGGTAACATCACAGAATTATGTGTTAACGCAGAAATAAAGTGATGCATTCATTTATCTAATAAATGATTAACTGGTCGTACTACTGAAGTTCAGGACTCTGTCCAGGAAAACAGTGTCAACTACATAAAACTTTAATATGTTTGGTATTAACATATGGCTCAGAAACCTGGATATTGACACAACAGTGTGAAGAGCTAATAGGATGTTTCAAGTGGAAGGTGTTCTGCAAAGTCAATGGGATGACAAGTGAATGTGGAATACGGTGTAGACTAATTTTTGAACTGTATAGATTATATAAAGATCTCAAAATCATCAGATTTATTAAAATAAACTATGAGAAATGTGTTGGCCATACCTTCCATATGGGACATGAGAATTCAACAAAAATAATGTTGCTACAGAACCCATTCTGATGATGAAGCATGGAAAGACCTTTGCTACTTGGATGACTTACAAGAAGATCTAAAAATTATTGGTGTCAGAGGATGGAGGTGCAAGATGCTGGACAGTGTTTAATGGAATGATGTCCTAGAGTAGACCAAGGTGCATCAAAGACTGTAGAGGCAGGAAGAAGAAGAAGACAGGTCAGAAGAAGGGGAAACTGTTGCATAAAGGGTGTGGGGACAGTGGGTTCCTGAAATGAAGCCAGAAGGGTTACAGAATTGAAGGATGTGTTGCATCAGTAACGGCCATCTGCATAGTTCCAAAAACATGGAGGTGGAGGGAAGGATCCAGATGGCTTGCCCCCCCCCCCCCCCCCCCTCCCCTAACACGAAGAATCAGCTATGGAAGAGCACATGCTGAGAAATGACAGATATCCTACCCAAGATATGTCCCACATGTCCTTAAGTGGTATTCTGTCACACATCCGTCCTACACGACATACCTATCCATGCCACAGGGATCATACCCCTGTGGAAGATTCAGGTGCAAGACCTGCCCAATACACTCAACCACAATTTCCTAATCCAGTTCTCCCACAGGCTTATCCTACCCCTTGAGATGCAGGGCCACCTGTGAAAGCAGCCATGTCATATAACAACTGTGCTACAAACACTGCAAGACTTTTTATGGTGGTATGACTACCAATCAGCTGTCCACTCGGATGAATGACTACCACTAAACTGTTGCTGAGAACAGAGTTGACCACCTGGTGTCGTAGCATGCAGCTGAGCACATCATCCTCAACTTCAATGGCTGTTTCACAATTGGGCCTTTTGGATGTGCCTCTCCACCACCAGCTTTTCTAAACTGTGCAGATGGAAGTTATTCTTGCAACACATCCTTCATTCCCATAATCCTCTACCCAGCAGTTTCTGTTTGTCCTCCCTCTGTCTTGTCGCCCCCACCAACCCACATCTCCATGTCACTTTCTTGAATAAAATGTAACAGCCCTTACCTTGTGAGACTGGTCTTCCATACTGAGTGCTGTAATTTTATCTGCAATTTCTAGCTTTACTTTTTCAGAGAGACATGTCTCATATTTCCCTTGCCATAGCAGCTCTTTTTTCCCCATAAATGCACTTATGGTTTATAATGGTTACCTCCTTTTCATCACGCAGTTATGAGCAATTAATGTCAGAAACTAAGCTGGTGAATACGAAGACTGATATTCCAGTTACCTAGCAAATTAAAATTATTGATAAGCTGTTCTCTTTCATTGAATGAAGCAATGAGCATTTCCAGTCACTGCCTAACACATCAGACGTTGCCCTAATAACCCTACAAACAATACTCATTTTGCCATAACTTTTTCTCTTTTTAACTAATTGATTAACAGATTTCTTCTCACTTTCATCTTCTGATGTTCAACACATTTTAAAGTTCCTAAGAGGAATACACAACTGCCACACTTAAAACTAAATACTGTTACTGTAAGAAACAACAGATTAAGAAACTCAACTGATCATGTTTGCAGTCACAACCCTACTGACCTAACAGGTCTAATGCAAACAGTGGAAGCAAACCTTTGAATTACCCCAGTCTATCTCTGATAAGACTGACTTGCAATGTTCTTTCTGTTATAACTAAAAGTGAAACCTTTTGTATCTCTGTGACTTACCATGTAATTTGAAAGTCACTTTAATGCCTTATAGTACTGTCAGCTGACTATCAGAATGTGCCATAAACTCATTTCCTAATTAAATGGATTTACCCCATTTTTTTCTGTGGGGTCTTCAGTTGTCATGAACCTGAGTCAAAATTCATCTTTAGTAGAAACTATATTCAAAATGATGACTCAGCAGCCTCAGATTAGAAGAAATTAAAGAAATTATATGCTCACTTGAAAACAGTAAAGTATCTGGCGAGGTTGGTAGTAAGACAGTTTTGGGAAGCTCTTGTCGACAAACTTGTTTTTTATCATTGAGGACAAAATGTCTCAAATGTGAGTGATACAAAATTTTTTAGGCTTACTGATACATGTTCAGAAGGATATGAAATGGGAAATGCACTAAATAAGAAGGAGAATACACTTATGTATGAATCTGGTCAGTGGTAGATGCAGTAGTTGCTGTTTTTCCAAACTAGTTCAATTACAGCTGGGCTTTTGCTGAACGACTATAGCAAATTTATAACATTGTCTTTGAATGTCTAGGATTTTGAGAAATCAGTATTGGTGTCACAATGTATGATTATATTTTTCTTGATAGAATTAATTTCTTCCAAAAGTTACTCCATGTGATTATAAAAAAAACTTTTGTGTCTCCATCTAGTGACCTGTATAGGCAAACAATAACTGTATTTTGCCGTGGTAATTCAACCATAGACAGTTCTAAACTTTTTCACTAGACACATTATTATATTTAGCTACAATGTTGGGTTCAGTATTTTGTCTAAAATATATAAAGCTGCTGCCATACCTCATTTTTCTGTAGATGAAATGGAAATCACTCTTAGCCACCAACATTTGTGTCTTTTTAGCTGCTTCTATGGCTTCTAGCTGGAAGTATTTTAGGTTAGTCAACTGAAATAAGTGTGTGTCACCTGTCTTAGCACCTGGATATTGGTTGTTTCATCTGGAGAAATAAGAAAAAAAGGGGAAATATTTTGTAGGGACACAGTTACTTTTAATTTAAATTTCTTGTGTCAGTTCTACCACCAATGAACCTCCACTCTGAGAAGGAGCAGAACACTTTTCCTTTATTACATATTTACTATCCAAATGCACAAATTCTCAATGAAGAGAGTGCCACAAAGCTGGAAAAAGGCAAAACTCATTCCAGTTTATAAGAAGCTTGTGAGACTTAAGCATAGACCTATAGGCAGTGATGTTCTTTATGGAAACCACGAAATGCTATGAAAGAATCAACATGATTTGTGCAACCCTTGCTCCTTTTGTTCACGTGGTCCAGAGGGCAGTAGATGGTGCAGCTCAGGATGCTCCTTTTCTTTCTTGGCTTCCTGAAAGCCTTTGATGCATTTCTGTACTGTCACTTCATAAAACATTTCTGCATACTGATTACCTGAAGAGATATGTACTTGGATTGAAGACTTCTGATTACATGAAACATAGCTTGATCTGTTTGTTCATGAGATCCAGAAGGCAGTAGATAATAGAGCTGAGATTGATATTGAGTTTATTAACTTCCAGAAAACCTGTGATACAGTTTGACATGGTTATCTAATATGTGACTGCAATTAAGACTTACTAATAAACAGAACTTAATTCGTACATAATGGGGGAACATTACCAGAAGCAAAACTAGCATCCGGTGTACCCCACAGTGGTGTGATATGACTGTTGCTGTTCACAATGTGTATAAATATCCTGACAGATAACATCTGTAGCCCTATGAGGCAGTTCATAGACAGTGAATTTGTGTACAGAAAAATTACAGCTTTAGGAAGACGTTACAAAGTGCAGAGGGACCTGCAGACATAAATTTAATCTAATGTGCATAAATAGATGAAAAGATGCAATATCATTGGCCAACATGATTGGCTATCAGCTGCTGGTTTCAGTCACAACCATTAAATATACAGGACTTTCTGTCTTGAATGATTTGGGGTGAAACAGTCATATAATCTGAATGTTAAAAATAGGTCATTTACAAAATACTTGTCTGATCAGTACTTTACCGAGCGAGGTGGCGCAGTGGTTAGCACACTGGACTCGCATTCGGAAGGACGACGGTTCAGTCCCGCATCCGGCCATCCTGATTTAGGTTTTCCGTGATTTCCCTAGATCACTCCAGGCAAATGCTGGGATGGTTCCACTGAAAGAGCACGGCCGCCTTCCTTCCCCATCTTTCCCTAATCCGAGCTTGTGCTCTGTCTCTAATGACCTCGTTGTCGACGGGACATTAAACACCAATATCCTCCTCCTCTGATCAGTACTTGAATAATGTTCATCAGACTGGGACCCTTATGAAGTCGGATTAACATAAGATATTCAAAGTAGAGCAGCACTTCTGATAACTGGTTTGTTTAGTCGGTGTGAGAGTATCATAGAAATGTCAATAACCTGCAAAGAGGGGCACTTTAAAAAAAAGAATGCATCAATGAGAGCCTTCCACACAGAAGTTCAAGAGCCCATGTTCCAAAAAGAGTCTAAAAACGTATTACTTCCACTAATGTATTTCCTTCCATAATATCTTGAGTAATGACCATATCACTTAAATGAGAGAAATTAAGGTTCATACAGAGTTGGTACTGACATTCTTTTCCCCATATACTATCCATGAACAAACTGGGAAGAGGGTAAAATAACACTGGTGCAGTATGTACTTTCCACCAAATACTGTGCAGAGTATGCACGTAGATGCAAAAATGCTTTTGTTCTGGCAGACATTCTATCTGTTGTATTAAGTATTTTATTTTCTCTTGATGTATTTGATCTTAGAAGTGTGTACTGTAGGTTACTGTGTGTAAAAGACAACGTCAGCCATAAATGATTTTGGACTAGAAAAGTAGTAGTGAAATTTTAAGTATTAAATTTTTTAAAATGAAATCTTGTATTTCCTCTGGCAGAAACATTAACCACACATTGTGTCCAAGCTTAGACCATTCAGGGTAAAAAAAAAAGTTTAATTTTACTTTAAGTACAAAGTTACACACATTTTTGGAAGGAAAATTCTGTGCTTGTGCTTTGTGCACAGAAATTAAAGTGAAGGAGAAAGAGATACTTAATTGTATTATTTAGTCATTGTCTACTGGTGCGGTTCCAAAATATTTGATTGGAAGTTTTGACTGAATACAGGCACTATAACATAGCAGGCGTAAACAAATGAGAACTTAGACCGCATGAAGGGAGTGGAACAGAGCAGGAGATAAGGTTCCATCATCCTCTCACAGAGCTGGCAGCCTATGACTGTGCATGTTCTGCTCTCATGCAAAAGCAGAAATGACATAATGATCATGGGGATTGCCAATCCCTTCTGGCGGTCACATTCGAATCCTGTCGTGGACCAGGATTATTCTCACCACTCATTTAAAAATAAGAAAGCAGCAAGCAATGCATAACACGAAGCAAAACGTAGTACACCAAGCATTGGGTAATGGGTAGAGTGCAATTGTTTGCAAATGGTGACAAGGTTGTGAATGTGGAATGTGGTAGTTCATGCCTGACCTGTACACAAGGCCTGCTTTAGGGGTGGTCATCCCGCAAATTTGTCCAGGGCACCAAAATTTAGAGGCACCATTTTGGCAATAAATGTGAGAATAATAATGATGTGTTAAATATTCAGTAATAGGAAAAAAAATTACTGCATGCAAACATCAAATTTAAGTTGTAGTTATGTGATTGGTTTTCATCACTGCAATTATCTAAATTTTCATTATGATGATGACATGTCTCACTGCGCAAAGCCTGTTGGTGCACAATTGAGAGCATCTGCTTGATTTTTGCCACTCTTTGTGGTGGTCAAGGTTCTCTTTTCTTGCTGCAAGACACCAATGTCGTGGTTGAGTGACCTATCGCTACATGGCTTGCGGTAAGGCAAGTGGTAGCTGTGAGCCATTCACATAAGAATTTGCCATAATAATAAAAAGGAAGTTCTCATATGAAGCTTGAGATAAACCAATCAAAGATCCAAAAGAACAAAATAATTACATTTTTAAAAATTTAACAATTGATCAAGCACAAAATGTGTTAGATGATAGATATAAACGACCATAGTAACTATATTCAATTCTTATATAATATATATGATTTAAATACCATATCCAAAGAAATGCTATTAAAATACTAAGGATTTAGAATATATTTTAAGAGGTGGTGGTTCTGTAGACATAAATGGGCTACAGTTAGCAGAGGAAATTTCAGCAGTATCTGCACCTTTCGACAAAAAAGGAAGTCTAAGCAATTGTAATATACCCCCTCCTTCTTAATCCCACCTGATGTCCACATTAGTCTTTTATGGAGATTTGAGAGGAGAGAAGATTACAGTAAACTTTCTAGTTTACTTAACTTGTCATGTAGAGTTGGCTCCAGTTCTTCTTGTCTAGTGGTCTGATTCGTGAAGCTGAAAGTGTCACATTTTAGGTCCTCGCAGTTGGAGTGATCTAAATAAATTTGAAGATTGTTGTTACAGAATTTTTGTTTTTACATAACTCTATTTTCTCATATTTTAGTATATCATACAGTCTTTTGGTTTTTCACATTAACAAAGCCAAAATTACATTGCTAGCACAAAATAAAAAAAATCGTCCAATCACATCAGAGACTCACACTCTGTGAAAGTAACCATATTCCAAAGGGTTTACAATTTTTCTTAACAAATGAATTTCTACTAGTTTCTGTTACAGTATTACTTTTGATTATTATTTCATAAATGAATCCAGAAATAAACATAGTAACTACTAAAGTATTGTGTAATTAGTAATAGAAATTTTAAGTGTGCCAATAGTTCACAATTTCACATGTTTCTAAAAACATTATTTTAACTGTACATTCAGAACTAGCAGTATCAAGACTAAAACATTTTACAAAGTAATTCAGTTTCATAAATTTTAGCTTGAAATACAACATACTGTGTATAAAATTATAAGAAAGTTTTCAGAAAAGCAACTGAGTTTATATTGACCTGTCCAAAATTCAAAAAATAATACTAGTATCAACAGTTACTGTTTAGGAAAGGTAATACTGGTGGAGAGTGTTCTGTTACACAATGTAATGAGATTAATTACAAAGTTAAATTTTGACCCATATTTTACTAGTCCTTTAAGAATATTGCTGATGACACCAATAACTGTAGCAAGTCACAAAAAGAGTTTCTCTAAGTTAAAATTAATTTAGAACTGTTTACATTCAACTACAGAAAATCATGTTAACAGTTTTGCCACTTTCACAGTTGAGCTCGAAATTGCTGATCCACTAAATTTAAATGATGTAAAAATAGTTTGTAGAACTGAAAGAAGAAAGAAAAAAAGACATTTTTTGTGATTTTAGCGTATTTGGTCTTACTTCGTTTTATTTTCAAAATAATGGCATGTAAAAATTAAATGGTTAACAACTTCTGAATAGTTCCACATATTTCTTAATTAATTTCTCAGGTTTTGTACTGCCTGATTATCAGTTTTATGTTCTACATTCCTTTCTAAACATATGCTTTTTTTTAAAATTCAAGTAAAATGATTTAATTTTGATTGGAAATAAGGGGTGGTGATTTGTCTTTTTGTCCAGGACAATGAAACTGCTAGAATGGGACTCACCTGTACCAGTATCTTCTTACTAAACCATACTTCAAATCCCCCCCCCCCCCCCCTCCAACCTAAAACTGCCACATTAAAGTGTCCACATAATAATAGATATCATCTGTTTGTAAGATTTATTATTCCTATCATATTACATTACATTATTTGTATTCCTTGGCTGCCATGGAGAGTAGTCTCTTGGAAGTCGAGAAACGTCAAGGACGTACATTTAATACAGTGAAATGACATTATGTTATTTACCACACAGCTAATTCTAATTATGCAATAACCTAAAACATTAAATTTTAAGAGTTTATAAGAAGATATTGTTCACTCGAGCAGGAGTTGGAAAGTTCTTTAATTCAGGCTTAAAACTCTACTGCATTATCCAAATAATATTTAATGTACTTTGGTAGGCTGTTGAATACTCATGTACCCATGTATCTGACTCCAGATTACTAATTATGTTAACCCCTTGAGGTCTTTGTGGTGATTGTTTTTTGGCTCTGGTGTTATATTTATGCTTTTCACTATTTTTTTGTGTAAAGAGAAATATTGTTAATGAAAAAGGACATTGACAAGTATTTCACAATATGTATATTTATTAAAGTGCCAAGTTTTCTGAAGAGGTCCATGTAATATGTTCTTGAATTAATGCAAGACATAATTCCTATAACACATTTCAGTATTCTGAAAATACTACCCCTTTAACTTGAAATTCCCCAGAAAATGATGGTTTTCACAAGGGCTTTGAGGATAAGCAAGAAGGAAGTTAATTGTAACTGCCTCTGTGTGAGTTCTTACTACTCTAGTTGCCTCTAATGTGTGTTTACAGTTATTTTCGTATAAATGAGCATGAGGAGGATCCTTTCTGACAGTGAACCATGAAATAGTGATCTATTTCTGCAGTGTAAAACATTAATCTCGACAAAGTCTACCATTGTGGTCTTGCCCAGGACCTCATTACAACAAGTGCAATTTGTGCAGTCCATCTCCTGGTGATTATAATTATGGTTACCAGAGTCTGACATGACCAGGAGACAGTGGCTGGGAGTGTCGATGGTGAGTCTCCAAAAACCATGAAAGTCAACAACAGTGATGGACAAACAACAGTTCAACACAACAGAATGACAAGTCTGGAATGCAAACCAAATCAAGAGCCTAAACATAGCAATATCTGAAATCCAGCTATAATGTGTACAAGGAATGATACGAGAACACAGTCAGAGCACAAATGATGTACAGACCCTTGCGCTGATAGCTTTATGGCGTGACGGTAGGTGCCGATAGGCATGGGGTGTGCCCTGCACTGAGCACCGAGGCAGTGAGAGCAGCACTCAGAAGTATTAGCAATGCCACCTTGCTGCTGTCATCTAGGTCCATGCCTTGTGGCTGTCTTTTGAACTTGTCTGATTGGGATACCAGGACAATATTCCAAAATACTATGCTCAATGTATCTAAATGCTATGACAAATCTATGGCAGAACTGTCCTCCGTTATGACATAGGGGGAAGTCAACATGATGGTTGTCCCAAAAAGTGATGGTTAGACGAGGTCAGGGATTAAATGTAAGTGACAAGTCACAAACCTGATGATGCACTCAACAGAAATTTGTGGTGAAAAGCAACGTAGTGAATGGTCCCTGTGTCAGTATGTGACACATGTTAGGAAATAAGCAGTGTTGCATGCATACTAGCATACACATCTCCATTTGTCACTGTAGTAACTACTATGCTATATAGTAACAAGTATATGAGGCTCTAGGAGAGCTAACATTGAAGCAATTACTATGTCAAATCAAATATATAAATCAGAAAATGCATCAGAGAAATCTTTTGAGAACATTAATAAGTGATCACTAAATCCTCTCTGTGGATCTCATACACACATCAAAAAAAGTTTTGCATCACTCCGGTTCCCAGAACACCTGAAGATAGACGTTGACTGTGGATATTGTATCACAGACACAGTCCTTTTGACTGTTCAGAGATGTCACTAAACCCGCCCAAAGATGTAAACAACCATCCATGAGCAGCACCTGTTAGATGGAGGGGGTCCGACAGCCGATCAGTTCCAGTCATTCCACCAGAAAGGGGGTACACGGCTCGTGTTGCCTGTAGTTCAACCATGCCTAGATAGTCACTACTGCGGTTTGATCGTGTCTACATTATTACTTTGTGCCAGGAATGGCTCTAAACAAGGGAAGTGTCCAGGCATCTCGGAGTGAACCAATGCGATGTTCGGACATGGAGGAGATACAGAGAGACAGGAACTATCGATGACATACCTCACTCAGGTCGCCCCAGGGCTACTACTGCAGTGGATGACTGCTACCTATGGATTATGGCTTAGAGAAACCCTGACAGCAACATCACCATGTTGAATAATGCTTTTCGTGCAGCCACATGATGTCGTATTATGACTCAAACTGTGTGCAGTAGGTTGCATGATGCACAACTTCACTCCCAATGTCCATGGCGAGGTCCATCTTTGCATCCATGACACCATGCAGCACTGCACAGATGGGCCCATCAACATGCCGAGTAGGCCACTCAGGATTAGCTTCATGTTCTCATCACCAATGAGTGTCGCATATGCCTTCAACCAGTCAAACATTGGAGACGTGCTTGGAGGTAACCTAGTCAGGCTGAATGCCTTAGAAACACTGTCCAGCGAGTGCAGCAAGGTGGAAGTTCCCTGCTGTTTTGGAGTGGCATTCTGTGGGGCCGACGTACGGTCATGAAAGGCGCCATAATGGATGTACGATACTTGAATGCCATCCTCTGATCGATAGTGCAACCATATCGGTAGCATATTGGCGTGGCATTCGTCTTCATGGACGACAATTCGTGCCCCCATCGTGCATGTCTTGTGAATGCCTTCCTTCAGGATAATGACATCGCTCGACTAGAGTGGCTAGCATGTTCTCCAGACATGAACCCAATCAAACATGCCTGGGATAGATTGAAAAGGGCAGTTTATGGATGACGTGACCCACCAACAACTCTGAGGGATGTATGCCGAATCATTGGACAATCTGGACCAACATTGCCTTGATGAACTTGTGGATAGTATGCCACGATGAATACAGGCATGCATCAATGCAAGAGGATGTGCTACTGGGTATTAGTGGTACCTGTGTGTACAGCAATTTGGACCACCACCTTTGAAGGTCTCACTGTATGGTTGTACAACATACAATGTGTGGTTTTCATGCACAATAAAAAGGGCGGAAATGATGTGTATGTTGATCTCTATTCCAATTTTCTGCACAGGTTCTGGAGCTCCTGGAAAGTAGGTGATGCAAATTGTTTTTTGGTGTATGTATTTCACTAAGGGAATGTAATGCTTCAAAGAATATATGGTGCAGGAATCAGAATTGTGCTTGCTGTCCATTATTTGAGCAGGAAAGGAACTTATCTTTACAGTTTGTGATTAATGACTGAAAAAGGAGAGGAACAATGTAGAGTCAATGGAATGGCGTTTTTCTGGGAAAGCCATGAGTGTAACCCAGTGAGTGGCAGGCGAGAGAAGCTACTTCCTCCCATCCCCTTCCTCCCTCCTCATCTCCTCATTCTCTCTCTCTCACTCACTCACACACACACACACACACACACACACACACACACACAAGAAAAAACAAAAAAACCTTCAGAAGCCGAATTCGCTTCCTGTCTTGCCAGACAGACAGACAAATAATTTCAGTGTCAGTTTGTAGAAAGCAACATTTAATGGATACTGACTCACAGCAAGTGTACCCAGGATAATGTGTTTTGAAGGACATATCACTTCCAAGGAAAGTGAAATTAATGCAGAGTCTCAAATGTTCCCCAATAATTCATTGAGATACAAATTACAAACAAATATTTGGAATTTGATTTTAGTGGATATTTTCATTAGCTTCAAGGTGTCCATCTGGTGCAGAACTGATGGCTGTTATTTATGTAATCCCATGTGACAGTATGGGACTAGGTCAATTTTCCTTACCCTCATTATGTTGGTACCAGTGCTCCTCCTAAGATTTGACCCAGGATTTTTTCTTTTTTTTTCTTTTTTTGTGTAGGGTTATGACCAGAATACAACTAGAAAAAAGGAGCAGGTAGTACACTGGGGTAAAATATTGAAGATTTAGTCACATAAATTCTTTTTCGAATCTTTGCCCACTGCTTTTAGTTACCTCAGGTAATTCTAATAAAGTATCTTGTCAGATTTGATCAGCTGTGTTATAAAATGAATAACTGCATTTAAAGGAGAACTGAAATATACTTGGAATCATTAATATCCACTAATTAACTCATTATTATGGGAGTAAGGTTAAAAGTTCAGTTTTTTCTCCTCCTCGTCCTCCTCTTTCTCTTCTTCTTCTTCTTCTTCTTCTTCTTCTTCTTCCTTTTCCTTTTCCTTTTCCTTTTCCTTCAGTTACCTTATCAGTATAGCATACTGTCATGATATTTCTGCTGTCGACAGCATGAGTTTTTTTTAAGCACAAACAGAAAAATTCTCATCCCAAAATGCATGTGATAGAAACTGTGTTAATTTGTTGTATTTTGTGCAAAACATATCAGCACAAGAATTAGATTCAGATCTTATCCTGTGTAAAGTATTCAATAAGAATAGCCGAACTTAACAACCTGAGAGAAATTACAAAACTGGTGACTTTTCTCAGGTGCGAAAGGAATACAGGAAGCTTGTGCGAAGGTACCCGTGGCTCCAGTGTAGGAAGAAGAGCAACAGGAGCGGAGCAGCCAAGGAGCATGGAGGACGTGGCATGGCTTCCGGATCGGGCTCGGGATCTGGTTCGGGTTATGCTGCCAACAATCCCAACTCTCACTCGACGGACAGTTCGGCCCTGTCACCGCACGGCACTAGCGTGGGTACCTCGACTTCGGCGCGGGCGCTCGCTCGGGCGCGGCCCCACCACAGCCCCGGCGCCCCCGTCCCTGCGACCCGGCACGCTCAAGGTAATGCTGTGGCAATTCTGTCGGGCGGCCAGGCCCCGTCGAAGTGACCGCTCGACCGCTGTGGTGGGGCCCGCCTTAATCTGCCTGCCTCGCCTAGTGTAGTGGCTTTTGCATGTCGGCACGGAGCTAACGGTTGCGCTGCGCTGCACCGTGTGGTGTTGGGAGTGGCTGGGTCGGCACTTCTGTGGGCTTTTTGGAGTACTTTACTGATAAAAATACCATGTGCTTCAAAAGTCTGCTGAAACTGAGTAAATATGAGCTACTGACTGTCATTATGCTCACAGATAAAACATGTTCTACCAAGAAAGCTTTCATCTATAGAACTGAATACACTGATACGTGAATGCTGTGCCCATGTGTATATAACATTTGTGCCACTTTTGTAGCCTTATAAATGAGAAGGGAAAACTAAATTATAACATGTTGTTTGTAAGTATTACTTAAACCAGTGTACATCAAATATGATGTGATTCTGCAGTGCCATAGTTGCTTCTGGAAACTGAAGCAATTTTGGAGCCTGGAATGGAAGAACAGATCTAGCAACTGTGGCACTATGATACTGAATATAAGAATATATTTCTGTATGTAAGATTTAATTGAGTCAGGTAATATTTGTACAAAGATATTTAAACAATGGATTTGTGTACCAACACTAAGCCTACAAGACCAATAATTATTATACTCAAATTACATTTTCAGTTCATTCAACATTATACATGTGTTTGGTTTCACACAAAGGGTAACCCACTATTTTCAATACAATTCCTTACGTTTTGCAATACTATGAACCGTAATACTTTTCATGATTTAATCAACATTCACAGAAATTCTCTATGGTATATGTATTACACATTTTGTTGCAGACAGATTTTATTGTATTCCATTTGAGACGGACATTAGTGAAGTTTTAGCATGAGAATTTTTCCTTTGTATTTGATTCTTACTTGGTTCAGCACTTCAGTGCTTTAAGCAAGTGATAATTCAATAGTAATGCATGGCTCTTCCATCCTCATTCTTTGTAACACAGTGTAATCTGTGTCTGAACTGATAAGGATGTTACTGTGAGAGATCAAATTTATACCATCTCCCCTTTCTTCACTTCAGCCAATGTGCTCTTTTTTCCAGTCCCTCTTTTTCCCCATTCTTTTTCATATGGTCTTGTCATGAAAATAGTTATTTGGCCATATCAGTGACTTCACATATACTTATGGGAAATACCCTTTATGGTTACTTCATTCCATTGATAACTTGCTCTGCGAGAGAAATTTTTTTAATATGCTTGTTATGTGTGTTTTCTTTGTGAACACACTGTGATAGAAAGTGTGTGTATTAATCATACAATACTTCAGATAACTTTAGATTCATAGCTTGAGTCTATTACTTTCAGGACTGTAGCCTCTATATTTCATATTATCTTACATTGATTCAGAATTTATATTTGGAAGAGAAAGTGTGGTCTAAGATGATGACTGTCTTCACTCCGTGGAAAAGAAAGTTCACTCACAATACACAGGAATTAATAATCTGGTTGGAGTGTAGATTTTTCTCATTAGTAAAATTGCTTGCAAAAGATACTGCAGAGCATTTATAAAATGGATGTTCTCCATGTGTGTGCTACATGTATGAGGTTACTTTTGCAACCGTTTCATGAAATCTTTTCCGTTCTTCCACCCTTACTTATACTGCCAACTTTTAAGGTAAAATGTTTCTTTGTTTGACAGTAAAGAACTCTGTTATGGTATTTGGATTTGAAAAGCTTATTTTGTGTAGGTCATCTGCTGTTGCAGTATTTTGTCTACATGTCTTAAATCTAGTAGTATTCCTTGGTATGTCGTAAAGATCAACTTCATTGTATATTCTCAACTTTGTTCTTTTATGGTTTCGTGCAACTTACTTGAAGTTGTTATATGGTGTGGTAAGACTGCATCCACAATAACAAAGCAGTCAACATAAAACTGTCTTGCCAAGATATGTGTATTACAGTAGCGAGATGTTATTAAGACTGAGGCACACAGTTTTCTTTATTTGGCCAGAAACGTCATCCATCGAAAGTGGTGACTTGTGGGTGACACCATTTCTGTTTGTAACATTATTTCATATTTTCAGATCATTAGACATTCTCACTAACAACAGACATTCATCACAAAACACACACGGTGTCTTCTTAATTTGAGTAATTTGAAATATCTGACAACTTAGTTTGAAGTTGTAGATGTAAGGTTCAGAATTATTTGAATGTCTCATCCATCATGTTTCAAAACTGCTGCTGAAGAACCGGGACTAGCAGTGGCTGCACGTACACGTTCATGTGAGGTGCTGGCTGAGGTATGTGGGTGTTTCAGTATGTGCTGACACTGCGGAGTCACGACTGCCTCGGCACTGCAGCCGACGGTCTCAACAGCGACATCCGGATAGATGTGGAACCGGCCGTCGAGGTGTGTGTTTCCCCCCTTCACTGCCCTGTCCTTTCAGAACATGAAGTATCAGAACCTAAATCAAATACCATTTCTCTCCGAACCTTGGCCCCAGCCTCCACTGGGCACCTGGCATCGCTCCGTAAAACTTTGATGTCGAAGGTGAGCCTAACGTGCATGCTTCTCTGCGTCAGTCTTTGTGACCGTGCACGCTGCCAGACCCTTTCCTTCGTGCATCCTATAAGCAACCTGTCTGAGCTCTGTGCTCCTTTCTGTGTTGTAGATATCTGACTGATAGGGAAGAAACCCAAAGCAAATGGAATATGGAAAGAAAAGTTCAAGTTGTGAACTGAACTGAAATTGTTGAGGTGTACAGCCCATAAAGAATTATTATACTTTTTTGTGTAAAATCAATTTTATATGTTTTATGACTAGAGATGCAAATTGAAGTGAAGTGGGAAAGTGATGATATAGCTGGAATTCTTGGTAAGAATGTTAGAAATTGAGTTGTATCATTTTTGACATACACAAAACCATATTCATGCCAAACATAATTGTAAACACTCAAAGTTAACTGAAAGGAACAAGAAAATATCATTGGGATTAGATTTCACCCTCGAGTCAGGTCCATTACATTCTTCCCTAGCCCCATTTGTTGGTTTATTGCAACATTTTAGCATTTCAGCATGCAACTTAATTTGAGTAACACAATAAATATTCTGTAATATGAAAGAAGTATCAGATGAAGTGTAAGGACTTCTCTAGACAGTTCATTGAAGCTACCAATTACATTTTGAATATTTAACATTGTTTCTGCCTGGTTATTCCTGGAAGGTCCTTATGTTCGGAAAATTATGATGTGCTTGTTGTGTCTCCCATTATAGTATGTCATTAGACATTTAGTGGCAGAAGATGACCTGAATGTTACAACACTATGTTAAACAGAGTGATAGTGTTGGTGCTTCCTTCATATCTTGACTTGATCAGTGAAAAACAGACATATGTCAGATTTCTTCTTAATTCTGTAAAAGCACCTTACTCTTTATTTGAAGCAAGGTGTTATTTGTCTCTGGCCATGTTAAAATGTCGATGACAGTATTTGGCAGTGGTGATGTCTATAGCTAAATGTAGTTGTTTATTATAAAGTGAGAAATTAAATTCATATAATAATATATGGTGCTGCAAATTGCTGTTCTCAGTACTGAAACATGGGCATATTTTTCCTATTTTTCATGGCAAGACATTCTGCTGTAGCACTATTGTCTGTACTAATTCTGTTAGGACTGCTGTGGATTGTGTTGGTCAGTGTTATTTCAATATAATTTCATTTGAAAGCAGATATTTGTTGTACCCTATAAAGTTTCATGGAATAATAATTATTTGTATACCTCTCAAGCTTGCAGCCTGATAGTGTTGAAAGAGCACAATATTTTGCACACTCATCAGTTAAATATGATTTCAAATTCATTCTTTTCCAAAATGTTTCTGCATCATTTGATGAAACCTGTAATACTGTGTAGCAAAATATCATGACCTTTTAGTAAAGCCACCTGGCTGCAAACCTAAGAAGAATTTAAGCAGATTCATTGTTTGATTTAGGTTTGTTTATTAAATTCCTGTTCGTTCCCTTAGGTTTGTTTTTCATCTTCTGATGGCATATAGCCATTGGAGCACTACATGTATGTGCAGTCTGTTTAATGTACACATTCAAAAAATTCCTAAACATGTCACATTCCATCTCAAAAGACTACCTTACTAATGGAGAGAACATGTGGTGAGTCTTTGTTAAGCTGCTGCTACTTGTACATTTTTTGTTATGCCACATTCTAATACCTGACTGAAAACTGGTACCTCTTCCACAAATTGTTGTGGCCATAACTTGCTTCACTGATAATACCACTAATTCCAAATGTCTGTTGACCTGTTACAACCCTCACTCTCTTCCAGCATATAACTGTGCAAATAGTAATTGATCAAGATGAAGTACCACCCGTTCCAAAACTTTTTGTTTGATTTTTACATATATGCACAACTTACTCAGCTGCAGAGTTATCTGTTATTGTTAGACTTTTCAAAAATAACATCATATAACTTCTCTGGGTAATATGAATTGCGGGTACGAAATATGCATAGAATGGGAGAATTACAAAAATACGAGTGGAATAGGAAGAATTTTTACATGATCTCATTTACATGCTGTTTGATCTTTTGTTGTTAGTAAAATCCAAAGCAGACGGAATTTTAACAAATATTATTGATTTACGCGATGGCTGCAATATTCTATATGCTTCCCCCCATTTTTTAGTGGAGAAATAGTCTTCATTTATTTTCCCTGGTGACTGAAAACCAATTACTAAGAACTTTACAATTTTCCTTTCTCATGTACAGTCAATAACTGAATGGAAACTGAGAAATGATAGTTAAATTTTTCAAAGTGTTAATTGTATTACACTTTTTTCCTTCTCATCAACAGAAACAAGCCAATTCACAAGTTAAACTCAGTTGTTTGAACTGTTTCTCAAATTTTCTTTATTTCTTTTCTAGGTAATGTTCTTTAATTGTGCGTGTCACTATGTGGAGCAAGTACACAGAGCTTGTCTTTCCATAACAACAGTTCTTTCAGTTCATTTCTATGGTGAAAATACTGCTTTTTAGAGCTCTTTAAGTTCTGGATGTTCTTAATTACTTTTTGTTTTTAACTGTAGTACCTAGCATAGAAATAATTTATTCTAGTGTATAACAAATGGAAAAGATTGGGAGAAAAAGTTCTGTTGTAGAATTTTGCAAATTTTTTTATTGGCATACATTCTGTTATACAGCTTTTGGTGTGAAATTCATTCATTTTATGGTTTTATTATTTCCCTGCCAGCACACCTCACTATGACCA
The DNA here is from genome assembly GCF_023898315.1 of Schistocerca nitens. Lineage (NCBI taxonomy): Eukaryota > Metazoa > Arthropoda > Insecta > Orthoptera > Acrididae > Schistocerca > Schistocerca nitens. The sequence continues at coordinate 972,664,290 of NC_064616.1, forward strand.
TCATCACACCCTACAAAACCAGAATTATTATATGGGAAGACATGCAAGCTTAGATCCATTCATTTTTGCTAAGTGTTCATGCATTTAAGTTAAAATGTTGTATTTGGTTCATCCTTATTGTTGTTTTTCATACTTGTATTTGTCATTTATGTCATTAGTTAAGTATTATTCAAATGATTCATATTTGTTGATGACTGTACAGATATAAAGACCATGAAATTTTAATTTGTTATGAAATTTTAAAAATGTAAAAATACAGATTATAGTTATAATGAAGTCCTCCACATTTCCTGAAACAATTATTTCAAAACAGGTGGTGTAGTAACTTTGTTCTTGTACTTCAGGAAGAATGGGTGTTGGTAGTAGTAGCTGTCACCTAAAGCCTTTTGCTAAATTTAAGTGTACATCAACTAATAAATAATAGATTGATTTTTAAAACTGGGAGTTTCTTAAGATGAGTAGAGTAGCTGCAGATCTCTTGTACCTTGTCACCGAAAGAGATCTTTACTGTAAAGATGTAGTAATCTAGAGTGGTTTTTCCTTCTTGTCATAGCATTCTAACAACAGAGTCCTTTTAAGTACAACAATTTTACATTTAAATGTTGTGGAACAGTTTAGTAATAGTAAAAATTAGTAATCCGTATTTTTAGTCACTTGCTTGTTGGTACACTGACTACCTTTCGATCAAAATTATGATACAACAATGGAAAATCCACAGTGAAATAGGAATAATGGTATTTCAGAAGATAACTCTCGTTGTAGAGTAGTCTAAGTGTTAAGCAGCAGATAATTGCATAAATTAGGAACTGAAAAATGATGAGATATTTGTGGAATATGCACTGGAATGGTAATTTGTCACAAGTTAAAACTTTGTGCCTGACTGGAACACAAAATCAAATCACTGTCATTTCTGGGAGGTATGCTACCAAGTAAAATAAGTGCTAGCTGTAAGTAAGTCTACATTCATATAATGAGTGACTGTACATACAGTGGTGGCAACAGTGAAGAGAGTAGAAGGGAAATGCAGTATGATAATTCTGTGCCTTATTTTGTCTAGTAGACATTTTCATTTTATGTAGCTATTTTTTAACAAAACATTAGAGTTGATCAGACTTTGTGTATCAAAGGTCTTCTCTAAATTAGTTTAGCAGAACTTCTTTTCTTTGAAGATTTATGGTAGTATATTCTCTGCAATGTACTATATTAGTATCATTGAATGAATGATTTTCTTTGACATGCGGTGAGTTGAAAGTCGATGTTTTGGATTTTATCGACCGTAATGGGTGAGATGCTCTTTGGAGGACACACACACACACACACACACACACACACACACACACACACGAGAGGGAGAGAGAGAGAGAGAGAGAGAGAGAGAGAGAGAGAGAGAGGTAAGTAGCTAACAAATGAAGGAGCAATTCAGCATTTGCTTAACATGACTATTCACAAACTTCAATATTATAAGCAGTGCTACAAATTGTTTAGGTAAAGACAAAAAATCCTGTTAGTTTAACTTAGTTTTTACTTTATATGTTCTGATAGAAATATAATTTTTGTGTATAGGCACACACAATTAAAGTAAGCAGTCTCTTCATTTGTACTTGGTCAGAAGGAAACAAACCAAGGTTCTTCATCAGGAAATGGTTTACACGCCAAAAGGAAATTAATTAGGTGCAACATATCAGTACCCTCCACTTACACAAGGGTACTCACATTTTCCATTAAAAGATTTCTGTTCTTTTAAGAACAAATGATGAAATGTTGCATTTCAGAGGACTTATTCATGCTTTCGTTGAACTGTTATGTGTTTGTTTTGTTTCAAACAGTGTATTTTTTTAAAGAATAGTGCTGTGATAATGATGAACACAGAAAATTTAATTCAGAAATTCTAAAACTATGACTTGCAACAGTATTTGGAATTTGTCCCTTATTAAACTAATTATTTCAGATGCAATTTTAATAAGATTTTTGAACTATCTTTGAGCAGTAACACACACACAAATCAGAAATGTGAAGACTGATATTTGTGACTGCATTTTACTGTACTTGACTTAAAAAAATAATTAATGGTTTATGAGTAGTAAATTACTGACACCACTGAAAAAGGCAGACTTAGATAGTTATATAAAGATTCTATTATTTTGTCAAGAGACTGTCCAACCAACATATAACCATCAGACTGTCTGATTATCGGTTACAGTAGACACTTTTGAAGAGAGCTATATCACTGTTTTCTCAGATATCTATACTTATGCATGCTCTAAACTTAAATCAGTGGTGGTGGTTCATGTAGACAGATTTAAAAAGTTTTTCACTTGATACTGCACACATTCATGGCTACATTAACTACTAAAACAGTTTTCAAGTGCTTCAGTTTTGCTTATTAAATTAAAGCCTATCTTGATGCTGGCACACTAAACACGGGCCACGGTTATTTGCATGTTTCTCTTAGAATGAACTGCCTAAGGTGTGCAACAGCAAGGCAGCGCTTTGGGGGCTTGGTTTGCAGTCACTGCTGCTGGATATGGTGACAGTCGTATCACTAATTTCTACTGCATGTGCCAGTCTTAGCAAATTTATGTGCTGCAGTGGGATGGAGAAAATCAGTTCAAGAAATTTATAGTTTGATATGATGTACAATAACATTAGTCTTTTAATTTACACACACTTCTTAGTTATGCAGTAACTATATTTCTTTTTCATATAATTATTGTGTGTTCAATTTTATATTAATTTTATAAATAATTGTGTGTGTACTGCAAAAACAGAAATTTCTATTGCACTGTAGCAGCGACACTAGTGTTAAAATATGTGCCTGGGAGAAGCTGAAGTTCTGTGTGACAAGCACCAAAGAGAAAGAGCTAAGAAAGTGCATAGGAAACTAGTGCAGGAACATAATTTGCTTTTCCTTCTACAGCTCCACGACTTGAAATCCGATATTTATCCACTGATACACAGGAAGAAGTGACAAGGAATTGTTAAAAAATTAGTTGTATGTTAATTTAATGAACAGGAGCATTTATTTTTGTGCCAACTGTAGACTAAACCACCACAGGGGAGGGCAGAGTAATGAATGTTGTGACTTATAACTGCCATTACTTTGATTAATTATGTCGTGTATAAGAAAAGGGATGAGGATATACAGTCAGTTGGAAATTTTGTCAGTATTTCCTGAAAATAGGATTTAAGTATGTACAAAACTGTTACACACTTTAATTCCTCTGCTCAGTAAAATAACACACGTTTTTCATAAATATTTTCTAATAAAAAGTGTTTGTTTTGGGTATTCTTCTTACAATGCTGCCATTTCAGGAAATATTCTTTTGTTAATCATTGTTTATTTGTACCCTTTACATATTAGACAGACTTGCAAGCACATGATAATTATTAAAAGAAGAGCTATTTTCTGAATACACGAATTCATGTATCAGTGTACAATGTTATGCCACTGTGTAACATACAGATGAGGTCTCGGCAATAAATATTTGTTACAGTACGAATATACTTGTTTCAGCAACATACTTACATGTTCTTTTCCATTTGCAGAACATTTCGTTTAAATCGTACAGCCGTGATTCTGGACACGGTGGCTCTGAGCAAGAGGACTCTGGGACAAGTGCTAACCCGAGTACGTTACGTCTGCAACCGGCTGTGCGGGACAGGGAAGCCCGTACTGCTGGGAATGTCAGTGGAGCACCACGTTCTCCTAGTCCCTGGAACCACACTTACACTGAAATCCGTGATGCCGATCCCGTCTACGAGGAGGTCGGGCGACGAGCAGGTGTCGTGCCTGTGCACGGAGGTGCAGGAAGTAGTTCACGGCGGCGTGGTGGAGGTGTGGGTACAACTGCTGGGACACTGAGGGGTGGTAGTGTCGGTGGCCTGGACCACAGGCCACTAATCTCGGGTGGCGATCGTGACATGACTACACCACGTGCACGCAATGCTCGCACAGTTGCTGTACTTGATGGTGAGACAGTTGTTTGCCATCTGGAACCTGAACGTTACGATTCATGTGATTACGATCCACGTGACTACGAAGCTAATAGTTATGATTATGGCATTGGTGGCTACGACCCTCGCGACTACGACACTCGTGACTATGGAATTCATGGGTACGATCCACAGGATTGTGAAGAGCAGCATCAGCAGACACAGCCACAACTACAGTCACAGTCACAGTCACAGTCACAGTCACAGCCACAGCCACAGCCACAGTCACAGCCACAGCCACAGACCCAGTCACAGTCACAGTCACAGCCACAGACCCAGTCACAGTCCAAGACCCAGTCACAGTCCAAGACCCAGTCACAGTCCAAGACCCAGTCACAGTCCAAGACCCAGTCACAGTCCAAGACCCAGTCACAGTCCAAGACCCAGTCACAGTCCAAGACCCAGTCACAGTCACAGCCCCAGTCACAGTCACAGCCCCAGTCACAGTCCAAGACCCAGTCACAGTCCAAGACCCAGTCACAGCCACATCCACACTCACAGTCAGATTCACAGTCGCATTCACAGTCACAGTCAGATTCACAGCCACAGCCACATTCACAGCCACAGCCACATTCACATTCACATGGACATGGACATGGACATGGACATGGACATGCACATGCACATGCACATGCACAGTCTCAGCCACAGTCACAACCACAGTCACAGTCACAACCACAGTCACAGTCACAGCCACAATCTCAGCCACAGCAACAGTCTCACCATCACCATCACCACCATCGCCGGCGGCATCACCACCGTGAGCACCGCGAACATCGTGAACACCAGTATCCTTATGGGTCTCCGGCAGTCACAGCCTACAGCGAATGTTAGGCAACTACTTTCTGTGGAATGAGTCTCGATCTTGTGATGAGAAATAATTGAATCCCTGCCATTGTATGCTGAAACTAGGAATAAGTAGGTTGTGCTTGATACTATCTGAAAACGTGTAATAATATGCATTATCTTTCATTGTATGGCCATCCCTTGCTCTTCCTGCTCAGTGAACTGTAGAAGTTTTGGGTACTTTCGATGTGATTTGGTGTTGGTCACCTAAAAATGAAGTGTAATAATTTCACAATTAGTGTACTCCAAAGTTTTAAATGTGAAATCCTTTAGGAGAGATCCACAATGAGAATGGTGACTAAAGATGTAATATAAGAGACATCTGTGATCGAACAACGCAGATGGACACACATTCCTTTATGTCGGTGTTGATGTTGATGGAAGCCTCTCCTACTCGCTGATCACGCATTTCTTCCGTTACCTGATGCCACTCCCTTCCCCCTAGCTGACAAATAGAAAATGATGGCTTATCTGATGCTACCCCTCATTAGTTGTAGAATCGTATATGTTCCCCTGGTTTTATCGTGCTGTGTGTTCCCTTTGTGTAACTGCATAAGTTAACATGGATGTCAAATTATGCAAATTTGTGTAAAACTACTGATTGTCAGTCAATGTTACATTATATAAAATTTATATGTTCAGAGCAGAGTTGTAAACTGGATGTTATATTATATAAGATATGTATCCACATTAAATGCATATGAATTGAACTAAAGGAGACCACTGGTAGTCAGTTTCAGAAACTGAGTGAAACGCAGGTTCTGCAAGAGCTGACTGCCATGAATTCCTTGGTTTGGTCTATATTTGTTGTATGTTGTAGTGAAATATCTGACAATTATCTTCTGTGTGTACCAAACTCCCACAAAAAGTGTAATATCAGTACCCTTCCTCCTGACTTACTGTGCATCGGAATACTGTAAGTTTTGTGTCATTTCCCTACCCCTTGCGATTCCCATAAGATGTAACCGAAGTAATGTTTTCTGAGAATGGAATGTATCTATATATATGTATGTAATGTAAATAAATGTCAAATAAGTCACCTGGAAAGATAAATTACTGTGTTTAGTTGAGAATGATTTCTGGACTCGGCCAGGTTGTATTTGTCTGAAAGACTGTTAACAGTTATGTAACGGACAATTTGAGATTGCACAACTGTTTGAAATAAATTATTTAAGAGTTTGTATGTTTTATTTTTTTATTTATACATGAAGTCCTTGTAGAAATGAAATGTGATGTAAATCACAGTCTGAGATTTGTATTAAGTAACTGAAATCTAGGGAAAACTTACTGAAATACCCTTTGTTACTTTTTGGTGTAATTCAATTTACTCAGTTGTCAATGAGCATTGAAAGAATGAGAAATCTGCAGGTCGTATGGGGAAGGCGAAATATACTTTTCCCTTGATTCTTCAAGTGTTTATTTTTTTTTTATTAAAGAAATGTATTCCACTGAAACTGTTGTAACACTTAATTGTAAAAGTCTCTCACTGTAACAATCAAAAAACAAAACAGATCATCAAATAAAATTTGTATTGCTCATTTGTACCTTAATGGAGAGGGACTTCCTTCACAACTCCTTCAGCCCAGTTCCTGACTCCAGTGTACAGTGCCTAAAATTATTTCTGTCAGTTTATGGTGCTGCACATAACTGCTTACATACGTGGGTAAAAGGAGTTGTAAAGTCTTCTGTCAGAAATATTTTGAAGGAATGTAATTCCAGATTCCCATAACATAAGTGGACTATCTCGAAAGCTGATTTCATAGTAAGCTGATACTGCCTTTAAACTGTTTGGTAACTTGCAGAACAAGACTAATATGAATCTTGAATTTGTTGTGTGTCACATGGAAATACATATGATGGCAACAGAAACCAAAAACTAAAGTAAATTCTCTGTTTTCGGTTCAATTTTCTTCATAGCAGAGTCACAATAATTCAATAAGATGTATCAATACAAAACCAGTGCCATCACAGTCAAGAGCTAAATATATACAGGGAAACATGTGACAGGTTATGAAATATACCAATACCTTATTCTATTATTAGAGCAGGATCTGTGCTGCAAGAATAATTAGAAAGTAAAGTTTACTGAAGTTAAAATCGAACTCATTTTGACAGAAAAAGAGTATAATAAGTCACAATATGTGAACATGAATAAAATAGTGAGAAAAGTTAAAGAGATTTATTTATCATATAATTATTTATTATGAGAACATCACTTAGTTATTAAATTATAATTTTTGACAAATCATTGACATCTTCAGATTTGAAAATTAGCCCACAAACAGTTTTTTCATGATGTATAAACACCAGTTATATGCATACTATAGACAGTGAAAATGGTGTAAAATGTGTCAGTAAAAAATTCATCATGCCATCATGTCAAAAGAGACTCTACCATTTGGTGTATTTGTGCATGCTTTACTATTTTCATGATGTTCAGTATGCATACAACTACAGTCTATACATCATGACAAAACTGTATATAGGGTGACCAGCTTTTTTTAAAAGAAAGTAAGGGAAATACTTATATCAATGACAAAAAGTAACTTCACCAAAAATCAAAGCAGTATGTGTAATAGATAACTACTTATTTACACATCGGAAATACTTACACATATTTTGCAACAGATTTTGCCCCACTCAATAGTTTTACATCATTTTTAGAAAATTCAAAGAATTCATTGCATTAATAAAGAAAATTCATGGCAACTTGCAGTTCAGATTTAATTAAGTTTGTACTAATTCTGTTCCTTAGACTGTCCAGTTATTATTCATAAGAGAAAATACTCTCTTGAAGTGAGCATTATTTCCTGGTATTCTCAGAATATAACCTACCAGCGTACCAAAGTTTCAAAATTCACATTATTTGATTGCAAAGTTGTTAAAACATTTATCCCCTTCTGGCTAACGCTACCCTCTAAAGCAGGGGCGGGCAAACGTTGCACGCGGCTCATGAGCGCACAGCGCTGCACCTGTGCTACTCGCGTGCAAAACAGGACAGTGACGACAGCCGGCAGGTTGCGGCAGTGTAGTACCAGGCTAAGCTGCGGACGTTGAAGTGAAGCAACCACTACGTAGTGAACGTTGTATTTCAAGAACCAGAAAATGCAGAGTGAATCAAGGAAACAGAGAAGTGGAGATTTGCTATCTTTTAAAAAGGAATGGGAGAATCATTTTTTCTTTGTGCAAAAACGTGATAATTCAAAATGTATAATATGTGATAGTATTCTCGCTGGTCAGCGGAAGTTTAATATTGAACGCCATTATAATAAATTTCAATATGTTCCCGTACTTAGTGCAATAAAAGAAGAATTTCTCAAGCAATTTTGGGATATACCACACTTATCCCAAGGTTTTGAATAGTTCTCGAGACAATTTGCTGTTTCTGTAGATGATATTCATTCCAGTTTGCAAATGGAATTAATAGATCTGCAATGTAGATTCTACAGCATAATTCTCGTCTGAGAGACAAGTTCCTTTTGGCAAGACGTGTAGTAGATTTTTATCATGACTTTCCACAGCAAGAGGAAGAAGCGGAGAGATGGTATGGTGGGGAGTGGAGAGAAGCGGGTGGTCGGCTTGCCCCTGTGTGCACGCAGAACACCTGTTAACTGCACACTTGCAAGTGCATCGCACACGTGCAGGATTCCTGCCCGCCCCTGCTCTAAAGAGACAGCGCATTTAATTGAATCATTAGAACTACAAAATTTCTAATATAATTCATCTTCATTCACACAATCCACCTTGACACATTCCACAACTTCATGCATGCCATTGCATATTAATTCTCTTTTTAGACATAGTGTGTTTAAACACTTTAAACTATCATCAGATTTGTTAACTAAGTAACAATTTAAAAAATCGTAGAATTCAATGAAGTTGTTCTCACTATTAAATTTCAGATTTGAATCAAGAACAGTGGTTAACAATTTATGCATACTACACTGACAAATCTATCTTCCTTTCTCTGTCTAACTTTACTAAGCTGGACAGCTTAATGAGATTCCATAATACTAAGATCGGAATCCTCCAATTACTTTGATTTTCTATTGAAAACATTTCCAATATTCACAAAGAAACTAATATAAGCCTGACTAGTTCTATATTTTCATTGCAGAAATACTTTTTCAAAACTTTGGCAGTCTGAAATATCTATGCTTTTAAAATAGCTTTTTATTGGTTCCAAATTTTTTAAAAGCCTTTCTACAGGAGGTGTGAGAGAGAACCATCTAGTTGGAGGATTTCAGCGCATTCAAAATCAACAAATCCAAAAAAATGATTTTAACATTTCCCTTCATTTGACAGAACAGAAAAAGTGACTATATATTATCAATACTAACACTTCAACATATACATATTGTAAACAATTGCATGCATGTTTCATGGCATTATGAAGCACTTGGTTAAAACAGCTGGCTTTGATGACTTTTTCATTCTCATTACTCGATAGTTTCATGACTGAATGGTGGTTTCCATAATTTATATTAGCACTATCAGCACTGTATGATGATATGTCACTGATCTTCAAATTATCTGACCTTGGTGAGTTTTTTAACAACCTATGGATATCCACTGCAGTTTCGTCTGCCTGTTCTATGAAATCCACAATTTGTTTTGAATTGCACTGAATTTAGTGGACACCTTTCTTGAAAGTTGGATCGCACAGTCCAAGCTCCTATAGCTTAGATTGTGTTGTAGACTAATGAAAGTTTACGAGCAATAGTTTTCACATTGCTGTTTGTTAGGCCTTTGCTCAAGTGAAGAGAGGTGAAGAGAGTAGTTATCTTGGATGAAGTAGTGACATCATTTTCTGTGTTTTGTGACCTATAAGCAAATACAAGAAGTTAACTCTGAAAATTGGCAGTTACTAATTACTACGTGCTAAACAGTAAGATATACAGGGTGATTCAAAAAGAATACCACAACTTTAGGAATTTAAAACTCTGCAACGACAAAAGGCAGAGCTAAGCACTATCTGTCAGCGAATTAAGGGAGCTATAAAGTTTCATTTAGTTGTACATTTGTTCACTTGAGGCGCTGTTGACTAGGCGTCAGCGTCAGTTGATGCTAAGATGGCGACCGCTCAACAGAAAGCTTTTTGTGTTATTGAGTACGGCAGAAGTGAATCGACGACAGTTGTTCAGCGTGCATTTCAAACGAAGTATGGTGTTAAACCTCCTGATAGGTGGTGTATTAAACGTTGGTATAAACAGTTTACAGAGAATGGGTGTTTGTGCAAAGGGAAAAGTTCTGGACGGCCGAGAACGAGTGATGAAAATGTAGCATGCATCCAGCAAGCATTTGTTCGCAGCCCAGGAAAATCGACTCGCAGAGCTAGCAGAGAGCTGCAAATTCCGCAATCAACTGTATGGAGAGTCCTACGAAAAAGTTTAGTTATGAAACCTTATCGTCTGAAATTGGTTCAAGCACTGTCTGCAGCTGATAAGATTAAAAGAATCGATTTCTGTGATTTTATCCTTGCTCAAATGGAAACAGATGAATCTTTCGTTTCAAAGATTGTGTTTAGTGATGAAGCAACTTTCCACACTTACGGGAAAGTCAACCGTCACAATGTCTGTATATGGGGCACTGAGAATCCGCGGGAAACAACTCGGTATGAACGTGACTCGCCTAAGGTGAACGTTTTCTGTGCCATTTCAGCCAATAAAGTTTTTGGTCCCTTTTTCTTCGAAGGTGCTACTGTAACTGGACTACAGTATATGGAGATGTTAGAGAATTGGCTGTTCCCTCAGCTCGAACAAGAAGCACAACAATGCATATTTCAGCAGGATGAAGCGCCACCACATTGGCACTTATCTGTCTGTAACTACCTGAACGTCAACTACCCGAGGTGATGGATCGGCCGCCAGGCAGCCCGTGACAGAGCACTTCATCACTGGCCTCCAAGAAGCCCTGATCTTACCCCCTGCGATTTTTTCTTATGGGGGTATGTTAAGGATATGGTGTTTCGGCCACCTCTCCCAGCCACCATTGATGATTTGAAACGTGAAATAACAGCAGCTATCCAAACTGTTATGCCTGATATGCTACAGAGAGTGTGGAACGAGTTGGAGTATCGGGTTGATATTGCTCGTATGTCTGGAGGGGGCCATATTGAACATCTCTGAACTTGTTTTTGAGTGAAAAAAAAAACCTTTTTAAATACTCTTTGTAATGATGTATAACAGAAGGTTATATTATGTTTGTTTCATTAAATACACATTTTTAAAGTTGTGGTATTCTTTTTGAATCACCCTGTATATATTTTTAGAATGTGTTGTAATAACTTATTACCTGAAGTATTCATGTACTATACACAGTCATTCTTGCCAGCATGTGTGAAGCTAAACTCATGTTTGCAGATTGAGCAATTTGCTTTATAAGTACTCGATTTTGCTGGTCCAATCGAGGAATATAAAGCTTCTCACTTCGTAAGATATGTACACTTATACTTTGTTTTTCTGTTTTGGTGGAATTTTAGATTCGTCCTCGCTGCCCATCATAAAATCTTGAACAACGATTCACAGTAATCACTGGCACTGAAACAAAGTCATTTTTAACCATCAAGTATCCGCTGACCATTTCTAAGATAATCGATATACATATATCAGTTGTGTCTGCTGACCAATGTTTCAATGAATTCTGACAGTGTGCATAAAATTTAAATGCTTGAAAAATATTTGTACATATTCAAAAGTTAAAACTGGAGAAAAACACATAGCGAGCCTGAAAATACAAAAAATATGAAAAAATATGTTCAAATGTGGGAGATCCTGGGAACTGTAGGAGAGTTAGTCATCTTAACTGTATGTCATTAATTATCACATCTGAAGTAGCAGTACATTTGCTGGAACCAGTAACGTGAATATACGGGGTGGTAAAAAAAGTGTCAAATACTTTGAGAGGTGGTAGTAATCATCAAAACAAGAAAAATAAGTCCAATAAGCACGGATCCCGAAGTGCATACTTTCTGCGATAAACACGTGTATACAGGAGCTGTTCAATGTGGCATCCATTCCTGACAATGCACCCCTCTGCCCTCCGGTGTAAGGAATGATGTATCCTTTGAACTATACCTGGTTACTCTTGTACTTGCTGGCACACATTAAAGACGTGACCCTGTAGTGTCTGCACATCATTGATTAGCATGGCATAGACCAATTCCTTTAAGTGGCCCCATAACCAAAAGTCTATGGGATTGAGGTCTGGGGAATGAGCAGGCCAGGGTGTGCTCCCCCTCCCCATTTGACCAATCCAGTGGTCTGGAAATGTCTGCGTCAGATGTTTGCGCACATTGTGACAAAAGTTTGCTGATGCACCATCATGCAGGGACCATGTTTGTATTCGTTACTGCAGTGGCACAGCCTCAAGAAAGGTAGGCAATACATTAATAAGAAAGTCCGTACAACGCATCTCAGTTAACCTTTGTGGTAGCACATATGGCCCTATCAATCTATCACCATGTGTGCCTGCCTGTGTGTTGATTGAGAATCAGTATTGATGCCCTCTTTCCTCAATTGCTTGGGGATTTACATTGTCCATACGTGCTGGTTATGAACATTCACAACACCACCTCTTGTGAACCCTGCCTCATCGGTGAATAAAATATTGGATGTGAACAGTGGACCTGCTGCACACTTCTGCAACAGCTGTTGACGGAACCGCCGCCTGCCATGATGATCTTGTAGCCTTAGGGCCTAATGTGCTGTAGATGATATGGGTACAGCAATTGTTCGTGAAGTATCCTCCAAATGACTTCTGCTGCTCTTAATCATCTCACACTGGTCCTAGGGTTTTCTTCCACCAACGTAGCACACAGTCCTCTACGTCAGGTGTGCGGACTGTGTTGGTCCTTCAACTGCCAGTCTTCCAAAGGTACCTGAGACCCTCAGACGTTGGAAAAGTCTGCCGAAAACCTTATCGGAGGGCACTCTGCCCTGTGGATGTTTTTCAGCTTTCAGCATAGAGGTTGCACAGGCTTGCAGGCTATGTCCATTTGCTGAATGATAGCAGAATATCGTATCCATTCTTTTCACCTGTGGAGTAATAGGCTTCCATTACTAACAAGTGGTGGAAGAGAGAAAATGTAAATGTACTATACAATTTGTTTATACAAACTGCACAATAACAGTAAACACATAAATGAATTCACATTTGGAAGAAAATAAAACAACATGATACGTATCTAGGGTTGACAGTACTGTACAATAAGGCACTCAAACACGATGAAAAATAATGTAGCCTACAACACAACTAGAACTGCAGAACTGATTACACACCACCTAATGGTAGGTAGAGTACTGTGAGTAAGACGTAGTACCCTGTCAATACATTTAATGGAGCGCCAATGCAACGAATGTGCTAATGTCTACAACCGAGCATCGCGCAGCGCTTCCTAAAAACGTATGTTTATCTCAGAAAGTATGTGTTTCCAGACCCATGTTTATTGGACTTATTTTTCTTGTTTCGATGAGTACTATCACCTCTCAGAGTATTCAACACTTTTTTTTGAAAACCGTGTATGAAGTAATAGGCACTCTTGACATAATAAATTATTTTGTGAACATTTATAAGGTCACATGCTTTAATTTGACGATGTATCAGTTCTTCAAAAAAAGTTTTAATCCTTTTTGTAAGAAGGAACTGACCTTGTTTGTCCTTTATTTCATAATATCTTGTTGCTAGAACTTGTTCGTGCTGGTGTTGATTTATATCAAGTGGATTTCTCTCTGCTGGATGAATAGCCTTTAATTGTTTTAGGTGTGACACAACAGGAAATCAAATATTTAGAGTTGCTTATGTGGTCTAAACTAGCGCCAAAAAGATAGTAAATATTATTTTACTGTAATGATGAAAAATTAGAGACACCTTTGAAGAAAAGAGAAGTACCTCTACAAATAAGAGCTCAGATGGGAAGCCATTATGAAGCAAAGAAGGAAACACATGAAGGTGGAAGGAATATCTAGAATAACTATACAAGGGAAGCTAACTTGAAGATAATATTGTAGAAATAGAAGAGGAATTAAATGGAGATGAGATATGATACTGCAAGAAGAATATGATACAGCAGTGAAAGATCTATGTAAATAAAAAAATTGAAGATTCTTTTGGGAGCGAGCCATGCTATTCCACCTAGTGTACAAGATACACGAGACAGGGGGAACACCCACAGACTTCAACAAGGAAGTAATAATCCCAGTTTCAAAAAGGGCAGGAACTAATAACTATTAGTTTGATGGGTCATGGTTGCAAACTACTGAGATAAATTATTTACAGAAGAATGGAAAAACTGATAGAGACTCACCTTAGGGAACATCAGTTTTGGTTCTGGAGAAATACAGAAAGATGCCAGCCAATGCTGATCCTATGACTTGTGATAGAGGGTGGGTTGGAGAAGGTAAGCTTATTTTTATAGCATTTATAGATTTAGAGAAACCTTGTGACCTTATTAAATTGATTATACTCTTTGGAGTTGGAAGGAAGGAGTTTATGGGCACTTTGGATTGAGTTTCCAGCTGCTGTGTCATTTCACTCACACATAAAGCCAGAACATGTACTCTTCTGCCAATGCACCATTCTTGTTGTGTAGTGGTCTTAGCATGGGATGACACATGTAACTTTACTTTTTGATGTTCCTATTTAACTGCAGTGTGGTTTCTGTACAAGTTGAAGGCAACTATTTGCTCTCTATACTTTATTCCTACCACCTTTAGAACTGCAATAAGAATGGTGCATTTTCAGAAGAGAGTACATGATCTGGCTTTCCTGCAGACACAATTCTGTGGTACAGATAAACGCATGCATCACCGTGTGTGAGTGAAATGGCACAGCAGCTGGAAACTCACTCCAAAGTTGAAATATATGGGACAGTATGATTCTTCTGGGTAAAATATCTAATTTGCACACATTCACCAAGAAATTCTGGTGGTATATGCACCAAATGCAATATTGTATGCAGCCATATTGATATGGTACCAACAATTTGACCAATGTCACACACATGTAGGTGATGCTGATTGGGAAGGAGCACCATTGACATTGAACATAGGAGACAATTACCAGACGTACAAGAAGGAGCAGTTGAGGAAAAGAGATTTTCCAATGCTGAGGATGTTCACACAGTGGTACTCGAATGGCTCCATGATCAATGAGTTGATTTCTGTCATTAAGGAATTGAACTAATGGTAGAATGTTCCAACTGTTGTTTACAGAGACTTTGTGATATGTTGAAAAATAGTGTCATGTATGACGTCACTTTGAAGTGTAGTCCAGCATTCAATAAAAGATGCTAGGCCTACTGTAATAAAGTTTAACTTATTCTTGCAGTCTGTTCATATAATAGACAAAGGACATGAAACAGAAGCAGTAGTTGAGAAGGCAGTAAGACAGGATTTTAGCCTTTACTGATGGTAACTAATCTTTGTGCAAAGCAAGCAGTAAAGTAACAAAGGGGAGTAACGAAAAATTTTGAAGAGGATATTGAAGTTCAGGGAGAAGAAATAAACACTTTGAGGTTTGCAGATGACATTGTAATTCTCTGTGAAGTGGAAGGACTTGGAAGAGCAGTTGAATGATAGTGTCCTGAAAAGAGGCTATGAAATAAACAACAACAAAAGTAAAAAGGCAATGGAATGAAGTTGAATTAAATTAGACAATACTGAAGGAATTACATTAAGAATGAGGCACTAAAAGTACTAGACAAGTTTTGCTATTTAGACAGTAAAATAACAAATGATGACTGAAGTAGAGAAGATATAAAATGCAGACTGGCCATTGTAAGAAAGACAATTTTGAGTAAGAGAATTTTTTAACATAAAATACAAATTTAAATATCAGAAATATTTTCCATAGTTACTCTCAACAGCAAAACAAATTTGGGCACTGTACACACAACTGCAGGAAATTTGGAGCTATTGGCAATAGCAGCAGAAAACCAGTCCATGGTACGATATCAGGCAGAGGAAGTGGGGCTTGATGCAAGAAATACAAGGTATCTGGCACTCACTCTGTAACCACCTATGATCCATGCGCTAAGAATTGCTTACTTCACTGGCTGGCAGGGTGCTCAAGATCTAGTGGCTGTGAAGCAGATTATGGACCAGACAGCATGTTAGAATCACAACAACAATAACTGGATACCAACAAATACTAGGTGTGGAGGCTATAAAACTGTCAAGAATGCATTTCTAATGGCCTACTATTTACCATTCAGGCTTCATTAATGGGAAATAATTAAGAGTGAAAGACCAATTATACCTAAAAGTTCTTTTCTTCTAAAATTCCGTATGTTTATCTTTTGCAGCTTGAAATTATCAGTTTATGTTTTCGGAAGATGGCAGTCACAGAACTGCCTTCCATGAGAATATGAACTCACATGTTTAAGGAGACTACTCTTGCTTCTTTTTTTGTGACATAATGGTTTTTAGTGTGGAGTGGTAATATGAAAATGCAATGTTCATAGCTACATTGTTTTTTGTCAATGAACAAATTCATTAGAAAGAAAAAGGTGGTGAAATTTCATGCAGTGTTTACCAAATTATGAAACTGTGTGAAAGTAATGGAATTGCTAGTCTTACTTCATATCAGTATCACTGCAATTAAAATATGTTTCTTGAAGTATCTAAAATAGCTCTTAAAAGGTAGAACTGAAGATAAGACATGTAAATTAGTATGGCCACAGCTAATAGTTATCCCCAAGTATTTAGGTGCTGTTATTACATTTTCTTAATAAATTAACAACAGAATTTTTTAACCAACAACAAATGAGTGAGGATGTAATGTGTACTTGCATCTACAAACAGCCAGCAAAGCTATCATGAATGTGTGGTATTATCTAATTATTAACATAACGTTACTGGATCACCTACTTGTTAGGAAATATTAACTGCAATATATGAAATTGCTTACAGTCTTCTAGAAATAAATTATTCTCACAATTCGAAGCTTTTCAGAGGAGTTAGAACTCAGACATTTGCATTTCAAGTGATTAGGCAAGTGAAAGTAATTGGTTTTTGGTTCAGTAGAGTTCATCAGATACAAACCTAACACCATAGTAAAATGATGGGATCAGTAGAAATTGTGATTCGTTTTATCTTCCTGTTGCAATTCTAGTTTTGCAAAATGTTATATCACAATGCACAATTGTATACCTTCAAATATTGCTTGTTACATGTTACAGACTTACTTACTTACTTACTGTACTTACTTACTTACTGTGTCGGCCACACAAACTGTAGTTGGTCTTTGGCCTCCCCAATCAGCCTCCTCCAGTGTCCTTGGTCCATGTATTCTTATTCAGACAGCCCCAGCATACTCATATCCTCTCTAACCTGATCAATCCATCAGAGTCGTAGTCTTCCCTGTGGTCTTTTGCCTCTAATACGAGGTATGTCCACAAAGTAAGTTCTGTTTGGTTATATAAAACAAACATGTACAGCTACAGAAAAAATATTTATTGCACAAAAATCTATAACTGTTAAACTACTTTTCTACATAGCTTCCGAAATTTTGTAGGCACTTGTCATAGTGTGGCACAAGTTTTTGTATGCCTTCTTCATAGAAGGTTGTCACCTGTGTATTCAGCCATGTGGTAACATGTTATTTCAGCTCATCATCATTGTTGAAGTGTTGACCACCAAGGACAGATTGTAGCTGTAAGAAGAGATGAAAGTCGCTAGGAGTGAGGTTCGGGCTGTACGGAGGAATATGTCCCAGTGAAATTCCCGTAAGAGTTGTTCGGTCACATTCACCGTGGATACCCAACGTGAGCGAAGTTTTCGAAATTTCAGTTTTTCAGTAACAATTTCATGAATTAGCAAGGGCACTAACTGTAAACTTACAGTTGTGCTTAATCTTCTCTTCAATTGTGTGAACCAGTTCATCAGTAACTACAGATGGGGGTCCACTTTCTTCATCATCATGCACTTGATCACGTGCTTCATTGAACAGTCTGACCCATCTTCTAACCATTGAATCATTCATAGCATTTTGTCCATAAACCTTGCAGATTTTCCGGTGAATTTCCTTTGGTTTAACTTTCTTTGCATTTAGAAAATGAATCACAGATTTGATTTCACACTCAGCAGCATTTTCAATTACGGCTGACATTATAAAGAAGCACTACAAAGTACACATCGGCAGCAGCGATATGAAAATGACGTACATGTCTTCTCCTTGAGTCAGAGTAATTGCTGCACATGCTCAGAACTGTGATCGTAGCACTTCTGCGGATAGAAATGACCCTCGTATTTTGCTCCACTACCTGCTTGATGATCTGGTCTTCTCAACGCATACCACTTCAGTCTTCTTTCTTTGATCACAGCCACAATGTCCACCCACTTGTATAGCTGCTGCAATTCACAGTTCTTTCTTTTCCTCCATTCATCTCCATCCTTCACTGGCCCAAAAATCTGTCTGAAGATGGCATTCTCAAATGTCAGGAGTTTTCTTTCCATCTTTTGGGTAATGGTCCAGGTCTCTGCTTATAATACCGCAGGTTGTATTATTGTCTTGTAGATCTTGGTCTCTGAGGATCTTGATAGAAGCTGGGACTTTAACAGCTTTCTCGGAGCAAACCTTTACGTGTTTCCCGCTTGTATTCGTGCACTAATTTCCTGGTCTATCTCATTCCTTTCATTGAGTAGAGCCCCAAGATATTTAAAGTCTTTTGCCCTTTCAAAGACTTTGTCCTCCACCTTCAGGGGTCTGTCATCATTTTCTCTGCTAACTACGAGGTATTTTTTCTTATCCATATTCAACTTCAGGCCTGCTCACATTGCCTCTTCTATTAATGTTCTTGTCATCTGAACCAGGTCTTGCTCTTTCTCTGCTATTAAAACTACATCATCTGTATAGGCCAGGGTGTTGATCCTTCTTTCCAGCTGTATTCCTGTCTCTAGGCTTGCTACCTTTCTCAGGGCTCTCTCCAGTATCAGGTTAAACAGAAGAGGGGAGAGGCAGTCTCCATGTCACACTCCAGTCCTCACCTTGAACTTCTTTGATTGTTTCCATTCACTTTCACCATACGTGTTGTCTCCTGGGTGCATATCCATGTCAGTTTTATGAGATTTCTGGGAACTTGAGCCCTTTCGAATTCTTGCCATATTGCTTGTCTATTTACACTATCGTATGCTTTTTGGAAGTCCACAAAAAGACAGTGAACATTTTTGCAGAATTCCCAGCTCTTTGCTAGTACTTGCCATATTCTATGCAAATGGTCTACAGTTGCCTTTCCATTTCTGAAACCTGCTTGTTGGAATCCCAGTACTTTCTCAACATGTGGTGTTAGTCGCTTCAGTAACAACGTGCTCAAGATCTTAGAAGCTGTACATAGTAATGTGATTCCTCTATAGTTGCTACATCTCATTAGGTCTCCTTTATTTAATATAGGGTAGATGCCAGACTCCTTCCATTCTTCTGGGATCCTTTCCTTCTTCCAAATTAAGCAGATTAAATGGTATAGTCTCACTTGTAGAGTAGCTCTTCCCTCCGTCAGTATCTCTGCAGGTATGCCATCTATTCCTGGTGCCTTCCACCTCTTCAGCTGTTTTATGGTCACTCTTACCTCTTCCATGGTTGGTAGTTCATACTCCCCATGTTTATATCCACATTCAGGAGGTTTTCAAAGTAGTTTGTTCATTCCTCCATAGCTTTCATTTCATCTGTGATTATCTGTCCTTCTTGACCTCTGATCATATCAATCCTTAGATTGTATCCTTTCTTGAAGAAACTGACTGTCCTGTAAAAGTCTCTTGTATTTCCTACTGTCCAATCTTCTTCTGCCAGTTTTATTTTACTGTTTATGAACTCTCACTTTTCTGTTTGAGGGACTTGTCTCGCCTCTCTAGCTGTTTCCATATATCCCAACCTTGTTCTTTCAGTTCATTTGTCAGCCATAACAGTTTTGCTGCTTTTCTCTTGGTGACTGCATCTCTACACCTATCATTAAGCCATCCTCTGCTCTTCCTCCATTTCTCCATTGGCACCTCACTTGTAGCATCTTTTAAACCTGTCTTGATTTGCAACCAAAACTTTTCAGTATCATCTTCATCTTCTTCTTGTATGGAAGCAAACCTGTTTCCAATTCCAAGTGCATATCTTTCCTTAATGTGGTCCTCTTTCAGTAGGTCTGCATTTATTTTCTGGTCTGCTTCTCTTCTCCTGCTCTTATGGCTTTCTATTGAGGGAATATGGTACAGTTGCAGGTAAACAACTAGAATTCTCTCATATACAGATTTATTCTCACTTAGCTTCTACACAGATACAAGCCGTTAGCGTCCAACATCCTGCCCCAAAGCCCTCTCCTCAAAGATAGCACACTTGCGCACAGAACAAATATCGATATTTATGGCGCTCTATGCCACATAGCCCGCCGCCCCCCCCCCCCCCCCCCCGCCCAGTATGGAGTACGTCCCTGTGAATGGGGGGAGGGGGGTGAGAAGTTAGGAAGGTAACGCACAGTTCTTCTGCATCAGGCGGAAGTGGTCGACTGGTAGGAGACCGGGGGGTGAAACCCGGTACGTCGACGGTGAAGTTGGCAAGCGATGCCGGCGGCTGAAGACGACATCTCGTCCTGGAGTGGAGGTGTAGCACTTCGTCAGCCGGCAGATGGAGAATCACCTTGCCAGAAGGCCTAACAAAGGCACGCAAATTGCCACACACAGCACTTCTGCTCAATTTAATGTGGCGCACCACACGAGATTCTGCACTTCCTCCCTCAGTATTGTCACACGCGAGTACCACACACACCGTATCGCCATCTACGACAACAGATAATTTATGTATGTCATCAGGGTGCACATGTGTTGTGAATTCTTGGATGGCGCCTGCACGAGCAACGGTAGGGAGGCAGGGAGGTGTGGGAAAGCCATGGCAGGGGGAAGCATCTGCTAAGAGGGGGGTGGCAGGTGCACTGGACTGTGCAGGAGACAACCTCCGGCGATCAGCTGACAGACGAGGGAGCGTGACCGAAGGCAACGAGGTGCCAGCGTGGATTGAACGGCGTGACAAAGAGCTGTCACACAAAGATGGTAACACAATGGTAGAAGCGGAGTGGTTGGCAGTTCGACTGCAAGGGCTGTGAGGAGTGAAGCCCCGAAAAGATTGGCCACTTGAATTAGATGAACGCGGAGAAGGAGCAGTGCTCGGCAGAGAAGCACGCTGTCGAGAATAAATACCAAAATGCATGGTGTGGGAAGATGGATGGCCGCTCGAAGCAGGAGTGGGAGAAATAGGGGCAGAATCAGGGAGGTTCACCTGAGGCTCAATGAAAGCTGGTTTCACTCGGGTGAGTGAGACCGTGGTTACAGAGTCTTTTATGAGGAGATCCATGTTATTCTCAGAGCGTTTGACGACCTTGTAAGGACCTGTGTATGGCGACTGAAGTGGGGCTTTGACTGAGTCATCTCTGAGAAACACGTACTCACAAGAGTCTAGCGTGCGCGGTACGTACACGCGCGGAGGTGTATGAGCAGCCGGAGGTGGCGGCTGAATTTTTCTGCAGTGCAAGCGTACCCGCTCGAGAAGTGAAGGGAGTTCGGAGGGCCATGGAAGTGGGGTCGGAGTGACTAATTCTCCAGGCAAAACCAGAGGTTGGCCATACACAAACTCGGCTACGGAACCCTTGAGAGTCGCACGAAGGCCAAGGAGCACGAAGGGCAGTGCCTCTGTCCATAGTGAGTCATGGCAACGCAGGGCAGACTTTAAGGTGCGATGCCATCGCTCGACAAGCCCATTGCTTTGGGGGTGGTATGCAGAAGTATGAATTTTGACAATACCACACATTTTACATAAGTCAGAGAAAACTGAAGACTCGAATTGTCACCCCTGGTCAGTGGTGAGGTAAACAGGTGAGCCAAATCTAGAGATCCACGAATCTAAGAATGCTCGACTTACTGTCTCGGAGGTAATGTTCGGAATAGGCACAGCCTCAGCCCACCGAGTCATCCTGTCAATAGCTGTAAACAAGTAACGGAAACCCTCGGAGGAGGCCAAAGGGCCTACGAGGTCGACATGAACATGGTGAAACTGGCCTGGCGGTTGGGCAAAACAGCCAAGGGGTGGGGAAGTGTGCCTGGAAACTTTGTTCTGTTGACACACCATGCATGCCCTTGCCCAAGACTGACAGTCACGGCGCATGTCTCTCCAGACAAACCGTTCAGTTACCAGACGGGTGGAAGCTTTGACACCGGGGTGTGCTAATGTGTGTAGTTTGTCAAAGACCTGGCGTTGAAGGGGCTTAGGAATGAATGGCCGCAACGTACCAGTCGATTCACCACACCACCCTAAGTCAGATATGCCAGGGAAAGTAGAGCATACCGGTTGGAGAGAGGAGCTGTGGTCTGAAATTAACTGCATGGTATCGGGGTCTGCCGATTGCAACCGAGGTAGGTCTGTTAAGTCAATTAAGGTTGTGACAGCACCAACACGAGAGAGAAAATCAGCGACCACATTGTCCGCTCCTCGGATGTAGCGAATGTCATTTGTAAATTGCAAGATGTAATCGATGTGACGAAAGCGTCGTGGGGGCAGATCAGCCGCAGGATTTTTTATGGCAGGAACCAACGGCTTGTGATCAGTGAGCACATAGAAATCTCGTCCCTCAACATCAGTTCTGAAGTGTCTTATGGCCTCGTAAACTGCAAGTAATTCTCTGTCGAATGCTGAGTATTTCTTTTGCGCGTTGTTTAGCTTTTTTGAGAAAAACTGCAGGGGGTCGTAACATCGTTGTATGTCTGACTCAGTGCTGCGCCGATAGCATTGTCACTAGCGTCAGTAGTGATAAACATTGTGACGTCCGCCCGTGGGCGAGCAATAGTGACAGCGGAGGCCAACAGCTGTTTGAGTTCACTAAATGCCTTGTCCATGTCTGGTGTCCATGGTACCTGGCGGGTGCCAGAAGTTTGTGGGCCAGCGAGAGCATCTGTGAGAGGAGCCTGCACTGCAGAAGCGGCTGGCAAATGTTTCCGGTAATAATTAACTGTTCCGATGAACCTGCGTAATTCCCTATATGTCTGAGGGCGTAGCATCTCGAGAACAGGCTTGATCTTGTCCTGTGGTGGTGTCAGACCATCTGATGACACAACATAACTTAGGAATGTGACGGATGACTGGTGCAATTGAGTCTTTTTATTGTTCAGTTCAATACCAGCGGCTGCTAAAATATCCGTCACGACTTGAACACGCTCCTCACTCTGTTCTAAAGTAGAAGCAAAAACCAATATGTCGTCCATGTATACCAAACAAAAGTCTAGATGTGATAAAGTTCGATTGATGAAACGCTGCCACGTTTGGGGGGCATTTTTCAACCCAAACGGCATAAATTTGTATTGGAACAGCCAGAAGGGAGTGGTTAAAGGGGGTGCTGACACAATTTACAGAGTTCACAACGTTGTCGTTAACGTGCGCGGGCATGGGAACACCAGATTGGCACGGACTGACCTTGTCTGTAGCCGACGAGTCGTCTGCTTGTAGTGCCGTGAGGCGTTGTTGTGTGGAGGCCAACTCGTGGTGTATGTCGTGGAGATGCAGCAGCATTTCCTTACGTTCCATCCGCATCTTCAAAGACTTGGCGCACTCCATTAGCCACTTGTTTGTCCAAGATTGCAGCTCCAAGGATAGGTTTACACACTTCTTAGCACAGCACACATGTTTGGTGTTAGCCGAACTGTCACTCGGCGAAGCGAAAGGAATATGTTTGTTAAGGGAGGGGTAAAACACAGTATTTTGCACAAAATCTAGTGACAACTGATAGTGCTTGAGGAAATCAATTCCGAGAATAGGTTCTTCAATTGTTGACACTAGAAACGTCCACTCCAGCTTGCACTTGGGCGAAAGTTTCACTGTATACAAAGTGGAACCCGAACACTGTAGGGTCGACAAGTTCACTGCACGAAGTACTGTTTTGTGTGGTTGCACTTTATTGGTTGCTAGGCGAACCGGTAGCAAAGAGACGTCTGCGCCAGTGCCTACCAGAAAACATACACCTGATCGTAAATCGCGAACATAGACTCGACCACACTTACTGTTATTGTCCGAAACGGAGTGCAACGTGGGATGGTGCCCATTGTTTACATCGCAGGAGGTGGCACCGTAGCCTACCTGCGGTTGGAGTTTGGGTAAGAACACGGTGACGCATTTGCAAGCTTGCTCCCCGAATCTCGCGTGGAAGAAACAGTAAGGTTGGGCGGTCCTGTGCTCCTGGGGGTAGTTGCTAGGTGACGGAGTATGTGCCCCAGAGTCTTCCACAGAGGCTGATGCACTGTCGTTGCGGGGAGTTGAAGGTGCAGGCAGGACGGCTAGTTTAACAAACTTGTTATTGGCAGCACCAGACAAGGGCGTGGCGTCAGAAAGCGTCTTAGTGCGGTCACGTCCAGAATGCAGTGCACGGAGCTCACGTTGCCTGGCGGAGTATGCTCTGTCGGCGGTGCGTAAACGTTCATTTACTGGCCTATCTTCATAAGCAGAGATTGCAGTCTGGACAGGCAAAGGCAGCTTTTCAGTCCAGATTTCTGCGAGCGTGTCATCAGGCATAACTTGCTCATCGACGAGAAGACGGATGCACCGCCCCAGCTGGGACGGAGACCTGTCGCCGAGACGCTCTTCGTAGATGAGCTGTCGCACATTTTCTCTCCTGGTTTTTGAGACGCGCTCCAGTATCGTCTGTTTCGCCACAGCATACTTCCCTGCTAGGGGGGGGTGCTTTGACCAGATCGTAAATTAAATCGACGCAGTCGTGAAGAAGGTTCATGAGGCAGGCGAAGCATGCGTCGTCGTCCAAAGCACAGACATTGAATGTTTGCTCAACCAGGTTAAACCAGAACTCCGGGTGAGCGGGTTTGAAGTCTGGTAATTTCGGCAGATTCGGCACTGCAGCCACTGCGGAGGTGCGCCTATTACTTCGGACGGAAGTAGAGCATGCAGAAGATTGCGTGTCCGAATTATTGGCGTCCCGTAATGCGGGAATCGCGAAATTCACTTGACGCCAGGGGGGCAGCTGAGAAGCGATGGACGCTCGAACGGTGTGAGGATCGTAGTCAAAATGTGCATTCTCATTGACGTGGTAGCTCGGAGAGAAGCCACAAGTGCTTAAGTACGTCGGTGAATGTCCGTTATGCACACAGTATTCACGCGACCGTGAGTGGTGGGGCTGGTTGTAGATGTCGGAGTAATTACTGTCCAGCACAGAATTGTTGTCCTGATTAGAAGCAACACAAAGATCCCACACACGTCCACTAGGATGCACACTCGTTGTGATATTTGCTGTTTGGCGAGCATTGAACACCTGTTGACTAGCCGGCGCGGAAGTATACACACGTGGCGGGAGCTGATTCGAGTTTGAATTTACTACTGGATTTTCCAAAGTAGCAAAACCTCGCTCGACGCCACGAACTGTATTGAATCGTGTGTTCGACACAGGAGTAGGAATGTTCCGACCAACACTCTGTGGAGAACACGTGGGAAGGTCCAGGCTAACAAAGCCAGAGTCCACGACCATTGGCAGTTGGAAGAAACTGGCGGCACTCGATGAATTCCACTGCATGTTCTGGCTGAAGGATTCCGAAGATTCTTGCGGCATGTCCACTACGACGGCAGGAGTGCTGGGGAGATGTTGCTGGAATCCGGGTGGCGGTGAATGCTGAAAGGCCATTGTCTGGAGCTGAACAAAGGCCCTCGCTATCGCGGAGAAACCAGACGCGGTAGGCGCGTAAATAACCTTCGGGCGGTAACTCAGACGCGTATTACACAAAAACGGGGTCACCAGTGAGGGAATATGGTATAGTTGTAGGTAAACAACTAGAATTCTCTCATATACAAATTTATTCTCACTTAGCTTCTACACAGATACAAGTCCTGAGGCTAACTGCCGTTACCGTCCGACATCCTGCCCCCAAAGCCCTCTCCTCAAAGATAGCACACTTGCGCACAGAACAAATATCGGTATTTATGGCGCTCTACGCCACACTATCCTCTCCTGTATGGTTGTCACCACAAGATAATGATCTGATCCTATTTCTGCACCTCTTTAAGATTTTACGTTCTGGATAGCATTTCTGTGTCTGGCATCCATAAGTATGTGGTCTATTTGGTTCTGAGTTTCTTGGTCAGATGATTTCCATGTTATCTTATGGATGTCTTTGCGAGGAAAGTAGGACTCATAATTATTAAGTGTTTTGAAGCCGCCAGATTGATTAATCTCATTCCATTGTTGTTAGAGGAATCATGCACTGTGAAGGCCAGCATAAGGTCTCAAAATATCTTCTCTTCCTTCTATAGCATTGGTATCACGAAGGAAAACCTTCACTTTGTATGATACACTGATTCTAGGTCTTCATAGAAACTGTCTTTTTCACTGTCATCTTTATATTCTGCAGGTGCATGGAATGAAACCAGAGTTACGTTGTAGAAATTTCCTTTTATTCTTATCCAGCATATTCTTTCATTAACAGCCTTGAAGTCCATGATATTTCCCCTTACTCTGTTGGCTACTGCAAAGCCTACTCCAAACTGATGTTTACCTTCTTTATTTCCTCCGTAGAAGTAGCTATACCACTTTTCTTTATGTATTCCTTCTCCAGGCCATCTCATTTCTTGCAGTGCCACTATGACTAGCCTGTACCTATTCAGTTCTTCATCCAGGACCTTCACCTTTCCAGGTGAGAATAGTGTTTTTACATTCCAAGTGCCATACTTCACTCTATGTTTGTCCTGTGATCTCCTGGCATTAACCTTTGACTTTCTGGGGTCGTTTCCATTGTTCCATACCAAATGCGAGGCTATTTCTTGGTGTTTCATAACAATCATCTTTTTTACAGTGTGAGGGTGTTGGCCCCATGCCCAACCCCCAACCTGGAGGACCAGGGTGTCCCATTTAGTCTGGATCATCACGACAAGGTAAGGACACCATGGGGGGATATGTTACACACATCAAACTATTCTTTCATTTCCATTCCTATGACAGTTTCTTCATGGGGTTTGTAATATTATTCAGATTTTCATAATTCAATGTTTATGTCTTGGATGTGAATTCTGTGAAACAGTATACCACAAGGATGCACCTGCAATTATTTACAAACAGATTAACACCAGACTAACTGCCTCTAAAATGAAAAGCAAGAAGGGGAAGATGAGTAAGAAGATGCTGAGGTGAGCTGTAATCATATGGTGAACATAATGGCAACAATAGCACAAGACACAGAGCAGTGGAACCAGTCAGAAACAATAGCAGTCACTAATTGCTAGTTACAAAATTAAAAAATAAACATAGACAAACAAATGAATACACCACTGAATGTCTACTCATGACTTGGATTCAATTCAAACCATTGACCTCTGGTTATGCCTGATCTAAATATGCTCATGGTGCAGATTGTGGATGAATGACAGTAACTGAGGTGTCGTCAAAAATGTATGTCAGATGTAGAATATTATATCTGGTGTTGATTTATCTTTTTTGTTATGCTGATGATGATGAAGATTTTCAAAGGAATTTTCTTCAACTGCATGGCCTGTCCTCCAGTGTTGGCCTGCAGCTTAATGGAATTTGGCAAACACTTGCAGTATGCAGATAAAGTGACTTGCCATCCACATGTCTCGCATCTCTGGCACATTAATGAGTTTTTAGGTATCCTTTAGCCACACAGCAGCAATAAGCAGCAGTAAAATTTATTGTCAAAGGCTATACAAATTCACTCCAAGGATGACTATGGGAACAGAAGTTGCTCTGTATTGGGAACTGTGGATTAAATATCATTGCATGCAATGGCTGGACCTCGGAATGTCAAGGGTCTACTCCTACACTTTAGCTCTGGACCGAATAAATACATGGTAGTCAGAAAACAGATGCATAGTAATTGTGAATATTACCAAACTATCAGTTTAATACGTTGCAAAATACTGAAACAAATTATTTACAAAAGAATGGAAAAACTGATAGGAGCCAACCTCGGGGGAACATCTATTTGGGTTCTGAAGAAATGTTGGAAGAGGTGAGACTGTACTGACTCTACAACTTATCTTATAAGATAGATTGAAGAAAAGCAAACCAAAGTTTATAACATTTTTAAACTTAGTGAAAGTTTTCAATAATTTTGACTGGAATACACTTTCTGAAATTTAGAAGGTAGCAGGGGTAAAATACAAGGAGCAAAAGGCTATTTATAATCTGTACAGAAACCAGATGACAGCTACATGAGTCTAGGGGCATGAAAGACAGCAGTGGTTGAGAAGGGAATGAAACAGGCCTGTAATGTATCCATGATGTCATTCAGTCCATGCAGTGGGCGAGCAGTAAAGCAAGACAAAGTAAAATTTGGAGAAGGAATTAATGTTTATGTAGAAGAAGAAAAAACTTTGAGATTTGTCAATGACATTGCAATTCTGTCATAGACAGCAAATGACTTGGCAGAGTACTTGAACACAATGGACACTGTCTCGAAAGGAGGATGTTAGGTGAAGATAAACTTCTGTGTTCTGGCCAATCAGACCTGGCTGACTGCCATGGCATCTTCTACCAATGGCATCATCGGGTGCAATATGGAGGAGCATGTTGTCAGCAAACTGCTCTCCCAGTCATTGTCACATTTCTTGACCTGGGAACCACTACTAAACTACTGAGTAGCTCCTCAGTTGGCCTCACAGGGCTGAGTGCAGCTTTTGAAATATAATACTACAGAAGAATGCTGAAGATTACCAAGGCCATTCAATAAGTAGTGCAACACTTTTCTTTCTCGGCCAATTTCAGAATCTGTTGTGGGACATTGTGGGATATTTCTGCTTCAGACCCTATAGTTTCATGAAGTTCCAGTAGGTGGTGGCACTATATGCAGCCTTCAAAATGGCATCTGTAACATAGGCGCATTTCAAGTAGAGAGTTCTCATTGAGTTTCTTTTGGTAGAAAACCAGTGAATTGCAAATATTCATAGGTGCTTTTAGAATGACCACAGAAACCTGGCAATGAACAAAAGCATGGTGAGTCATTGGGTGAGGCATCTGCCATCACTGCAACAACATCACGCAAACCTGTCTGATCTTCCACATGCTGGTCAGCCGCACACAGCTGTGATTTCTGCAATGCTGGGATGTGCGGACACTCTCATTCAAGGTGACCAATGGATCACAATCAAACACCTTGCTGCTCAACTGAGTGCCTCTGTTGGTAGTCCTGACAGGCTTGTACATCAGTTTGGGGCACTCAAAGGTGTGTGCCTGCTGGATTCCCCACTGCCAAACAGAAGAGCACAAAGAGGAACAATGAGCCATCCGTGTGGAATTGCTTGCATGTTACAAGGCCGATCATGACAATTTTGTATCAGACATCATCACAGGCACTGAAATGTGGTTTCATCACTTTGAACCAGAAACAAAATGGCAATCCACGGAGTAGTGCCACACCACCTCTCCTGTGAAGAGAAAATTCAAAACCACACCCTCAGCTTGTAAAGCATGGCGTCAGTATTCTGGGACTCTAAAGGGGTTATTCTGTTTGATGTCCTCCCTCATGGTGCAACAATCAACTCTGAAGTGTATTGTGCTACCCCTAGGAAATTGAAGAAATGACTTTAGTGGTTCATTGCCACCAAAATTCTAATGAACTTCTCTTTCTCCATGATAACACAAGGTCTCACACAAGTCCACACACCTGATGGAACCTCACAAGACTTTGTTGGTCTGTTCTTCCTCATCTACCCTACAGCCTGAATCTTGCACTTTCTGACTTCTATCTGTTTGGCCCAATGAAGGATGTAATCCATGGGAAGCAGTATGTGGGTGATGGGGAGGTTGTTGATGGAGCACGATGTTGGCTCTGATGTCGATGGTAGAGTGGTACCATGCAGACAGATAGTCCCTCCCAGTAAGGTGGCATAAGGCCTTTGTATTGAATGGACATTATGTTGAAAAATAGGATTTTGCAGCCAGAACAGTGGGGCTAATATGGTGTATTGGACTGCTGAATAAAAAGAAAAAAGTGTTGCATTACTTACTGAATGCCCCTCATAGATGGGTAGATTATGTAATTTATGAGGACGTATTGAGTAGAATTGCAGAGAAAAGAAAACTGTAGCATAATTTGACTAAAAGAGGAATTAATTGATACGATACATTTTGACTCATTAAGGAATGAAACTTCCTGGCAGATTAAAACTGTGTGCTGGGCTAAGACTCGAACTCGGGACCTTTGCCTTTTGCGGGCAAGTGCTCTCCATCTGAGCTACCCAAGCACAACTCACACCCCATCCTCACAGCTTTACTTCTGCCAGGACCTCGTCTCCTACCTTCCAAACTTAACAGAAGCTCTCCTGCGAACCTTGCAGAACTAGCACTCCTGAAAGAAAGGATATTGAGGAGACCTGGCTTAGCCACAGCCTGGGGGATGTTTCCAGAATGAGATTTTGACTCTGCAGTGGAGTGTGCACTGATATGAAACTTCCTGGCAGATTAAAACTGTTTGCCGGGCCGAGACTTGAACTCGGGACCTTTGCCTTTCACGGGCAAGTGCTCTCCATCTGAGCTACCCAAGCACAACTCATTCTGTAAAGTTTGGAAGGTAGGAGACGAGGTACTGGCAGAAGTAAAGCTGTAAGGACGGGGTGTGAGTCGTGCTTGGGTAGCTCAGATGGAGAGCACTTGCCCACAAAAGACAAACATCCCGAGTTCGAGTCTCGGCCCGACACACAATTTTAATCTGCCAGGAAGTTTCATATCAGTGCACACTCTGCTGCAGAGTGGAAATTCTCATTCTGGAAACATTAAGGTATCATCAATTTAGTATTGTAGGGAAGTGAATTGGGTAAAAATTGCACAGGGTGACCAAGAGATGAGTGCAGTAAGGCAGTTCAAATGGATGTGGGATGCAGTAATTATTCAGGGATGAAGAGGCTCGAACAGGACATAGTAGCATGGAGAGCTGCATCAAACTTCAGACTGAAGACCACAACAACAAATTCAGCGTAAACTAATAATAGCCTGATGTACAATACATTTATATCTGCTTTAGCTATATCCAGTACATGACTCTTTTCCCTTTTTTTAACAATTAGGCATTAGACATAACATGTTAAAATGTTTCATATTCTTGAAATTGGCATTTGACAATTAGGTGAAACAGGCATTGTTTTGGTGTATCATTATTAGTCACAAAGTTCACAAAACAACAACAGAAATACTATATGAAAATCACCATGCCTTGGACCAAATATGAACTGGTGAATGACATACATATTTTAAAGAAACCAGCCTACTATAAACATCCATCCCTTTGCTAACCACTAGCATTCAGCAACTTTACAGTGTGGTAATCAACTATTTGTTCAAATAAAAGCAAATTTCTTCAGAAATAGTTGACAACATTTTATTCAGGGACAACAAAAAATGCATGGATGAAACCTAACACTAGACAAAAGTGTCCTTGTCATGGGCAGGATTTATATCCAGTCTCAAAAAAGCATGTTAGTGTCTTGGCCCATTCAGCCAGAGCCACACAGGTGTACGGGATGATTTAAACTGGCAAGAATTTCAAACTTGTATTCCTTCAGACTGTCACCACTACTGCTCCTTTTGACAGAAATATATTTACTTCATCCTTAGGCATCAGTGTACGAATGGCAAGCATAAAGAGATAATAGAAAGAAACATAACTATCTACTACAATTAGAGATTAAAAACAAAGGATAGGAAATTTTCTGTTCACGTTCACGCTTTGCCGCAGCAAATCTATAGAATTTCATTTAGTTGTTCTTTGCTCTCTCCAGCAATTTAACTGTAGCATACCTCTTCATTATTTAACTAGCATTTCCAGAAAGTAGCGTAAAGTTTACGTTGTTGTTTCAGAAACTTTGCACTCTTGTTTTTGTTTACACACAGTTGCGTATAGGCCAAATTTGTGGAACCGTATTTTCGTGTTTATCTGTAATTTAACTGACTTATTCTTAATAAACTATTACGTTTATCACGAGTGAAAAGTGCTTGACTTGCCATAGAATTGTTAGGTCGAGGCTTTGGTTTGATGGGTGCTGTAATTTTTTCCATGTGGGTGACTGTAGTGGCATGGGAATAGGGGAAGTAAATGAGACTCATCAGTGGTTTTGTAGGATTTGTAGCAGAGATAGGAAGATACTAGAACAGGAGGGGAAAATTGCCACCCTTCAGGCTGAGTTAGACAAGGCCATTGGAGATCTTGACAGCTTAAGGAGGGAGAAGGGTAAAGAGAGGTGGGAAGTGGCAACTGGCAACAGGCAACAGGAGGAACAGGCCTAGAACTTTGTCAGACAGCTTCGTGGTGAATGTGGAAAATAGATTTGACCTGTTGCTTCAGTTAGAAGCTGGTGAGCCTCAAGCACTTGCAGGTGTAGAAAGGGCACAACAAACTTTCAGCAGCAAACTGAAAAGTAAGAATGTAGGGAAATCAGTAAAGAGAAAGAAAAAGAAAGTGTTGTTGTTAGGTAGTTCCCATGGAAGAGGTTTTGACCAACTTTTGCAGGATGAACTAGGGTCAGAATACCAGGTCACCAATTTTTTTAATCCTAGTGCTGGTCTGGAGCAGGTGACAGAGGATTTAGGATCACTTTGCAAAGATTTCACTAAGGAAGACACCATGGTTATAGTGGGTGGGGCAGGTAATAGTACTGACAGAGATCCTGGGTACAGTATAGAGTGTGACCTCGCAAAGATTGCATCAGCATCGAAGCATACTAGTGTTGAGTTTGTATCTGTTCTTGGGTGCCATGATCGACATCATTTGAAGTCTTCTGTGAAGAGAGTTAATTTGGAGTTGGAATGGCTGCTTATGTCGGGTTCAGGGTCACACATTGGTGTGGTTCCTGTTGATTCTGTCAATAGGTGGGATTATACTAGGCATCGCCTTCACCTCAACAGGAAGGGGAAGGGTCAACTGGCTGGGAAAATAGCAGGAAAGTTAAAGGGGGGAGGCACTGTCATGAGTGATAAAATACCAGTGGTTATAGCGTTCAGAAAAGACCCTTTTTTCAGGTAGTGAGGACAGAAAGAAACCAAATTTTAAGAGAGGTTAGGACTGAGACAAATGTTCATTTCAAGAAAGAAACCAAAAAACATAATTCTAGCTTATTACATCAGCATAAACAGCCAGTGGTTAAGAATTTTCAACAGTCAGCAGATATTTTAACTCTACCCAATTTTAACTCACTCAATGTGAAATGTCAGCTATCTTTATTGCATCAAAATATTCAAGGACTGAGAAATAAAATTAATGAATTAATTATCTGCACAGATGAATTAGAGTCTTCAAACCCAGCTGACATAATCTTCTGCTCTGAACATCATGTGACCACTGGTATAGAACTTTTAAGTGTTAGAGGATTTAGGTTAGCATGTCACTTTTGTAGATCAGAAATGGAGAAAGGAGGAGTTGCCACATTCATCAGGAACTGTCGTAAATTTAAGAACATAGGCATTCATAAATTTTGCCTAGAACAGCATATGGAAGCATGTGCAACAGAAGTAGAATTTCACAAAAAATCCTTCATAATATTAAGTGTATATCGAGCACCTGCAGGTAACTTTAATCTGTTTGTAAACCACCTTGAAGCTGTACTGGCCCATTTAACAACCAAAAACAAAGAAATAGTGGTTGCTGGTGATTTCAATGTAGATTTCCTTAAAGACTCTCCCAATAAGAACTTGTTTGAGTTAGTAACACTATCATTCAACTTAATTCCCACTGTAAAGTTCCCCGCTAGGGTAGCCAATTGCTCACAAACAGCCATTGATAATATCTTTGTAGAAAAGCCAATGAACAAAATTATATTACAAAACCAATAGTCAATGGCCTCTCAGACAATGACATGCAGTTCCTTCTGTTAAATGTTAATACTGAACAGGATATAAAATCTGTTAAATCTGAGCTCAAGACGGTAATCAATAAGCCAAAAATTGATTATTTTAGGACACTTCTCAGAGACATTCACTGGACTGATGTTTACAGTGCTCATGGCATGAATGAAAAATGTAACACTTTTGCTAATAAAGCAAATATATTACAAGGAAAAGATAGTCATGTCAGATAACAAAATAAAGACTATATGGGATATAGTGAAGGAGGAGACTGGTAGAACCAGACATGAAGAGGGACAAATAGCATTAAGAGTAAATGATACATTTGTGACAGACGCATATAGTGTTGCAGAACTTTTTAACAAACATTTTATAACTGTTACTGACAAGATGGGGTTGTCAGGTTCTGTAGATGCTGCTATGGAATACCTCAGACCAGACATTTCAAGTAACTTCCATAATATGAATTTGACTGTCACTACCCCAGCAGAAATAATATCTATCATAAAATCTTTAAAATCAAAAACATCTAGTGGGTATGATGAAATATCAACAAAGTTATTTAAAGAATGTGATTCTGGGTTAAGTAACATATTAAGCTATCTGTGTAACCACTCATTTATCAGTGGAATATTTCCTGAATGGTTGAAATATGCTGAAGTTAAGCCACTGTTTAAGAAGGGAGATAAAGAAATAGCATCAAATTTCTGTCCAGTTTCACTTTTGCTGGCATTCTCAAAAATTTTAGAAAAAGTAATGTACAATCGGCTTTATAACCATCTTATCTCAAATAACATACTGTCAAAGTCACATTTCGGATTTCTCAAGGGTTCTGATATTGAGGAAGCTATCTACATTTACAGTGAAAATGTGCTTAATTCATTAGACAAAAAATTGCAGGTAACTGGTATATTTTGTGATCTGTCATAGGCATTTGACTGTGTAAATCACAATATCCTTTTAAGTAAATTAGAATATTACAGTGTAACAGGAAATGCTGCAAAATTGTTCAAATCTTATATCTCTGGCAGGAAACAAAGGGTGTTATTAGGAAAGACACATGTATCAAGCTATCAAGCATCATCCAACTGGGAACTAATTACATGTTGGGTCCCACAAGGTTCCATTTTAAGGCCCTTACTTTTTCTTGTGTATATCAATGACCTTTCATTAGTAACATTACCAGAAGCCAAGTTCGTTTAGTTTGCCGATGATACAAACATTGCAATAAATAGAAAATCAAGTGTAGCCTTAGAAAGGTCAGCTAATAAAATATTTTTGGACATTAATCACTGGTTCCTAGCCAATTCTTTGTCACTAAACTTTGAAAAAAACACACTACATGCAGTTCTCTGTAAGGGGTGCCCCACAAGTATATGCCTAACATATGATGAGAAGCACATAGAAGAAGTGGACAGTGTTAAATTCTTGGGATTACAGCTTGATAATAAATTCAACTGGGAGGAGCACACCACAGAACTGCTGAAGCATCTTAACAAATCTCTATTTGCAATGCAAATTGTATCAGACATAGGGGATATAAAAATGAAAAAGCTGGCATACTATGCTTACTTTCATTCCATAATGTCACATGGGACTATTTTTTGGGGCAATTCATCAAGCCAAGCTAAAGTTTTCCAGGCAAAAAAACGTGCAGTAAGAGTTATATGTGGTGTGAACTCAAGAACATCCTGCAGAAGCCTGTTTAGGGAACTAGGGATACTAACTACTGCTTCCCAGTATATTTATTCCTTAATGAAATTTGTCATTAAAAATATATCACTTTTTCAAACCAACAGCTCAATTCATGGAATCAATACTAGAAATAAGAATAATCTTCACAAGGATTTAAAGTCGCTTAGTCTTGTACAAAAAGGTGTGCATTATTCAGGAACACACATTTTCAATAACTTGCCAGCAGCCATAAAAAGCTTAGCAACCAATGAAATCCATTTTAAGAGAAGCCTAAAGGATTTATTGGTGGCCAACTTCTTCTACTCCATTGATGAATTTCTCAGTAGAACCAACTGATTTTTTATAACTTCTGCACAATTTCAGCAGTAATGTGTTCATTGTAAATAAGTGTGTGTGTGTGTAAGTACAATCTAACTTCTGCAACAGTGTAGTGCAGTAATGTGTTCATTGTAAATATGTTTTTAGTAGTTGTATTACATGTTTATTACCTTATAAATAAATAAAAAACGTTTTTATTTTGAATTCAGTGCATTAGTATTTGTGAAATGATTCTTTCACATAGCATTCATTAAAAAATGACGACCATGCCACTTGCTACCTGTGGAATTGTACATTAGCTTATTTGTTTGAGTTGTAAATATTTATCATGTATTGTTGTTTTTCTGACATGTTCTACATCCTGGAGGACCTCCTCACTACGGATCAATTGGAATGAAAGTAAATCTAATCTAATCTAATCTATGATACAAATGCAATTTACCTCTCATTCTGCTACACTGCAACAAGTCACAACTAATGTAAATATAATATGAGTCAAAACTGCCATGCATGTGTTACCTAAAACTTGCACTGCAAGTATTGTGGAAATGGAAAGTATTATTGATATACGGTTTTCCCAGAATGGATTGTTAGTCCGGGGCTCATATTGTTAGCCAATAAACAGATGGTAATATCACTTAGAAAGTGTATTTTTTGTGCAAACATATACTTTTCCAAATGGAACAATGTCTGTTGACATGAACAAACTAAATGTAAGGTAAATTCAAATTTCAGTGGTGTCTGCTGTAGAATTCTAGTGTGGACCATTTACAATATATCATATTTTGAAAAATTTCCACACCGACACTTGTTTCTCTCATACAACCTGTGTAGTTGATAGTTATGATGTTGTTATGTTGGCTTATGGTGCGCTTGTGGGTTCCTTGAATGCATTGGAACTTCCTAGTCTACTTGACAATCTAAGCAGTAGGTTGTGAGTGGACAATGTGATTTACCGATGCAGAAAAAACCAACATGCTCATGGTGTATGGAGAATTTAGGAAAAATGCAGTTCATTCCTGTACATTGTATGTGGCAAGATATCCCAATAGACATCAACCATCTCAGTAATTATTTATCAACCTTTTCAACCAGTTACCTGAAAGTGGTAGTGTAACACCTAGACAACATAACAGTAGGAGACAAGTGATGACAGAAGAAGCAGAAATTAATGTTCTTGGTGCTGTTGCAGCTGATCAGCAAGTTAGTTCCCACACACTCCTATGAGGAAGTGACATAAGTCAGGCAAGTGTCCTACACATTCTCCATTGACTTAGATTCCATCCCTATCACATCTCTCTCCATCAAGAGCAACATGGAAATGATTATGAGAATTGTGTTAACTGTTGTATGTGGGCATTAAGACAGTTTACTCCAGATGTGTCATGTATCTTGTTTAGTGATGAAGCCACAGTTACCAATCATGGCCAGGTAAACTGATGAAACATGCTCTATTGGTCTGTTGACAATCCCCGTTGGCTTCGTCAGGTGGAACATCAGCATCCGTGGAGTGTAAACATGTGGTGTTGAGTAGTGAACCATCGGCTCATAGGCCCACTTTTCCCAGACAGAACACTGAATGTTTACAAGTACCATAGCCTGCTAACAGACCATTTTCCATGGATGCTAGAAGATGTTCCTATGTAGATTAGGAGGAACCTGTGGTACCAACATGATGGTTGTCCAGCTCATAGGGCTTAAAGTATTACAGCATGTCTTCATGAATTGTTTCCAAATCGTTGGATTGGATGCAGAGAACCTGTACCTTGGGCAGCCCATTCCCTGAATTTGATTCCTGTAGAATTTTTTTCTGTGGGGAAAGCTGAAAGATGCTGTCTACAGGGACATACCAGCTACACCCAAAAATATACAATAATGTAGTACTGCAGCCTGCTCAGACATCTCTGCTGAAATGCTAGCACATGTGCTGCAGTCGTTCCATACCAGAATGGAAGCTTGTGTTGCCACTGTTGGTGGTCATGTTGAACACAACCTGTTATGGCCACTTGTCTTGTTACTGGACAGAATCCACATAACTAGTGTATGCACTTGTGTTATTCTTTAGTGTGTGCTACCACAGGTATTGTACAAATGTCAGTGTGGGAACTTTTCAAAATATGATACCTAATAAATGACTCGGACTAGAATGCTGCAGCAAACACCAATGACATTTTAATTAGGGGACTTATGACCACAGCAGTTGAGTCCCATAGTGCTCAGAGCCATTTTGAACATTTTAATTTACATTACTTTTAGTTTCTTAATGTCAACAGGCATTAATCCATTTAAAAAATAATGTTTGCAGAAAAAATACACTTTCTAAGTATTATTAAAATCTGTTTACTGGCTAACAATATGAACCCCTGAGTACCAATCCATTCTGCAAAAATTACACATCAATAGCACGTTCCATCTACTCAGTGTCTGTGGTGCAAGTTTTAGGTGAGTTGCACTGTATATAGAATGTAAAACTATCCTATAGATCATTGATGCATGCATAACATACAGATAATTATGCAAAGTAATTTAAAGAAGGTTAATTTAAAATCACAGTTTGTTAAAGCATTCTCACTTGTGTTTAAATAAGCATTTTTTTCTATTTAACTATCCAAAAATTTTGCCCACTGCTCCCAGTAGAAGATACCTCAGTATTTTGGAAGAACTTGAAATTTTTGACAGTAACAAACAACACCCTGAGCATGTTCTTAACATGCAAACTGATTTAAACCAAAAATTTTATTTCAAAATCTTTAAAACACTTGTTAGAGTTCCTAGTGTGGAGTGTCACCATGCACCATTGAGAGTTTGCAGAGGTCAACAGTATCGTCTTCATCTACAGATCTTTATGGACACACAGCACATGGGACAGCATACTACTCCATACAGGAATGTCTGCTGCCTTGAATAACACCTGAAGAACTGCAACCAAGATAATCTAAGATGAAACTGTGAGTAGCCTGTGCCATCTAGTGACACTGCTGCATTTCACTACCTTCCCACAACAAATTGTGCTATTTCTCATTTTTTTATATCTGTGTTATTATATTTGCTTCTTTCTTGCTACTTCGTGTTAATTTTCTTTCCATTTTCGTTTTTATTATTTCTGTAACCCTGTACATAATACTTGTGTATGTGCTGTGGCAACAGTCCACTGGCAGCCTACACTTAGAATATTCCACCACTGGCAACTGCACAAGCCAGCCACCAGAGGCTGCCTGCAGTGGGTCACATGACTTGTGCACACAGTATGGCATCTGTTGCACCATCTAGCAGAGCCCTGTTCTTTATAAGTCCAGTGCAGCAGCCACTAGCCCGTATATTGTGTCCATACTTATTCTCAGCAATGGCTTGTATGAGCACTTGGGTAGTTTCTATGTTTGTATCTATGTTCTTAACTGTTGTTTGCTTGTATGTTGAAGAAGAGTATACTTTGATTCATTGTGGCCATACTGTTGGTTGTGTTTAACAGCATCATAGAAATGGAGACAGGTGTGGTGTTTACTTCCACGTGCTCAGTCTATTTGGTTGTTCCCTCAGTTCTTCTGTCTATGGAGGCAGTGCTCCAATCACTCCTCAAGCAGCAGCAGGCACTTACGGTTGCTACCATGAACTTGTCAGCCACATTGACTATGCAGGCTTCCACAACATTGGCATACATGCCACTCTTCCCCTCTTACAATGATGCGGCCAAAGACTGGGAGGCTTACGAGAAGCAGCTATGGCAACATTTCCTTGCTTTTGGTGTCACTGATACAAACAGGTGTAAGGCTTTTTTCTTTTCTTGGACTTCTCCTCAGATTTACCAGGTGTGGCAGTTAGCCCTGCTTCAGGAAGCTGCCTCACTTTTGTTTGACAATATGGGTAAGTTGTCCAGTTATCACTGTAAATGCAAGCTTGTCATTGCAGCACATGTAGAGTTGTATTGATGTTATTACTATTCCCACCAGTCCTACCAGAGTTGGGTGGCTGAACTCCATGGCCCTAGTCACATATGTCAGTTTGTCACCAACACTCATCAGGATTCCTGTGCTGGTTCTATGATCTGTGATGCCATCCTTCGGATGGCTCCTGAGAAGGAGGTGCATCAATGTGCACTATGGTGTGAGAATCCATCTTTGGCTGAAGTATAAATATTGCTCAATCTTTTGAGATGTACCATATGTATCATACTGCTAGGAATTAGATCAAGGCTCGGTGTGACATCACTGTGAATAACAGGGTTTGATAACACCAAGTAATTTATCATTTTGAGTCTATTGATTTCTCAGTGGATGTGTGGACACTTGTTTCAATAAATTGACAGAAGTTCTAGACAAAATCTCAAGTAAAAAAGTCAACATAATTTTGTATCAAGAGATAAATATTAACACAAATATCATGAATGAAACTAGTAGCAAGCTCATAAATATCCTTCAGGGTTTTGGCATGTCCCTGTTGGTCAGTAGTGTAATAGGGGTTAGTACAGTGACTGCATCAGTAATTGATGGTGTTGTTCAAATACGAGGGTTATGCCGAAAGTTTTTAGCAGCCTGTAAACCGTAAGGCGAGGACAATGGGGTTGTTTTCATTCGAAAGAGCGATGTTTTTCAACCTTGGGATGTGCTCGAGCAGCCCCTGGCTAGTGGCGATCTCCCCACAGTGCGGTAAGAAAGCACAGGCAGTGCTGAGTCAGAGATGGTGCAGGATGGAGCTGTCGCGCCGCAACTTTTGTGCCGTGATTTTTTACATTTATAAAAAGGGCTTAAGTGCTGAAGAATGCCATTCTTCTTTGCTGCATGTTTTTGGTGAAGCTTCCCCTTCTAGGGCCACAGTTGGAAATTGGTTTCGCGAGTTTTCGAGGGGTCGGCAGTCAATTGAAGATGAACCTCGTCCCGGTCGGCCAGCGACAGCTGTGACTCCTGAAAACATTGATGCTGTGAGGAAAATGATCACAGAAGATCCACATTTTACATTTTGCAACACTGAAGGGACCCTAAATATTGGATCAACAGCGGCACAGACCATTGTTCATAGTCACATAGGCCTTACTGAGAGATGTGACTATTGGGTGCCACATTCCCTGACAGAAAGCCAAAAGGAGGTGAGAATGGACTGGTGTCATTTCATGTTTGAAAAATTCAATGGAGGGAAGTCCCAAGACACCTACAATATTGTCACAGGTGATGAAACGTGGGTCTACCATTATGACCCTGAAACGAAGAGACAAACTTCTGTGTGGTGCTTTCCAGGAGAGGAACCACCCACAAAAGTTTGACGAAGTCGGAACTCTGGAAAAAAGATGGTGGCAACTTTTTTCACAATGATCGGGCAGCTGACTCTATGACCTTGGACGCACATTTACAGTCAATGCTGAATGGTACGTGAATGATTGTCTTCCAAAAGTCATCGCCACATGGAAGTCACAGCATTCAAAGTCCAAGAGTGGGCACCTTCTGCTGCATCACGAGAGTGCATCTGCGCACAGGGCTGCCAGAACGATGGACTTTCTGGAGAAGGAAAAAGTGTGAGTGTTACCCCATCCCCCCTATTCACCTGACCTGTCCCCCTTTGACTTCTTTCTCTTCCCTAAGGAAAAAATTTGAGGGCAGCGCTTCTCATCAGATGAGACGAGAGTGCACTAAGTGACTTCCCAAAAGAAGCTTGGACTGACACATTTTCTAAGTGGTTTCAGAGAATGGAAAAATGTATACATGTCAATGGAGAGTATTTTGAAAAGTTGTAAATGTTTTTTTGAAAATAAATTTTTTTCCACACATTCTGCTAAAAACTTTCGGCATAGCCCTCATATGTACAGGGAATAGTGTGATGTGGCTGTAAAAGGTTTTGGACTACCAAACCATTTCCACCAAATGATAACAGGAAAACTTGGCATGGAAAAATTCCCTAAACTGTAAGCTTACAAAAGACATTTATCAGAAACCAAAACACAAGATTATTTAAAAAAAAAACAACAACTAAGAAACGAAAGCTGGGGATGAATTCTGTACATTATTTAAATTTAACTTTAAAAAGACATTTCCAAGAGTACCCAAATCAGTATCAACGTCTCACAAAAATACACCCTTGAGTGCCTCAGTTCCATGAAAAAGAGTCATATTGAGCCAGAGTTCTTGAATTTCTGTCATAGATACAAAAGTATTTATAGGAAGGTGCTGCACGAAAGTCATTTAATGACAAAATGCTATACAACACAGAGAATAAAAGCAAAGCAGCCTGGGATCTCATAAGAAAGGAAACAGGTAGTGAGGAAGGCATAACAACATACTGATAAGGGAGGGGGCTGAAGTATTACATGATCCACATGACCTTACAAACTATGTGAATGAGCATTTTTCGAGTATCAGAGAGAAGTAACAGCAAAAATTTCCCAAAACAAATGTAACACTTGTAAATAATCATTTACTAAGTACAATAATGTTGCTACCAACCAAAGAGCATGAAGTCAGTAAACCAGTACGAAAAATAAAAATTAAAAACTATATTAGGTCCCAATTTATCAACTAAAACAATGCATAGGGAGTATACAAACTGTCTTAACAAACAAAATAAATGAATCCTTCACATCAGGGTAATTTCTAGAGTACTGAAAATAGTCAAGAGTTGTACCTCTGCTAAAGATAAGTAATACAGAAAATAGAAAATTACTTGCCCGTTTCCCTGATGTCACCATTCTCAAAATAATAGAATCAATTATGAAAGACAGGTTAGTGAGTTTCTTGAATAAATATAACCCTTTAAGTGACTCAGTTTCATTTCTGAAGTGGTGGACAGTACCGAATCAACCATAACAGAATTTGCAAAAGTGGTTCCTGATGCTCTTGACAAAGCTGAATGTGTCACAGGCATATTTTTAGATCTTTCCAAGGTTTGTGATATGCTGACAATAAGATTCTACTATATAAGCTTGAAGAATTAGGAATAAGAGGGGCAGCTAATAACTGGTTCCAATCACACCTAGCAGATAGGGCGCAAAGGGGAGAGATAACACATATCTCAAATAAGTCTAAAGTTTTAATAGAACACTTGGCAGAGCCAAAATACACTTAGGATTTCCTCAGAGTAGCATTTTAGGACCAATACTGTTCCCGATATACATCAATGACTTTCCCACAAGTGTGAGTCATGGGGAAAAATTCCCTTTGCTGATAACAGCAGAATTATAGTCACTGAGAAAATGAGAACTCCTTGCAGAGAAAGCCACTGAAACCCTCAAGGATGTTTACAACTGGTTGATTAGAATAAAGTGACAGTGAACATAAACAAAACAAATGCAATGAATTTCAGTTTGAAGAGGGGAAATGACACTATTAAATTAAACATAGATGGCACCTCTATAGTAAGGGAAAAGAATGTAAAATTTCTAGGAATGAATACTGATACTCAGTTGACTCAGTTGAAGGGGTGTGAATGCAAAGATACTTGCAAATAGAATGTCATCAGCATGAGTTCTGTCATCAGTGTGTAACAACCAGTGTCTTTTAACTACATGCTATTCATATGTACATATGTACACTCAGTTCTTAGCTATAGCATTCTTTTATGGAGATCAAATGTGCAAAATATTAACACAATTTTTAAACTGCAGTAGAGGACCATAAGAACAATAACTTTATAAACACTGGCGATTTTAATTGCACCATATGAGTACATTTACTAAACAGTTGACCACATCAAAAATAACATTGATAATTACTGCAAAAATAGCTCTTTCATGACCATGGAACAAAGAAAAAATAAACATAAAACTCAAAATAGCATTTTCTAACAAGGAAAAAAACTGTACAATAAATTACCAAAGGATACTACTAACAAAATTGTCAAAACAAACTAATTTAAAAAGGCAGTTCAAAAGTACCTGCTACCCCAAACAGTTTATACATTGAAGGATTACTTAGAGTATCAGTTTTGTGAAAAAATTTAACACAAATAATAATAATGATTATAAAACATTTAACATTCCACATAACACTTTCACACTCTATATTTTCCTTCTTTTTGTCCTTTTCTGGAAAAACTTACTCCCAAAGCTGTGCACTGTATAGTACTAACACATTTTCCTCTTTCTGAGCTCAACCTCTCACTTGTTACAGAGGGATGGATGTTGACTCAGTTTATCAAGCTAGCAAACAGGAAGTTGTGGTTTACAAAATGGTTCTGACAACACCTGATAGTGTGTTTAGTGTTATGAAACAATGTGTGGGGTATAGTGTGTGCAATGATGGGAGTGAGAAATGAATGAACAATGTATCATTAGTCTTTTATCATTATTAAATATCTTATGCTTAAAACAATATTGTGCACTAGGAGTAAACCATATGAGATAGCACCGTTTTAACCAGAGAGGTCTTGTATTTGGGAGCTTGGAGGTTCCAATCTTCATCCAGCCATCCCGATTTAGATTTTCCATAGTTTCCCTAAATTATTTTGGGCAGATACCAGGATGGGCCAATGGCCTTGCCACAGTGGTAACAGATCACTGAAGTTAAGCACTGTAGGGCTGGGCTAGCACTTGGATGGGTGATCACCTGGTTTGCCGAGCACTGTCGGCAAGTGAAGTGCACTCAGCCCTTGTGAGGCAAACTGAGTAGCTACTTGATTGAGAAGTAGCAGCTCTGGTCTTGTAAACTGACATACAGCTGAGAGGGTGGTGCACTGACCACATGCCCTTTCATATCTGCATCCAGAGATGCCTGTGGGCGGAGGATGATGTGGCAGTTGGTTGGTACAGTTGGGCCTTCATGGCCTGTGTGGGCAGAGTTTAGTTTTTTTAGATACCAGGATGGTTCCCACCATAAGGCCACAGCTGACTACCTGTTTCAACCTTGTCATTCTAGACCTGTAAGTTTGTAAATGTCTCTGTATGTGAATTACTTTGTTTTTATTGTTCTTGATTTTAATATCAAGATACTCCAATAATGTTGTAAAAGCAATCTACACATAAATAAAAGTGCTACTGCTACTACTACTACTACTGCTACTACATATCACACATACGCTTATATGTAGCACACCATATAGGTGTCAGGTGGTGATAAATGATCACAAAGGGCACACACATTATTTAAGCTCTCAAAGTGCAATAGAAAGCACCCAGTGTTTTCAGCACTTGTCAGACCTTTCAGATCCTGTTATTTAAATGAATGAGGATGTAATGATGTTTTTGTTGTGTGCTTAATTTATAAAATAGAAAGGCATAA
Organism: Schistocerca nitens; assembly: GCF_023898315.1. NCBI lineage: Eukaryota > Metazoa > Arthropoda > Insecta > Orthoptera > Acrididae > Schistocerca > Schistocerca nitens. Next base: position 972,709,146 of record NC_064616.1, read on the forward strand.
TTAGTAACATACCCAGTCCGCAATTATTGCTCAGTGGAGTATGGCAGACACTCATAATCATGTTCCCCTAATTCTTTTGAGTAGAGTATTATTTTTACACAGTTGTGACTTGTTGCAGAGCAGCAGGATGATAGGAATATTGTGTTTATATTATATTTTCTGACCTTTATTTTTAATCTCTTATTGTAGTACATTGTAATGATTTGTTCTTTAAGTTCTGTTGTAGATTCTGAAGATGGTTATTGTATAGATGAAACCAGTAATTCTGTTCAAAAAACTTTGCTATCGAGACAATTAATCCTAGAAGCATCAGGCAAAAAATAGTTTCAAGAATGGCTGGGCTGGGCTGGGTCCCAGGGAGCCAACAAATATAACAAGTATAAAAAGTGACAGACAGTATATTTACATCAAATGATCAATTTTTATTTTGTGCTTGTAAAAGCAATTGACAGATAAATAAAACCACTACTACTGCTACTACTACCACTACTGCTACTACATGCCACAGATAGTTACGTGGTTACAAATAAATAAAACTACTACTACTACTGCTACTACATGCCACAGATAGCTAAATGCTACAGTAACATTATTTTAACTTTTTGAATTATACAATAATTGTAAAAAAATTGAAAAACATTTTTGTAGTACTAAATGTAAGTAAACTGGAAACATAAGTAAATTGGATTGAAATTAGAATATAAATGAGAATACGTTGTAGAACTAAGAAGTAAAAACGTTGAATTTTTATTATCTAAATATAAATTGTGAATATTATGAATAGCCAGTGACTATCATCCTCTAAAATCATCACTTTTCAAAACTGTCACTGCAAACCATTTCTGCATGTGCCAAGCATAACCACATCTTGCAAAATTTGCAAAAGTGTTTAATTTTGTTGTCCTTTCATTTGCAGCATCTTCCACTTTTCCCTGGTTGTGGATCTTCAACTGTTCTTTGCTCCTGGGGCTGGAGAGGTTAAAGGCAAGCCTGTGGATTTTGTATGGGAGGTTGGGCTGGGTTGTGCGCATTGTCAGATATAGTATTATGAGAGACATTCTTAGGGTTCTAAGGTATTCGCTTCTAACTGAAACACTCTGGTTTGCTTTGAACACAATGCAGCCATTGAGAGCTGCAGTGTTCCCCAACTGCCTTGTCCCTCTGGCTTGTATCTTATAAGTCAGTTGGCAAAAATAGTGTCAATCCAAACACTAAAAATTGTTTACTATGGAACAGTTTATCCATTTCTTAACTATGGTATTGAACTGTGGGATTGTGCAGCAGACCTGCACCTGAATGAAATATTTGTGTTACAGAAAAAAGCCATTAGGTTAATGCATGGACTAAAGTCCAGAGTGTCCTGTCATGAAACCTTTTTTCGACAAAAATATCTAACAGTATATTCCTTGTATTTGTATAAACTTATTATATATTTTCTGAATAGTAAACACAAACTAAATAAGTGCAGTGATATACATAATTATGTTACTAGAAATAAGGGAACTCCTTCAGGCAATGGACAAAATTAAAAATAACTGACAATACTTCCAATATTAATGGGCAGATGTGGTTCAACAAGGTGCCACAAGCTTTGAAAACTTGTGAATCAAAACTGTTCCAAAGGGAGATAAAAGCCTTTGTGGCATCGATCCACGGATCGATAGGCCAGAACATCATGTGCGTGTTATGTCTTCGAGTTGACCTTTGTTTTGATTACTTCCGGGACCTCAGTTCCCGTCTAGTCTTCAACCGGTACGTTTGTCGTGTAATAAAAGTATTGATGTAACTCTTCAGGCTTTCCCGGCGGTCTAATGACATCTTGGGTTGTCGGGTGTTCTGTCGGATATCAGCGTCGTACTTGCACGATATTTCGGTCATGTAGCTCGTAACCTTCATCAGGTGCGACCTCAGACTGCTCCTCGAGTGGACCTGGTCCAGTATTTATGCCTATGGCCTTCCCCCTCCACCACCGGCTGCAGGCGCTTCCTCTGTGGTCCGCGCCCATTCCCTGCGACCTGCTGGGGCGTTGCTGCTCCCTTTTCCGCTGCTGGTGTTGAACTGAATAATAAGAAGCTCCAGTTGCACCAGACTTCTGTAAGATTCTTAGGCTACATCGTGTCAGCTAAGGGCCTCACTCCTCCCGAGGATAAAATCAAACCTGTTTTGGATTTGCCACGCCCTCACTCATTTAAGGAGCTGTGCAGGTTCATGGAACAGTTAACTATTATAGGAAGCACTTGCCTGCCGCAGCCGAGGTTCAGGCTCCCCTAACAGACGCCCTTGCTGGCAAAAATATGACCGGTATCTGCCCAGTCCCCTGGACTCCTGCCATGGAACAAGCTTTTGACAAACTGAAGCACCTACTAGCAAACACAGTGACTGTTGCCCACACCCGCATCCGGACGCTACATTTTTTATTATCGTGGATGCCATTGGTACTGCATTAGGTGCTATCCTCAGTCAAACCATCGGAGATACTACCTCTCCTTTGCAGTTCTCTTCTAAGAAGCTCAACGGCGCTCAAAAAAAAGTTCTCAGCCTTTGATAGGGAGCTCTTGGCAGTTTCCAAGGCTGTGAAACACTTTTGCGCCAAGGTTGAGGGTAGGGACATCTACATTTTAACCGACCATAAACCTTTGGTTGCTGCTGTAAAGAAACCACTGACTGACCCTCCACCTGGAAGCTTCCGTCATTTGGACTTTATATTGCAATTTACCTCTGACGTACGATACATCAAGGGTGCAGATAATGTGGTCACAGATTTTGTGTCTCCTGTCGGCGCTCTCACAACTCTGATAGACCTCTCCAACTTGCCTCAGCTGCAGTCTGCCGACACGGACGCTATGGACCTTATTTCTGATCACAGCTCGTCACTCAAACCTGTGCGATCCACCTTTCCCAGTGTCACAGGCGAGGTTTAGTGTGACGAATTAACTGGTACGTTGCATCCCTTCATACCCAAACCTCTACAGAGACAAGTGTTCGACAAATTACACAACCTATCTCATCCAGGTGTGAGAGCCTCTACCAGATTTATTGCAGCACACATCGCCCCCACTAGGCAGCTTCATCGCTCTTCCCAGTCGCTTCCAGTACGTTCACATCGACATGGTGGGTCCCCTCACCCCCTCCGAGGGTTACAGATACGTGCAATCTATTATAGACAGAACCTTTCGTTGGGTGGAAGCTGCCCCGCTACCCACTATTACATCCGAATCAGTGGTACGATCCTTCATAGACACTTGGATTTCACGCTTTGGCTGCCCTGTGTACTTGATGACCGACCAAGGCCGTCAATTTGAGTCTGCCTTGTTTTCTGAACTATGTAGGCTGTGCGGCATCAAGAAAATTCATTCAACAGCATACCACCCCCAGAGCAACGGCCTCGTGGAACGTTGGCATAGGACACTTAAGATGGCCCTACGTTGCCACGGCCTCCTTTGGATGGAAGCCCTGCCATTCGTCTTACTCGGTTTGCGGACCACTTTCAAGGAAGACCTTAAAGGCTCAGTGGCCGTCTACGGCCAGTCCCTTACACTGCCAGGTGAACTTGTTGCTCCTACTCCATTCGCCAAACCGTCCAAACTGCTGTCCTTGGTAGAACGGGTGAGGTTACACTGTAACAAGCTTCAACCCCCGCCCCCTTCCAGCCACACACCGCTGCACACATATGTTAGCAAGGCGCTCAACACTTGCGAATTTGTGTTCCTTCATGACGACACTGTAAAAGCCCTGTTACAGCTCCCTTACACAGGCCTGTACAGAATTGTCAAACGAACCAGAAACACAATGGGCATCATAATTAAGGGCTCAGTAACTACTGTCTCCCTCAACAGGGTTAAACCTGCTCGCGTCGAGTTTTCCCATACCTCACCCACCGTTGAAGAGACCACGCTCTCTGGCCACCCTCGGCCTTCTTCCTCTGCTCATGATTCGAGTAAACTCACGCCTACACCGGCCCTGTCAACGAGCCTACACTCATTCTGGGGTTTTCCACCTCCCGGCTCCCATAGCAGAGGCCCCAGCTCCCAGGGCTCTAATATAACAGTTCTATCTTCGTGCGACAGCACACCGCGCCGCTCCTCTAACCGGTGCAGCTCGCAGGTTCCTGCCACGCCCACCCAGACCTCACAATCTGACACTCACCCCTCTACTCGCAGCACACCACCCTCACCGTGCTACGGTTTCCCCACCCCACCGGCTCAGAATACCTCTCCGTTAGCAGGCGCCACTTACGAGCTCTCTACCCACGTTCATCCTAATGAAATTTGTGGTTTATCTGTCATCGTTAGTGGTGATACTGAATTAGTGCTGCTTGCGTGTGACAATTCGTGTGACTCGTTAGGTGGTGTGTCACAACGTGTAGTGAAGCGTATCAAAATCTCTCGAAGTGCTATGTGTGGCAACTTGCATGTTTATGTTAGGCCAAGTGGAAAGGTGATCATTAGGTTCCCTACCGACGACACCCTTCCACACCAGCGCTTCCGCACCGGCTGACGACTACGACCGCCGACGTCGCTTCAAGACTGCAGCATCAGCATTCCAGGATTTGCTCCACGCTCTCCTCCCACATGGCCCGTGCCATCAGACGCAGAGGAGCTCACTGTAATCCACTTAAACTCTCGCCAACCCCCCCCCCCCCTCTCCCACCTTCAGCTTGGGTACATACTCCATACTGCACGGGGGGGCTATGTGTCGTCGATCCACGGATCGATAGACCAGAACATCATATGTGTATCATGTCTTCGAGTTGATCTTTGTTTTGTATACTTCCAGGACTTCAGTTCCAGCCTAGTCTTCGACCTGTGCGTTTGTCATGTAATAAAAGTATTGATGATTAGAAGAGAGAATCGTGGTCATTAACTTACCACCTTGTTATCTCTTTCACGTTCTTAGCAAATAAATGTTTATATTCAGTCAGTGAATTCTAATGTACTTGCCCTGTCTGTTAACATGTAATGTAATTAGAATATTAAGACAAATGTATGTACCACTGCTGTACCTAAGTGGTATCTATAGAATCTACTAAGCCTATGTATTTGCAAAAGACATCAGCTTGATGGCCTACACTCAAAATATTTAAATAAATAACGGTATATTCACCACACATAGCATCCATGACATCTATCCACCCTTAATTCCATTGTAGTACTTTATTATACTTGGTCTTTTCTTTTCGCCGCTGTCACTGTCGGTTTCATCATCATGATGCAGAGACGAAAAAAGCAGTACTGATCTGTTTTGTTTTGGTATGTATGAAAGTAATGTGACATCTTCCTGATATCAAAACATGATTGAAAACTCTTTTTTCAATTTCTTTGTTAAAAACTCATCTGGAATTTGAGGCTTATTTTTTTAACCTTCCAGCAATAATAATATACTTGTGTGGCGCCGATGAGGTCGACACCAGCATCGATATGCGTTCGTCTTTGGACACTGAGCATCGTCTTTGGACTCAGAGCATTGTCTTTGGGCGGTTCCGCCATGTTCAGTTCTTTGTGAGCCTTGTATTTGTTTAGGGGAGTAAATGAACTGCTGCTAAATGGGTGTTGTCTGGTGTAACCAACCCGAAATCATCCCCTCACTGGTGACCTCGAGTTGTAGTGTCTTTCGTTTTCGTCGTTTTACTGTGTCCACGGCCCCCGCGTCGATTATTTTCGCGTGTATTACATTGACACAGTATTTGAACAATGACTTTGGCCCAGCGCCTAACGCCAAATTTTGTGATCGACATGCATTGAGTTGTGGGCGATGTACACCCAAAAGGACTGCAACACGATGCCTCTCGCTCGACGATTCCGCCGGACGTTTTCAAGCCTGCAACAATAAGTGAAGTTAGGAGTGCGCATGACTCTGGCTAAAACGCCTTTGTTCCCGCCACATGTGCCCTCTCTCATCGACTGTGCAGTTATCTCTTACGGATCTCCGTGTAGTGCGGGACCAATGCCAATTTCTGCAAATGCTTTGTCGGACAACCTACTACCGCCAAGACAACTATTTGCCACGCCAAAATCCGTAAATCCGTGCAGTACCACCTGGATACCTGCCACTTGGCCAGAGCTGCTTCGTCCACAGGTCAACCTTGTAAATGGTCCGCCTAGTCGTTGATATCTCTAGTTGCTGTAATCGCACTATTTCACTCCCATTTACGGAGCTTGTTAGCACTTGATGTTAGGTTGGCGCCATTACAATGCATTGTAGTAATCGCTGCTGCTTGCTGGATCGCTGCTGTGTCTCGATGCTGATGCTGGCTCTAAATCTGGTTGTCTAGGGTTAAAAACATGAGGTCCCGTGTTTTTCATGTGCTTTTGATGATAAAGAACAAACGAAACCAACACATATGTAAACATCAAATATTTATTACTTTGGTGGCCATCTTAATTCCACTGTCCACCAAAGACCATAACACAACACAAAGTAGTACTTCCTTTGCATGTTCTTTGCATTGTTTTTCCATCCCAAACAATAACACAGAAACACACTTCACCAAAGTGACATTCTGACTGCCCCCGACTGCCTCCGACTGTTTGTATTTATAACATTGTCAAAGAACTACTAAAAAGAGATATAGTTTATAAGTCACATGTACATCTGTTATCATAATTTGTGCAGAAAAGTTATTAATTTGCATCGAGGGACATAATTTAACATGTTATTAAAATGACAGACAGATTTGTTGACTTGACAGAATAATTCTTTGTTACAAAAAGGTCGTTTTTTAGAAGTTTGTCAGTTGACTTCTCTAATTTGCATAAATAAGTAAGTAACATGAATTATTAAGAATGACATTGGTTTTCGTCTAAAATAGGATTGATTACGTGAATACTGAGTGAAAACGCTCCTAGTGAACAAATAGGTTTCACTGGGTGATTTTTATTTAAGGAGATCCAAAATACCTAAGTTGGCCACTATTTTTCGTACTTCATATTAATTATTTAAGATGAACTTAGTGTTTTTACATGATGACATTTGCTGTATCAGTGATCAAGTGATATTAACTTTTGTGTGGGTCAGTTATTCAGTATAATTTAATGGGTTGACTGTTTATGGAGACATGTTGTGCAATCATTGTTAACATACACAATAACTTTTCTATAATCATAAATACTCATTAAACTGGTTGAATTTGGAGGGTATCGCGTACTTCGGGAAAGTAAAGCCTTTAATATGTTCCGTTACAACCTCTCAGCATCCGACCACGCCCTCACCTGCCTTGGTTCAGCATCACCACATGCATTTCTACTTTGATACCTCGGCCTGCAACAGAAACAATTACTTGTTATCTGTGCCCGACCCCCACCTCTGTCCCACTGCTATGCCTCAGTGTTTTTTGCCACGACATTCACCTTATCCGCACACCATTTTGAGTGGAGTGACTATGAACAGTGAACATTCACACATTCCATTCCATGTTCGACAGCATTTCCCACACTGTGTTTCTGGACAGCCCACACCTCCACAGCCTCCCTGCAACACAGGTGGCCCCGGCTCTGATCATACATCGAGCTTTCCACGGACTGACACGCGTTCTCAAACTTTGAACTTTTTCTCACCTGTCGCCCCTGCGCCGGCTCCAGTCGAGCTTCCGCTACTGTTCTCGGCACATCTTGGTGCTTCATCCGCGTCAGTCTTCCACGACGCGTCAATCCGAACACACCCGCAACGTGTTGAACAACCGCAATCAACACATTACGGTGTCTCTCTCCCATCGGCCTTCCGCGTCGTGACGGATCACGCTCAACCTTAACATGTCATCTACACGCTGCCGCATAAACAGCCGTCGTTGAGACATTCCCTGGAGGCACACTCTCCTGGAATATTACAGCAACAACAGCTCTATTCAGGCAGTGCCCTGATGAACTCAACTCAACTTGTTCTTCCGAACATTCTACAATGCTTACCGACACTGCCTCCGTTTAATCCTGACAGAGCAACAACCTGGTTCAAAATTGTGGATGAAGTGTTCGACCATTACAATCTCGATGAGTCAACAAGGTTTCTGTGCCTCATCACCCACCTGCACGACCAGGAGGACTTGATTGCTGACCTGGTCAACGCCCTGGACTCATCTACCCGGTACACTCTAGTCAAAAAGACAGTTCTACGTCGGCCTGCTCGCTCAACTGAGGAAGCAATACAGCAAGTGCTCCACGCTGAGCAACTAGGCAATGATAAACCTTCCCAGCTCTGGAGACGGCTACATACCCTGTTCAGCGCCAACCTATTTTCTGAGACAGCTCTCCTCGCCATCTGGTCAGATAAACTATCTCCTCACATCCGCTTTGCTCTGGCTCAAAGGTATCCTGAACCTGTTGAGCAAAGAATGACAATTGCTGACAAGCTACACGATGCATCACTGCTCTATTTCGCCAGGCACTGCCTACCTGACAAGTCTCAGGTTCAGGCTCATCACCCTGCAGCCGGATGCGGCCGGGGCCGTACTGTGCCGACCATTCCACTCGCTCCTGGAAGCAGTAAACAAGCAACTGGGACATCACCGGCTCCGTCCACAGTCCCGCCCCCTCATGCAACTGAACCTGCTGCGGCCACCGAACCTCGGCCGCCACCACTGGTAACGAACTTTCCACAGGCAATGCAACCGCACTACCTGTGCTGTTACTTCCACATATGGTTTGGTGAGGCGGCACTGAACTGCAGACCACCCTGCTACTTCCCAAACGCCAATCGCAGGTAGGTCCGGGTGCCCCCTCCTGCGCACATCATGACAGGCACCCCCTAGTGCTCCATTCTGACCGGGAACGACCGGATAATTGCGGGCGACTTTACATCAAAGACATTTTGTCGCGATACCTTTTCCTAGTGTACACAGGTGGCGATGATTCGCTGCTGCCTATGTCCTTAGTGTCGTCAAACATCCGCCCTCATTATACTTCACTGCAAGCCGTGAATTTAACCAACCTACAATGCTAGGGTTCAACTTCCCACGCCATCTCACTCCCCATGAACTGAAAACTCAAGTGGACTTTTTTAGTGTGCGAAATTGAACCTAAACTAGGCATTGACTTCTTGCGAAAACTTTCACTGGACCTAGTGCGAAACACCATGTTTCATCATCCGTCCAAGACTCACTTCCCCTGTGCTCCGTCGAGCAAACCCCCCTGACACATTGGTCCGGGCTCATCTCATCCGTACATGCTCATCTCTGTCGACGACATTACAGGAAAGCATGCACAAGTGCCTTGTCAAGCTTGAACACGTCGCTCGCCTACGCAGGAAAAACCACGAGCACTCCCTCCGGCTCCACGAAACACAGCTCCAGCTCCCTGTTGCAGCAAAGGAATTACAGACACTACAGCAAGGACAAAGCAAGGTCAGTAAGTGTGCCGAATTTGCTTGCAGTCCCAGCAATCAAGCCTCCATGTGTTTACCTTCTGCTACCCCTCGCAACTGTGCTGTCAAGACTGTCATAACCTGTACTGACAGTTCGGCAGGGCTACACCCTCCTAACACGGTGCGATGAGCATCAAGTGTTCCTGAACTGACGGCTCCTACCCCGCCCCTTGCGGACAACACCTCAGACTATGCAGCTTCGGCTCCTGCGCGCCGCCGTGCGACCGCCACTGACAACACAAGCAGTGCATTGGCGCCTAGTGTTTCCCCCACAACCATACTGCCACAGGCCGCGCCCTCGGACAATGGACTCACTAACACCTAACGAGCTCTACCGAGCTCACCCGACCACAGTGCCACTGCTTTGGGCCGGCGGCCATCTTGTCGCGTAGACTCCTGGGACACGTCACCGCCTTGGCTCCCAACGGATCGGCCGAGTGGCTCCAAACACCATGACCACGCCTCTCCTGCCCCGCCCGCCACACATTGTGAACACACTGCTTCCTGTGCCGCCGGAAACATTTCCGTCGTCACCAATGCCACGGTTCACAAGTTTCGCCTCACGCCAGGTCCCCCAATCTTCAGTAAACCACATCGACTTTATCCGGAGATCCTCTCCGAACTTAAAAATAAGATTTCTGAACTACTAAACTCTGGCGTCATTGAACCCTCTCCCAGTAGCTGGTCTACACCCATACATATGACACCCAAGAAAAATGGGTTCTGGCGCATGTGTGGAGACTACCGTCAAGTAGATGCACAAACAATTATGGACACCTACACCATACCCAACATTGCCAACATTACCAGTTCCCTCGCAGGTGCTACCGCGTTCTCTGTCATTGATTGCAAACGGGCCTACAACCAGATCCCCATGGCACCTGAAGACATCGAGAAGACAGCAATCACCACCCCGATTACGTTATTTCAGTTTCGATTCAAGTCCTTCGGTCTAGAAAAGGCAACCCAAACCTGGCAACGCTTCATCAACAAAGTGCTATTCGACCTAAAATTCTGCTTTGATTATCTTGATGACATTCTTGTGTGCAGCTCCTCCATCGAGGACAATGTTCGACACGTGCAAACTGGTATGAACACTCTCGCGGCAGCAGGCATCGAGACCAACCAGGACAAATTGCAGCTACATCAAACCGTTTCACTTTTCGTGGTTTTCGGGTCTCTGCCGACAGCACTTCACGACCCCCTGAAAAAGTACAAACAATACTAAACCTACCAAGACCTTCGTCATTCAATGTGCTCCGGCGCTTTCTGGGGATGGTTAATTATTATCGCCGACATCTACCTCAGGCTGCAGAGATTCAGGCTCCACTGACGGACGCCTTGGCAGGTACCAACACTTCTGGATCTCGGCTCGTTCCATGGACCCCTGCTATGACTGACTCTTTCACTGCCCTCAAAAATCTTCCTGCCAAGGCCTGCATCATCACACTTCCTCATCCCAATGCGCAGCTTTTCATCACCACAGACACAAGCGATACTGCCATCTGCGCTGTCATTAGCCAGACAATCGATGCCAAAACTTCGCCTCTGCAGTTCTTCTCGTGCAAGCTCATCAAGCATTTTAAGACTAACGTTGAGGGATGCACTTTCTGTTTTAATGGACCACAAACCCCTGGCTGCGGCCATTAGAAACCCGCCAGCTGACCTGCCTCCTCACCGCTTCAGATACATGGACTTCATATCTCAGTTCACCACCGATGTCAGACACATAAAGGGTGCTGACAATATAGTTGCTGATTTCCGTCCACGAGTCGACGCCGTCCATTCGCTGTTAGATCTCTCTGAACTGCCTAACCTCCAACCCGCCGATGAGGAAACACAAAACCTGATTTCAGACTCTACTTCCTCACTACATTTCGTCCGCACCACCTTCCCTGGCATTTCTGGTGAGATCTGGTGCGACGACAGTACGGCCATGTTACGTCCCCTCATCCCAACCACACTCCGTCGACCTGTCTTCAACGCATTGCATTATTTAGCACAGCCACGACTCTCTATGGACAGAGGCCGTTCCCCTTGTGGTACTTGGCATTCGTGCGATCTATAACGAAGACCTCAAAGGCACAATAGCCGAGTTCATATACGGCCAGACTATTGCTCTCCCTGCCAAACTTGTGAGCCCTTCCACTTCTCTCCCTCAATCTGACTTACCTTCGATCGTGGACCGTGTCAGACGCCACTTCATCAACCTCCATATCCCTCCGCCCTCCAGCCATTCTCGCCCTAAGGTTCACGTCCCGAAATCTCTGGACAATTGCGAGTACGTCATGCTCCGAGATGACACTGTCCGTGCTTCCGTCCAGCCTCCACATACCGACCCGTACCGAGTTCTCCGGCGCTCAGCCAACACCTATGACATCCAGTTGAAAGATTCAGCTGTTACAGTCTCTCTCAACAGACTTAGGCCTTCTTCTACCCCCCTTCAGGCCACAACCACGCCATTCTCTATCATGGCTCACGACGCTCCGACAACTCCCTCCATGTCGGACATCCACACTCGATCGAGTGACTTCCAGCTTTAATCTTCGAGCTCTCCTCTGACCTCTCCCTCTACTCCTGTCTCACGCACTCCGTCAAGTGACCACATGCTCCCCACGTCAAGCTTGCCTACGATCTTGCCCTCGCCGCCAGGCACTTCGCCAGTCCCTTCGACCTCCCTACCATCGCCTGCCTCGCCCTGTCGAGGTTTCTCACGCTCCCCATCTTGAACATGCCCTTGCTCGATGTGTTTGTGCCTGTCCCCCCGGACATAATCGTCGACATCTCAATAATACTGCGGGATTATACATTGTTCGTCGTGTGTTTCTCTTTATCCAGTGCTCATGACACAACCTCCGCCATTCCCTGCCACCTGGCGAAATGTGTTCCCCTCCCGCCTGAAGTCGACTTGGACATGCTTCGTGTGGTCGCCACACCCACCGGAGACATCGTCGTCGTCACACCGGTTCACCCGCAAACCGCCGGCCTACCTGTCGCTGCACGACCAGCACGCCCAGTATGACGCGCGGCTTGCTTCAACGACTACCAGTTTCGGTGGTCGAACCTTCCTTCACGACATCTACCCACACAGCTCCCTGACGACGCTGTCAAGGTGGCCTTGGTCTGGCTCCCGCGGACCACTCCTGCTGACTGCCGACTGCCGACTGCCGACGCCATAGTCAACCCCACCCCCCTACGGCCTCTAAATAGTACTCCGTACTGCGGGGGGAAGGGGGTTGCTATGTGGCACCGACGAAATCGACACCAACATTGATATGCATCCATCTTTGGACTCTATGCACTATCTTTGGGTCTTCCGCCATGTTCAGATCTGTTCTTTGTGATCCTTGTATGTGTTAAGGTTAATAAATGAACTGCTGCTAAATGGGTGTGGTTTGGTGTAACCAATCCGAACACTCCCCTCAAGTTCATTTATTAATCTTAACACATACAAGGATCACAAAGAACTGAACTGAACATGGCGGAAGGTGTTGATTTCATCAGCGCCACATACACCCCCCCACAGTACGGAGTACTGTTGAGAGGTTGGGGGGTGAGGGTGACTAAGGCGTCGGCAGTTGGCAGGAGTGGTCCGCAGGAGCCAGACCAAGGCCAGCTTGACAGCGCCGTCAGGGAGCTGTGTGGGTAGATGTCGTGAAGGAAGGTTCGGCCACCGAACCTGGAAGTCGTTGAAGTGACCTGGGCGTCGTACTCGGCGTGCTGGTCCTGCAGCGACAGGCAGGCGGCAGTTTGCGGGTGTAACGGAGCGACGACAACGATGTCTCCCGAGGGCATGGCGAACACACGAAGCATGTCCAGGTTGACGTCGGGCAGGAGGGGAACGCATTTCACCAGGTGGCAGGGAATGGCGGAGGTTGTGTCATGAGCACTGGATGAAGAGAAAAACACGACGAACAGTGTATAATCGTGCAGTATTATAGAGATTTCGTGGATTATGTCTGGGGGGGACAGGCACAAACACCTCGAGCGAGGGCACGTTCAAGATGGGGGGGGGGGCATGACATGAGAAACTTTGACAGGGCGAGGCAGGTGATGGTGGAGCAGTCGAAGGGATTGGCGAAGGGGCCGGTGGCGAGGGCAATTTCGTAGGTAAGCTCAATGTGGGGAGCACGTGGTCACTCGACGGAGTGCGTGAGACCGGAGTAGAGGGCAAGGTTGGAAGAGAGCTTGATGATTGGAGCTGGAAGTCACTTGACGGAGTGTGTGAGACCGGTGTGGAGGGCGAGGTCGGAGGAGAGCTCGACGATTGGAGCTGAAAGTCACTCGATCGAGTGTGTAAGTCCGACGTGGAGGGAGTGGTCGGAGCGTCACCAGCCACGACAGTGAGTGGCGTGGTCGTGTCCTGAAGGGGGTAGAAGAAGGCTCGACATAAGCAGGCTTAAGTGTGTTGAGAGAGACTCTAACAGCTGAATCCTTCATTTGGATGTCATAGGCGTTGGCTGAGCGCTGGAGAACTCGGTGCGGGCCGGTATATGGAGGTTGGAGGGGAGCACGGACAGTGTCATCTCGTAGCATGACGTACTCGCAATTGTCCAGAGATTTCGGGACCTGAACCTTAGGGCGGGAATGGCTGGAGGGCGGAGGGATATGGAGGTTGATGAAGTGGCATCTGATGCGGTCCACGAAGGAAGGTCAGTCTGATTCAGGGAGAGAAGCGGAAGTGCTCACAATTTTGGCGGGGAGAACAATGTTCTGGCCGTATACGAACTTGGCTATTGTGCCTTTGAGGTCTTCCTTATAGATCGCACAAATGCCGAGTAGCACAAGGGGAAGGGCCTCTGTCCATAGAGAGTCGTGGCATCGAAGAGCCACCTTGAAAGTGCGGTGCCAACACTCGACTAGCCCGTTACTTTGCAGGTGATATGCTGTGGTATGGATGCGCCGGATGTCGCAAATGCTACAATTCTCGTTGAACAGGGCCGACTCAAATTGTCTGCCTTGGTCAGTCGTGATGATAGCTGGACATCCGAAACGCAATACCTATGACTCGATGAAAGCTCGAGCAACAGTTTCTGCCATAATATTGGATAGGGGGACAGCCTCGACCCAGCATGTTTTATGGTTGATAGACGAGAGAACATAACGGAAGTCGTTAGAGGGGGAGAGAGGGCCAACAATGTCAATATGAAAATGCTGCAAACGGCCAGGAGGGATTGAAAAGGCACCGAGGGGGGTGGGGGGGGTGGGGGTGAAGTGTGCTTGTGTACTTTGCAGCATTGGCACGTGACGCAAGAGTGTGCCCATTGCTGGCAGTCCTTGTTGACATTTCTCCACACACAGCGCTCCACTACGAGGCAGGCAGATGCACGAACAATGGGCTGGGCTAAATTATGCAATGCGTTGAAGACAGGTCGACGGAGTGTGGTTGGGATGAGGGGGCGTAACGTGCCCATACTGTTGTCGCACCAGATCTCACCAGAAATGCCAGGGAAGGTGGTGAGCACGAAGTGTAGTGAAGAAGTAGAGTCTGAAATCAGGTTTTGTGTTTCCTTGTCGACGGGTTGGAGGTTAGGCAGTTCAGAGAGGTCTAACAGCGAATGGACGGCGTCGACTCGAGAAGGGAAATCAGCAACTATATTGTCAGCACCCTTCATGTGTCTGACATCGGTGGTGAACTGAGATATGAAGTCCATGTATCTGAAGCGGCGAGGAGGCAGGTCAGCTGGCGGGTTTTTAATGGCTGCAGCCAGGGGTTTGTGGTCCATTAAAACATAGAAAGTGCGTCCCTCAACGTTAGTCTTAAAATGCTTGATCGCTTCGTAGACCGTGAGCAACTCCCTGTCAAACACAGAATATTTCCGTTGTGCATTGATGACCTTGCGCGAGAAGAACTGCAGAGGCGATGTTTGGCCGTCGATTGTCTGGCTAAGGACAGTGCCGATGGCAGTATTGCTCGTGTCTGTGGTGATGAAAAGCTGCGCATTGGGATGAGGATGCGCGATGATGCGGGCCTTGGCAAAAAGATTTTTGAGGGCAGTGAAAGAGTCAGTCATAGCAGGGGTCCATGGGATGGGCTGAGATCTAGAAGTGTTGGTGCCTGCCAAAGTGTCCGTCAGTGGAGCCTGAATCTCTGCAGTCCGAGGTAGATGTCGGCGATAATAATTAACCTTTCCCAGAAAGTGCTGGAGCTCTTCGAATGACGAAGGTCTGGGCAGGTTTGTACTTTCTCAGGGGGTGGTGAAATGCTGTCAGCAGCTGAACACAAGAATGTCATTAAGATATGCAAAGCAGAATTTTAGGTCGAATAGCACTTTGTTGATGAAGTGATGCCAGGTCTGGGATGCATTTTTCAGACCGAAGGGCATGAATCCAAACAGAAATTACGCGATTGGGCTGGTGATTGCTGTCTTCTCGATGTCTTCAGGTGCCATAGGTATCTGGTGGTAGGCCTGTTTGCAATCAATGACAGAGTACGTGGTCGCACCTGCGAGGGAATTGGTAAAGTTGGCAATGTTGGGTATAGGGTAGGTGTCCATAATTGTTTGTGCGTTTAGTCGACGGTAGTCTCCGCACATGCGCCAGGACCCGTCTTTCTTGGGTGTCATATGTCTGGGCATAGGCCAGATTCTGGCAGAGGGTTCAATGACGCCAGAGCTCAGTAGTTCAGAATTCTGATTTTTAAGGTCGGAGAGGCTCTCGGGACAAAGTCGACGTGGTTTACTGGAGATCGGGGGACCTGGCGTGAGGCGAAGCCTGTGAACCGTGCCGTTGGTGACGACGGAAATGTTGCCCTAGGCACGGAAGGCGGTTTGTTTACAAAGTGTGGTGGGTGCGGCAGGCGAGGCGTGGTCATGGTGTTCGGAGCCACTCGGCGGATCTGACGGGAGCCGAGGCAGCAAAGTGTCCCAGGAGTCAAAACGACAAGATGGCTGACGGCCCAAAGCAGTGGCACCGTGGTCGGGTGAGGTCTGTAGATCTCGTGAGCCGTTAGTGAGTCCACTGTCCGAGGGCGCGGCCTGTGGCAGAACGGTCGTGGGCGAAATGCTAGGCGCGAATGCACTGTTTGTGTTGTCAGTGGCGGTCGCACGGCGGCGCGCAGGAGCCGAAGTTGCATAGTTTGAAGTGTTGTCCGCGAGGGTCGGGGTAGGAGCCGTCAGTTCAGGAACACTTGACGCCCGTCGCACCGTGTTAGGAGGGTGTAGCCCTGCCGAACTGTCAGTACAGGTTATGGCAGTCTTGATAGCACAGTTGCGAGGGGTAGCGGAAGGTAAACACATGGAGGCTCGATTGCTGGGACTGCAAGCAAATTCGGCGCACTTACTGACCTTGCTTTGTCCTTGCTGTAGTGTCTGTAATTCCTTTGCTGTAACAGGGAGCTGGAGCTGTGTTTCGTGGAGCCGGAGGGAGTGCTCGTGGTTTTTCTTGCGTAGGCGAGCGACGTGTTCAAGCTTGACAAGGCACTTGTGCATGCTTTCCTGTAATGTCGTCGACAGAGATGAGCATGTACGGATGAGATGAGCCCGGACCGATGTGTCAGGGAGGGTTTGCTCGACGGAGCACAGGGGAAGTGAGTCTTGGACGGATGATGAAACACGGTGTTTTGCACCAGGTCCGGTGAAAGTTTGTGGTGTCGCAGGAAGTCAATGCCTAGTATTAGTTCGTCACTTTCGCATACTATAAAATTCCACTCGAGTTTGCAGTTTGCGGAGAGTGAGACGACGTGGGAAGTTGAACCCGAGCATTGTAGTTTAGCTGAATTCACGGCTTGCAGTGAAGTATGATGAGGGCGTATGTTCGACGATGCCTAGGACGTAGGCAGCAGCGAAACATCGGCGCCTGTGTCCACTAGGAAAAGGTATCCCGACGAATTGACTTTAATGTAAAGTCGTCCGCAATTATCCGGTCGTTTCCGGACAGAATGGAGGACTGGGGTGTGCCTGTCATGTTGTGCGCAGGAAGGGGCACCCGGACCTGCCTTTGATTGGCGTTTGGGAAGTAGCAGGGTGGTCTGCAGTTCAGTGCCGCCTCAGCAAACCATATGTGGAAGTAACAGTACGGGTAGTGCGGTTGCATTTCCTGCAGCAGTCTCGGTTGCAGGAGGGGGCGTGACCGTGGGCTTAGCCGCAGATGTCTTAGTAGCTTGTTTACTGCTTCCCGGAGCGAGCGGAATGCACAGTGCGGCCCCGGGTGTGTCCGGCCGCAGGGCAATGAGCCTGAACCTGAGACTTGTCAGGTAGGCAGTGACTGGCGAAATAGAGCAGTGATGCATTGTGTAGCTTGTCAGCAATTGTCATTCTTTGCTCGACAAGTTCGGGAGACCTCTGAGCCAGAGCAAAGCGGATGTGAGGAGTTACTTTATCAGGCGTTTTTTATTCCGGAGATTGACCAGTGCCCCAGTAAAATAGCGCCTGAAATAAAAACCCAAGGCCCCATAATATCTCACAGAAGTAACAGTAGAGATGATGGTTATATGCCCATAGTTACAGCAGTTGTTAATATACAGTGTTTAAGAACCAAGGTGGACCTTCTATCATTCTTTGTAGAAGAAGTCAAACCGGATGTTTTACGTATCTGTGAACACTGGTTAGATGAAGCAGAAGGTGACTATTACAGAGCCATTGAATATTTGGACAGGGTAAAGTCATGGTATCGAACTACTACAATTCACGTTGGTGTATCTGTATATGCAAGCATGACTCTTAGTGTAAAAGAAATAGGCTTATGGAAGCACTAAAGAGAGAGTCTTCATAACTTTGATAAATAGCTGTGGGCTGTTTGTTGCAAACCGACTGCCAACAAGATGTGATGCCTGCCGAGACACAGTTGTCACAAACCTCAATATCTGGGACTATAATGTCAGTGTAGTTGAACCAATGATTGCTGACCATAGTGCATTAGTAATGTAAATAAGTATGAAATGCTTGAGTCAACTGCAACCAAGATCATGGCACTCCAGTTACACATTTAGTAAAAGGATCATAAAAGAAGAAAGACTAAATGACCTTAAAATAGCCCTGTCAAGTGTAAACTGGCAGCAAAAAATGCAGAAATGGTGGCCAGTGCCTCATTCGAATGTCTGTTCCAATCATTAAAACCTAAATTTGATGATTTATTTCCAGAAATCCACAAGAAGCATCCTACAGGCAAAGCTAAAGGAAGGGACAAACGTACTACAGGGAAGATGTGGTTTACCCCTGAGCTAAACAAATTAAAATGCATTGAGCTAATTTTTTTTTTCAGGGACTGTATGATAGCAGCTAGAGATCTCCCATCTAGAGACCTGCTTCATTGTAACTATGTAAGAGCCAAACGAATTTACAGAAAGCAAGTGGAGCAGGCAAAAAAGAGATACAATGACAGGTTAATTAAAGAGGCTCACAATCCATGCAAAGCAGCTTGGAATCTGGTAAACGAGTGCAGAAAAAAGCCCACCTCAGCCTTAAATTCCGGTAGCCCTGACGCCTTCAATCAGTACTTTGTTAGGATAGTGAAAGATACTATTAATGAAATACCTGACTCAGGCTTAGTCCCCACAAGTCACATGAGAAACATAACCGGTAGCACTTTTGAAAACTGGAAGGAAGTGCACCCTAAGGATATTGTAAAAATAGTTCAGTCATACAAGAACTCAGAGAGCGAAGATATCTATTGTATGTCTTGCACAATGCTGAAGAAAATTATTCTAGAGCTTGCTCAACCATCATCTATAGCAATCAACAAATGCTTATCGTCTGGTTTCTTCCCAAAATTTCTTAAACTAGCACGGACAGTACCAACCTACAAAAAAGGTGACCCGTGTGAAGTGTCCAGCTACAGACCAATTTCTATCACTCCTATTCTAGCTACAGTTATGGAGTCTGTTATGAAACTCCAGTTACAGAATTATTTTGAAGTAAATAAACTCTTCCAGGACACACAGCATGGTTTTTGCAAGGGAAAGTCAACGTTTATGGCAACACTTGACTTAACCAGAAAAATAAGACAAGGATTCGAAGACAGAGGAATTGTGGCACTGACACTCTGTCATCTTAGCAAGGCATTTGACTGCATTTCCCACAAGATACTATTGAAGTGTTACGGTGTCAGAGGTGTTGTTCTGGCAACTTATCAGTCTTACCTGGAAAACTGGAGACAAGTGGTATCAATTCATGGAGCAACATCACAAGAACAAAAGCTGGAACAGTATATTATGCCCTATTCCATAGCCACATCAATTACGGCCTACTGTTATGGGGACATTCTGTAGGTTGTAAGGATGTGCTAATTCTATAGAAAAAAGCTCCCAGAATAATCACATCAAGCAAAAGACAGGAGCACTGCAGGCCTATATTCAAGCAGTTAGGAATTATGACAGTCTTCAGCCAGTATGTGTTTTTATGTCTCATCAGCGTGAGAGAAAACCAAGGAGTCTTCAGCATGAGGCAAGATATACACAATCACAATACCCATAACAAGAGGAGGATCGAAATACCCAGGTGTCGACTGACGGGAACGCGAGACAGCTTTCCAGTGGTTGCCCTAAAGATGTTCAACTCACTGCCTCAAGAAGTGCAATCCCTGCCGCTAGAAACATTTAGAAGGAGAGTAGCACAGGACCTGAATGAACGCCCATTGTACTCCACTGGTCAATTCTTTAATAGTGACCAAAGTGAATGGACAAACAAATATTGTTTCTATTAAGTATAAATGTCTAAATTTTGTGAATATTTTTTTAAATGTATTTATGTAATTAATCTTGACGCAGTTTGTCCAGTCATGACTGGTAAACGACACAGATCTAGTAATAAAGTAATATCTGACCAGATGGCAAGGAGAGCTGTGTCAGAGAGTAGATCGGCGCTGACCAGGGCACGTAGCCGTCTCCAGAGCTGGGAAGGTTTGTCATCGCCTAGTTGCTTGACGTGGAGCGCTTCCCATATTGTGCCTCAGTTGAGCGTGCAAGCCGACGTAGAACTGTCTTTTTGGCTAGAGTGTACCGGGTAGATGAGTCCGGGTTGTCGACCAGGTCAGCGATCGAGTCCTCCTGGTCGTGCAGGTGGGTGATGAGGCCCAGAAACCTGGTTGACTCGTCGAGTTTGTAATGGTCAAACACTTTGTACACAATTTTGAACCAGGTTGTTGCTCTGTCGGGATTAAACGGCGGCAGTGTCGGTAAGCATTGTAGAATGTTCGGAAGAACAAGTTGAGTTGAGTTCGTCGGGGCACTGCCTGAATCGAGCTGTTGTTGCTGTAGTGTTCCAGGAGAGTGTGCCTCCAGGGGATGTGGCAACGATGGCTGTTTGGGTGGCAGCGTGAAGGTGACACGTTGTGGTCGAGCGCGACCCGTCGCGACACGCAAGGTCGACGCGGGTGAGACACCGTAATTTGTCGATTGCGGTTGCGGAAGCTCAACATGTTGCGGGCGTGTTCTGACTGATGCGTCATTGAAGACTGACACGGATGAACCACTGAGATTTGCCGAGAGCGGTAGCAGAAGCTCGACTGGAGCCGGCGCAGGGGCGACAGGTGAGAAAAAGTTCAAAGTTTGAGAACGCGTGTTAGTCCGTGGGAAGCTCGACGTATGATCAGAGCCGGGGCCACCTGTGTTGCAGGGAGGCTGTGGAGGTGTGGGCTGTCCAGAAGCACAGTGTGGGAAATGATGTCGAACGTGGGATGGAATGTGTGAATATTCACTGTTCATAGTCACTCCACTCAAAACAGTGTGCGGATAAGGTGAATGTCGTGGCACAAGACACTGAGGCATAGCAGTGGGACGGGGGTGGAGATCAGGCACAGATAACAAGTTATTGTTCCTGTTGCAGGCCAAGGTATCGAAGTAGGAAGGCATGTGCTGATGCTGAACCGAGGCAGGCACAGGTGTGGTCGGATGCTGAGGAGGTTGACCTGTGAACGAAGCAGTTCCAGTCACGTGGCAGGTATCCGTGTGGTACTGCACGGATTTCGGCATGGCAAACCGTTGTCCTGGCGGTAGTAGGTTGCCCGACAAAGCATTTGCAGAAATCAACACTGGTCCCGCACTGCACGGAGATCCGTAAGAGGTAACTGCACAGTCGATGAGGGAGGGCACATGTGGCGGGAACAAAGGCATTTGATAGCTGGAGTCATGTGCCATCCTAACCTCACTTATTGTTGCAGGCTCGAAAAGTCTGGCGAAATCGGCGGAATCACCGAGTGAGGCATTGTGTTGCAGTCATGGCAGGTGTACATCTCCCGCAACACGATGCATGTCGATCACAAAATTTGGCGTTAGGCGCTGGGCCAAAGTCATTGTTCAAATGCTGTGTCGATGTAATACATGCGAAAATATCAGACGCGGAGGTCGTGGACACAGTAAAACGGCGAAAATGGAAGACGTTACAACTCGGGGTCACCAGTGATGGGAGTGTCCAGGATGGGTACACCAAACTACACCCATTTAGCAGTAGTTCGTTTATTAAACGTAAGACATACAAGGATCACAAAGAACTGATCTGAACATGGCGGAAGAGCCAAAGATAATGCTTAGAGTCCTAAGGTGGATGCATATCGATGTTGGTGTTGATTTCATCGGCGCCACAATCTACTGCTAAAGGCGTGTGATTATTGGTGCAACGTCATCGACGCCACAGCCTAATGGTAAGGCGACCATTCGTGATAAGCGGGAACCCATGTTTGAGTCCCAGTCCGGCAGAAATTTTCATTGTTCTCACTCTGTTATACAGCTGATGGTTGTCCCTATTATCAACTGCGAATACATTTCATGTAATTCAGAAAAAGTTATGAGACCAAAATCTGTGGTTCATACATCAAATTATTCCCACAAGATCTGTTAAAAGTTGGTAAGCATTGCACTGGCTTAAACTCTTATTCTTTGAGCTACATATTTCGAAAACTGACAAGTTTTTCAAGATTTCCCCTTGTCTTCCCTCTTCATGAACCAGTCCCCTTAAAGAAATAGCAAAATGGAGACACAGTATACTAGTTCTCCAGCCAGATTGGAACCAGCAACTAATTAAGCCTTTGTTTCAGACAGCAGCCACATGGCCACTGGGATAGTGAGCCATGACTCTGTTCTCTTCTCTGACACTGCCATAGTGATGGCTACATTAGATAATTAATACTTAAAGGGCGGGAATAGATGTACTTTATGCATGGAACTATTTTCGTGGGCTCAAGTCCATTAATTTGATAACTACATGTCATTCATGTTAAGTGGATGTCATTCAGTTTATTTAATGGAAATCATAAGAACATATCAAGTGAATTTAGCAAGATAACTTTGTGCCATTCTATGGTGTCATCCTAGGACTGCAGAGTTGCCATAAATATAATGTTGCCATCTGTATTAGTCATAGGAAGGATATATTTCCATTGTCTATGGATTTCTTGAATGGGAGCGCAGCTCATGTTTCAGAGATGTGGCCATTGAGCTAACCCAGGCCAAAATACCAAAAGTTAAAGCTGATGACTCTTTCTCTCATTCCTGTAACTAGGTATAAGTGTAATCATAGTTACTAATAATACTCAGATGCACTGAATGCTAGCTGAGCTTCATAAATCAATAGCTGTCACAATTACTACTGATTTTCATTCTTAAGTGTACTGCAAATTAAAAATCTCATTCACCTGATGCAGTTAATATTTTTTAGCTTCTTCAGTGGCTCTAGTGAAAGCATTATACATAGGTAACACATATTTTGATACTTATAGACTTAAGGGGACTTGTACATGAAGAACTGTCAAAAACTCGATTTTTAAATTTTTGTCTTCAAAAGTTCTGTTGTCTGAACGCCTGAAGATGGCAAGAAGTCGGCTTGCCAAAATATCACACCTTTTAGATGACGCTATCTGGCTGAATACCCAAGAAATTTTCAAGATAGTGTATGTCTTTCTTTTTTCTGGTATTATAATCATGAATGTCACTGTTGTTTTTAAACTGGTCCATGTTGTTCAGAACAAATTTCATTAGTGAGTAAATGTAGTGTGAGGCTGTTGTAAGAATTCCCAATTTTTAAAAAAGATGCCTACGAGATGTGCGACTATGAACCCCACGCATTATTCTAACCACTTTCTTTTGAGCAGTGAATACTTTTTCTCTAAATGTTGAGTTACCCCAAAATATTATTCCGTATGACATCAGAGAGTGAAAGTATGTAAAGTATGCTAGCTTACTAATTTCTATATCCTCAAAACTGGCAGTTATTCTGATTGCAAAAGTTGCTGAACCTAGTTGCTTTAGAAGACCCAAAATATGAACTTTCAAATTAAGATTCTCATCTATGTGTACACCCAAAAACTTAGTCTTTTCCAAAGACCTTATTTGTATCATTTTCAATTGGAGTTTCTTTTACCAGATTAATAATGATGCTTGTATCATCAGCAATCAGTGTCAGTTCAGCTTCCTGTTTCAGATAGGAATGGAGTTCGTTCACATATATCAAGAACAGAATGGGACCCATGATTGAACCCTGTGGAACACCTAATGTAATTTCACCCCAGTTAGATGAAGTGGCAAACTTTTTTAAATCACTTGACCCATATGGAAACTTTTTGCTTCCTGTTCTGTAGGTATGACTTAAACCACTCATATGCTATTCCATTTATACCATAGAACTGTAATTTCTGTAACATAATGTCAAGGTTCACACAGTCAAATGCTTTGGACAAATCACAGAAAATTCCTATTGGTGACATTTTACTATTTAAAGATTCTATTATGTGGACAGTGAAATTGTCTATTGCTGTCTCAGTGGAACAGCATTTTTGAAATCTGAACTGTGATTTACTAAGTATCCCATTACTGTTGAAATGGCTAACCACTCTTGTGTACATTACTTTCTCGAAGATTTTTGAAAATGCTGTAAGCAAGGATACTGGCTGATAATTATTAGCAGCATTAGCCAATTTAGGAAAAAAAATTTTTTTCCAAGCAATATTGATTAATTTTGCACTCTATTTCAAAATGTATTTATAAAATTGTAATTTTTATCACACATTTATTTTTTCATTTTTGTAAACAAAAATGCAGGACATCATAAACTTTAATCTTGAAAAACCGGAAATAATGAGCTAAAGTTGGCCCAGTTTATGGTTCTGCCTGAATTAATTACCATGTCCTGCATCCATTTGGCCACTAGGACCTCTCTTCTATCCTTGACAAGAGAAAGCAACTGACTCGTCATTTCCACTAGTTGTCAGTGGTCACTGAACTATTTTAAGATCTATGCATTTTAATTATTTGTCTCTGAACCTACAGTTTGTCTGGAATCTTGCTACACCCACTGGACTTTGTGATATTCTAGCCTCCTATTCCATCAAAAGGACTATTCTATAATGTATGTATGTATGTATGTATGTATGTATGTATGTATTGAACCGAGTACATAGAAACGAAGAAGAGTCTTCATCCCGCTGTAGCCTCCAGTGGTTCACAACCCCACAATAGGCCACAGCAGTCCACCCACCCACCTCACCACTGCCCCACACAAAACCCATGGTTATTGTGTGGTTCGACCCCCAGTGGACCTCCCTGGGAATGTCTCATACCAGACGCATGTAACCCCAAATGTTTGCATGGTAGAGTAATTGTTGTGTACGCATACGTGGAGACAGTGGTTGCACAGCAATTGCCAACATAGTGTAAATGAGGTGGAATAAGGGGAATTAGCCTGCATTTGCCGAGGTAGATAGAAAACCGTCTTAAAAACCATCCACAGGCTGGCCGGCTCACTGGACCTCGACACTAATCTGCCGGGCGGATTCATGCTGTGGACCGGCACACCTTCCCACTTGGGAAGCAGTGTGTTATGTTAGACTGCATGGCTAGCAGTGTGGGTTTCTATAATGTACTGCATTCTGATTTAAACTCAACTAACTCTTTCACCATATACATAAGAAAAGTTCTCATGGTGCCATAGACACCTTCACATCAAGTCCAGAACAGCTGATAAAAGTGGGGTTCCATCATTAATGGCTGTATACAAATGGAGACATCCTGCTTCAGTACCATCCTCAGACCCACAGATCATTCCATTGTTAAAATCAGAAACTGATTGCGACAAATTACTCTTCTGCCTATTCATTCCTATAGGCCAGTAAATTAAATTTTGCAAAATAAGTCTGTAGCATCCAACTATGCCTACTTCCACAAGATAAAGAATCAAGGTTGCCAGGGTACTTATGAGTAGTCATATATGCCACAAGAGAAAAACAGTCTGTAGCTCTGGGAGTGTGACCCAAAAGGAAAAAATTACCTGTATTTTGAACTTTTCATACTGGTACCTTATAAGTTAAGCACCAGATTCACAATGTCACGAAATATTATCTACCATATTCAGTTAATTCAGTGGAGCCAGCAGTTGAAATAACAGTAAACCATTCTAGTCTGTTTAAGACAACACATTCATGGCTTTCTGGTAATGTGTATTACTCATTCAACAGTAGGGTAACATACTCTAAGGTGAATTGCTGTGTCATCATGGTGATAAATCATCTGAAATGGTTGCATATTTGTACGTATGTAAACATTATCCTGTATCAGCTATTCTGATTGGGTGTTCTCTATTTTCTCTGACGATTAAATGAACAGCTAAGGTAAATGTGTATACTGGGTGTGGAAAACATGCTTCCTTTCTTCCAGACCCAGGATTTTAAAAAAAATTCTGTGTGTGCAGTTTGAGTCTGCATGATAAATTTTTCATAAAAATGTCAGGATAAAATCATAACAAGTGTTTTGTATTAATATATAATTTAATTATCCATTCCTTGAATATAATGGTTATATAGTGTAGTATAATGGTTACAGAATAGATAAACAACAAGTGAGGACTGTTGCTGACCACCTTATGCCTGATGGACTGACTACATGATCGATTTGCGATGTTTTTCCATTTCCTTTTCAGTGCTGCCATAGCTCTTGCATTTGCTTGTGACTGTACTTGTTAGGCTTTTTTGATTTTTTTGACACAAGCTTTCCTCTGATGTGTGTTTGCTATAATTCTGAGCATATTTACAAATCATATGAGATGACATCTTTCATTTTTTATAATTTTTGGTTTAATACCAATTTTCACTCATATTTTGGCGAATATTTTTATAGTCCCACTTTGGGTCCTTGTATTATTCTGAAAGCTCTTCATAGTGACACCTGAATCAATGTCTCAGTTAAATGTTTTTCCATGTTACACCAATTTATAGTTTTATGTAAAACTAGTAATTTGTGATTCCAAACTGTCATTGTTTTTAACAATGGTGCATACTGATTGATATGAGCTGCAGTTTTGCTTGGAATCAATAATCATTGTAAACTATACTACTCAGTTATTTGTTCACAGTAGATTTTCTGTCACTTATTTTCACTACTTTTGACATGAAAATGTCTTTTCACACATCAACTGAACATTCTTGAGTGACAAAAGACTATCATACTAGAATTGCTAATGACTATGAGACTGGAATTAGATTTTCACTCTGCAGGGGAGTGTGCACTGATATGAAACTTCCTGGCAGATTAAAACTGTATGCCGGGCCCAGACTCGAACTTGGGACCTTTGCCTTTTGCGGGCAAGTGCTCTACCAACTGAGCTACCCAAGCATGACTCACGTCCCATCCCTCCTACTTTCCAAACTTTACAGAAGCTCTCCTGCGAGGTACTGGCAGAAGTAAAGCTGTGGGGATGGGGCGTGAGTCGTGCTTGGGTAGCTCAGTTGGTAGAGCACTTGCCTGCGAAAGACA
Source organism: Schistocerca nitens (assembly GCF_023898315.1). Lineage (NCBI taxonomy): Eukaryota > Metazoa > Arthropoda > Insecta > Orthoptera > Acrididae > Schistocerca > Schistocerca nitens. The sequence continues at coordinate 972,736,171 of NC_064616.1, forward strand.
AAGGTCCCAAGTTTGAGTCTTGGCCTGGCACACAGTTTTAATCTGCCAGGAAGTTTCAACTACGAGACTTATAATGCACATACAAAGGTTGAGGCCAAATGGATAGGTAATGTCGGTACATATTTGTCTGCAATATCTGTTTTGCCTGTGTGGTCATCATACCAGTGTAGGCATATGTGTGTGTTTGCCACAAATTACACTGGTCCACAGTGGATTTTTTGCAGATACCAAAGTAGATTTTGATGACCTGAACATGAATATCATGATTAAAATTGTCTCCTAGCTCAGAGTTACAAGTAAGTTGGGACTTTATGTTTCATGTGTATTATTACCAGCCGGCCATGGTGACCGAGCGGTTCTAGGCGCTACAGTCTGCAGGTTCAAATCCTGCAATGGGCATGGATGTGTGTGCTGTCCTTAGGTTAGTTAGGTTTAATTAGTTCTGAGTTCTAGGGGACTGATGACCTCAGAAGTTAAGTCCCATAGTGCTCAGAGCCATTTGAACCAATTTTATTATTACCATAATCAATTGGATGTATTCATTAATTGAACTTGCCTAGTTTATTCACACCATTTCTTTGCCTGCCTCTTGTGAGTGGTGTCTGGAGCATTTCTCTGTAGCATCCAGCAGGAATGAGCCAACATAGCAGTCATGCACCATCCAGTGTACCGCTGTTCCACGAGAGAAATGTTCTGGCGGAACCATTCACCATGCTCATCACAATCTGAACCAAATGCACACATCAAGGAAGTGCATTTTCAGGGCCATGTTGCAGCCAGTGACATTATAAGCATGAATGAGTTCATCCACAAGGTACCTGTAATTTTTGCCTCTCCTGTTTCCGAAGAGCAATGTTGTCACATTACGAAAATAATGTCATACGTGCAGCTAACCAGAAGTTACAGTGGGCTCAAAGTATATATCCTCCAACAGTTGACATATCTGTGGACTAATGAATATCCCATACATGATCTTCTCTGTGCTGAGTCATGGAAACGCCTGACACAAATACTGAAATGCTGTTTCATTCCTGTGCATAGCCTTAACAAAAACTGTAATGAGTCCCAACTTAATGTGCAAAGATGGGAGAACAATTTAACTAGAGGTTCTTTGGCACTATTTCTACACCCAGAGCTGTTTGTGGAGGCCATTTTCTCTGTGGGTAGCATTTTTCTCTTATGTGACTGTCCCACTCACACAGGTTGCAACAATAATGAATGTAATCCTCTTACAAATTCAACTGCATTGAATGAGTTTGAAATCTCCATGTACCAGCCACTCATGCTTACTGTAATTAACAAAGTATTCAATAGATTTTAACATGGTATAATTTTCTTTAACTAAGGCAGCATATATGACAGGGATGGATGGCATTTCATTACTACATTGCAGCAGTACTATGTTCAGGCTTGTTTTTGAACCATCTATAAAGAGACTCCACCTGTCCGATTTGTATGTAATGTTCAGGTCGTCCAACAAACCATCAAAGTAATGGCACCTTCCATACTGAAATGACACTCAATTTTTTTCTGGCTCTTCCAAAACACAAATACACATATTGTGTCATCAAGGAGATTCCACTGCTACAGCCATGAGGCCAAAAGTATAGCTTTACACTTCGGTAGAACTAAATTCTTAATCACATAGCTGAGTTCACACTGTGTGATTGTGTCTTGCTCTCCAGATGTCAAAGTTGGTGTAAATGTAGCGTCAGTGTCACTGGTGGACAACTGCACTTTATTGGTTGTATGTGTTGGTTCAGTGTCATTGCTATCAATACTTGAGGGTGTTACATCTGGGGGAACAGGAACTGACAGAGCCACAGAAAAATAGCAGATATGATATCAGGGAATGGAAAATTCCTCTTCCTCTTGGTATTAACTCTTTTCCTCAAGGGTCATACATACAAAAATAGCAATCCAATGCATTGTTAGTGGGGTCACACCTAATAGCAGGCACACCAAACTTCATGGAGGTGTTTTTACCGTGCATCCAAGCATTCAGTGCAGATGAACATGAGGTATATACATGCATGGAGCCTAAAATTTATCTTGACCTCCAACTCAACACTGAAACACAAGGCATATGGTTGTTTCACTGCTTCAGTCAATTTTCACCTTCTTGAACCACAAATAACATCTGCACTTATGTAACAAAAGTTACCTGGTTTGTTACTGCAAGTGCGGGGCATTTTTGTGCAAGCATAAATGTGCACAATGACACAATTCTTCAATTGCAACACTTCACCTCACATACATTCACTGCTAACTGCCATGGCACTTGTTCCGGTAACAGCAAAAGACAAGTGACAATAACAATCACATTTGTTTTCTATATTTGATAATTCTCATGCAACTTCATGATGCACACATGAATCATGATGTAAAGCAGCGTTGCCACATGGTACTGAAGCACTCATCTCACTCACTTATGGCAGAGTGTCCCTTGACACAATGCCTTTGCATTTAGCTCTCATAATGTCCCATAAGTGTGACTGTGCAACATAAACATCTTATTTAATATCATCCTAGGAGACAATTTTAACCTTGATATTCTTGTTTAGCACATATAAATCTATAAATTACAGCTACTTTCATTTCTGTAAAAGGAAAAAGTGAACATTTTTGGACCAGTGTTAGCAGCAGCTGGTTAGCCTCCCCACATTGCAACACCAACAGCCCATTGGCACCTTTACCCATCTGTGCATCATATAATGAGGCCTAAAGCTGTATTTCATTGAGACCTCTACATATTACAGTCAGTCTCAAAGAGGATGCGAGTCACATGTATTAGGAGTAATTTCATCATCCAGGATCAAATCAAAGTGGAAAACTTAATGAAGCAATACATTTTGTTTTGGTACTGAAATATTTATATTGTTCCTTCCCCATATCATCAAAATCTGTAGCCTTACCATTTTTCAATTTCTTAATGAATTTTTAGGTTTTCAAAGTGATATCAGTAGGATATCAGGACCAGTTAAAATCCTGACAATGGTCTTTCCCAAAGTCACTCATGTGCAATTGTGTATGATACATTCAAGGTCAAGATATAACCTGATACCTGTCACATGTTCTTCAAAAATCACCCACGCCTGTAGGACAATGTTGTGACATAAAAATAATGGGACAATTAAGGTCACATATTCACTGTACCAATTCTGGCTCAGATCTTGTGGCGTAGAGCGCCATAAATATCGATATTTGTTCTGTGCGTAAATGTGCTATCTTTGAGGAGAGGGCTTTGGGGCAGGATGTTCGACGCTAATGGCAGTTAGCCTCCGGACTTGTATCTGTGTAGAAGCTAAGTGAGAATAAATCTGCATATGAGAGAATTCTAGTTGTTTACCGCCCGAAGGTTATTTACGCGCCTACCAGGTCGGGTTTCTCCGCGATTGCGAGGGCCTTTGTTCAGTTCCAGACAATGGCCTTTCAGCATTCACCGCCGTGCGGATTCCAGCAACATCTCCCCAGCACTCCTGCCGTCGTAGTTGACATGCCGCAAGAATCTTCGGAATCCTTCAGCCAGAACATGCAGTGGAATTCATCGAGTGCCGCCAGTTTCTTCCAACCGCCAACGGTTGTGGACTCTGGCTTTGTTAGCCTGGACCTTCCCACGTGTTCTCCACAGACTGTTGGTCGGAACATTTCTACTCCTGTGTCGAACACACAATTCAATACAGTTCGTGGCGTCGAGCGAGGTTTTGCTACTTTGGAAAATCCAGTAGTAAATTCAAACTCGATTCAGCTCCCGCCACGTGTGTATACTTCCGCGCTGGCTAGTCAACAGGTGTTCAATGCTCGCCAAACAGCAAATATCACACCGAGTGTGCATCCTAGTGGACGTGTGTGTGATCCTTATGTTGCTTCTAATCAGGTCAACAATTCTGTGCTGGACAGTAATTACTCCGACATCTACAACCAGCCCCACCACTCACGGTCGAGTGAATACTGTGTGCATAACGGACATTCACTGGCGTACTTAAGCACTTGTGGCTTCTCTCCGAGCTACCACGTCAATGAGAATGCACATTTTGACTACGATCCTCACACCGTTCGAGCGTCCGTCGCTTCTCAGCCGCCGCCTCCCCCCCCCCCCCCCCCCCCGGCGTCAAGTGAATTTCGCGATTCCCGCATTACGGGACGCCAATAATTCGGACTCGCAATCTTCTGCATGCTCTACTTCCGTCCGAAGTAATAGACGCACCTCCGCAGTGACTGCAGTGCCGAATCTGCCGAAATTACCAGACTTCAAACCCGCTCACCTGGAGTTCTGGTTTAACCTGGTTGAGCAAACATTCAATGTCTGTGCATTGGACGACGACGCACGCTTCGTCTGCCTCATGAACCATCTTCACGACCGCGTCGATTTAATTTACGATCTGGTCAAAGCACCCCCCCCCCCCCCCCTAGCAGGGATGTATGCTGTGGCGAAACAGACGATACTGGAGCGCGTCTCAAAAACCAGGAGAGAAAATGTGCGACAGCTCATCTACGAAGAGCGTCTCGGCGACAGGTCTCCGTCCCAGCTGGGGCGGTGCATCCGTCTTCTCGTCGATGAGCAAGATATGCCTGATGACACGTTCGCAGAAATCTGGACTGAAAAGCTGCCTTTGCCTGTCCAGACTGCAATCCCTGCTTATGAAGATAGGCCAGTAAATGAACGTTTACTCGCCGCCGACAGAGCATACTCCGCCAGGCAACGTGAGCTCCGTGCACTGCATTCTGGACGTGACCGCACTAAGACGCGTTCTGACGCCACGCCCTTGTCTGATGCTGCCAATAACAAATTTGTTAAACTAGCCGCCCTGCCTGCACCTTCAACTCCCCGCAACGACAGTGCATCGGCCTCTGTGGAAGACTTGGGGCACATACTCCGTCACCTAGCAACTACCCCCAGGAGCACAGGCCCGCCCAACCTTACTGTTTCTTCCACGCGAGATTCGGGGAGCAAGCTCGCAAATGCCAGTCACCGTGTTCTTACCCAAACTCCAACCGCAGGTAGGCTACGGTGCCACCTCCTGCGATGTAAACAACGGGCACCATCCCACGTTGCACTCCGTTTCGGACAATAACAGTAAGTGTGGTCGAGCCCACGCCGCCTCAAGCCGGAATTTATGAAAATTGCAAAAGAACAATTGGATGATCTGTTACAAAAGGGAATAATTGAACCTTCTTCCGGTTCCTGGGCTAGTCCTATCCTGTTTGACCAAAAGAAAGACGGTACTTGGCTTATGGTCGGAGACTATAGGCGATTAAATGCCCGCACCATCATTGATAAATATCCGGTTCCTCACATTGCAGACTTCAATCATGCGCTCGCAGGTGCAAAGTACTTCTCTGTTTTGGACTGTAAGCACGCATTTCATCAGATTCCTATGGCTCCGGAGGACATTGAAAAGACTGTCATAACCACTCCCTTCGGGCTGTTCCAATACAAATTTATGCCGTTTGGGTTGAAAAACGCCCCCCAACGTGGCAGCGTTTCATCAATCAAACTTTATCCCATCTAGACTTTTGTTTGGTATACATGGACGACATATTGGTTTTTGCTTCTACTTTAGAACAGAGTGAGGAGCGTGTTCAAGTCGTGACGGATATTTTAGCAGCCGCTGGTATTGAACTGAACAATAAAAAGACTCAATTGCACTAGTCATCCGTCACATTCCTAAGTTATGTTGTGTCATCGGACGGTCTGACACCACCACAGGACAAGATCAAGCCTGTTCTCGAGATGCTACGCCCTCAGACATATAGGGAATTACGCAGGTTCATTGGAACAGTTAATTATTACCGGAAACATTTGCCAGCCGCTTCTGCAGTGCAGGCTCCTCTCACAGATGCTCTCGCTGGCCCACAAACTTCTGGCACCTGCCAGGTACCATGGACACCAGACATGGACAAGGCATTTAATGAACTCAAACAGCTGTTGGCCTCCGCTGTCACTATTGCTCACCCACGGGCGGACGCCACAATGTTTATCACTACTGACGCTAGTGACAATGCTATCGGCGCAGTACTGAGTCGGACATACAACGATGTTACGACCCCCCTGCAGTTTTTCTCAAAAAAGCTAAACAACGCGCAGAAGAAATACTCAGCATTCGACAGAGAATTACTTGCAGTTTACGAGGCCATAAGACACTTCAGAACTGATGTTGAGGGATGAGATTTCTATGTGCTCACTGATCACAAGCCGTTGGTTCCTGCCATAAAAAATCCTGCGGCTGATCTGCCCCCACGACGCTTTCGTCACATCGATTACATCTTGAAATTTACAAATGAAATTCGCTACATCCGAGGAGCGGACAATGTGGTCGCTAATTTTCTCTCTCGTGTTGGTGCTGTCACAACCTTAATTGACTCAACAGACTTACCTTGGTTGCAATCGGCAGACCCCGATACCATGCAGTTAATTTCAGACCACAGCTCCTCTCTCCAACCGGTACGCTCTACTTTCCCTGGCATATCTGACTTAGTGTGGTGTGGTGAATCGACTGGTACGTTGCGGCCATTCATTCCTAAGCCCCTTCAACGCCAGGTATTTGACAAACTACACACATTAGCACACCCCGGTGTCAAAGCTTCCACCCGTCTGGTAACTGAACAGTATGTCTGGAGAGACATGCGCCGTGACTGTCAGTCTTGGGCAAGGGCATGCATGGTGTGTCAACAGAACAAAGTTTCCAGGCACACTTCCCCACCCTTTGGCTGTTTTGCCCAACCGCCAGGCCAGTTTCACCATGTTCATGTCGACCTCGTAGGCCCATTGCCCCCCTCCGAGGGTTTCCGTTACTTGTTTACAGCTATTGACAGGATGACTCGGTGGGCAGAGGCTGTGCCTATTCCGAACATTACCTCCGAGACAGTAAGTCGAGCATTCTTAGATTCGTGGATCTCTAGATTTGGCTCACCTGTTTACCTCACCACTGACCAGGGGTGACAATTCGAGTCTTCAGTTTTCTCTGACTTATGTAAAATGTGTGGTATTGTCAAGACTCATACTTCTGCATACCACCCCCAAAGCAATGGGCTTGTCGAGTGATGGCATCGCACCTTAAAGTCTGCCCTGCGTTGCCATGACTCACTATGGACAGAGGCACTGCCCTTTGTGCTCCTTGGTCTTCGTGCGACTTTCAAGGAAGACCTCAAGGGTTCCGTAGCCGAGTTTGTGTATGACCAACCTCTGGTTTTGCCTGGAGAATTAGTCACTCTGTCCCCACTTCCACAGCCCTCTGAACTCCCTTCACTTCTCGAGTGGGTGCGTTTGCACTCCAGCAAAATTCAGCCGCCACCTCCGGCTGCTCATACACCTCCGCGTGTGTACGTACCGCGCACGCTAGACTCTTGTGAGTACGTGTTTCTCAGAGATGACTCAGTCAAAGCCCCGCTTCAGTCGCCCTACACAAGGTCGTCAAACGCTTTGAAAATAACATGGATCTCCTCATAAAAGACTCTGTAACCACGGTCTCACTCAACCGAGTGAAACCAGCTTTCATTGAGCCTCAGGTGAACCTCCCTGATTCTCCCCTATTTCTCCCACTCCTGCTTCGAGCGGCCATCCATCTTCCCACACCATGCATTTGGGTATTGATTCTCGACAGCGTGCTTCTCTGCCGAGCACTGCTCCTTCTCCGCGTTCATCTAATTCAAGTGGCCAATCTTTTCGGGGCTTCACTCCTCGCAGCCCTCGCAGTTGAACTGCCAACCACTCGGATTCTACCATTGTGTTACCATCTTCGTGTGACAGCTCTTTGTCACGCCGTTCAATCCACGCTGGCTCCTCGTTGCCTTCGGTCACGCTCCATCGTCTGTCAGCTGATCGCCCGAGATTGTCTCCTGCGCAGTCCAGTGCACCTGCCACCCACCTCTTAGCAGATGCTTCCCCCTGCCATGGCTTTCCCACACCTCCCTGCCTCCCTACCATTGCTCGTACAGGTGCCATCCAAGAATTTACAACACATGTGCACCCTGATGACATACATAAATTATCTGTTGTCATAGATGGCGATACAGTGTGTGTGGTACTCGCGTGTGACAATACTGAGGGAGGAAGTGCAGAATCTCGTGTGGTGCGCCGCTTTAAATTGAGCAGAAGTGCTGCGTGTGGCAATTTGTGTGCCTTTGTTAGGCCTTCTGGCAAGGTGATTCTACGTCTGCCGGCTGACGAAGTGCTACACCTCCACTCCAGGACGGGATGTCGTCTTCAGCCGCCGGCGTCGCTTGCTGACTTCACCGTCGACGTACCGGGTTTCACCCCCCGGTCTCCTACCAGTCGACCGCTTCCGCCTGACGCAGAAGAACTGTGCATTACCTTCCTAACTTCTCACCCCCCCCCCCCCCATTCACAGGGACATACTCCATACTGGGCGGGGGGAGGGGGCTATGTGGTGTAGAGCGCCATAAATATCGATATTTGTTCTGTGCGCAAGTGTGCTATCTTTGAGGAGAGGGCTTTGGGGCAGGATGTTGGACGCTAACGGCAGTTAGCCTCCGGACTTGTATCTGTGTAGGAGCTAAGTGAGAATAAATCTGTATATGAGAGAATTCTAGTTGTTTACCTACAACTATACCATATTCCCTCAATCTAAAACAAGGCCACTCTCCCCCAATTGATCTAGGCTGATAGGAATACTTAAGAACGGTGGGAAATCAAGTCCTCCTCCCCTTTTATTTCTGTAGATCCGCTGTGTGAGCCTTGTGATTTTTGGTCAGCTAACCACAGTGAAAGGAATGGCTACCAGGTTTCTTAAAAATAACTTTTCTTTGCCATCAACTTTTTGCAATGCATATAATTTTTATTAACAGTTTTTTAGTACAGAGAGATGCTTTAATATAAAACTTAAATTTATATATACACACAAATTATTGTTGTGGGGTTTCAATGTAAATTTTCTGAAAGAGTCTGGTAGATAGAATGAGCTTGAAGTATTAATTGCTTCTTTCAATTTGACATCAGTTATTTAATTTGTTTTTACTACTTGGGTAGAAGAGGAAAGCAGCACACTGATAGATAATGTTTTTATATAACAAGGTAATTTTAACCAAATAAAATATTTTCCTGTTAAGAATAGTCTTTCTGATCATGATGCACAGCTAGTTACAGTATCTGATGTAGCTCCATACTGTAATGCAAAACAGTTCTTGAAAATAGTGCATTCAATTAATGATTTAACAGATGCAAATTTTAGGTAAAGCATGCAACAGTTAGACTGGGATGAGGTTACAGAAACCTGATGCTAATTTAAAATTTAACCTGTTTCATGATATGGTTGTGACTATATGTGAAAATAGTTTCCCTCAGATAAGACATGGCTAACTAAAGGGGTAAAAAAATATTGTAAACAGGAAAGGGAACTTTATCTTATAGCTAGAAGGAATAATTATTCAGAAAGACTGAAAAATTTTAAAAACTACTGCACTGTATTAAGAAAAGTTATTAAAAAGTCCAGAAGTATGTGCATTATGTCTGAGATTAGCATGTTTGATAGTAAAATTAAAACAGTTTGAAATATTCTTAAAAGGTGAACAGGGCAAACAAGAGCATTGGAAGACTGTATTTTGATCAAACTCAATGAAAAGTTTGTTAATAAATGTCAGAAGTAGAAAATATTTTAATTATCTTTTTTAAGTGCTGTAGAGAAAATAGAATCCAGCTGTTCATAAGAAATTGCATGGCTGTATTGGAAGAGGCAATACCTATACAATTTGATAAAACTGAAATTCAACCTACCTCTCCTAGTGAAATTACAAAAGTAATAAATTCACTCAAAAGTAAACGCTCACACGGAGTTAGTGGCATTTCTAATAGAGTACTTAAAGCTTGTTCCCAACAGATATGGTGATTATGATTCTCATCTACATATGTAGCAGCTAACTGAAACAGGGCACTTTTCTGGATAGACTGAAATATGCCACTGTTAAACAATTGCATAAAAGGACAGGTCTGATGCTAACAGTTACCACCCAATCTCACTTCTCACAGCTTTATCGAAAATTCTTTAAAATAATGTATTCAAGACTAGCTTCACATATCTGTGAAAATGAAGTACTAACAAATAATGTCAGTTTAGTCTCACAAAGGCTTTTGACAGAATATGCTATATATGCTTTCACTGATCAAATATTAAATGCTCTGAATCCAAATGGTATTTTTTGTGGTTTCTCAAAGGTTTTTGACTGTGTGTATCATGAGATTCTTCTAGATAAGTTCAAGTATTGTGGTATGAGTGGGACAGTGCACAAATGGTTAAATTCATATTTAACTGGAAGAATCTAGAAGGTTGAAATTAACAGTACAGTTACTCTACAAAAATCAGCAGCATTCTCTAACTGGGGAGGTATCAAGAATTGTTCTTAATATACAGTGAAGAGGCAAAGAAACTAGTACACCTGCCTAATATCGTGTAGCCCCCATGGGCTTGCAGAAGTGCCCCACCATCATGTGGCATGGACTCGACTAATGTCTGATGTAGTGCTGGAGAAAATTGACACCATGAATACTGCAGGGCTGTCCATAAATCCCTAAGTGTACGAGGGGGTGGAGATCTCTTCTGAGCAGACATGTTGCAAGGCATCTCAGATATTTTCAATAATGTTGATGTTGGGGGAGTCTGGTGGCCAGCAGAAGTGTTTAAACTCAGAAGAGTGTTCCTGAAGTCACTCTGTAGCAATACTGGACATGTGGGGTGTAGCATTGTCCTCCTGGAATTGCCCAAGTCTGCCGGAATGCACAATAGACATAAATGGATGCAGGTGATCAGAGAGGATGCTTTGTACATGTCACCTGCCAGAGCTGTATCTAGATGTATCAGGGGTCCCATACCACTCCAACTACATATGCCCCACACCATTACAGATCCTCCACGAGCTTTAACAGTCCCCTGCCAATATGTAGGGCCCATGGATTCATGAGGTTGTGTACATACCCGTAAACATCCATCCCCTCAATACAATTTGAAATAAGACTCGTCTGATCAGGCAACATGTTTCCAGTTATCAACAACCCAGTGTCGGTGTTGATGGGCCCAGGTGAGGTGTAAAGCTTTGGGCTGTGCAGTCATCAATGGTACACAAATGGGCCATTGGCTCCAAAAGCTCATGTCAATGATGTTCCATTTAATGGTTCACATGCTGATATTTATTGATCACCCAGCATTGAAATCTGCAGCAATTGGTGGAAGGGTAGCACACCTGTGATGTCAAATGATTCTCTTCAGTCATCATTGTTACTGTTCTTCCAGGACTTTTTTCCGGCCACAATGATGATTATAGAGCAGGGTGAAGGTCTGTTGTGTTTTCTGATGAAACCTGGTTCTGCCTCAGTGTCAGTGATATCCTTGTGTTGTTTGGAAGGAGGCCAGCTAAGGGCCTGCAACCAACCTGTCTGCATGCGAGACACACTGAATCTACACCTGAAGCTATGGTCTGGGCTATGATTTTGCATGGCAACAGACGCACTCTCTTAGTTAACCTATGCATCCTGACTGCAAATTTGTACGTCAGTCTGGTGGTTCAACCAGTTATGCTGCCATTCATGAATAGCATACTAAGCTGTGTTTCGCAACAGGATAATGCTTGTCCACATACCGTTCTTGTAACCCAATATGATCCACAGTGTACTGACATGTTGCCTTGTTATGCTAAATCACTAGATCTGTCTCTAATTGAGCACATATGGGACACCATTGGACAACAAATCCACCATAATCCACGAATGGCACTAAGTGACCTTGTATTGACCAAACAAGTGCCACAGGCATGGAACTCCATCCCACAAGCTGACATGTGGCACCTGTGCAACACAATGCATGTACATTTGAATTCTTGCATTTAACCTTCTGGTGGTTACACTGGTTTTAATGTACCAGCATGTCACATTTTCAATGACTTATCTCGCACTTACATTAACCTGTGATCTTGTAATGTTAATCACTTAAATATGTTTGGTAGACAAATGTATTCCAGAAATATCATTACTTACATTAATTATTTCTTGATGTCGCAATTTCTTTTTTGTCATAGTATTTATAGTTCACTTCTGTACATACACATACATCCACAAAGCTATGACAGACATTATCATGACACAACAGACTGACTTGCTGTTGCAATGCAGTATGCAACTCATGGCCCTCTGACTAAAAGATTACTTGCTGCACCATATGAGGATGTTCGTCATCAGAAAACAAACACTACTTACTATCACTGATCGTTAGCCACCATGAGGCGGCATGATGAACACCCTCAGCCCTTCTCTGGGTGGCATCTGCATCTACACGGTATGTGTGCATCTTCGATCTGAGCCCTACAAACTCCACACTCTGCGAGTCATTTACCTCATGTCTCAGCAGTCTGATAACTCTCTTGTTCTGAGGTATTATTCTGTAAGGTTTATCAGTCGCAACTCCAGATGTGTTGAACTCCTCACCATTGCACCTAAATTCTTCATATGGACCATAGTCTGTTAGCCAGTAGATCAAACTGTCTGTAAGTTGACACCAGCGAAGTCTACAAACAAGCCATGGATTACTCAAGGAAATGGGGTATCTTGTAAATAAAAAGAAAACTGTATCTGTCAATCTGAAACAGTTCTGATGTTGATGCTATAGCACATTACAAGAAATACTGCAAAATATTAAAGACTGTAATACGGACATCAAAGCAAATATATTATAAGGAAAAGATAGCCATATCAGATAACAAAATAAAGACAATATGGGATACAGTGAAGGAGGAGACCGGTAGAACCAGACATGAAGAGGGACAAATAGCATTAAGAGTAAATGATACATTGAAGACAGACGTGTATAGTGTTGCAGAACTTTTTAAAAAACATTTTATAACTGTTACTGGCAAGATGGGGTTGTCAGGTTCTGTAGATGCTGCTATGGAATACCTCAGACCACACATTTGAAGTAACTTCCATAATATGAATTTGAGCATCACTACCCCAGCAAAAATAATATCCATCATAAAATCTTTAAAATCAAAAACATCTAGTGGGTATGATGAAATATCAACACAGTTAATTAAAGAACGTGATTCTGAGTTAAGTAACATATTAAGCTATCTGTGTAACCAGTCATTTATCAGTGGAATATTTCCTGAATGGTGGAAATACGCTGAAGTTCAGCCACTGTTTAAGAAGGGAGATAAAGAAATAAAATCAAATATCCGTTCAATTTCATTTTTGCCAGAATTCTCAAAAATTTTAGAAGAAGTAATGTACAATCGGCTTTATAACCATCGTATCTCAAATAACATACTGTCAAAGTCACATTTCGGATTTCTAATGGATTCTGATATTGAGAAAGCTGTCTACACTTCAGTGAAAATGTGCTTAATTCATTAGATAAAAAATTGCATGCAACTGGTATATTTTGTGATTTGTCAAAGGCATTTGACTGTGTAAATCACAATATCCTTTTAAGTAAATTAGAATATTACAGTGTAACAGGAAATGCTACAAAATGGTTCAAATCTTATATCTCTGGCAGGAAAGAAAGGGTGTTATTAAGAAAGAGACATGTATCAAGCTATCAAGCATCATTCAACTGGGAACTAATTACATGTGGGGTCCCACAAGGTTCCATTTTAGGGCCCTTATTTTTTCTTGTGTATATCAATGACCTTTCATCAGTAACATTACCAGAAGCCAAGTTCGTTTTGTTTGCCGATGACAGAAACATTGCAATAAATAGCAAATCACGTGTAGTGTTAGAAAGGTCAGCTAATAAAATATTTATCGACATTAATCACTGGTTCCTAGTCAATTCTTTGTCATTAAACCTTGAAAAACCACACTACATGCAGTTCAGAACTTATAAGGGGTGTCCTGCGAGTATATACCTAACATACGATGACAAGCAGATAGAAGAAGTGGACAGTGTTAAATTCTTGGGATTACAGCTTGATAATAAATTCAACTGGGAGGAGCACACCACAGAACTGCTGAAGTGTCTTAACAAATCTCTATTTGCAATGCGAATTGTGTCAGACATAGGGGATATATAAATGAGAAAGCTGGCATACTATGCTTACTTTCATTCCATAATGTCACATGGGATTATTTTTTGGGGCAATTCATCAAGCAGGGCTAAAGTTTTCCGTGCACAAAAATGTGCAGTAAGAGTTATATGTGGTGTGAACTCAAGAACATCCTGCAGAAGCCTGTTTAGGGAAGTAGCGATACTAACTACTGCTTCCCAATATATTTATTCCTTACTGAAATTTGTCATTAAAAATATATCACTTTTTCAAATCAACAACTCAATTCATGGAATCAATACTAGAAATAAGAATAATCTTCACAAGGATTTAAAGTCACTTAGTCTTGTACAAAAAAGTGTGCATTATTCAGGAACACACATTTTCAATAACTTGCCAGCAACCATAAAAAGCTTAACAACCAATGAAATTCAGTTTAAAAGAAGCCTAAAGGATTTATTGGTGGCCAACTCCTTCTACTCCATTGATGAATTTCTCAGTTGAACCAACTGATTTATATATATAAGTTCAATATAACTTCTGCACAATTTCCGTGCAGTAATATGTTCATTGTAAATAAGTGTGTGTGTGTTCATTGTAAATAAGTATTTAGTAGCTGTATTACACGTTTATTACCTTATAAATAAATAAATAAAAACTTTTTTTATTTTAAATTCAGTGCATTAGTATCTGTAAAATGATTCTTTCATACTGCGTTCATTAAAAAATGACGACCATGCCACTTGCTACCTGTGGAATTGTACATTAGCTTATTTGTTTGAGTTGTAAATATTGTCATGTATTGTAGTTTTTCTGGCGTGTTCTACATCCTGGAGGACCTCCTCACTGGGGATCAATTGGAATGAAAGTAAATCTAACTTAATCTAATCTAATCTGGTTTCATAGACATGTAATAGAACCGGAACAGGTGACGTTTGGAGAGGTCAAGAACACACACAGTGATACAGACAGTCTTCATGAACTCTACTGAAACCTTAGCCATCTCCACAGTGACTAGTCCTTCACTGAAGATTGTGACCCACTTAAAATTTGGCCTGGGGAAGTAATCTCGTGCACCATAATGCCCATACCACCGGTAAACTAAATCAATATCGCGACAGTTTCTAACATTCTCTATTCTTTTGCCGAAAACTGAATTATTCATTAATTTCTAAAACCTTTTTCGAAATAACATGTTATGAGAGTCCCCTGATCAGTGTTTAAATCAATATATTCCTTCAACCAGGGACGCTGTTTGAAGGAAATGCTGTGGGTGATTCTAAGAAGTTGCAATCCTAATATGAGACACTGGTGCAATCTTAGGTAGTGCAGAATGTATCGGTCGTTCTGAAAGTAATGCCTCCTATTTTTATTCACGGAAACCACAGGAGATACATAAATCGCAACAGCACAGCTGAACAGAGTAATATTTCAGCTGCAGACTGTCATTTTTGCACACAGTCACCACCATTCTTTATGCACTTTTGGCAACAATGAACCAGCGTCTGCATGCCGCATTTGTAAAAATTGGAACCAGCTGAGGCTAACCACTTCCTTACGGCTCTGAGAAGAGCATCCGAGCCTTGAAAATGTTCTTCAGGTAGTCCATCTTTCAGAAGTCCAAAGGGATGGAAGTCTCAATGTGCTAAATCAGGACTATACAGTGGATGTGGTAAGACAGCCCAGTCGAATTTTACAGTGAGTTGCATGGTCGCAAAACTGGTGTGAGGCTTGGCGTTATCATGTTGAAGGTGAAAGTTGGCCTTTTTCTCTGGTTTTACCCTGGAAATTCGGGCTTTCAGCTTAGTCAGTGTTGCCTTGTAGCGTGCTGAATTGACAGTTTCTCCAGTCTCCAGGACATCCAAAAGAACCACACCCTGGATATCCCAGAAGACTGTGCACATCACTTTGCCTGCAGACAGCTGTGTCTTGATTTTCTCCTTTGATGGAGAATTCACATGTCGCCATTCCTTGGACTATCTTTTGGATTCCGGCTCGTAGTGGTGACACTATGTTTCATCTCCGGTGACGATGATATTCAGAAAATTGTCACCTTCAGCTTCATATTGGTCCAGAATGGCCCGAAAAAATTTCCATTTGATGAGTTTTTTGTTCTTCTGTAACCATCTGCGAGACCCATCTCACGCAGACTTTGCGATAGCCAAGATGTTACAACATTGTTTCCAAGGCATTACAGCCGACATTCAGCTTTGCACACAAGTCTGTGAGCGTTATCCTCCGATCCGCAAGGATGAGTTGATCAAGACGCTCTTCATTGCGAGGGATGACAGCTGTGCAGGGTCGACGGGGCTGTGGCTTGTCATACACACTCTTTTTACTACCTTGAAAGTGCCGTAACCAACACCTCACACTGCTCACACCTATTGTATCGTCTCCATCCACCTTTAGCAAGCGTCGATGGATTTCAATCGGAGCAGTTTCTTCAGCAGTGAGGACCATGCGCGTCCATATCAGACTCCAGTTTGGAATACTCATCTGCTAGCGCCAACTATCGCAGAACAACGGAACTACCTGCAAATGAAAGAGGAAGATTCAACCATTAGCACTACACCAACGACATCAGTCGCGGACATCCAAAGTCATCACAAAAAATAGGAGGCATTACTTTCGGAATGACCCTTGTATGATCCAAGCGGTGGAATGTATAGATTAACTGCACAGGTATAGGAGACTGTCTGTAGTACTTTGGTGCATATGTTTAACAATTAATCCGAATGGACGTGCTACACAGTCATCTATCTATCAGTCTACGCTTGCATATAGCAGTGATGTCTTAGTCGAGAAATTCGTATAATCTCCGATAGTTGTGCGAGTAAATATACGTTGGAAACGTGGAGCATAAGGTATGAATGTACTAACACAAATTCAACTGACAAGCTCAAAATTGGCCATCCGGAAAAGAACACTGTGGAAGTATGAAAGATACGAAGAAACGGTCAGCCGCTCCCAGTCGTTAAGTGTGACAGGTTTGTTAAATAGAGGGGGGAGGGTAAGATGTCTGAGGGTGAGGCGATGTTTTTGTAGAAGTTAGCTAGACCCTCCAAGTTACTGTTTCTACAAAAAGTGTGTTAATTCCTCCTGATCTGGCATACGCTGATTATCGTGCAGAAATGTGCATAACATAAATAAAAGACACGAGGGGTTTTTAATTGTAATTAAACGCTTTATTCCTCGATAAATATGTGATAACGTCGATGTGGGGGGCGGGTTTTGCTACTGGGCCGTGTGAAACGATAGTCAGCTGTTGTATGGACGTACCATGGGTGGACTATGTCTGGTCGTAAGGGACACAGTTGTGTTTTTTAATAGGTCACTTATAAAAGGTAAGCTGACATTAAATACAACTGCTTCAATGAATTTTCTGTCGCAGAACAGCGAACCCAAGCAGAGGCATCTATAGTTGGTAGCAGGAGACGCAGGTCTGTGGTATACCACAGTATTTGTAAAACAGGATCTGCCAGAGTGTGCAAATAAATCCTTTTAAATTATAGCTTGTTGTTGCCAAACGTAAAATGATAGTGTCTCTTCCGACATGTGAACAGATAGCGTGAAAGGCTGTATTCTGTAAAGTTACTTCATGCGTCTCAAATCTTTGTAATAACCACGTGTACGACAATTTACTTACATATACTGATCTGAATGTCAGAGACGCTCTCAAATCATGCTGTAATTTTGCCCATCAGCCTGAAAGAAATCAGTTAAGATACATGTTTCATTAGACAGTACTTTTTTCCTTAGGTGTTTAATGTTCTGACTTTTTCTGTACTCTGATGAAAATTTCGAAATAAAGAGTATATTCTGCAGTGATTGGTAGTTTTCAGAGCAACATAGTGGAAGTTTTTTATATAGAAGATCTGACATAAGTTAATACATCCGTCAGATGTATAACTATAGAGTTCCAGCCTCTGCAGTTTACTCATCTGTATTCGACAGCAATGCTGTAGTTTTTTCAATTTGTTGGACGTCACAAAATAACAGGAGGTGGGGAGTGGAAGAGAGATGTGAATTGTATTCTGGGGTCGAACGTAAAGATGACTGTATAGGTCCTGTTCTGTACTGAAACTTCAGTTTTCTGAAATGAGTGTAATACCCTCGTACATGAGGAATGCTAGTAATATATTTACGAGGTTTCTGCACCAAAAACACATTTTTTAAAAACTCTCTAATATAAAACAAAAATTTTAGGTTTATTTTTTCCTCCATCTAAAAATTTATCTATATCGATAACGAAATTTTAATTTAATTAAAAAAATGAATTTATTCAATTAAAATTTAATGTTCAAAACAGTTAATTTAAAAATACAAATTTTCTAAAATTTATTCAAACGCTATAACGTGAACTGATTTATACTTATTTTCGTTTTTACCTCAATAAATAAAATGTGATACAATAATTTTCTGTGCTTTGTCATTGTCTTCTGAAAATATGTTAGTATAATGATATGGAAGAGTAATTTTATATTTATCATCTAAAAGCAATATAAGTTTTTCACCATATTTAGTTACAAAAATTTTGCTTTAGAAATATCGTAAGATTTATTTTTTTCTCAGCTCTGATAATTTAGTGAACACTTCTGCACAACTATTACTATAACTTTTAAAGGCACATTTACAGGATGGGAATGGATATATAGCAAAAACGTAGATATAAGTTCAAAATATAAATAAAGAATTACATAAGATAGTAATTAGTATAAGCGGTTGTATCGATTATGGCGTGCAAGCGCTGAGAATAACTACGCAGTTCACTTGTCTTGCGGAGAAGACGACACCTTTTTTGTTCTGGAAGCCGTCTTGATCGGACGCGTATCTGCCAACGCTACTGATAATACTGAGACAAAATCTCACTAAACGTTGTTGTTGTGGTCTTCAGTCCAGAGCCTGGTTTGGTGCAGCTCTCCATGCTACTCTATCCTGTGCAAGCTTCTTCATCTCCCAGTACCTACTGCCACCTACATCCTTCTGAATCTGTTTAGTGTATTCATCTCTTGGTCTCCCTCTACGATTTTTACCCTCCACACTGCCCTCCAGTACTAAATTGGTGATCCCTTGATACCTCAGAACATGTCCTACCAACCGATCCCTTCTTCTAGTCAAGTTGTGCCACATACTTCTCTTCTCCCCAATCCTATTCAGTACCTCCTCATTAGTTATGTGATCTACCCATCTAATCTTCAGCATTCTCCTGTAGCACCACATTTCGAAAGCTTCTATTCTCTTTTTGTCTAAACTATTTATCGTCGACGTTTCACTTCCATACATGGCTACACTCCATACAAATACTTTCAGAAAAGACTTCCTGACACTTAAATCCATACTTAATGTTCAAAAATTTCTCTTCTTCAGAAACGCTTACCTTGCCATTGACAGTCTACATTTTATATCCTCTCTACTTCGACCATCATCAGTTATTTTGCTCCCCAAATAGCAAATCTCATTTACTACTTTAAGCGTCTCATTTCTTAATCTAATTCCCGCTGTATCAGCCGATTTATTTCGACTACATACCATTATCCTCGTTTTGTCTTTGTTGATGTTCATCTTTTGTCCTCCTTTCAAGACACTGTCCATTCCGTTCAGCTGCTCTTCCAGGTCCTATGCTGTCTCTGATAGAATTACAATGTCATCGGCAAACCTCAAAGCCTTGCCACCTTCAGAATTTGAAAGAGAGTATTCCAGTCAACATTGTCAAAAGCTTTCTCTATGTCTACAAATGCTAGAAACGTAGATTTGCCTTTTCTTAATCTAACTTCTAAGATAAGTCGTAGGATCAGTATTGCCTCACGTGTTCCAACATTTCCACGGAATCCAAACTGATCTTCCCCGAGGTCATCTTCTATCAGTTTTTCCATTCGTCTGTAAAGAATTCGTGTTAGTATTTTGCAGCCGTGGCTTATTAAACTGATAGTTCGGTAATTTTCACATCTGCCAACACCTGATTTCTTTGGGATTGGAATTGTATTCTTCTTGAAGTCTGAGGCTATTTCGCCTGTCTCATACATCTTGCTCACCAAATGGTAGAGTTTTGTCAGGGCTGACTCTCCCAAGGCTGTCAGTAGTTCTAATGGAATGTTGTCTACTCTCGGGGCCTTGTTTCGACTTCAGTGCTCTGTCAAACTCTTCACGCAGTATCATATCTCCCATTTCATCTTCATCTCCATCCTCTTCTATTTCCATAATATTGTCCTCAAGAATATCGCCCTTACATAGACTCTCTATATACTCCTTCCATCTTTCTACTTTACCTTCTTTACTTAGAACTGGGTTTCCATCTGAGCTCTTGATATTCATGCAAGTGGTTCTCTTTACTCCAAAGGCCTCTTTAATTTTCCTGTAGGAAGTAGCTATCTTATCCCTAGTGATACATGCCTCTACATCCTTACATTTGTTCTCTAGCCATCCCTGCTTAGCCATTTTGCACTTCCTGTTGATCTCATTTTTGAGACGTTTGTATTCCTTTTTGCCTGCTTCATTTACTGCATTTTTATATTTTCTCCTTTCATCAATTAAATTCAGTATCTCTTCTGATACCCAAGGATTTCTATTAGCCCTTGGCTTTTTACCTACTAGATTCTCTGCTGCCTTCACTATTTCATCTCTCAAAGCTACCCATTCTTCTTCTACTGTATTTCTTCCCCCCATTCTTGTCAATCGTTCCCTAATGCTCTCCCTGAAACTCTCTACAATCTCTGGTTCTGTCAGTTTATCCAGGTCCCATCTCCTTAAATTCCCACCTTTTTGCAGTTCCTTCAGCTTTAATCTACAGTTCATAACCAATAGATTGTGGTCAGAGCCCATATCTGGCCCTGGAAATGTCTTAAATCTAAAACCTGGTTCCTAAATCTCTGTCTTACCATTATATAATCTATCTGAAACCTGTCAGTATCTCTAGGCTTCTTCCATGTATACAACCTTCTTTAATGATTCTTGAACCAAGTGTTAGCTATGATTAACTTACGCCCTGTGCAAAATTCTACCAGGTGGCTTCCTCTTTCATTCCTTACCCCCATTCCATATTCACCTACTACGCTTCCTTCTCTTCTTTTTCGTACTATCTAATTCCAGTCACCCATGACTATTAAATTTTCGTCTCCCTTCACTATCTGGATAATTTATTTTATCTCATCATACATTTCGTCAATCTCTTCGTTATCTGCGAAGCTAGTTGGCGTATCAACTTGTACTACTATGGAAGGTGTTGGCTTCATATCTATCTTGGCCACAATAATGCGTCCACTATGCTGTTTGTAGTAGCTTACCTGCATTCCTATTTTTTTATTCATTATTAAACCAACTCCTGCATTACCCTTATTTGATTTTGTATTTATAACCTTGTATTCACCTGACCAGAATTCTTGTTCCTCCTGCCACCGAACTTCACTAATTCCCACTATATCTAACTTAAACCTATCCATTTCCCTGACTTTAACCTATCCATTTCCCTTTTCAAATTTTCTGACCTACCTGCCCGATTGAGGGATCTGACATTCCACGCTCCCACCCATAGGACGCCAGTTTTCTTTCTCCTGATAACAACGTCCTCCTGAGTAGTCCCCGCCCGGAGATCCGAATGGGGGACTATTTTACCTCCGGAATGTTTTACCCAAGAGGACGCCATCATCATTTAACCATACAGTAAAGCTGCATGCCCTCGGGAAGAATTACTGCTGTAGTTTCCCCTTGCTTTCAGCCGTTCGCAGTACCAGCACAGCAAGGCCGTTTTGGTTAGTGTTACAAGGCCAGATCAGTCAATCATCCAGACTGTTGATCCTGCAACTACTGAAAAGGCTGTTGCTCCTCTTCAGGAACCACACTTTGTCTGGCCTCTCAACAGATAGCCTTCCATTGCACCTACGGTACGGCTATCTGTGTCGCTGAGGCACGCAAGCATCCCCACCAATGGCAAGGTCCATGGTTCATGTTGGGTGGGGGAGGGGGGGGTAAGTCTCTATATGGTTAAAATTAGTATAAAATTTTATGAATGCAGTGATATTATTTAATCATGTGTTTCATTCATGTTGCAAGCTATTGTTCCAATTAAACGGCGTCTTGAATAGGCTGAAGTTCCGTGTTACATATTGTATTGAGGTCCAGTACGAACCAAAGCTCTGGAATTATTCAAACTACGAATTCCGATATTTTCAGAAGAGTCGTGGTCAATTAACAATGAACGGACCTTACGCAAAAAGCCTTTGTCAAGCGCTCAAAGTTTGTAGAAACTGATCACATACTATTATTATTAATTATTATTATTTGCATGTTCTTCGATATACTTAAACCAGACAGGAAAACCTGCGATAAATCAAACTGGTGACTTCGTGTCTGGACCTTTTATTGTATTTGCTACATTGTTTTTCTTTGTAGCGTGGTTAATGGGACCATATCTGACGAGCCATTGCCACTGAATATTTGTAAAAACCAAACAAAAAGACGAACCAATGAAATTGTCGATGACACCTAGAATCCAAGGTAAGATATCACATTTTTACCTTAGCACACTAGTCCAGGCGCTTTCAGTAACTGTAGCTTGCTTAGTACTTTTGACAAAATTTTCCATAACCGTAGCAGTCATTTTTGCGCAAGGTCACGTATTTCAAAATATTTTTGTCGTATAGTTTCTTACAACAACACAGTCACACCATTCCACAAAATGGCCTAATTGTGGCATGCAGCCATGAATGCTAATTTGTTCACCATTAACTGTAACTCTTGCTCAGTTAAACCAACATTGTTGCCATACGAAATTAATTTCATGAATTCATTCTCAAACGTGTTTAAAGATTTTTCTTGCAATATACATTACGTGTAGCATGGTTGTAACGCGTGAACAGTTATCAGAAATGGAACATGACAGGAAACAAACGCAAACCGAATCCAACTCTGAGATTGGACAAAACATTGACAATGACTGCAGAGTTGACCCCAGTAGTAACGATCAATCAGCAGGTAACATGCCTAGTGACGGAAATTTCGTAAATGGACCGACCACCAGTCAAATAGCTAAATTCAGCTCAGAGCCCATTCTTGCACGTGACGTCATGCCAAACGACGTGGCGGGGGCAGAGCAGTCTCAGGTTACAAATATGGCCAGCATGTCTGACACTATTATGAAGCAAATGACTGAAAACAAAAATCAAATGACTCAAAACAAAAAAGACAATGACGAACACATGACAGTTTTAAAAACGTGACTTAACGAGATTCAACTGAATTAAGAGCACTAAAACCTTGTGGTGACTCTTTGTGTGAAAGAGTAGACGAGATTAACACAAGACTAAGCGGCGAAGTGTCCAAACTTGACTCAAAATTTTCCGAATTGAACTTACAGCAGGAAAAAACCACAAAATAGGTAAAAGATATTCAAACTTAAGTCAAACATTTACGCTACATGCGAAGCTGTTGCCACTCAAGTGAAATCTTATCCATCAGTTCATGACTCAAAACAAGTTACAAACTGCAATTGCACACTGACAACCATTTTGCCAACATTAATAAAGGATTTTATGACTGGGTTGATCAGAAACATAAATATTTTGACCAATGTGTAGAGGAAAAACTACCATCGGTTGTGCACGACACCGTAGCCTAATTTGTTAAAAATTATAAAGATATCATAGCTCAGGAAGCTCAATCCAACGCAGCACGACAGAAACAACTAAGCGATGACATACGACCGGAATGTAGTAATACTAATAAACACAGTGCTCGCTTTGGTAATGAAAACATATGTATGACACCTATTCCCCGTACAAACCACACACCTCACAGCAACGACTGTACACACCCGTGCACATGGCACCTAATTACAATAGCGACATTTATCGGCAGTACATTCCTTTCCATTAACCAGCCAATCACTACAATAATTAGAGTGAAAGCAATCGACATTACAATGTGAAAGAAGAAGAAAGTCTGATTAAACATCGGTAATTTCAACCTTCCATCCAAGAAAAACGTAGTGTACATCCTGCAATTTCCTGAAAGCATTTAGAAATGAGTTCCCAAGAGCATGGAGTGACCGAAAGTGAATGTCTTACGTTGTAGGTTACGTCCAGGGTGAAGCAGCTGTCTGGGCATATAATGTAGCTGAGATGCGTGACATATCAACAATTTGAAAGAGCTTTCTTGGCCAAATTTTGGTCGCAGTCGGTACAAGAACATCTACGGAAACACATTGTGAAACCAGAGCCCTTCAATGCTAAACATGGCAGTTTTCGGCGGTATTTTGAGAAATATTTGAATATGGACCACTTTCTCGATGAACCTGTAGCTACGCGCGATATACTCCGCGGACTGAAAGCCAGATTACCTTCAAACATCCCCTTAGAAAAATTAAGAATAACAATGCTGGTAAACCTCTTACGTTATTTGATTTTCCAACAGCTGAGCAAAAGTGAACATACTCAGACATTTCTCTCTTTACTTCTTCTGATCAACAGTAAACTGACACACATTTTTATTTTTTTTTTAGCGCAAGGCAGTCTGATTTTCAATAATCCCTACAAAAGAATGGCCCTGACTAACAATAACCTATACCTTTCACGAATCACTTACCTCACAAAAATCTTCGTTACTCCAACTACTGCAATACAGCGTGCACCAATACTGCCAGCTAAATAAAAGATTCTAACTACTGAAGGTGCTAACTACTGATAGGCATAGTTAGCAAATGAAAGATTTTGATGGAGAACAAACAATGTATTTACCTTAATAGTGTTCAAAAGTATATATATATATATATATATATATATATATATATATATATATATATATATCAGTTCATGACATCCAGTCTTACAAATTTCCTTTTTCAGATGGACACACGTCCAGATCATCCGCTCTCAGAACTCTGCCATCTCTCTCCCCACATCCACTACCGCTGGCGGCCCACCTCCAACTGCACAGTGCTACACGCTGTTCACATCCAACTGCCCATCACTACAATACCGAATATTCCAACAATGCCAACCAGCCACAGACTGCACACAGTACAACCAGTGAGTTTCATACAGAGCGCTACGTGGTGTTACCAACATAAAAACCTAAACAGCCTACTTACATAGGCCCCATGCTCCCCACAAAAAATTTTACAAATTGTTTTGGGCAGTGCCCAATACTTATTTGCTAAAATTTTTTTATATTAACGCTAACAAATATATCAAATGCACACACTTATCGATACAATGTTGGTCAAAAGCAAAAACTTTCTCACAGTCCATAAAGACAGTCCTGATCATTCATCACAGTAGTAATTGCAGTTTTTTTTCTCAAAGTCTGAGCAGTAAAAGAAAACGCACATGGAAGTAATGGATTTCCATGCAGTCTTCAAGAAGTAGTGTTGTCCTTCCAACGGTAGGACAGTGCTGACTCTTGACATGCAGACAGGTAATGGGTCATAACACAGCAAACCCACAGCAGAATCGGTCGAAGTTTTGAAGAATATTGGTAGATAGGTCGTCACAGAGCAGACCCGCTGTAGTCCTGGTAGAGATTATGGTATTGGTGGGCCACCAGAGGTGCAGACCCACTGCAGTCCTTGTAGAGGTAATGGTATTGGTGGGCCATCAAACGTGCAGACCCACTGTAGTCCTTGTAGAGATGTCCAGCAGCCATCTGTTGCGACTGTGCAGGTGCAGAATCACCATCGAAGAGTCTTGTGGACAATATAGCAAGTCCATGAAGCACCACTTGTGCAGTCACAAACAAAATTTTTGAAATGTTCTTAAAACCAGCAATGCTGTTAACCAGTCCCTTGATGAATTATCAACACACGTGCAGGCACTAAGAGTTCTTTTTTTTCACATATTGTGCATATACTATGACCAACAGATATGTGTGCAGGGCAATTAAACTTAATTTGAAGAACTGGTGTCTAAACAATTACAAATTTACGACATGAGAATACAATTACAAAGGTATGAAATACATCATTAAAGAACATAGTAATACAGATAACATTTGTAGTAATATGGGCTTTACAAAAGAATAGAAATAAACATATACACCAGTGTTACAGAATTATGACCTAAGTAAATAAATAAAAAAAATGAGAAGAGCTTTCGAAAGATTAACTTCACACATGAGCATTAAAACAGAAA
Organism: Schistocerca nitens; assembly: GCF_023898315.1. Classification (NCBI taxonomy): domain Eukaryota; kingdom Metazoa; phylum Arthropoda; class Insecta; order Orthoptera; family Acrididae; genus Schistocerca; species Schistocerca nitens. The sequence goes on from NC_064616.1 coordinate 972,762,279, forward strand.
GGAATAAATAATGTCTAAACGTCTTTACAAAGTAAATAACATACTATTAGAAAAATTCTACAACGTAACTCTTATCAGATAAACACATAAAGACAGGAAGAACACAAATACACAAGGGTACACAAAAACACATAGCGGGATAACACAAAAGGAAAGGACAGGGTTTGTTTTCAGTATGACATTTGGTACTGTAGTATTTATCGTATATGATTTGCAAACAAAACTTTCTTTACTTCTTAGAGATCTCCCTGAGTTCATCATTATTCCCAAAAAGTCCTATCTATACCTGCTTTCTGTATTCTATTCATATACTCTTTCAAAATAATTATTCTTCATTGTGCACTAATTTTTTCTCCCAAACCCTTTTTTTTATATAACTTCTCAATGCATTTCTTCCAATTAATCGCAGCTCATTCTCTTATATAGCCTACCCCCTCTTAAGATAACTACTGAGCTCAGATATATATATACTCGAAGGGACAAGGCAATGTAGCAGCACAAAACAATTAACACAAACAGCAATGACAAAAAATGCAAATTCACAAAGCAAGCAGCAGTCTATCGAAATTAGCAAAGCAAATGCAACATTACAACTAATATGAGCCAATGTGCCGCAACAAGAAAAATAAATCAGTAGTAAAACTGGGGTAATACAATATAACTTTCAGTAGAACTATGCCTGGCAAACAGCAGCAGCAAATGCAATAACTTATACCTAAACATGATAAAGCTTAAGTAGAAAGAATATTACAGTAAAGATAGGAAATGTCTAATAGCTATGTCAGATCTTAACACTACAGTGATGCATCACCTTAACTTACTCTGCCAAAAAAGTTACCAAATCGTTGAAAAACGTACGTATGCAATTCCTGTGATGGGAAATGTCTATTTGTCCTCCCTTTTTTTTTTAAGAAAGTAGATCATAAAATGATTATTTAATGGATCTGTAGGCATAAAATAGGGATATTAGTACATCTATTAAATTTTATTTAAATCAGTGCTGCAGTGCAACTAGAAACTAGATATTAAACAAAATTAGCAAATATATACATAAAGCAAGGCATGAAACGCCATTCACTTGCCATACGGCATTTCCTAAGGCAGTAAAAAATCTATCAACTAGCAAGACAATAGCCGTAAAATTTTTCTCATCATTTCATTAGGCATTTCAGTAAATATCAGAAATTACCAGCTCCAAAGTGTAATCATATGTTTCCAAGTACGAGTGTGTTGTATTTGCGATGCTTCCTACAAAGGAATGTCAATATCGAGGTTAATGGCATCTTTTTTCTCCAACTAATGGCTTTTTTCCTGGGCGACTGTCGAGCAGCTGGGTGCCTACAGCACATTGTGTCAAGGTCACTTACCTTTCCACACGTTGAGAATTTACGTTAAAAATGTGTAGAAACGAAATCTCATGAATAGCATTGTTGTGATACATTCATGCATGTCTGACAGTACGATTCTTCGTTTCCAACATCTTTTTCACAAATCATGGTCCCTACCACTACTCATCATTCATATACTTATAAACACATAGTCACATTCCTCATATAGCATCATCTTATTTATCATAAACATATCTCAACAGCATAATACACATCGTTGTCACAATAATAACATCATAACACCTCATTCAAATCTCAAAAACGTCGTAGATTTCTTCAGTAATCTCAAAACCTTTAAAAAATGCTCTCTTCTCGTTTCAGTAGAGTCATCTACCTCAAACGTACTTAAAAAATCATGATCCCATACCAAATACATCATTCAAACCTCTCATAGTATCACAATGGTTCCAAAACCAAAAATATGACGAGTTCACAAAGTACAGACAAAATACAATTTCATAAGTGTGAAGTTATTGAACTGTGTAATTGCGTAAACATGTGTCACTGACATAGTAAAAAAAATGTTTATCTCTCTCAGTTAAATGATCAGATTGCTGTGTAATTCTGTGTTAGAGAAATATGGTACCGATGTGTAAAGTTGTATAAGCAAATACCATATTAGCTAGGGCTCCTTGCGCTTGCCATACGCTTAGTACACAAAGTAGGCGTGTACCCCCTCAGGATTAATGTAATTATACCCTCAGGTGTTACAGATTACAGCAATGGAATGAAATGTATCATGGAAAACCTTTGTATCTTTGTAATTCAAAAATCTTTAAACATAAATGTTTTAAGTACAAAATTAATCACTCAAATACGTGTACTGTAGTGCTAAACTGTGCGTCTTGTTTTAAGATAATCTCTGTCATTACTTAATGGTAAAAATGTGCCAAGTGTCGTAATTATCGTCGCCCTTAAGCAAAGTTCTGTAGAAGTCAATGTACTTACCTCGTAATAAACAAAACTGAAATTCTATGCATATAGATATAGTTATTACGTACATTACCATGATCAAGTAAGTACTATACTATAACGTATTGTTGTGCTACAGGAAAGGCTATCTCATTGCAGCTACACCATAAAAGTTACTACTAAAAACATGTTTTACTTTCCAGAAGAATTCAGAAAAACTGTGTAGATATAAAACAGATCCAGGGCAAAAGCAATAATATAAATTCTGTCACTCATTAGTAGCGTAGTGATATAATCGTGTAGCTGTCAAACAAACCAAATACTAAGTCATCTGTAATCTTTCAGAAAGTACTTTAAATCCAAAATGTATTTGTTGCATCAAAATCTCATTAGCAGTACCAGTATATGTTCTAAGTATGTAGGCCTTATAGTCGTTTCGTAATCTTGCAACTAACAAGCAAGAATGCACACACACTATAACACTGTGTCGTCTGACTATAACAGTGCATTTGTAATTACTGTTTTAATATGTTCCCTAGGTTCTAGACTGGATAGTTAGTATCAAAACATTGTTGCATGTTAGCGATTTCTAAGTGTGACAAAGCGTACTAGTAACGTGAAGTGAAAAATTTTATGGCAAAGGCTAAGTTAAAAAGCAGATTATCTCTCAATAAACGGTTTTACATGTGAAATGTGGTGCAATCCTTTACTCTTCCTAGTACGCAGAGTTTCAACTTCAACGCAATTATCACGTGGCATACATCGGTAAAGAACGCTCAGATCTTTCTCAAGGTTAGCATCTAAGTTATTTTTTTCGGAGGCAACCGGCGCACGTGGCTGCTTGCGGTGCAAGTCATTCTCTGTTACCTTTATTGTTGTGCATCATTACCGGTATTTGGAATTTAACTTCTACAAATTCACCTTGTCGAGAGGACCCTAACCTGTTTGAATCCCGCCAGTTCTGATGAAATTCAGGTTGTCATTATGATTATATCGTCTGTCGTCAAGTCGGTAGTTTCCATAGTTTCTTTTTTGTCGGTCATGTGGTGGAGAATTTCTCCCAGAACCGTAACTGTGCAGTGGACCGTTACATCTGAAGTTATTCTGTCTCCCTTGGCAATAATGATGTTGGTTCCCATATTGTCTGTTTCTCTGATTGTCTCTGTCATAGTCATTACTGCTGAAAGGTGATCTTTCCCTGTAATTATTGTTACTCTGCCAGCAGTTGTCTTACAGGTGGTGTCTGTTTTGGTCAAAATTTGAGTTGTAAGAATAGCCTTGTCGTGTCCAGTTGTTATTTCTGTCATCGCAGAATTGTGACGGATGTGACCTGTATTTGTTGTGTTCCTGTTTTCGCGTCCCGCGATTGTCAGTGTCAATTTCCAATTCTTGTAACAGTCCCTGAAAAGCTTCGATGTCGTCTTTGCAACGTCCTGCCAAAATAATATGTCTTAAATGTTCAGACAATTTGATTAAGCAAATGTGAATAAGTTCTGAGGGGCTGTGTGGGTTTGACAGATACTGATTCTTGTGCAACATGTCTTCAAAATATTTGACGAGACTGAAAAATTCAGATTGTTCGAAATGTTTCATCATTATGATGCTATGTTTTACGCGATCTTGAATAGCTTGAGACCAATATGCTGAGAAGAAGGCATGATAAAATTCTCCTTCACTGTGACAATCGTGAATGACCGATCGCATTCTTACAGCTGGTAATCTAATCTGTGCTCTAATCTGTGCTCCAATGACCAGTTGGGAGGAAAACAATGAGAGAATTGATGAAGCCACGCTTGTGGATGAATGTCGTTGCCAGAATTCTTAAATGTTTTGAATTTACGTGTAGTAATGAACAGCTTATAGTCAAAGTCATCGTGTCGGCGAGTCGTATATCGGTCACTATTACGTCGTGTCGGCGGTTCCATCTCAAAATTCGGTGCACCTTGCCAATTTCCTTCATAATTTCCGAAATGCCCTGTGTTATTATTTTGTGGCTTTTCGTATTTCTAAGTCCCTCTTCATGTGTCGGAGCGCGAGTCTCCTCTGAAATATGTAATTCTTGTATTACTTGTGCCAACTGATATTGTACTTCCCGGATTTCTCTTTTGTGTTGCGTATTAATTTGATTGTGATTTTGTTTGAATTTCCTAATTTGTTCGTACACTTCTGTGTCATTAAAGACTACCGGTCTTGTGTCATTCAGATTATCATCTACGTTCGTTGATAAATTATTTAGCTGATCCGAAAGTTCGACTACTTTCTGTGATAATGAACTAATTTCCTCCATGTGTCTTTGTGAACCAATTTTCAGAGTATCTACTGTGTCCTTTAAGTTTTCCTGAGTTTTTGCAAGTTGCGTAACCGAGTCGGTAGATGCAACTGATTCAATTTTAGCCCGCAAGGCCTCGTGATTTTAATGGACAATAGTTTGCAGTTCTTTTAAGGCTGCCTCGTGATACTGTAATGCATTTTCATGCCGCGAAAAAACAGGTTGAAAATGCTCACAAATTTGTGTTTTTACGTCATTACAGACCTTTTGACATTTCAATTCGATGTTATGTAACTCAGTAGTTAAATCTTAACGTGTTTGTTGAAGTGTTTCTTTAATTTGTTTCTGATTTTGTTCCATTTGTTGCTGTGACTGTTTTTGATTTTGTTCCACTGTGTCTAACTTTTGAAGCTGTTGCTGTGTTTGTCTCTGATTTTGTTCCATTGTGTCTAACTGTTGCTGTGTTTGTCTGTGGTGTTGTTCCATTGTGTCTAACTTTCTACACCATTATTTGCCGCCTGGTGCATTTCCCTATGCACAATTACCAAATTACTATGTTGAACATTGATTAAATCAATACACAGTGGTGTTAACACACTACTCCCGTCTTCACTGTCCTTTCTCAGTTTACTTTGGAGCGTAGTATTACGTTTTTCACACGCCATAATTGTCACAATATTTCACACGATAACACAGAAAAGCACAATTTGAAGAGTAAAATAAGAAAACACATTAAAATAACACTGAAAATAATATCTAATTAATTGCAAGCACAGCTGCGAAATATTTGGTGCAAATCTACATCCATGCCACAACTGTTTTGCTGTACAACAATGAAAAACTACAACTACAAAGAAGATTCTCTCTACAATTTCGCGCTAGCAATAAACGATAGCTACACTAATTACACAAACTACAAGAAAAAATGAGAAGATTCCAGTGAGGGATCCTTGGCTAAGGGTCGACATATGAAACATCCCCTTAGAAAAATTAAGAATGACAATGCTGGTAAATCTCTTACGTTATTTGATTTTCAAACAGCTGAGCAAAACTGAACGTACTCAGTCATTTCTCTCTTTACTTATTCTGATCAACAGTAAACTGACACACAATATTTCTTTAGCGCAATGCAGTCTGACTTTCAATAATTCCTACAAAAGAATGGCCCTGACTAACAATAACCTATACCTTTCATGAATCACTTACCTCACAAAAATCTTCGTTACTCAAACTACTGCAATACAGCGTGCGCCAATACTGCCAGCTAAATAAAGGATTCTAACTACTGAAGGCACTAACTACTGATAGGCATAGTTAGCAAATGAAAGATTTTGATGGAGAACAAACGATGCATTTACCTTAATAGTGTTCAAAAGTCATTATATATATATATATATTCTGACGGACACACGTACAGATCGTCCGCTCTCCCCACATCCACCAGTGCTAGCGGCTCACCTCCCACTGCCCAACACTACAATAGCGAATATTCCAACAATGCCAAATGCCAACCAGCCACAGACTGCACACAGCACAGTCAGTGATTTTCATACAGCGCTACGTGGTGTTACCAACATAAAAACCTAAAGAGCCTACTTACAACCTTTTAACATTAAAGAGAAGTTACTACACATTCCAGAACATGATGTAGAATATTTTATGACTGTGCTTGATTCTGTGCATATGTTATATGAGGATCAACGTTCCGCACGGCAAAACGGTTGCCACAATGTTTACGTCAGTGGCATGCTAACGCGCAGGCTAGGCAACTTATTCCTGGCGCGCCAGGCATTGTTAGTTACGTAGCGCAGCAGAATCAACAGCCTCCTTTCGTAAAGCAATACACGTACCAAAATCAGCAGCCACACACCATTATGAATAATAATCCAAACATATCATACATAACAAGCGGCAACCCGTACAAGAGGCGCTGCAACAATTGTAACAGAAATAACAGAAACGGAAACATTAAAAACTGGAACAAAAGCATAAACGATTATCAGCCTGCACAAAATCAGCTGCATAACTGGAACAGTAACTACGGTAATGCATACCAAAATACTGGTCCACCACCTGAGTACCACATCAACACAGGTCCATGGGAAATACAGCCACAGCCTGTACAAAATCAAAATTGGGCTTTACCCACCAATCAGCAGGTAAGTCAAGGTGCTTAACCACAAAAGCCACAACATATTGGAGAGTGGAATACAAATACCCTAATGTAAACGTAATACAAGTGTCAAGTGAAACTTTACCTCCACCTGTGTCAGCACCAATTACGACGACGTCAAACTAAAGACAGTCACTACTGGGCCCCAGGTCGTGGCTGAAGAAGGTTTGGGGGGGGGGGGTCGACTTCAATATCAAATCACTGTCTAATACACCCACTGATTAACAGCACAATTATCATGTAGCAAATAGTTTTAAGCAGCAACCACTCTTATTTATACGCTACAATCATGATGAGAGCTTATCTGATGAACTATTGCTGGAAAATACACAATATCGTTCATCTAGCAATGAAATAGTTTTAGCTACAACTAATGGTATAGTTGGAGGTATTCCAACCAGTATTGTTTTGGACACAGGAGAGACTGTGAGTGTTTTGTCGTATAATTTGTATAAGAAAATGACTGAATTTGAACCTGTACCAGATTTGCCTGTTTAAAAGTGTAAGATTTAACAGCTGTAGGTAATAAGTCTAGTAGAGTTACGAAACAGGTTTTTGTGACCATTAAGATAGGTAATGGAGCAGTACAATGGCCATTTCTCGCGGTCCAGAATCTAGTTACTAATTGTATTATAGGTTTAGATATGATATGTGAAAAGGACAGTATTATTGACTTCTCGAAACGTAAATGTTTCGTTAGACATAAGGGCAGGGAAATCACGATTGGCTTGGATACCAGGACTTTCAAACAAGACAAGTACTGTACAGGGTACAAAATTCCATTTCTGCAAGAGACCGACGAAACAAACATACAGACACTAGCACCTGAAAAGAATATGATGACTTGAAAACACTGATTAGCCATAAGCTAAGTGAAACCACTACTGTTACTGTTGATGAACGTAATTAGACTTATCAATTACTATCTAAGTATAGACAGGTCTGTAGCAATCTTCCATGTGCCATTAAGCTACATGTTTATAAAAATGAACTCAAGCCTCACCAAATTTTCTAACACAAAACCTATAATGTACCACTCACTCAACGACCTGCAGTGTGGTAAGAACTTAAACAGATGTGAAGAGTGGAAGATCATCGAGCCTTCCACATCTCCCTACTGTAGACCATTACTTGTTGTCAAGAAACCTAACGGAAATATTAGAGTGGTGTAGGACACACGTGCCATAAATGAAATTATATTACCAGTACGAACTAAACCAGAAAATTTAGAGGAACAATTACAGAAATTTTTAGATGCTAAGTACTTTTCTACGGCCGAGTCGACAAATTCATTTTGGCAAGTCGCAATCACTCCTGATTCTAGAAAATATACTGATTTCATATTTGGGGCCGAACACATCAATTCTGTGTTCGTCCTTTCGGATTGAGCGCCACATCAGGCGTATTCATTACTGCTTTGGATACTGTGCATGCTTGGTGACGAGTTAGTTGAGACTGTTACACATTATGTCGATGATCTTTTGATAGCTACTAAGACTTGTAATGAACATCTTGACGCCCTTGAAAAGATTCTGCATAAATTTGCACACGTTGGTACAACAGCTAACCTAAGAAGTCAAAATTTGCTTGTAGTGAGAGTAGGTATCTTGGACAATAATTAATGCACAAGGTATACGCCCTTATCCAGGTAAGTTGGACACTAATAGGAATTTTCCTAGTCATTGTATTAAAAAGCAACTGAAGTCATTTCTAGGACTCTGTTCTTTCTTTCGCCGTTTCCTGTCACAACAACTACTGAACAGTAAGCATCTCCTAGATTTACTTAAGAAGAATCAGGTATGGATCTGGTCTGAGTAGTGCCAGCAAAATTTTAATAGCATTAAGTACACATTTGTGAATGCAAACATTTTAGACCATTCAGACTTTAGTTTAGATTTTCGTATGACATGTGACGCGTCATGCAGTGGCTTGGGTTGTTGCCTATTTCAAGTATTAACAATGGATAAGATGAACAGGTTAAAATCATTTGATTTACAGGCTGTACTTTAAGTGAATGTGAACATACTTATTCAACCACTGAACTTGAAACTCTTTCTATTGTCTCGGCTTTCAAAAAGTATAACTATTATTTGTATGGTAAACACACGAAAATTTATACTGATCACCAAGCTCGCACATTTTTGTTAACATGTAAGTTAGTTCATCCTAGATTATCACGCTGGGCTTTATCTCTGCAAAATTTCTCATTTGAGATTGTATACATAAAAGGTAGGAGAAGTACTAACCATGATGACGCAGCATGCTAATCCAGGATACAGATACTACTCTAGTACTATTAAGCGAAAGCAGGAATTTAAGGTAGGCATACAAGTACGGTTGCGTACTCACCACAAATCTTCTGCACAAAAACGGCGGAACGCGAAGTGGCGTCTGCTGTACGACGGTCCATATGTAATTGTCAACATACCACATCCTGGTGCATACCTGTTGCAGAACACAAAAACAAATAGATCATTGGGCTTTACGCTCATCAAGGCTTAAGGGTATTTCATTCTAAGCAGTAAACCAATATCTGTTGGTAATGAGTAAATAAACTGTATATGTATAAAACACATGTACCTCTCAGTACTATTGCAAGGAAGTAAGGCAGCAAAAGAAATTTTATTTCATCTGATCCAGCCAGCTGCAGAAGAAGAAAGAAGAGGTTTCGACTTCGCCGAACGTACATAAACAACATTAGCCTAAATTTTAACACAAATGTTATGACTACACATAGCTGACTAACTGTAGCGTCTATCAAGGACTATTCATGACTGATTGACGTGTACTCAGAACCACATGACAACAAAACACTATCACCTAGGAACGAATTAGATGCACTTCATACTGCATAAAACATGTTTATGTGAAGTCAAGGCCATATACACACGTTACACACACTCGTAACGCGAGAATTCTATAGGTTTGATCCTAGTGTGTTGCTTTAGACGTTTGTCCAATAGTATATGTGTGCTTGGGCTTGTTTGCTGATGTATCCAGATGTTGTGTCTAATCTTTCCAATTTCAGGTGACATCATTGCGTGAATGCAAAATTTAGTTCAAAAATCTGTAATGTCTAGAAAATTATATAAATACTTGTATTCCGTAAAAGCCAAAATGTAATACACTCCTGGAAATGGAAAAAAGAACACATTGACACCGGTGTGTCAGACCCACCATACTTGCTCCGGACACTGCGAGAGGGCTGTACAAGCAATGATCACACGCACGGCACAGCGGACACACCAGGAACCGCGGTGTTGGCCGTCGAATGGCGCTAGCTGCGCAGCATTTGTGCACCGCCGCCGTCAGTGTCAGCCAGTTTGCCGTGGCATACGGAGCTCCATCGCAGTCTTTAACACTGGTAGCATGCCGCGACAGCGTGGACGTGAACCGTATGTGCAGTTGACGGACTTTGAGCGAGGGCGTATAGTGGGCATGCGGGAGGCCGGGTGGACGTACCGCCGAATTGCTCAACACGTGGGGCGTGAGGTCTCCACAGTACATCGATGTTGTCGCCAGTGGTCGGCGGAAGGTGCACGTGCCCGTCGACCTGGGACCGGACCGCAGCGACGCACGGATGCACGCCAAGACCGTAGGATCCTACGCAGTGCCGTAGGGGACCGCACCGCCACTTCCCATCAAATTAGGGACACTGTTGCTCCTGCGGTATCGGCGAGGACCATTCGCAACCGTCTCCATGAAGCTGGGCTACGGTCCCGCACACCGTTAGGCCGTCTTCCGCTCACGCCCCAACATCGTGCAGCCAGCCTCCAGTGGTGTCGCGACAGGCGTGAATGGAGGGACGAATGGAGACGTGTCGTCTTCAGCGATGAGAGTCGCTTCTGCCTTGGTGCCAATGATGGTCGTATGCGTGTTTGGCGCCGTGCAGGTGAGCGCCACAATCAGGACTGCATACGACCGAGGCACACAGGGCCAACACCCGGCATCATGGTGTGGGGAGCGATCTCCTACACTGGCCGTACACCACTGGTGATCGTCGAGGGGACACTGAATAGTGCACGGTACATCCAAACCGTCATCGAACCCATCGTTCTTCCATTCCTAGACCGGCAAGGGAACTTGCTGTTCCAACAGGACAATGCACGTCCGCATGTATCCCGTGCCACCCAACGTGCTCTAGAAGGTGTAAGTCAACTACCCTGGCCAGCAAGATCTCCGGATCTGTCCCCCATTGAGCATGTTTGGGACTGGATGAAGCGTCGTCTCACGCGGTCTGCACGTCCAGCACGAACGCTGGTCCAACTGAGGCGCCAGGTGGAAATGGCATGGCAAGCCGTTCCACAGGACTACATCCAGCATCTCTACGATCGTCTCCATGGGAGAATAGCAGCCTGCATTGCTGCGAAAGGTGGATATACACTGTACTAGTGCCGACATTGTGCATGCTCTGTTGCCTGTGTCTATGTGCCTGTGGTTCTGTCAGTGTGATCATGTGATGTATCTGACCCCAGGAATGTGTCAATAAAGTTTCCCCTTCCTGGGACAATGAATTCACGGTGTTCTTATTTCAATTTCCAGGAGTGTATATGTATTTATGTGTAATTATCAATATTGACGTAAAGCAAAAACATAATATGTTGGTATGTAAATGTGATCAGAATTTGTAATATGTATAAAATGTGTAAAACCTCGAGATCCATGTGAAAGAGACTGCTTTAAAGACATTCTACATACATCGCAATGCATGTAATCGCGATGAAGTATGTGTGGAAAATTGTAAATACTGTTCTTCATCTATTGCTATGAGAATGATCGCATTGAAATATTAATGTAAAAAATTTGTTAACAAACATTCTTTGTACGTCGCCAGATAAACTGTGAGCGCGATAGAACTGTGCATGTAAAGTGCAATAACATTTGTAGTGCATCGCCCAATGACATTTACGACGATGTAATTGTGCGAAATTAGGAACTGGTAAAGCACTAGGCCTACGGTCGCGATGCACAAATGCGTTGAAGACTACTCCACTGATGGAGGAATTTTGGATGGGACTCCAGGGAATGTAATATTCTCGGAATACGACGGCCACTCTTATCTGGATCGATGCCAACAGTTTGCCAGGCGAAGTCTTGGATCCATGCCTTCATGAAACTTACGTTGTGGAATGGAAATCTACCGGTCTTCAATCACGCGATGCATGACCTAGGAAGAACAGTGTTATCAGTGAAAATAAACAGTGCGATGAGTGAAGATGCACACACATCGATTATCAAATCTGTGAAAAGTGACGTCGACACGCAATAACTTTTGCGTTAGCCAAACTACCAAAAAACTGCTCACCTTTGCGTTATTATTGTATGTATTGCGTGTATGAAATGCAAAGTACGGCACGTCGTACAAGGACTGCTAATCTAAAACAGAAAGACATTTTAAATCCTAAACTTTCCATGAGAGACAATGACCAACAATGAAATGTATTTTGCCTTAACATATGTAATAGTTTTAAGACTATTGTACCTATATATGACGGTAATATCTGTTCCCGAAAGAACAGTTACCGTGGATGACCATGCAGCTTTGCTAGAAATGAAATGATAATTAAATAGACACCCTAGCTGCAAACAGGCGTTGATGTACTTCATCGGGGACATGTTGGAAATGTGTGCCCCGACCGGGACTCGAACCCGGGATCTCCTGCTTACATGGCAGACGCTCTATCCATCTGAGCCACCGTGGGCACAGAGGATAGTGCGTCTGCAGGGACTTATCCCTTGCACGCTTTCCGTGAGATCCACATTCCCAACATGTCCACACCACTACATTCGTAGTGCGCCTAATAGATGTTTACCCATCATACTCATTACTCGTGGCAGATTAATCTACCAAGTCCCGTACGAGTTCCGGCATAGCGTGTACGTTCGCACAAGAATGTCAATGGCCGGGAAGCCATATTTTAACTATATATGACGGTAATATCTGTTCCCGAAAGAACAGTTACCGTGGATGACCATGCAGCTTTGCTAGAAATGAAATGATAATTAAATAGACACCCTAGCTGCAAATAGGCGTTGTATCTGTTTTTGATGTTAGTACATATTTTTTGTAAAACCTTCTTGGGATGACCTGTCACAGTGATGTCTTCCGCACAAGCTCATACGAAATGCGTATAAACTGCGATTACAGTGTCACGAGTTCAATCTAATGGCTACTGCCACACTGAATTACAGGTGATGGGGTATGCACGGCATTTGCAATATCAGCATTGAAATCTTCAGGGAGCACGCACCTCATTCAGATATTGTATACTATTAATTGCATTTGAATATGTATGTAAATATTGCACTGAATGTGCTTTAGGGTAAACTGCTCGCCTACAGATGCACCCTTTCGCAATTCAGAGGGCAATAGAAAGGCACATCTACAGGATGGGGTGGATATATAGCAAAAACGTAGAAATAAGTTCAGAATATAAATAAAGAATTACATAAGATATTAACTATTATAAGCGGTTGTATCGTATATGGCGCGCAACAGCAGAAACATTAGAATAATTACACAGTTCAATTGTCTTGACGGGAAGACTGCACCTTTTTTGTTCTGGAACCATCCAGATAGGACGCATATCTGACATCGCTACAGATAATTATTTGGCACACACACACACACACACACACACACATATATATATATATATATATATATATATATATATATATATATATATATATATATAGTGTTTTGCCCTTAAAGAGCGCATTTGGACTAAACTACATGGCCAGTTCCTTTTGCTGCCTTCCTTGCTGCCCAAACTTCCCTCATTCGCTCGCTGTGTTTCTGTTTCCGGTCCTCTGTCCATGCTTTTTGTCGGCTTTGTGTCTTCGGCTTCACCTTGATTGCCTTTTTGGTTGCCCATATTTCTTTCATCTTCTGGCTATGATCTTGCTTGCGTTCTTCGGTCCATTTTATGCCTGTTCGTTTGTCACATTGTATCTAATGTAGTTTACTTTTCTTAATGATGTTTCTGAATTTTATTCTGTCGTTTATTGTGTCTGCTGTTATGTTGAGTTGGTTCAGGTCGTTTTCTACCTCTGCCACCCATTTGTTGTTTCTAGTGGTTACCCAGTCAAAGATCTGTTTGGTCAGCCTGTGTGATGGCATTCTGTATAGGTGTCCATAGAATTGTAGTCTGCGTTTTCTAATCTTTTCTGTGATTGTCTCCGTATGTTTGTACAGTTCCTCTGTAGGTTTCTTGATCCATATTCCATTGTTGTTAGTTGCGCCAAATATTTTCCTAAGTATTTTCCGTTCTACTTTTTCTAATTGTCTGATACGTGTATGCCCTAGGATTAGTGTGGTCTGTGCTGCATATAGTGCCTCGGGGAGCACCACCGTGTCGTAATGGCGTAATTTGGCTTTTTGTGAGATAGACTTCTTGTTGTAATGATTCCACACTACTTTGTATGCCTTGTCCAGTTTAGTCTTTCTTTCTTCGTTTGAGTCTCTGTTATGTCCACTCATTTGTAGTGTTTCACCGAGGTATTTGAAGTTTTCCGTTTTGTAAATCGTGCCATACTTTGTGTTCAGAGATGAGAGTTTCTTTGTGCTCATAAACTGTGTCTTTTCGTAAGAGATCTGTAGTCCAGTTTTGGAAGCTATTTCGTGCAGTTTTTCAATAGCGTCTTTTGTTTCCTTTATACCTTTCGTGACAATCGCCAAATCGTCTGCAAAAGCCAGGCATTAAATCTGTAGGTTTCCTAAGGTTATCCCCTGTTGTGATGTTTCCCATTCTTTTATGACCTTATCTAACGCCAGATTGAAAAGGAGAGGTGAGAGGCCATCGCCTTGTCGGACACCTGTGCGAATTTCAAAGGGTTCTGATAGTTCCCCACAGAACTTTACTTTGGAGGTCGTGTTGGTTAAAGTTTGCTCTATGATAGCCCGTGATCTGTTGTCTACTTTGTATTCTGCTAGAATTTTGAAGAGAGTTTTCCGGTCGATAGAGTCGTACGCCTTTTTGAAGTCAACAAAGGTAATGATCAGGTTCTGTTTGTGTTGTAAAATCATTTTCAGGTTCCAAATTTGTTCCGCACAAGACCGCCCTTTACGGAAGCCTGCTTGGTATTCCCCAATCAAGTGGTCGGTCTGGCATTCTAGCCTGTTCAGTAAAGCTTTAGAGAGGATCTTGTATGTGACCGGTAGTAGGGATATTCCTCTGTAGTTGTTCGGGTCAGTCTTGTCACCTTTTTTGTGTAGTGGGTGTATCAGGGCAGTTTTCCAGTCAGGAATTTTCATGGTCTTCCAGATGTCTTCCAAGATCCTGTGGATGTCTTTGGTGAGTTCTGGGTCTTGTAACTTCCAGATTTCCGCGATGATGCCATCTTCTCCTGGTGCTCTACGGTTCTTGAGTGACTTAATTATTTCTTTAACTTCTTCTAGAGTTGGAGGTTCACTATCTGGATTGTATGTGCTCGTTTCTGTCATTATATCTTCCATAGGGGGGTCCGTGTTGAGCAGTTTTACAAAGTACTTTGCCAGAATGTCACAATTGTTTTTGGTATTGGTTTTTAGGGTTCCATCCGGTCTTCTGAAGCACAAGTTGGGTGGTTGATATCCAGTCATATTTTCTCTGAACGTTCTGTAGACGTTTCTTGTATTGTTCTTCATGAAGTCGGATTCGATCTCTGTCAGTCGCCGTTTGTCATACTGTCGTTTTTCACTGCGAATGATTTTGCTTGATTGCTTCTGTGTTTTCAAGAAGTTCATTCAATTTTCTTGTGATTTATGGCTACTAAATTTTTTCCATGCACTGATTCGTTGGTCAATAGCTTAGTCACATGTGTGGTTCCACCAACGGTGTTTCCGTGTGCGTGGTGCTTTTGCTAGTTTCATGGCCTCTCGGATTCTTCGTGAAAGTTGTGTCCAGTCTGTCGTTTTCTCCATTTTAATTTTGTGTAATATTTGTGTCTGGTTTAAAGTAACGTATTCTGGATCTGGTCTAACAACTTTGTTCTTCTGGAGCTTTTTCTTGGGCAAAAGGCGAATCCTGATCTGTAGTAGGTGGTGGTCTGAGTCGAAGTAGCCTTTACGGGTTTTGTGAGTCTTTCTGGACTATTACGTGGTCGATTTGTAGGTCTTGCTTTCCGCTGGGGAATTTCCATGTGGTAAGTTTTCGTGTTGGTTTCTTGAATTTTGTTGACGTAATGGTGAGGTCGTGGCTTTTGCAAAAGTCAATCAGATGTTTTCCATTTTTGTTGGTGTCCTTGTGTGGAGTATGTTTTCCTGTGATATGTCTGTATATCTTTTCTTTTCCGAGTTTAGCGTTGAAGTCTCCCAGTATTATTTTGACTCTATGTGCAGGAATTTTTCTGATAGTTTCTTCCATTGTCGTCCAGAAGTCATCAATTTCACTGTGATGGTGCTGAATCTTTCGTATGGTGACGAAAAGTCGATTATGCTGTCCGTGATGGACCTGTGTACTGCAAATCCTGTGCCAAAAAGCCTTAGGTTTTTCAGTTGTCTCGATGGTTTTCCTTTGTATATTCTGAAATTCTCCGTGTTGAAATGGTCTTCGTCTGTGAATCGTGTTTCTTGCAGTGCACGTATTTTGATTTGAAATTTTTCGAGAGTGTCTGTCAGTTGTTTCATCTTTCCTGTCTTCATCAGTGTGTTCACGTTGAGTGCGCCGATGTAGTGTTTGCGTTTGGTCTTGAGGGAGTTTGAGAAGCTCCGATTCTTCTCATGATGTCCGTGAGCCCCTGGAATCCGATGCTCACGACGATCCCAGTCTATTGACTGGGGCCCGGGGTAATGAGATTTTTCTCGTTGTACCATCATGATGTTTAGTAGTTGGATGTATGGCATGCTGCCGACTACAACCTGACTTTCCAGATCAGGAGGTTGGTTGAGGCCGCCACTGACATGTGGAGCAGACGCCTTTTGTAGCCGCCCACTGTGGGAAAGGATGCTACTAGTAGTTTTGGTCCGCCCCGAGTATTTCATTTCCTCGGTACCACCTATATCTAGGAGGCATTCCCCTATCCGCCACCTGGGGAGGCGATATATGGAGAGAGAGAGAGAGAGAGAGAGATGCAATCTCACTAGGCATAATCATAGTTGCACACAGCAACAGAATTAATATTAGTGTCTATATGGTTTAATTTAGTATAATTAGTATAATATTTTGTGAATACTTTGATCTTACTTAATCTTGCGTTTCATTTATGTTGCAAGGTATTGTTCCAATTAAATGTTGTCTTGGCAAGGCTAAAGGTTCCATGTTACAAATCATATCAAGATCCAGTATGAACCAAATCTGTGGAATTATTCAAATTACGAAGTTCGATACTTTTAGAAAAATCACGGTAAATTTACAATGAACAGAACTTATGCAAAAAACCATTGTCAAGTGGGCAAAGCTTGTATAAACTGATCACATACTATTTTCATTAATTAATTGCCTGTTCTTCAACATACTCAAACCAGACAGGAAAGGCCAAAATAAATCAAAAACTTTTCATTTCACTTACTAGATTTTCAATGCTACCATTCATGTTCATTTTGTTTTGCTTTTATTAATATAGAAAAATTTAGATTTCCTAATTTTTAGAAATTGGTATTTTTAAGAATTTAAAAGTACTAAATTATTGAAACTGAAAATTTTAAAAAATGAAAAATTTAGATTTTTATAACAAAAATGTTTGAACAATTGTTTTAATTTTTGAAAAACAAATTTTTTCCTCTTTTAAAATCTCCATATTTCTGAAAATATTTCAAAAGGAAATGTAAACATGAAGTTAACACTACTGTAACTTTATCTACTTTTTTTATTCATTTATGTAATTAAAATTTTTCAGTTAAATTTCTGTGTTGTAAATTATATGTTAAATTATTTTAACCATATAATTATATAACCAATTGTATCATCAGGTATGTATTCATTAAAAATTCACATTATTTCATTGTTGTTTCTTGTGTATTTATAAACATTCATTCTTCTAGACATATTTATTACATGCAGAGGAAAATTTTGAATGAAATTGAACGGACTTTTACATTAACATTTAATTTTGTTATTCTTTAAAAATCTCTAAAAACATTGTAAGCTTTTAAAAAGTTATTTGGCAGGTGGAATTCCATAATTTTTGAGGAAAAATTTAATTTCTTCCCTTTGTACATGGATATTTATTAATACAAAATGCTCAAACAAAGAAGAATTGTTTAACTGAATATTCTTTCGATGAGTCTGAAAAACAACGAAAATAAAGTAAGGCTGCCCAAATTCAACAGAATTGCAATAATTAGTAAATTCTAGTTCGAAATTTCTTTTTACATTTAATCTAGCAATTTCAGTTGTTTTTAGTTCAAAGAAAGGAATTGGAATTTTTGGATTTGTCATTCTTTGTTGTTCTAGTTTGAGAGAATATTCTGGTTGATATTTAGCAACAGGAACACGAATTTCCATTGGCTATACAACAAATTTATCTCCTTTAAGAAGTGTATCTCATATTTCAACTCAAGATACATTTTTATCAGACAATCTAAGAATTAAATCGTTTGAAAATGATCTCCAAGTGAAAATTACCCTTATTTTATTAGCACTTAAAAATCCACCAAATTATTCTAATAGATGAAATACTTTATTTTGGTTGGTTTTAATTTTTATATCATTAAGAATATGACTTTCCATAGATATTTCATTTGACAGAGAAGAAGTTAATCATATAAGAACAGATGAAGAAAGAAATTGATGTGCTATTTTAGACAAAATTGTATTTCCTTTTTCAATTGAAATATCATTGAACAGTTTTGCCAATTAATTATTGATTAATGTTTTATTGGATTTTCCTTCATAAGTTGGATAATCTTTCATACCAATTCCAGTAACACTAAAATTCATGTAAGATACTGCATGATTTGGATGAATCAATCCATTGCCAATATTAATATTAATTTCTGTTTCTGTGTTAACAAAATTTATATACATTTTTTTGTTTTCTCTTTCACATGAAATGAGTAAAATTGATAACTCTCGATTTTGTTCATGATTTATCAAGGAAAAATTTATTAATTCATTTTTGACTTTGCTGTTACTCTAGCACCATTGAAGTCAATCAACTTATGATTTTCATCAGAGATAGTAATTATTAAATTTTGAATAGTATCAAAAATTGTAATATTTATAAGATAATTTGGTTAATACATTGTTGGTCCTCTAAAGTCAGAATTTGGTTTAAATGAAGAAATAATATTAGTTTCTCTACAAAAATGGTCATAATGTTTAACAAACAGTCCATCAGCTAAATTAAAATTTATATTTATTAATTCAAATAGAATAATTTTAGAAATTTTATATAATATAATTTAGGAATATTATATAATATGAGGACAAAGATGTGGAGAACAAATGGAAAAAATACAAAGGCAGCATTCAATATGCCCTAGACAAGTATGTTTCGAGTAAAGTTTTTATGGATGGGATAGATCCACCATGGTTTAATAGTCTTATTAGAAAAGCGCTGTGTAAACAAGGAGCACTTTATCTCAGATGTAAGATAAGTAAAAACCCAGCTGACAAACAAGCTGAATGAAGCAGAAATGAGCGTAAGAAGAGCAATGAGAGAAGCATTCAATCATTTTGAAAGTAAGACGTTGTCAACCGACCTGAGTAAAAACCCTAAGAGGCTTTGCTTGTATGTAAAATCAGTAAGTGGTCAAAATCATCCATTCATTCTCTCAGCTACCACACCAGCACCGCAATGGGGGGTAACGGAGAGAAGGTCGAAATACTGAATTCGGTCTTCCAAAGTTGTTTCACTGTGGAAGATCGTAACACGGTCTTTCCCTTCAATCGTCATGCGAAGGTCGAAATGGCAGATATTGAGATAGTCGATGGTGCAATTAAAAAGCAGCTACAATCCCTTTGTAGTCGAGAGGCGTCAGGACCAGATCAGATACCTATAAGATTCTATTATGCGAAAGAGCTTGCTCCCTTTCTAGCAATAATTTACCTTAGATCGCTTGAGCAACGAAAGGTACCTAACGACTGGAAAAAAGCGCAGGTCATTCCGGTTGTTAGAAAAGGCCTTAAGATAGAACCACACAATTATAGACCTATGTCGTTGACATCAATCTGTTGTAGTATTATGGACGATGTTTTATGCTCAAGAATTATGACTTTTTGGAAAATGAACATCTCCTCTATAAAAATCGACAAGGATTCCGCAAACAGAGATCCTGCGAAGCACAGCTCGCTCAGTTCCTCCATGAGAACCACAGCGCAGTAGACAACGGCGCTCAGGTTGATGCCGTGTTCCTTGATTTCAGTAAGGCATTTGACACCGTCGCGGATTGCCGTTTAATGGAAAAAATACGGAGCATCAGAGCAGACTTGCGATTGGATTCAAGACATTCTTGCACATTGAACTCAACACGTTGCTGTTAACGGAACAAAATCGACAAATGTAAAGGTAATATCTGGAGCACTGCAGGGAAATGTGATAGTACCGTTGCCGTTTACAATACATATAAATGACCTAGTAGAAAGCTTCGGATGCCGTTTAAGGCTATTCGCAGATGATGCAATTGTCTATACCGAAGTAGGAATGCCAGAAGATAATAATTTGCAGAACGATCTGCAGCGAATTGTTGAATGGTGCAGGCTCTGGCGGTTGACCCTGAACGTAAATAAATGTAACATCTTGCGCATACATAGGAAAAGAAATCCACTACTGTCCAGCTACACTGTTGATTACAAACAGCTGGAGACAACGTCTGCCGTAAAATATCTAGCCGTAACTATCCAGAGCGACCTTAGTGGAATGACCACATAAAACAGGTAGTGGGAAAAGCAGACACCAGGCTCAGATTCATCGTGAGAACCTTAAGGAAATGTAACTCATCCACGAAAGAAGTGGCTTATAAGGCGGTTGTTCACCTGATTGTTGAGTATTGTTCATCTATGTGGGTCCATATCAGGCAGGCCTGATAGAGGAGATAGAGAAGAACAAACGAAGAGCGGAGGGTTTCGTCACGAGATCTTTTAGCTGAGGAGAGAGCGTTTCGGATATGATAAACAGACTCCACTGGCAGGCGTTCCAAGCGAGGCGTTGTGCATCACGGGGAGATGTACTATTGAAATTTCGGACAGCACTTTTCAGGAGGAGTCGGACAACGTATTATTTCCCCTCACATACATCTCACGTATTGGCCATGATGAGAAAATTCGAGAAATTAGAGCCAATACAGAGGCTTACCGACAATCATTATTGCCACGCACTATTCGCGAATGGAACAGGGTTGGAGGGATCAGATAGTGGTGCCGAAAGTACCCTCCACCACCACACACCATTAGCTGGCTTGTGGAGTATGATGCACATGTAGATGTAGATCACCATGGCATCTTCTTTGAATTCGAGAGGTATGGAAATACCGTTCATTACTTCATTGATGACGTCAGTGAACGTATCACCAACAATTTGCCAAAACCTTTTGTAAAATTCCACCGGTAGCTGTCAGGCCGAGGAGTGTTGTTCAGTGGAGAGGATTTGATGATATCCAGAATATCGTCACTGGAAAATACTGTCAGTAGCCCTCTGTTGTCAGTCGCAGTGACTATCTGTGTCTTCGAGTTGCATCTCTGCAGATTACACGGTGGAATCCGTTTAAATATATAAGTCCTGAAAATACGGATGAACTTCGGTGATTATTGCTTTCCGCTCGAAGAGCATGTCCTTGTATTCGTAGCACGCAATTCCTTTATGGAGGTCTTCCTTTCTGCCTTATAAGATGATACAGAGAGGCAGTTTCGTCTGCTAATATCGAGTGCGATCTGAACTACATCTTCAAATCGCCATCTGTTGCTTTTTCAGGTTTGTTAAAACTGCTTTCATTTTCGTTATTTGCGTGAAGTGCTGATGGGACAAGACAGGGCGATCACAAAGCTCACACAAACAAGAGTGATAAAGTTATATTGTGTGTGCCAGAAGTTTCGCCTTTTCTTTGCCATATTCAACCAATGTCAACCTCAGTTTCCCTTTGGCGAGTTTGGTCCACCATGGGTGGACCATATCGGGATCTTATTATAAGACACACCTTCCAGGTCACTTGTATGAATTCGTCTAAAGTTCCGTCGTTCAGTACACTCAAATTTAGCTTGCAGAGCCCACGTGCCTGGAAGGTTTTTGCCTGACTAGATCTATGCTGCAATGGACTTCACAGCGGTAAGGAAAACTGGATGGAATCGTGTCTATTGAAGATACACACTGTGTTTAACTCTAGGATACATAAATTCTGTGAATTGTACTGCCTGAAAAATTCTTCATTTATCTGAATTTAACCGCTGTGTGGTATAACACTATCTAAGCATCTTTTAGCCATACAGGCGTTACAAAATCACTCAGTACTTGCGAGAAATTGAAGTTAGGGGTTTGATCTTTTGACTTCAGTACACAGTTCCAGTTTCCAGCTATGATAATATGATCTGGATTTCCTTTTAACTGATGAACAATTTCATTGGTAAAAGAGCGGGCATAAACACTGACAACAGTTGTGTCATACGTTTTACGAGATATTACCCGACTGGATTCCAAAAGATACATAAGTAACTACAGGTAAACGGTTTTTTGCAAAATTTGAGGTTCCACACTCGTTTTTAAAAGCCACGTTTAGGATTTCACTATCACCTGGAAAATTAAATTCATGGACCAGTACTTCATGCAATCAGGTAATGTCTGTCTAGGAATTATACAATAAATACAGTATTTCAAGGCAGCCACTTTTAGTGAACTCCGAATCCTGTTAATATTCAAAATTGTTATATTATTTGTCTGTGACGTTCTTTGTTGGCGGCGTTCCATTTAATGAGAAAAAATAAATTCTATATAAAGACATAAACACTAATTTAATATTGAAAAACATTTTTCTGTTAATTATCTTGGGACAAATCATCCACTGGAATTTGTCTGAGTGATCCTGGATTTACATCAAGGATACTTTCATCATCATTTCTGTGATCAATAACCATTTGCAGTGTGTTTCTCGAGGTACCAATTCGTCTTCCATGTAAGTTTTCCAGTCCATCCTAGCTGAAGGTCGATATTTGTTGCATTCACCAGATGTCTGTCTGGGTGGACCATCACTGTAAACTGTTGAGCCTTCCATCCTTTCTCTCCTTCCACTGGATCTGCGTGATACAGCGTGTCTCCCATCTGTGGCGAAATAAATAAAAAAAAACATTTTACATTTTAAATTCCACGTCATTGTTGATTTAATCAGGGTTCTCACCTTAGACGTAGAATTAGTCCTTCTGCCACAATATTAATTCATTAGTCGCCATCGATGTTCTTCTCTTTGTTGACCGTGTGTACCATCATGAGTCGGCATCGGTTCACTTCACGAAGACGGTGGAAACCAAGGAATACAATGCTACGTCGCTATAAATAATTTTCGTAACACTTCGGTACTTTTAACTGTTTTTTATTCACAACACAATAAGACTTGCTCTGCTCGTCGCACAAACCATAATTACTAACAATATGGCTGCATTTCTGCAGACACCAAAAATTACGCCCATCCTCAACGAGGCAACAATCGAAAGTGTCCCTTAGCTCCTTGGAGTATGAAACAAAAGAGAATCCAATGTGAACTTTACAAAGATTATAATATAACATGCCTCTCAATTTATCTTTGGCGCAGCTTTTAAGATATACGTATGTCTCTGCATAGGTAGTCGACCTTGCAATTGATAGGTTTGGGGGTCGTTTATTTACAAATTTCATTTTTATTGTCTCATTTTCATGGCACTTTGAATTCTTTGGTATTTCTGAGTGTGTGTCAGTTTTTTGGTATACTTATGCTAATATTTACAAACCTTAATCCTAATATACAAAGTTCTGGTTAATACTGAGAAAATGACATCATGTAGTAAAGTTTGTACAATAAAATATACAATGAATACAACGTTATTTACAAATGCTTCCTTCCTCATCAGAGGTGAAAATTAAGTCCTTGTATTGCTTTCCGTATTTATTCTGGGGCGGCGAGCTTTGTTCGCTATCCGCAGTGTTGAATATGGGCGTGTGATACGCGCGCCTGATTGTTTGGTCGTCCGTTAGCAGGCGACGTTGGTTGAATGCGCGCGCCAGTGCACTGAATATACACCGACGTGCGGGTACCGTCGAGACTTCCGAACCTCAGTATGCGTGTGCTTTTTGTAGTTCCTTCCAGTACTTAGACTGGATACGACGAGGTACATTGGAATATGTGCCCCGAAGAACACACCACACTATGTGCGAGGCGGAGGACGATCCCGTCGATGCAGCTCCTGGTAAGAAGCGTACCATGTCAAACTTGTTTGGCATTGTCTTTTCTTATTGTGACGCCATGGGTCGTTTGATGATACAAACTTCAATTTTCGATGTCACTTGCTTAGGCTCGCTGACACTTGCAATGTAGCACTACTTTGCACAATTTTAATTTCTACACACACCACTTTAACCGCGAGTATTGCGATCGAAACTTTCTTTTCACTTCACTTTTTTCTTCGCATTAACCCCTTTTTACCTACTGTACCGAGATTCATTTCCCTCAATACTTCTGGTCGATGTACATAAGTATTCACAAATTTGTAAGTCACGGGACTTGGCATGAAATACAAAACACATCACATACAATTGAATAACAAATAACACATACAATACATTGGTTACATTAATTACAGGAAAAAACTACCGACGAAAATTGAAAAATTTTTGACCACTCGAAGTGGCTTCTTCGTCTTGGATTTTACTGACACACACACATTTTTCCATTAATCAGTTAGAAGGAACAAGTCCTTTGTTTTCCTTCTTGAACTCTAGTATATGTTAAAGTTTACCTCCGTTACGTATTCTTCATACGCAACGACATGCATCAGCATGCAGAGAACACACCTGTAGCCGCTCCACTGCACCTTGGGAAGGGAATTTTCTACCTTCTACTTAGGGTAATGGCAACGACTACGTGTATGCTACGGTTTTTACCTATAAAATCTGAAAATGCACGAAACAATCATTTATATGCAGCATAACCTTAATATGTACAGTGTTTTGGGCGTAAGCACATTCTGGTGTGCTTGTAAATCATTAACCCTAATAAAACTTCCTACCTTAACATGGACATATAAGCATAAGATTTTGAAGTTCAGGGTGTAACTACTATTAATATGTAGTGTTTCATAATAGCGGCCCGCCCTTGTGTGCGTGGATCATCTTCAATTAAAGTGCGCTTATAGGCGTCTTGTGTTATCATGGGAGAAAAAATACAGACATTTTAATGCATCGGTTGTCATGAAAATCTATGTACACGAATAATCAGACTTCCATAGCTTCAGTGCGGCATGATATTCTGTATGACGTTTTCTGTTCATAATTCATTTTATAGACGATTCCTTTGCTTACAGGTCGTCGATCACGCTACTTACCTGTTTCTCGTATAGCGGCGATATCATTTTCATTCTTTGTGACTGTTAATATTTATATGTATGAAAGATATAATTTTGACATGATTTATCATTTCATATTTCAAGTGTGTAAAGTAATTCATACCTTCCTTCTGCATATATGAGTGAAGAATCGCTAATGTTGCACTGGGTATCAGGTTTTTCGTATTTTCTCGTAAACTCGTAGAGTCTTACGGTTTTAATTAAGTTATTTCTTGACGTTAGGTATACATGTTTATACGAGGTTGTCTTAGAGATTAATGTTCCTTAAAACTTCTATGTTGTTTATGTTCCGTACATGTACAGAGCTTCTTTCGCCTTTCACACATTCATACATACGTTTATACCCACAAAAAACATCTACCAGTACAATATACACTTTGCTGGTGGGGCCCTTTTTCGGTACCCTGCACCATTCCCTCAATATTCCAAAATAATTCAGGGTGTGCTGAGCATCGTCCCTTATACTAATGATACTTACAACTAAATATTTCTTCTTACATACATAACTGCCTTACGGTCCATTAATGCGCAATCATTCCATATTTTCCTCCTTTACACTTTAGCTTTCGTACATGTAACCTCGTGTATAGCTTATATATTCTACAAAGTTGTTTGCTGAGTGCTTTAGGTGTTTCCTAACGTTAATGTGTTTCTCTCTCTATAAATCCTAGGTATTTGTTTTGAGAGCGATTCAGTTCATTACTCACGCTGCATAGATCTGTTTATTATTTTCCTATTTTAAAGCTTGTCATTCTTTTCCTTAGTCACAAAAATTCCCACGTTTACCTTGTTGTTCATTCTGAAAATCGCTAGCTACTGTGTAATGTAAATGTATGCGTTATCTCTTTGATTTCCTCTTTGCTGCTTTTTCCCTATATGTAATTGTGTGTTGTTCTCGTGTACATAGCCTTTCTTCCGGTTATATATCTGCATTTTTTTTGTTCTATTTTCTTTCTCCTTCCGTACAAGCTAAGATTTTTACTCAGTATAATATAATATTACAATACCGTCCATGACCAGTATGTACTTGTATGTTCACTTTTATTACGTAATACCAGCTTATAATTAAATTTTCTAAGTTACTATTTACAAGACTTGTGTACCGTTTTCTTTCTTGTTTTTGAATGGATTTCGTCTCTGTGTCTCATAGTAAGCATGGTCTCAAAACTTTTAAACGTTCCGCGCATGCGCGCTTACGTACCACGACTGGACTGTAGGCGCGGGGAAAACTCTGCATTGTTGGTGAACATTATTCGTGATAGCCGCCATCGTGTAATATGAGTCACGTGTCGTCTGGACTCGACTGCGCATGCGCCTTCGCGCTTTGTATACGCTCAGCTGATCGGACAGGGAAGGGGGGAAGATTTCTCCCCGGCTTGCTGCCTACAGCGCGGCCAATGACCTCGTCTTGACATGCAGCTATCACGTGCTCATTAGCTGACCGTTGGATTGCAACTTCGACGTGTGGTTTGTTGCTCGTCTCAAGCGAACAAACTCTGACCTTCGCGCTAATTTGTCTTTGTTCCCCTCTCTTAAATAACTGAGTTAGACTACAAAAGTACCGTATGGTTTATTTTATAGTGTTAAGACTCACAGTAACACATGTTTCATTAGGTTTGGTTAAATATGCGTTTTTAAGCTGGCATATGCCCCCAGTTGTTCGCAAGTTTCTTAGGTTAATGACAGCAATTTTACTATGTGATCCAAGGTTGTACAATTTCAATTTTGCTAAAATAACATATAACCTTTAATGAAAAAATTCCTTGATGTCCTTGCCCGTTCGTGTGTTACCTAACAGATAACATCCTGGGTGAGGTTTGTCTATTATAATGAAAGGGTCATCATACAACAACTCCCACTTTTTGTTTAATGCCTTAATTTTAGAGGATTTTGGGTGGGTACGTAATAGTACTTCCTGTCCAATGTTAAATTCTGTAACCTTTCTTATCTTTTTGTTGTTATTACAGCCTGCACGAGGTCACTTACCTTGTCCGGTGCTTCCATCTCTTCTTCACATAGATCATCTTCTACGGTAGCATCCTGATCATATCTTAAAAATAATTGTTTAAGATGTAATGTGTGCTTGTTTGTGCCCCCTGTTGTCAAATCGGTCGGCCGGTGGGGGCTCATTGCGACCGATTGTTGTTTACCGGGGGAGACAACGGCGTTGCTTCAGTACTGTCCGTTACCTCTACGAAATGTACTGAGTGGTTATTCTGTCGCCAATTTGTTTCCGGACCGCTGCGTGCAACATTTTCTTGCGACCGGCCGTCGCTATTCCTCCTTGGTCTGTCATTCCTATTACTGTAACTATTGTAATTTTCATTTGTGTGCCGCCTTTCATCACGCGGGCCTGACCAATCATTCACGTGATTTCTATCATTTCCATACCGGCGTGAACCGTAATCTGTACTATACCTTCGGTCTTCACGTCTCTGTGGCGCCGAATTCCTCCGATTTCCGTAATTCCAGGTTCCATTATTTGGCCTTGTCGCATACGGATGCCAACTGTGTGGGTTTTGTCCACTGCCATTAAAATGATATCCGTTACCGTTGTTTTGATTTGTTCCGGAATATTCATTCCGATTACTTGTGCTCGGCTCTTCTTCGTATATTAGATCAATTGAGTCAAGCACGGAAAGAAAGTATTCAAGGTCGTTCTCCGGTATGGTTACCAATTTTTCGCGTAAGTTCGCGGGTAGTCTGTTTTTCAGAATTTTGAGAACATCTACGTGCGGTATTGGATTGTTCCAATAGCGCGTCTTATTCAAGTACTTTTCGAAATACTTTCTCAACCCGCCGTTTTTGAGGTTGAACGGTTGTGGGTTGAATACCTCACGTCGCAGTCTTTCTTGGACCCCAGCAGACCAATATTTCTCCAAGAAAGCCCGTTCAAATTGTTCGTAGGTGACGCACTGTTCAGCCATGTCTGTGGCCCACAAAAGTGCGTCGCCTTGTGTGAAGCCTACTACATATCTAATCTTCTGTGCCTCAGTCCAGTTTCTTGGTAAGACATTTTTAAATGCTCTTACAAATGCGACTGGATGAGTTTTTCTGGATTCTGTGGAGAAAACTGGAAACTGTCTATGTTTCAACAGGCTCTCATCGACTAGAATCGTCGAGATGCAAGGCGACACGCCTACTGCCTGTTGCAGCACCGCGTTTGGCGAATAGCCATTGTTTGCCTGTGCCGGTGCGTGCACATACGCCGGACTGGGCGCGTGATGTTTTGCGTTATTGACATCGTAATCTGGCACGGGCGAATATGTGTCGCGCTGCCTATTGCTTGACGTAGGCAAGTCATTTGAAACATTCAGTCTACCAGCAATTTCCTTGCGTATTCTGTCCTCGGCTACTTTGATTTCATTACCTAATTTTTCAAAAAGTTTTGTTTCCCGGTCAGTTATTGATTCATTTACATTACCGTTTTCTAAAGTTTCATTTATTTTGATAATGTCCGCGTTGATACGTCGAGTCTCCTGTTTCAGAAAACCGACTTCTTCGTTAACTTTATTAACCTGGTCAGGTATTTCTTCACATGCGGACTGTACTCTTGTTAAATTTAATTGAATAGCCTGTACGTTTTCATGTATTTCTTTTTGTACGGTTTGTGTTTGATTGTGTGTTTCTACTATTTCTGACAGTTCCTGTTCCTGTTTGTTTGTAAGATCTGAGAATTTCTTTTCTAAATCATTTGCCAATACATTGTATACACTGTTGACTGTTTTAATGACTTTTTCTTCGATCTTTTGATCGATTTCATTGGTGAGTTTATTTAAGCGTTGATCGAAATGTCTGTGCATGTTTTCAAATTGCGTGTTTACACTTGAAAACTGTTGTTGGAACCCAATTTCCATGTTTGACAATTTTGTGGTTGTCATCTTGTGGCTGATTTCTAGATTCGACAGTTTTGTGTTGGTTGTGTTGTGGCTGATTTCTAGATTCGCCAGTTTTGTGTTCGTTGTTTTGTGACTGATCTCTAGATTCGCCAGTTTTGTGTTCGTTGTGTTGTGACTGTTGTGATTAACATCTGAAGTCATCAGTCCCCTAGACTTAGAGCTACTTAAACCTAACTAACCTAAGGACATCACACACATCCATGCCCGATTCAGGATTCGAACCTGCGACCATAGAAGCAGCTCGGTTCAGGACTGAAGTGCCTAGAACTGCTCTGCCACAACCGCCTGCTACTACATGTGGCCTTGGCAGGGTAGGTATCTAGTCGAATTTTCGTCAACGCTGCTATTGTCGCATACCATTCACTACAAGCAACAGATAATCATTTCTCCATTTTTCTTCGTGAATCGATAGGCCGCGACCTGATACAGTTAAAACTTGGTTCACATGCTCACAACGGATTTCAAACGGGAGTTCAATTATGCGCAACTGTACGCGAACCCAGTCCGCCAAAAGGTACTTGAACTTCAGTAACACTTCCACCAGAACGCGTAAATGTCATGCTATCTCCACATTCTTGAACGATACGACCACAGAAATAAAAGTCCTTTATTTTAACAAAGCCCACAGTGGCAAGTTTAGACAGATGTATTCCAGTAATTTCGTCTCAGGTAATCGTGACTTGTTCGATCATAAAATCCTGAAATTCTACTACAGATAGATTCACAAATCAACGTTCAAAAGTGAACTTAAAAGTGGGCTTATAATCCGAAACCTAAATTGTTCAGTAACCATAATAAAGTTTATGAAACAATGCAAAAAACATTGTTTGTTTAGTTAAGCATTCTAAATTGTAATATGACACCAGATCCGTATCACAGTCCCGATAGAAACTGTCATAAAAATCAAGTCTTTCTTTCCATCCATTACTATCGCTCGTTATGTTATTAATTACGACATAAGAAAAATGTAGGAAAGTAGAGTAGCCCCAACAGCAGTCAAGATCTTTGTGTATGTCTACATTCAGCGCTGACTGACAGTTGCCGCAATCCTTTAAAGAACTGATGCGACAGGAGAGACCATTATCAGAGTATTCCGGATATCTTTCAGTAAGTCGTCAAGAGATGAACTGAAAGTCAAAGTAACGCCGTTTTCAGGGACATATTCAACCCATAATGGAATATTACTTGAGTAGTCGCATGTTCCAGCAAATACGCTTTTGATAATCCTCATATGAATATTCTGATGGCTGAAAGGACCAGTTAATGTATGAAACTGTCAGAAATTAATTAAGGTCAAACTGGAAGGTCTCGAGGCTCACTACAAATGGAAATTTGCATTCAAAAGACGCTTTTAGATTTTATTGGCCAAGTATCAGCAGCAATTATATTGTAATCATGGTCAGTTGGTGGTAAGAACAAGTGGGTGATCAAAATGTTCTGCGATCAGAGAATGTGGTGGTGGTGTGCAGTCCATCTGTTTTGAATGACGTTAGCGGCTGTGCATTAATCTAAAGCTGCCTACCTAAGTAAAGACAGCATGGTGGCATTGTCGCTTCTTATGCGCAGCAACTATGATTAAGCCCTACCTACATAATCCGGATCCACAAGCCAGTGTACGCTGTACACTGATGTGAGACTACGAACGTCTGCCCTGATATGCCGCCTTATGTTACCCTCAAGAGCAGGCATTAATGATACTAAAAACTCCTAACATTAGAAGGGAACCACCTGTGAATCTGCTCAGTCTAGTATATGCAACAGCTATCTCATAGCACCAACAGGTACAGAGTTCAGTCTTATGGTAAGTACATAAAGTTTGCAGATATTTGTTTAACAAATAACTGTCTGCTATGCAACTAAAATGAAATCCACTACACAGGTTCTATGTGTCACAACTATTTAAGCCATCAGTTTGCTGCAAAGTTGCTTCTATTGTTCTGAAATATACTGACCATTAGTTATTAGAATAAATAAGCAATATAGTCTGGATCACATGTTTTAGCACCATCACAAACCCCACAGGTAGAAAACTAATGTTCGCAAATCACTTGCATTTTCTCAGAAAACATTTATATATAAAATGCCATTACGGAAATGTTTGGTCACTCAGTGACAGTTGACAGACTTCCAGGACTGGAACTAAATTATCCTACTCACAAGGGGAGGCCACCACGTGGGGATCACAGATTTGCTTCAAACTTTGTACACCTTTAGTTGACCGTTAAAATAACATAATGTGCAAGTAGTAAGGTGCACTACTTCGGCAATTCAAAGAATATCTCAAGAGAAGTGTTATGGATCTGTTATCTAACTGATGTATGGTGCTCTATGTTAGAGTTCATGGTGGTCAAGTAGATGCCGGCATGGTAGCTCAACGTGTTTGGTCAGAGCGCTGGCTGCACTGTAAAAAAAAAAAAGAAAACTGAGTGAAAGGGTCTATGATGAACTTTAAAGGGTGTCATGTGACGTCCGACCCGACCAAATGCAATGAGCAATAATGAGGCAAAAAAGTGGTTAGCGTTCGAGCATTATAAGATGGGTGTATGAAGCGACGGTTCGACTCCCGTTCATACTTGACTTTTAATCTATATTTTTTTTCAGCATTTGTCGTGTTATTTCCTTTCAATGACATATAATTAAAAACACATGTATTTACTGTACATGAAGTGTTAGTGTATTTCATGTTATTTGACTACTTACTAACCTCAATTAAATTTATTTGTTAGAACATACATATTTTTAATTATTGACAAGCAAAAGTAATGCATAGAGTTTTCTTGGAAACTGCATGGTTGTCGTGATTTGCGAAACACATGGTACATGCAGTGTGGTAAGGTACCCAAAACTACTTTGCACCTTGATGCTTTGAGGTGCAGACTCAGAGGCAGGCCCCATTTGGCAGTTAACTTGCGTAGTAGTAAGGCATTGCTAAGGTAGCAAGAAAGAACAGTGTAGATGCAAATATTCTGAATATAACAGAATTTACACTTTCACTACAAAAATGAAGGTTTGAGTGGGAGTCGAACTGTTGCCAGGTACATGAGCTACATAATAGATGCATAAAACTTCTCTTGCGATTTTATTGGAATTGCCAGAGTAGTGCACCTTTCTACTTGCACATTATGTTGTTTTAATGGCCTTTTAAAGGTGTACAAAGTTTGAAGTAAATCTGTGATCCCAATTTTGTGGCCTTTCCTTGTCAGGTAACTAGACATTAACTTGTAATTTTTGGTTGAATTTTCTGAACAATAATATGTAACATGTGTAAGAAACTTTAACTTTTGGGCTCAAAGAAGGTTATTTAATGCGAAAAGTACAATGCCTATCATCAATTACTTTGTGGGAAACCTGCTGCTTTCTTCATTAATTGTTGCCACACTTGTTAAGTTTAGGAAACAAGACGCTGAGGAATAATTACATCGAAGTCAGTGTCGAAATCAGTGTAATATTTCAACACAGCTCCTCCAGAGTACCAAAAAAGCCTAAATCGTGAGTGAAGAACTGGCAAATAAAAAGTGTATAAATGATGATGATGATGATGACGATGAATATGATGATGATGATGACGATGACGATGAATATGATGATGATGATGATGACGATGAGGTCCCATATTCCTAGGAGCATCGGGGGAAGATGCGGGAGACCCACACAGCTGACTAGGCAAGGTCCTAATGGAGGTGGTTTGCCATTGGATTCCTCTGGTATAAACGATACTGCACCACAATAACTGCTGCAAAATCATCTGTTTTCCACACACGCTGTTGTGTCAGCCACAACGAGACACAGATATGCGCCAGCACAAGGCACCACTGGACATTGATTTCTGGCCACCCACTGATGGAGGAATAGTAATCTTTTATGAAATTATTTGCTGAATCTAGATTCCATAATTCTTGAGGAAAAACTTCATTTCTTTTATTCTTTAAATAGATATTTTGTAATTTAACATGATCAGAGAAAGAAGAATCAATTAGTTGATTATTTTTTCGGTTCGTCTGGAAAACAACAAAAATAAAGTAAGTCATATCAAATTTTGCTCAATTATAATAATTAGTGATATGTAATTCAAAATTTCTTTTTCCACTCAATGCAGCAATTTCTAAGGTTTGTGTCTCAAAGAAAGATATGGAAATATCGGATTTTTTTGTCTTTCTTATTATAGTTCAAGCGAATATTCTGGAACATGTTGAACATGGATATCCATCGATTCTGCGACAACTTTGCCTTCTTTTGGAAGTACAGAATCTTTTTATTCAATCATTTAAGAACAGGATCTCCAGAACTTGAACTCTATGTGAAAATTGCTGTTAAATTTCCTTCCCTATTCATTTCATGAAATTTTTAAAAAATACACCAAATAATTCTAACAGAAAAATTTCTCCACTTTTTACTTTTTATTTTGCAATTATTAAGAATATAACCTTCCATAGTTAATTCATTGGATAGAGATTAAGTTAACTGAATAAGAGTGGATGAAGAAATAAACTGATGTTGCATTCAAGACAAAATATTGTTTCCTTTTTTCATTGTAATAAATTCGAACAGTTTTGCTACATAATTATCGAATAACTTTGTATTGGATTTTCCATCATATGACAGATAATTTATACCATTATTTCAAATAATACTGAAATTCATATAAAGTTGTGCATGCTTAGGATGAACCAATCCATTGCCAATGTTTATATTAATTTCTGTTTCCTTGTTAGGAATATTTAAATTACTTTTAGTTTTCTCATTAACATTAACAGGAAAAGAGTAAAATGGATAGCTTTCAATCTTATTAATTTATAATGGATAAAATTTATTAAGACTTTTTTACAGTGACTGTTACAGTTGAATCGTTAAAGTCAATCAAATCACCATTTTCAGCAGTAGCAGTAACTTTTAAATCCCGTATAGTATCACAAATCGGTACAGTTACAGGATATTATGATTCATAAATTAATGGTCCTCCAATTACTGCATTTAGATTAAATGAAGTAGTAACATTTGTTTCTAAATGAAATTATCAATATGTTTCATAATTATTCCATCAGCTATGTTCAATTTATATTTACTAATTCGAATGGAATAATTTTAGGCATTTCATTGGCAACTGTTTTCTGTTTGGGTTCAATAATTTGGTTACTAAATCCTAATACACTTCCAATCCTATGTGTTCCATCCAGAAATAATTTAAGATCACTCTCAATAATAACTCTACGAAAATCCTATCATCTTTAATGTGTATGTTAGGCTTTTTTGTGTGAATTAATTTTTCCACATTTTTCAAGCTACATTGACCAATATGAATTTCTATCATTTCTGCATTGATACGTAACTTATTATTTTCCAGTGTAATGTTTGATAGAATTGTTAATCTTTTCTGAAAACTGATGAATAATTTCTTAATTGAAATAATTACTCATTTACTATGAACAAAAATTATATTAATAAATGACAGATTGGGAACCAAAAATAAGAATTCCAGAGAAGAGAACAACAAATGAACACAGTAAACCTTTGCTAAATTCTATTTGACATTCAATAACTGGTCCAAGTGGATGTGGAAAAACGACATGAATGATCGATAATTATATTTTAGCTGCAGGATGGTTGAATTGGACAAAAATTAATCAATTATGTTTAACCTAAGAGATTGGTTCAACCAAAATATCAAGTCTTTATGGAAAGATGTGAAAAAATTGGAGTGAAAATTGCTACTTTTATTGAAAATAGCGACGAAATTATTCTGTCAGATGACTGTGAAGACAATTCAGTAATTTTGTTTTATGATTTTATTCTTGAAAATCAAGATTTAGTTAGAGAATCTTTTACTAGAGGAATTCATAAAGCAATTGAATCTATTTATTTAGCTCAAACATATTGAAAAATATCGAAACAATTGGGCAGCAATTATTTCGATATTTTAAACATTTTTAGACCGGATGAGAGAACTTTAAATCATATTTATTACAAATTTGTTGGATGCGATTTAAAATTGGATGACTTTAAGGAAACGAGTTGTAAATGGTGGAATAATGATGAAGTATGTTTCACTAAGATAAGTACAGAGATAAGGTTAAGAATTTGTGGACAACATGTAAGCAAATATTTATTTTTATACTTAATCAGTGTTTCCAGAATATGACTCAGAGGTTGTTCAAATGGCTAAAGGGAATAGAAGAGTAAAAGAACAATCAAAGAACAATGTTACTCAATTAATTTATAGATTAGCAATAATTCAGAGAAGAATTATATGGAAATAAAAATTATCATGGTGAAAAAGTTGGAATAAATAAATTAACCAATAAATTTAACGATGTTATTGTTAGAAATGCAAAAGGATTTCTGTATTCGATTAGATTTTTGAATAATCGTCCTCAGGCGTTTTGGGAATTGAAAAAGGGATTAGGTAAAACTTTAGTTAATGAATTGCGTTTTTAAATACACCTTTCTGGTTATAAGTGTTGTAATCCTGGAAAAAACAAGAAGAAAGCGTTTCTAGAATTGATATATGAATTAATCCATTAGAGTAACCTTGTAAAACACAACATTGCTTATAGAGATAACAAAGATTTGAAAAAAACACACAGATCTAATAAAGAACATCAATTAAGTGCAAAAGAAAGAATGTATGCTAAAGATTCTTCATTTGGTGAAAAACTTGCATTAACTATAGTTAGAGGAATAATGTATAGAAAATTAGAAATGGGCGTTGAATTTGATGAAAATGAATGGGGCTGAAAAATGTGTTTATAAAATTTTTTATCTGTGTACACAAATAACTTCAGCGTTGATTATCTTTTGTTCCAAGTGGCAAAACAGAACAATTAAATTAAACTTAGTGCTGAACAATTAAATGGTATCGATAATTTTTAAATGATACTGTAAATACAAACTTGTGGAAATTTGGTTATAACATTAAGTAATCCTACTGTGAAAAAGTGTTGAGTACCCAATGAAAAACAATGAATTAACAAAACATGGAGGAGAATTTTTATCAATTTTATTAGAAACATTAGGAGCCATCAGCTCATTATTTCTATTGTTTCATCTGTTCATAAGAAACTGAAAATCGATAAAGAACTAGAAGAACAAAAAGACAATATTTTGCAATGGAAAGGAAATGGAGAGAAAAGTTTTAGTAATAATCCATACAAATCCTAATGCATTGATATTGAAAAACTTGTTAAGGAATAAAAAGTTTAACACTTTTGTGGTGTTTTCATGATTGTTGAATTACCTTTTCATCTGAGAGAAAATGAATGTGTAATAGTTAATTCAGATACCTCCAATAATCTTGGTTCTCATTGGATTAGTTATAATAAATCGAAAAATACGAAATTCATTTTTGACTTGTTTGTTTGAAATATAAGAAAAGGAATTATTTTGATAAAATTAGAATACATTGTAGAAACAGAATTTTGTCGAATTTATTTGTGGTCATTTGTGTTTATTTTTGTAAAAACTATAATCGAATGATTATTACTTGAACCAAATTTTTATTCAATAAATGGACATTTCAGAGGATAAAATAAAATATTAACACTTTATGTAGACCACTACCGACTTAAGTCAGCGATTTAGTCAGAGTGTAGAATAAAATTTTCATAAATGATTAAATTCATTAGAATAAAGTTTAATGGACAAACAAAATCAAATGTTTAGAAACTTCTCAATTAATTAGAATCAAGTCTTCATGAAGAAAAATCAAATGCTAACAAACAATTAAATTCAATATATTCAGGTCTTAATGAACAAGTAGTATCGAATATTAATAAACAATAAAAATTAATTAGAGTCAAATATTGATAAAAATAGATCTGAAATTACAAAATGCTGTTAAACAGTTTAAAAACGGTTAGATCAGTTTTTGTAAAGCAACAAAGACTTACATTTCTTTTACAATTAGCAGATTAATAGAACTGTGTGATCCAATTAGTAGTTTGATGTTGATACTAAAAACATTTAGAACATGAATTACTGTCTACTAAAATAACTTTAGTCAGAAACTAGTCAGTCTTGTTACAAAAACTGAATACTGGAGTATTCTAATACAATTTAATAATTGTGTCACTACAACTCATTTTAATGAAAAGATTAATCAATACAATAAAACTGATCTAACTAATTACTTTACCAAAAAGGAGACTGAAAAATTTTTCCACATTACTTCTCAAAGACAAATTTAACTCTACTCATAAACGATTTAACTATTTTCAAAGATAACCTATATGATAAAGAAGTAACTGAAGTGACATTAATGACTGGAGGTGAACAAAAAATGAACGATTTCGATGAGTGTAATTTCATTCTTAAAAATGTTGTTGACAGAAAAAATGTTAATGAAGATTCATCATTTAATGTTTTAACTATTAATCATTTTTTATTTCGCAAAATGTTTTTTAAAACTTTTGCAAACTGTCTACTGCTAGCGAATCAATAAAAATTGAACACAAATCAAGTTTTCCATTTTTAAGATTGAAAGATAGAGTTAAAACTCTTCCAGTAAATGTAAAAATAATTTTATTTAGCGAAATAATATAAAATTTAATAAATTTATAAACTCTATAAATGGAAAATTAATTAGTCCTTCATGACTACTGCAGTTGCTGTTTAAAGTGTAGAAAATTTATTGAAAGTCATAATCCTCATTGAGTACGAACAAAATGTTGAAGACAAAGAATTGATGGTCTTTGTTCAATTTTTAAGGCGAAAAAGAGTAATTCTTTAACAAATTCTGTGGGCAGTGTTCTAAATATTTGTGAAGAAATTATTAATCAATTACATAAAAGAATGAGAAAAAGATGTTAAAAGAAGGAGTGACACTATTCTATGTATTGATGATTTATGGCAATAGGATTTAGTTAAAATGGATTCAGGAAATTTAAAAGGAGTTTCAAAAATAGAGATAAAGGATATAAATATTTACTAACGGTTATTGATGTGTTTGCATAATCTGCTTGGATCTTTGATGTTAAAGACAAAACAGCTAAGTATGTAGTTTATGCAATTGGAAATATATTCAAAATACATAGTCCAAGAAATTTAGTGACAGATAATGTTAAGGAATTTTATAATAAAGAACTTCTGAAAAAATACAGCATCATTCACTATTCAGCTTTTTCTGAAATAAATGTGTCAATCGCTGAATAGAACATTGAAAAAAAGAACGTGGTAAAAATTTACTCTTAATGGTAATTGTAAATTGAAAGAGTTTGAAATCGAACTAATGACTATAATAACAAAAATAGTCAACAACAACAATTAAGCTGAAATATGTGAATAAAGAAATTGAATAAAATGTTATTGTAAACTGTTTATGTAACAAATTTTCCAGTTACAGGATATTTGATACAGTAAGAATAAGTAAATTAAAATGGATCTTCGAGATAGGATACATAGCTAATTGGACAACAGCAATATCTGAAATTGAAAATTTTATTCATTCTGATTCAATTACATATTAAGTAACAGATTTTAATGAAGAAGCAATGAAAGGGAAGTTTTACGAACAAGAACTGTCTAAAACAAATTATCCAAATTTATGTCTTGTTGAAAAAGTCTTGAGGAAGAAAGGTAATAAAGAATATTTTAAATGGTTGAGCTTCGATAAGTCACTCGATAGTTGGATGAATAAAAATAAAATAATCTTATAAAAATTATTCCATATAACTGGAACTGGTTATTGAAAATTTAAACATGTTTGGTATTGAATATAATATTAATTCTGCTAATTGTTTTATTAAAGATGATAGGGAGTATTTTGATATTAGAATAAAAGTTAATAAAAGTAATGAAATTTAAGTTATTTGACTCATATGGCTTTAATGAGTTTTGTTTATTAGATGTGTATAAAAATCGTTATGAATGTTATTTGAAATTTTAAAGTGAAACAAGTAGTGAAATTTTCTCTTTTGTTGATGAAGTCTACTTATATCGTTAATCAGTCTTTCTACGGTGTAATAACCCAAAAGATTAAAGTAATTCAACATTTCCTTTATTCTTTGATATATATTTATCGAACTGGTATCATAATTCTGACTCAAAGTTTCTACGCGCTAAGGATGTCTATTTACAATAATGTTGAATTAATTCTGTAAATTCCTTTTTTGTGTTCTAATTACATAATAAGTATATTCACATTGGTCATTATATAATTTTAAAAGAATAAAAGTTGGCCTTAAAATTTCATCAACTGCTTGAGGCACAAAATGAGGTAATACACTATTTATTCCTTCATTTATTACCTGTGTAGCAATATTATTTATATTTATTTTTTGAAGTTTTTCTATACAATAATTTTTGCAATTTATTTGGGTTCTGTGTGACTATCATTTCTATTCTAATCTTATATTCATTATGTTTGCGAATTGATTTCATAAAGCCAATCTTGGAAATTTCGAGAAAAACGCTTTTTGATCTCATTACTAATGAATAAATTCCAGGTTCATTGATATATTTAGTTTGAGGATGAATTCTTTTAGATAGCACATTTTCTGTGCTATTGAAATTTTCATATTTTTACAGTTATTTTGTTTAGCAAGATCATAAATTGCTTTGCTAAAATATTCATATCCTAAAATATGAGTAACTTGATCTGCATAAATCCAAGGATTATCCTTTTCATCAAATATCACAAGAATTTCTTTACTGTTATAATTCAGTTTGTTGTTTCTAAGATCTAAAAATGATGCCATTTATTAGAAGATTTTTGGTCTAAACCTTTTTTGTATATAAATGGAAAGTTCAAATAAAGTGATTTTAAAAAGAAATTGATAGTGAAATCAAAATATTAAAAGCAATTATCCTCTCAAAAACAGGTTGTGTTGATTGTATAAAAAGGAAACGAAAAAACTGCAGAGAAAGTAATGTAGAGCCTATAAAAATGATCCATAATTGGAATAATGAAACATACACTTGTGAAATTTGGTAAAAAATTGTGAAGAAGCATTCTAAATGTACTCACAATTGTTCTCCAAAAATGAGAGAAAATGTTTAAATTATGTACATAAAGAGTGTAAAGACGCTTATTACCAAAGACATAAAGATAAATATTATTAAAAAGTAGAATATTTTTCTGGTAACTTTGTTTGTAAAATAAATTTGAAGAAACAGCACAACATCACGAAGAATACTAAAAACTAATCAGACATTGAATTAATTTTTAATTGTTTAGATGTCAATTATTTATTTTTCTAATGAGTATGTGGTAGAGTATTATTGCACTTGTAGTATATATCTATTATCATTGTTAGAACCTAAACGTTTTACTTCATTCAATGGTACATAAAACGTGTTTAGAAGATATAATGGAATTCATTTTTCCTGTATTGTTTTTTTCACATGTATTGCTATTAAATTCTGTATTGTTTTTCCATATGTATATCAACTGCTGTGTGTTGATAATTTGGCTTTGAAATGGATTTTGTTTATTATTCTGGATCTGTTATTGTTTTTACAGTTGTCTGTTTCTAATACTTTTCATCATTTTACCGACATCGGAATTATTCATTGATTTATAAAAGTTGTATCTGAATCATGAGTCCCCTTTTTTCTCATGTTTATATTAAAATAATGCTTTTTTTAACCAAACTGATTTTTTTAAATGATAAAACTCAATGGACTTTCGTTAATTTTGTTCCAAGATTAAAATACTGTTTATGATTTCAACAATGTAAAACATATTGTCTTCGTTACATAATGTTGTAGAAAATATATTTCCTGATTCAGGTGCTAAAGGTCAATCTTGGTGAAATTCTTGTAATTCTGTTGGATATTCGGAATCGAATTCTAAAATAAATCCATATTCATAATCGTCCTATGTTTCGACTATATTTCCAGTATTACAAGATTACAGATATAATCACGTGAAATTTTTAAATTGTAAAAATTGAGATGTAGCCCAACTGTGTAAATTATTCTCATCCAAATACACCACATAATGGTATTCTTCTTCTGGCTGAAAATTTTTGATGTAATTAACATTAGCTTTTGTGTATCTTTTAATATTCTGAAAAATATGTCCTTGAATACCTTTTTTGCTAGATAAAATGATATCATAATCGAGTAATAATTCTAATTCAATCTTGTCGTTTTTAACATAGCATCCCAGGATAAACCTGGAACAGTAAAATACCAGGCTGGATCGAGTTTATAATATTTAATACAAGTATCTTTAAAATCATCGAGAATATTCGCAAATATTAAAATATCAGATCATTATATCATTTTGTACATTGTTCCAAATTTTTAATACTGAATTCTTCCCAAACTATTTTTGCACGATTATAATCTCTGTCAGAAATATATGCTTTATTATGCCTCAAATAAAAACATTCTTTTTTAGGTTATTATTAGGTTATTATTATTATTATTATTATTATTACTGTTATTATTATTATTACTGATCGCAGCATTTTCAAAGAGTTCGACTAAGCCTTGTTTATGAAGTTTAGAATAATTTGTAAAATTCTTTATTTTGCTAATGTTTCAAAGTTCTTTTATAATTCATTCTTATTATATTTTTCAGTAAATTCAATGAGATCCAGACTACTTAAATTCGAATAACCTTTTCTGTACAATAATTTCTTAAGTTGGAATAATTCGATTAGCCTTTTTCTTTACAATAACAATGCATATAATCTCAACACGACACTCATCTTAGTGGATCTGCCGTTATTTCTGACTCTCCCTGTCTTAAGCATAGTGCACATTGGAAAGATCTTGACCATAGGCGCTTGTTGCTTTTATTGACAAAGCATTTGCAGCCAATACATTTTAATCATAGTGAATAGGTGATATTCAGCTTTCTTTTTGTATTTATGACTTGAATGACAGTTTTATTCAAGGATGACTTATTTTAGACATTACTGACAGCGTTTT
Organism: Schistocerca nitens; assembly: GCF_023898315.1. NCBI lineage: Eukaryota > Metazoa > Arthropoda > Insecta > Orthoptera > Acrididae > Schistocerca > Schistocerca nitens. The sequence continues at coordinate 972,804,236 of NC_064616.1, forward strand.
ATTTTCCTTGTTCCACCTTCTGATAACAAATACTTCTCCTTTCACGTTAGCAGAAGCTGGAATCGCAGCTGCACTGCATACATTCGCTAGTTTAATTTTCAGCGGAATTTGGAGCTGCCATTTTCTGTCATTTCTTGTTAGTTACTGCACTGTAGCCTTTCTTGATCTGGAACTTCGTTTCATTCATAGCTTACGAAGTCTCCCTCTGTTTGTAACGTTTTGCAATCAATGCTGTGATGTTGTCTCTTCATTTGTGTGCCTATCTTTCGTGGATAGTGTCATTAACATTGATCTCAAGAAAAAACTTTGGAAGTCTATTATCATAAAAAATATGTGTTGCCTACTCATATGTGTTACTACTGTAGTTGTTTAAAACTGTGAAACATGTCTGGCAATGAAATTTTTAGTGTCAGTATGCTTGAGACAAAAAACACAAATGATTGTGACAGTTAATGATTTGTGTTGCATAGTTTGCAGTCTGTGCACTGAAGTATTACTTGTGCTGACACTTTAGTCCCTAAACCCAGTTATAGAAACGCAAATAATGCTCATTGACCTATACTTTGGGTATTTAGACGCTCAACCTCCACAAATTTGAGACATGATCTGTAGTCACTTCCTAGACCACTCAAGACTGGTATGCTTCCTACTGGAAGTATAACTGGAACTTGGCAACAATGCAGGATATGTTCGGCACCCCAGTCTGAATGACACAGAATTAGCCAACAAAATTCACTTAATATATTCGTATCATTTCCATTAAATAATCTGAGTGCTTTTCACATAAGGTATGAAACAAAGTTATCAATTCATGGTTCTGAGTACAGGAAAGACATCTGATGTGGAAATTCCAGTTACTCTCGTCTTTTACATAGTGAGTTTACCTGTCCTGGAGCAATAAGAGACAACACAATACTGCAGCATTACACTAGCTATGTGGTAACATTGCCACCTGCAAAGTGGAGGCTGATTGGTTCCTCGTTCTAGTCTCACTGAAGGGTACGTTTTTAGTCGTTTTCTGAGAGTTACAAGCAGTCGTATCGAAAATCAGCGAGGAAAATTTATTTATGAAATGCCAAATTTCCATACTACTTGCATTATCTGAATTTAATTTGAATGAGTACAGTGCATGTTTTAATAAAGTTGTTGAACGCAACAGTAAACATCAGAGATAAATTGATCATCAACAGGATATTCTCTCCCGTTACCTAAAACAGTCTGACAATGCTCAGGTAGTTTACTGATTCCACGCCTGTAGAAACCTGCTGTATCAGAGTTAATGGTGTCGTCAAACCAGGTGGAGTGCGTTTTAGTCCAGAGAGTAATATTTTTGATTGTTATTCGACAATGAGCTTAAAAGGTAAACATTTGGGGGCATAAGGCCAGAAGAATAAGTGTGTGAGGAATGATTTTTCAAACTGTGAGCAATATGTGCCATAGTTGATGGCATAAAATACTAGCTGGGGAAATGTTCGTTTTTGAGCCAGCAGAGGCAAAATATTATTTTCACACGCCCATTTGCTGGGGTATATGTCCTTCGTTAGGGCTCAGCTACTAACTCTTTTTAAGAAGTTCATTTAAAAACATCATAACTAATCGCCAGTACGAATATTGCATTCGTATTCTCAATTAGCCAACTGATAATAATCAAGCAAATATGCATTAATAGTCACCCCTTTGGGTTTTGTTGTTTTAAATTAGAAGATGCAGTGCTACCACTCCTGTTTTGCTGAACCTTGCCTATTGAATAAAATGTAGCATGACTTTTAAAGGGTCGTACTTTATCACATGTCTGTTATCGAGGCTTTCTAAATGTACAAAATCATTAATGCCAGAACGATTTTTCTTGAAGCAAAAAAATCATTTTCTGACCTGTTTTGCCCAAAAGCACTTACCTCACACACAGTGCAAAAGTTCAGAGGTGCCTCTGCTGCCTTCACGTCTCTACCAAACCAAAAGCGAACAATAAGTCACAAATGTTAGACCTTTCTTCCACTTGCGACTACCTTTTATCACACTAGAATAACGTTCACAAGTATGAGGCACACAAAATCCAAATCGTAACTGCGAGATAAATGCCCACCTGGTGGGAGGATTCTGAGGTTGGCAGGCGACGGCGTATGGCTGTTAGCTGGTAGCCGCTGTGGGGCGAGAAAACTCTCGAGCGTAAACTGTTCTGATCTTGACACAGTGATGTTCTGCTGGGCGGAAATAGAAAATTCCAGGCAAAATAGAAAATGAAACGAATTATATCTGAGGTTTCATCAGACTGATAACTTTAGCAGATACCCGATAAGTGATTTAAAGTAGCTAAGGAACTGAGTGGACACGAAAGCGTGAATTTATGATGGCACAAAGGTTACCAATTTTTAATTTTTCCCACCAGTTCTCTTTTTTTAATACCAGATTAGAAGATGGGCTGAGGAAATCATGTTGACATGGGGATTCAATCCCACGAAATTTCGTTTCCATACTCGCGGTTTACCGTTTTTTGTTTTCATTTTTATTATACAGAAAATGTTTTTATTGTCAGGAAAGAACGGAGACAGTCATCTTCAGCCTTCTTCAGCCTGGATGGAGACAAGGTGGGCAGGGACCAATCATGAGAAAAGGGCACGAATCTACCCCTTGCCTCTCACTGTCATCATCCCATACATGATACTTTCTTGTTTCTTTTTATTTCTTATTTTATTTATTTATTTATTTATTTTAAACCTTGAGAGATCGCAGGGCGCTCTAACTTCTGATTCGTGTTCTGCCGCGTCATGTTCTTAGGGAATATGATCTTTATTGCAATTTGACTTCATACATCATGATGAAATGGTGGACAGTAGTTATTGCTCTTGGTTGTGTGCTCTAGGGAAGGAATAACGGTAAGTTTTATCTGCGTTCAAAGGAGTAGGATGCCGATTTAGACTACTGCAGTAAAAGCACGGCGACGGTGGGCGGAGGGAAGTGCGTTTTTTCTGCGGAATCTGGGTGGAAACATTTCCGGACGGCCGAGTTCCGCAGTCGCATTGTGCAGACACGTTGGTTGGCGCCGGTCAGTGGGCAAATGCGTCCAGATAGACTGACTAGTGCCTCGAAGTCGCCACTGCAATGGCCAGCTCATTGTAGACCAGCAATAAGGCAGAGGATGGGCCCTCGTTAGGCAGAAAGCCGACAAGACAACTATGAGTGTTCTGCGAATTTCCGTGGAACAGGTCACTGGCGCCCAGACGTCCAGACTCTGTTTCAGAACGTATTTGTGAAAGTACGAGGCTTTTAGCGAGTTTATGCCTCTTCTTTGGAAACTTCGAAATGGACGCAGCAGGGGAGATAACAAGCTTTTTATGGAGGGCTGTGGTTCCAACCTGGTCATGTTGTTAGCAAAAGGCATGGCGTAAACGTGTGGGAAAGAAGCCGTGAAGGTGGATCTTTTTTTACTTTTTTCCAATTAACTTTAAAGTCTCTGATTGGTCAAACCAGTGTATGCAGGGCAAGGGGCGCTCTCCGAGCTCCGAATGATTGGCTTGTGCTGAACTGGGTGAAGTCTAAGATGTAAATGGGCTTTTGCTACCGATCTGAGGAGGAAAGCAGACAGAAAGACAAGATGACTCTTGTACTGGCACTTCACTAGTAAAGAATTGCAGGTCACTACCTAAACAGTGAGACTTGTGTCCTTTGCTAGTGTGCCACTTTCAGCCTATGCCAGTCACCTTCTGAACCATCAGAGGTACTGCTTCTGGCATCACGCACACAACGAATGATGTGTGGGTGTACTTATTTGTTTCGAGGCGGCCGTCTAAACATTTGATATATTCTGCCACACATAGTCGTGGCACGGAGTGGCTCTGAGCACTATGGGACTTAACATCTATGGTCATCAGTCCCCTAGAACTTAGAAATACTTAAACCTAACTAACCTAAGGACAACACACAACACCCAGTCATCACGAGGCAGGGAAAATCCCTGACCCCGCCGGGAATAGAACCCGGGAACCCGCGCGTGGGAAGCGAGAACGCTACCGCACGACCACGAGCTGCGGACCGGCACGGAGTCAAATTGGTTTGGCACACCAGCAAACAGGTCCACCTGCACACTGGAATCCACCGGGGTTCTATAGGCTCATAGGGAAGTACCTGCATTCCGAATTACCCGAATGCGGGACCACATACTTGCATTTTTTGGGCACTCGCCATAATTAACAGATTGCGACTGTCCACGACTTTAGTCACCGAACTCATCGTGGTGTGTTGCCCTGACCAACAGAAGGGTAAAGTATTCGCTGCTATGGTGTAGGTCTCCAATACATGTTTCTAAGTGCCCTGTTTTTTTGAACCATATTTTTCTTTTTTTGGAACAGTAGAGTATAGATGTTTGATGGTGGAGTAGTTTTTGTGCCATAACCCGGATTCACGTGTATGAAGTCAGATAAAGCGATTAGTGTTCCGGTTAGTGTCGCGCGTCGATCCCCAGCTGATCACTTTGTCCACTATAGATTCCATGTTAGTGAAAGCGTTTGTCAAATAAAAATGTTTGTGTGACGTTTCTTTAGTCATTTTTGCTGTCTTGTGATGTTAAGGACTAGTAAATCTATTGTCATTTAGATCACAACTTCTCCCTGAGTTCTGAGTAACATTATCTTGTCATTTTTATTAAAGTCCAGATTCTAAAAGAGAGTAGCAAGCTTGCATCCTTACAACTGAGACTGAAACCAAGATAGGAGTTAATCCTACATGGCTTCCACGACTTAAAAAAGAAAAAAAAATCTTTTCCAGTTGTTGCTTGCAACAATTTTTTGTTAATTTTGTGATAATTAAAAAGTTAGAAAAAGGATCAGAGAAATGAAACGAACTGTGTAACAACACATCTGACAAGGTGCCATGATGAGAATATCACGAGGACCGGTTGATTCAACCGACACCTATACGACGAAATACAAGGTTCAGTATATTGGCTAATAAGTCGCCAAACCGTGGCAGGCGCAAACACTTCCAATAGGCAGCGGCCATATGTTGGTGGAAGGCGAGTGGATCTCTGTCGCCACCTGCATCTACAGTGTAATGAAAATAGTGGTCCAACAACTATGCAGTGGTATTTGAGTCAGGATCCAACAGGATATCAGACGCAAACGCAGTCTCAACGGATCAAGTTAGAAACGCTAATTGTTTTGTAAGCCAGAGTCAGTTCGCTTCGTGACCATAACTATGTCATGTCTATGGCTGGACAGTGACTGCACTGATTCGTGTCAGAAGTCCATTACGAAAATGGCGGTAATTGGTGGATAACAGACTGTATACCACTTGATACCAAGAGGACGCCGCCGCCACTGGTAGAACAGGAAGGCTAAGATAAAACTACAGCACCTTCCGAGAAGTTTGCTGTGGTGCCCGTTCAGCCGGTGCTCTGCAGTCAGTCCCAGCCCGCGAATTAACTAAAATGTAGTAGTGAGACTCTGCTCTGTCGAATATCAGCTCCCATATCACTGACAGCAATGTAAAATTCACGGACGTGTTTTAACTGGAAATTCACTCGACCAACATCGACAGGTGGGTCGAGACTGCCCGATCACAGATAATAAAATAATCGAGACGTGAATGAGTGGATTGCATGAGAGATAGTCAGCATGGTGCACCGAACCCATAACACAGACGCTTTCCTTTGAATATCGGAAAGTCCCAAACCCCCGAGAGAACACACAAGCGCATCCACCTCGTACTGTAATCGGAAAATGTGATACTACCATAAAAAACGACTGGACAGCTGTTTCAGTTTACTAGTCATCATCGTGAAGAGGGGGGGGATTTGAGCGATGAAATATGCTTTGCACAAGACATAGGTATCCAGAATCCGAAATTTCAGGTTAAGGGAACGCCATCCATGTTCCAGGACTGCTCCTTTTATCTTCCCCGTAACCAACGGAGAAGGCCCTGTTATAACTCCCAAAAATTTATGTCTATCGACCTCTGTCGCTCACGTAATAGCATTATCAAAATTCTGTAATTTCACCACTAGACATTTGCCTTCGTTGACGTGGGCACCAAATACAAGGCAAAATACATCCAAAGTAGTCTTGAGCCATGGAATCTAGGCGGGAGAATGGAGTAAAACCATCACATAACCCGCGTATGCGGGCACCGAGATCGTCTCGCCCAAGACTGAGCATACCTGTAGCTGTGCGATTATTCTTCGACGAAGGGGTTCAAGTGATAGAAGAAACAACCACACTAAAAGCGGACTTGCCTGAGGAAAATCAGTACGGATGGTAATCGGGGGTGTCATTTGGTCATTGACAGCGACCAAAGGTTGGATGCCCGTAAACAAAGTAGAAAAAACTGCGTGCTTCATTTGTGAACCCAACGGCATCCAGTACCCGCAACAGGAAGCCATGGCTGACCCTGTCGAATGCCTTGTAAGAATCCAAAAATGACAGAGGACCAGGAACAGAAGTGACAGAGGCCACTGATATGACATCATGAAATTCAGCTACTCGGTTTAGAATAATACTACCAAGAATAGAGCTTTGGTGGTCAGCAACAACTTTCCCGAGCAACGCAGACAGTCGGCTATTCCTCGCCCTCGTCACAGTATTGTAATCAAAATTTAATACTGCAGTCGGACGAAAATTATCAGTTGCTGCCTGACCAGAACTTTTAGGAATCAACACAATGTTGCCAACTTTAAACGAGTCGGGCAGAAACCGTCCTCTAAACACGTCAGTCAAAAGCAATTTAAAAGTAGTACTCAACAAAGGCCAACAAAGCACATACACCTCCTTAAGCAGACCATCCAACTCCGCTGACTTACGAGAAGGCGACCTGACAATAAGGTCATAGACATAGTCATATTGAAAAGCTTCTAAAAACACAGCATTGTGAGCAGTTGTAAGTCTACTATCCAGAGCCCGAACAAATAAATCGGATGACATATCGACAGGAATGGGTACCTCGTACAGCTTGACATAGAATTGATGTAGAGCATGCAATATGTCCTTTTGTGCCATCACAACACTGCCATCCTCTGTCTTGAGAGGCTTGATACGCGCATGTAGATGACGAGTCTGACGTCGAATCAGATGCCAAGGAACGTGGTTTGGATTGCATTGTTAACCCTTCCATTTGACGCTGCTTCAACCGTAACAATTGCTCCTTTACACACAATCTGTAGCAGAGCCTGATGAGCACTTTCATAAAAGTCATGTAAGAGAAAGTAGTAAAATTCTTACGTCATCAGAAATTCCCGAGCTCTATCAGCGCAAAATCGTATCAACGCCTGTCTGAGCCTCGGCTTTGCTAGTTGTACACATCATTCTAAAATACAGGCGTGTTGCGCAGTTGAACAGGTATTACGGTCCCACACTTCCCACATATCTTATCACATAAATAAAATCTATCAAGCCTACTACTATAAAGGAAACAAAAGAAAAATTTGGAGTGGGAATTAAAGTTCAGTGAGAAGAAATAAAAACCTTGACGTTTACGATGACATTGTAATTCTCTCAGAGACAGCAAACGATTAGAAGAGCAATTGAACGGTATGGACAGGGTCTTGAAATGGAGTATAAGATTAACATCGACAAAAGCAAAACAAAGATAATGGAATTAAAGCAGGTGATGCTGAGGGAATCAGATTGGGAAACGACATACTTAAAGTGGTAGTTGAGTTTTGCTATTTGTGCAGCAGAATAACTGATGTCCGCCGAAATAGAGAAGATATAAAACGAAGACTGGCAATGGCAAGGAAAGTGTTTCTGAAGAAGAGAAATTTATTAACATCAGGTGTTGATTTAAGTGTCAGGAAGACTTCTCTGAAAGTATTTGTATGGAGTGTAAGCTTGTTTGGAAGTGAAACATAGGCAATAAACAGTTTAGACAGGAAGAGAATAGAAGCTTTTGAAATGTAGTGCTTCAGAAAAATGCTGAAGATTAAATGAGTAGACAGTGCAGCTAATGAACAGGAACTGAACAGAATTGGGGAGAAAAGAAATCTGTGGCACAACTTGACTAGAAGAAGCGTTCGGTTGGTAGGACATATTTTGAGAAATCAAAGTACCAACAATTTAGTATGAAAGGAAAGTGTGGGATGTAAGAATCGTAGAGGGAGACCAAAAGATGAATACAGCACGCATATTCAGAAGGATGTAGATCGCAATAGTTATACGGATATGAAGAGGCTTGCACAGGACGGAGTAGTATGGAGAGCTGCATCAGACCAGTCTTCGGACTGAAGATAACAACAGCGACATACTGCTAGAAGTAGCAGTAAAATAGGTATATTTGTCAAGAATCGGTTATTTAAGGGGGGATGTAATGGATTTTGATCCCAAAAAATCGATGTTTCAAAAATATTATTTTCTTGATCTGCACAGTTTAATCTATGTTGAGTGTGAATTTTATCGTGATAGCAGCTTTAAAAATACCTTGAAATCGTTAAACTTATTAACTCTACTCTGGCAGCCACTCCCACCTTTTCTGACATTTGGGAAGCTGCCTGCTTGCTTCAGCGGAATTTTTGCCAGTGTGAAAGCTATTTTCTTTCGATACCTTTGGCTGACATCTATATCTCTCACTGACATCTATATCTTTGCCTGAAAACATTCTTGTATGTGGTTTATTTACGTTTTGACAATACTAACGCATATTAGTAGGTGGAAGATTGAATTCGCAAACCTTTACGTGGAAGTCACGATTTATGTTGGAAAAACTGTGTTTAGGAGACGGAGGTTTCATGGAAATAAGTTTACCAACAAAAGAGAGGAAGCAGCTCGAAATGAAGAACATAAGCTCTCAACTTCGGCTTCGAAACTTGGGACAGGACAATTGTACAGGTGCGTGAATGATGTTCATATGGATTCCACTGGATTCTGACTTATTGATTTAGATCTTCTCTGACAGGCCATAAAGTTCATGGCTTAGCTGTAAAAATACGGAATGCATGATTGTTGTTGAAAAAAGAAGAGTGGGAATAGCTTATGATTTTAAATTAATTTGTAATTTGAGCAGCTATGAATTTTCATTTTCATCCTACGAAAAAACTGACATTGGTACCTATGAAAGCAATTTTAGGTTAGCATATGCTCTGAGATGCCTTGGTCAGGGCAGGGAAGGAGGTAATTTATTGTGTGGTTTTCTGAACATGCCTCCACCTTGTGCAAAGTTTGAAAAAATAAATAAAGAAATGTCTGATGCTGTATGTGATACTGCCAAACTTTCTATGAAGAAAGCAGCGAAGGAATTGGTGGAAATAAACCAAAAAGAAATAGATCCTGGGGTAGATATTCATGACAGTGAATCTCCTACAAATTTTACTGACATGTGTGTGTCTTTAGATGAGACCTGGATGAAAAAGGGGTCACACGTCTCTGAATGGAGTTGCATCTGTTATTGGTGTTGACTCAAGTAACGTTTTAGATGCAGAAATTATGTCTAAATACTGCCACCAGTTTGCAACAAGGAAAATCTCCAACAATGAAGAACAGTGAGAAACTATGGCAAGAAAAGCATGCAGTAGCATTCTCTAAAAGTTATAGTGGCTCAAGTGGGGGCATGGAGGCTGCTGCAGTTGTGAGGATGTTCTCCAGATCTGAGGACCAGTATGGTGTTACATATACTAAATACTTTGGTGATGGGGACTCATCTTCATTCAAAGCTGTAACAGATAAAAATCCGTACAATACAACAATAGGAAAGTTGGAATGTGTTGCCCACATCCAAAAGAGGCTTGGTGTTAGGCTTCGTCGCTTGCTGAAAGAGAAGAAAGGTGAAATACTTGAGGATGGAGAACCACTAGGAGGAAAAGACAGGCTTACTCTGAAAGAAATTGATTCTCTTCAGTTATTTTATGGAAGAGCTATCAGGAAAAACATATAATTTAGAGGCAATAGGGCTGGTGTGTTGGCAGTTTTTTTTCCACAAACTATCCACTGACGAAACACCAATGCACAATCTGTGTCTGAAAGACGATTGGTGGAAGCTCAATAACAGAAATGAGAGGTATTCACCTGAACCTGTTATGAATGCAATGAAGCCCACATTCACGTTTCTTGCGAACCCGGATTTATTGAGAAAGTGTCTTCAGGGAAAGACACAAAATGCAAACGAAAGCCTCAATAATTTAATTTTGATTAGAAGCTCAAAAAGGACATTCTGTGGACTTGAAGTACTCAAAATAGGTGTCTATGATGCAGTTTTATGTTACAATAAAGGAATTAATGGCAGAATTTACGTGTTGAAGAGAGTTGGTATAGACCCTGGTGTGTTTACAACAAAAGCATTTTACACCATCAACGAGAGCAGGGTCAAGAAAACTAACAGATCAGTTTCTTACCTGTAAATACAGGCCAGGAAGATTCGATGCGGAGAGAAGAGAAAATTTGAGGATGAGGAGTATCAGTAAGGAGGATTTTAAAATTAAGTATGAGAAGAAAATCCTTTAACCCCATTTTCACGTTTTTACATTTTTTCACGTTATTAAAAGCCTTTTCTCAAATAGTGTATGCGCTAATGCCATGAAATTTTCAGGAACTGTCCGCAACGTTTTCCTGTCTCCCTGGAACTAAAAAATACGAGATCCTGCAATTACATTCTGATTTTGTAGATGACTGTATGTAGAAAAAAGTTAATTTTGAATCTGCTAAATTAAAAACTCTGTTAATGATACAGTTTGTACGATAAATTAATAACGGTAGTTCAGTGGTCTTATAACCTTCTCAGGACACTACAATAAAATTTTCAGATTAATTGCATGATAAGAATTTGAGTTATGGGTTTTTATAAAAAAGACAATAAAGAATTAAAAATTAAAACTTCTCGCTGAATATTAATCCTGCATATTTTACTATATTTTTCCGTTGCTTTACACATGTAAAATTTTCGATTTGTACATTAATAAATATGATTGTAATGATTTTTTTAATGTATGTTTACATGTTCCGTTACATCCCCCCTTAAAGACCCAAATCTGTTGCAGTTTCACAGAACAAACTAAATCTTGCAATTCCTGACAGAAATTAAAATTGGGAAACTGATCTACAGGACGCAACACAAAGCTAAAATCACCCACTGTCAAAATATTCTGAGGACTTTTCCCAAACAAATAAACCACCTCTTCGATATAAAATCAGGAACAGTTCAAAGTGTGTCCAGTAGCGGATAGCGTATAATGGAGAATCAAGGTCAGGTGAAGAAGAGTACATCCTATTCTTCTACCATTATCAAGAACTTCAATCCCTTCAATGGGAATCTTCTTCCTAAAAAACAAGGTATTCCCCATGAAACATTTGGGAGCCATATTAAACAAAGGAAAGTTACTAAATTTTACTTGCAGGAATGCGATCTCCAGACAGGAATTATACATCAACTGACGCAACGAAGCGAGCTGCAGGTCCGATTCCAACCCATTAACATTTGAAGAATGAAACGTGTAAGCCTAAGTAGAGACGAACTTAGAGCTGCTAACCAACTGAATTACGTCATCAGTCTGTGTCAAAATCCATCGTTGAGTCCACTGACGAATCAGGGGGTATGGGTCTCTCACCTCCGCTTCTGGAATCTTTATGTTTCTTTTTTTTTTATGAGCCACTACCAGCTCAGGTTGGTCGCGTTGTTTACAACGACTGTGAGACAATACAGCATCAGCAGTCAGGGCCGTAGTCGGTTCCTGAACGTTAACCAAAGGAGGTGACAAACAAGGAGCTGCAGAGGGCCACTGCATAGGCTGGGATCCTTGCAATTAATGTCAACACAGGAGAGGAGTCAGGCACCATAACATCAGGGTCGGCAGGTGGGGTTTCAGGGGCACCAGTCGCCTCCAATGCAGTAATAACAGCTGGTCGTTCCGACGCCACCTGAATTGGTGACATCATGGGAACAGTGGATTTTAGGGGCTTCTCAATTTAAGCTGTTGAAGCATTGGAACTTCAGAAGACTCAACGACTTCCCCACCCTTGGGTGGTTCTGGAGGAGTTACCACAACTACAGAAGGAATACTAGAAGAGACATAGAGACCTCAACAGTTGTTTTCCCACCATCGACCCCTTCAGGAATACAGGACCCAGCACTACAAGATACATCAACCGACAAAGTTACTTCAGGGGGGGATGGGTAAGGGGTTGACGTATACAACTCTACTGTCATGTGCACGACGTCTCTTATGTTGCACTGCCGACTTGGCAACAACAGTTTCAGGAGCGTGCTGTGAGAGTAAAGGTGGAAAATTAGGAGCAGTAAACAGCGCATTCCTCTGCTACTGCATTGAACCTGGGGAGGAGGTGGCACCAACCTCATAATTATTCGAAACGAGATCAGCTAACAAATTTTTGACGTGGTTCAAATGATGACTTCAATACAAATACCCTCCATGGGCGATTAGATGTAAGGTGGCCACTTTCATTGCAGAGGAAGCATTTTCCCACTTGCCCACTATAATTTATAAGAATGCAGTAACCACAGACCCGTAGATGGGATGGAATGTTACATTTAACTACCATCTCCACTGAATGGATTCCCTTATAACATTGCGCATGGTGTTGAGTGGACCAGCGTTCGCTTCATATACCCCTCACATCAAGATAAGTAAACTGTCGACAACTTCCAAAGCGAGACTGAGCTCTCAGACATTGATATAATCCAGTTTCATGTTACCAAGAAGCACCATACTTATCGAACTTGAGAACGATGAAGCAAAAACAAACTATCTGCTTGTAGTGGATCCAATAATTTTACGAAAGAGACATAGTTACCAGAATCAAAATAGGCAATATGAATCTGATCGCATGTTACATTAATTGTATCAACGAGCCAGTCGTGAATCACCAAAGATTCAGACTGCACGGAACACGTGGATTTGGTGAAACTAAAGCTGATGTACCTTTTTTTGAAACACACTTGGAACCCATGACGCACGTTATGAGTGGACTATGCAATATATATGGACACACACAGCAAATAATGCTACAAACCAAACAACGATGAGGCACACTCGGAGCCACAATCAAGATTGAGGAAAAGCAGACCAAGTGCACCTACTGCTGTGATGCGACAATAAACAACCTTTCTGTCCGGTGCTCAAGGCGGAGCCATCACTAAACCACGAGCAAACACTTTCGTGTAACACCTCAAGAAGACTGACAGAACTTTCTCCACACACGTCCCCATCCTACAGTGGTGCTAGATCGTGCATATGACCGGACAAAATTCTAAGGGATGGCCTGGAATATCGACCACCTTAAGTGAACGACATGGACTTCCTCTCTGCTGCGGCCGACCGGCGGCCAGGTTTTATGTCTAATACTGTATTTTGTTGTCATCTCGGTGAAATATCCTGAATGACTTCCATTTAGGATGTGGCACTGAGTAAACAAAATTCATTGTTTGAACCCAGATTTGACGTTTGGCAGCCAAGCTCTCTAATGCCATGCTCCGAGTAATCTACATTAGGAAACATGGACGTAATGAAAAAAATGTACTGTAACAGTGTCACATTAGCTTAGCGGCAACACGCTCCATTTCCATCGGTTGATTTAGAAGTCGGTTCGGATCTCTCTGGGGAAACACTGCACTTTGTAAGTCCTTTTCTTGTTTTCTTTTTTCGTTCTGAAAATGGTCAGAATGAAATTCAGTGATTAAATCATATGACAAACTCTACATGATAAACCATATCACAACCTCTACACAACACATTGTAGAAGAGAGCAGAAGTGTCTGTTTTGGAAACAATGAGTTACTTCGCAAGAAAGCCTCAGATAAGGTTCCAGGTCATTTAGGGAATCATCACCCAAGACAAACTTTGTGGAAGCAACGAACATATTCAGAAAAATCTGGAGGTGAAAAAGTACTGAATGGCTTTTTTTCATCTTTTTGTATCTGCATCAGAAGAGATATATTTTACTTGTAAGTATATATTTTCGCTAGTATGTGATATACTTGAATCATTGCACAACTGTGACTGAAACAAACAGTTTTCTTTCATTACCTCAAATTTCGTTGTAAGGTAGATATGATAAATGTATAATTGAACTGCGTTTTGTGATACATTTGAATTATAGTGATAGAACATATGCTTCAAAGATCCTCAAGACATTTTCTAAGCGAGCAATTAACGTTTGAGCAACTTTGCTATCACAGTGTCGAAATTTTATGACACTTGCGTCAGTAGCTATTAAGTTCTCACATTCACCCACACGCGGCATCTCCAAAACAAGCAGATCTGATAATACCCAGCAAAATACCTACTGTGTCACTTTCAGTTACATTATGTTCTTCGTAACTCTGTTAAAGGAATTCAAAGCCAGATGGACTGTCTACATTTCCATCGAAGACGCATTGCCCCGCTTTCACTCAGTATATCATATCTTTTTCATGGAAAAGGTGTGACATCACAGACTATATCGTACAATTTCGTAGGAGTAACGTATGTGGTTGGTAGAATGATGTAGTGGTTAAGATTATCCGTTTCTAACTTGCAGGTAGGACGTTGGAATCCAGTGACTTCCGCGAAATTTAATTCGTGGCAAGAGTTATTAGTTTAGGAGGCCATAAATCATTAGTTAGCTAGCATTCATGATTTTAAGGTATTCATAAATACGTATATAACTGAAGGTGTTGTGGACTCGAACGCTCGACCTCACGTCCACTCCGCCAGTCTTGCACCACTTTTTCTCATTATGTATTGTAATTTCTGCTTGGCATTCAAAGGAAATGATATCTCCTTTGTGCTTCCGTCGGTATTGGCGTACTGTCTGCATGTGAATAAAGAGAACACAAATTAATATGATACTTTTTCTCGACGTAAAGGAACAAAGTATTTACTCTTTGATGCTTTCATCGGCATTGACGTCATGTGTCCCGTCCGTAAACGTAACTTGCTTCCAGTACGAAAGCTGTTTCCATCTGTACGCCAGTGCGAAGCTTAATCTGGCAGCCTTATTTGCTCCTTCATTTCCTTAAACATCAATATTCTTCCATGTCTTCCTTCTACATCTATCTACATCTGCATCCACCTGACGGTGTGTGGCGGAGGGTACCTTGAGTACCTCTATCCGTTCTCCCTTCTACTCCAGTCTCGTATTGGTCGTGGAAAGAAAGATTGTCGGTGTGCCTCTGTGTGGGCTCTAATCTCTCTGATATTATCCTCATGATCTCTTCGATAGATATACGTAGGAGGGAGCAATATACTGCTTGACTCCTCGGTGAAGGTATGTTCTCGAAACTTCAACAAAAGCCCGTACCGAGCTACTGAGCGTCTCTCTTGCAGAGTCTTCCACTGGAATTTATCTATCATCTCCGTAACGCTTTCGCGATTACTAAATGATCCTGTAACAAAGCGCGCTGCTCTTCGTTGCATCTTCTCTATCTCTTCTATCAACCATATCAGGTACGGATCCCTCACCGGTGAGCAGTATTCAAGGAGTGGGCGAACAAATGTACTGTAACCTACTTCCTTTGTTTTCGGACTGCATTTCCTTAGGATTCTTCCAATGAATATCAGTCTGGCATCTGATTTACCGACGATTAATTTTATATGGTCATTCCATTTTAGATCACTCCTAATGCCTACGCCCAGATAATTTATGGAATTAACTGCTTCCAGTTGCTGACCTGTTATTTTGTAGCTAAATGATAAGGGATCTATCTTTCTATGTATTCGCAGCACATTACACTTGTCTACATTGACATTCAATTGCTATTCCCTGCACCATGCGTCACTTCGTTGCAGATCCTCCTGCATTTCAGTACAATTTTCCATTATAACAACCTCTCGGTATACTACAGCATCATCCGCAAAAAGCCTTAGTGAACTTCCGACACTCCCCTGCGGCACACCTGATATCACTCTTACTTCGGAAGACTTTTCTCCATTGAGAATGACATGCTGCATTCTGTTATCTAGGAACTCTTCAATCCAATCACACAATTGGTCTGATAGTACATATGCTCTTACTTTGTTCATTAAACGACTGTGGGGAACTGTATCAAACGCCTTGCGGAAGTCAAGAAACACGGCATCTACCTGGGAACCCGTGTCTATGGCCCTCTGAGTCTCGAGGACGAATAGCGCCACCTGGGCTTCATACGATCGTCTTTTTCGAAACCCATGCTGATTCCTACAGAGTAGATTTCTAGTCTCCAGAAAAGTCATTATACTCGAACATAATACGTGTTCCAAAATGCTGCAACTGATCGACGTTAGAGATATTGGTCTATAGTTCTGCACATCTGTTCGACGTACCTTCTTGAAAACGGGGATGACCTGTGCCCTTTTCCAATCTTTTGGAACGCTACGCTCTTCTAGGGACCTACGGTTCACCGCTGCAAGAAGGGGGGCAAATTTCTTTGCGTACTCTGTGTAAAATCGAACTGGTATCCCATCAGATCCAGCGGCCTTTCCTCTTTTGAGCTATTTTAATTGTTTTTCTATCCCTCTATCATCTATTTAGATATCTACCTTCTGTCATCTGTGCGACAATCTAGAGAAGGAACTACAGTGCAGTCTTCCTCTGTGAAACAGCTTTCGAAAAAGACATTTAGTATTTCGGCCTTTAGTCTGTCATCCTCTGTTTCAGTACCATTTTGGTCACAGAGTGTCTGAGCATTTTGTTTTGATCCACCTACCGCTTTGACATAAGACCAAAATTTCTTAGGATTTTCTGCCAAATCAGTACATGGAACTTTACTTTCGAATTCACTGAACGCCTCTCGCATAGCTCTCCTCACACTACATTTCGCTTCGTGTAATTTTTGTTTGTCTGCAAGGCTTTAGCTATGTTTATGTTTGCTGTGAAGTTCCCTTTGCTTCCGCAGCAGTTTTATAACTCGATTGTTGAACCACGGTGGCTCTTTTCCATCTCTTACGATCTTGCTTGGCACATACTCATGTAATGCATATTGTACGATGGTTTTGAACTTTGTTCACTGATACTCAACACTATCTGTACTTGAGATAAAACTATTGTGTTGAGCCGTCAAGTACTCTGAAATCTGCTTTTTGCCGCTTTTGCTAAACAGAAAAATCTTCCTACCTTTTTTAATATTTCTATTTACGGCTGAAATCATCGATGCAGTAACCGCTTTATGATCGCTGATTCCCTGTTCTGCGTTAACTGTTTCAAATAGTTCGGGTCTGTTTGTCACCAGAAGGTCTAATATGTTATCGCCACGAGTCGGTTTTCTGTTTAACTGCCCAAGGTAGTTTTCATATAATGGTTCAAAATGGTTCAAATGGCTCTGACCACTATGGGACTTCTGAGGTCATCAGTCCCCTAGAACTTAGAACTACTTAAACCTAACTAACCTAAGGACATCACACACACCCATGCCCGAGGCAGGATTCGAACCTGCGACCGAGGCGGTAGCGCGGTTCCAGACTGTAGCGCCTAGAACCGCACGGCCACTACGGCCGGCTTTCAGATAATGCACATAAAAACATGTCACTGGATTCTTTGTTCTTGCCAACCGTTATAAACGTTTGAGTCCCCAGTCTATATCTGGTAAATTAAAATTCCACCCAGAACTATAATATAGTCGGGAAATCTACTCGAAATATTTTCCAAATTTTCCTTCAGGTGCTCTGCCGCAACAGCTGCTGAGCCAGGGGGCCTACAGAGACATCCAATTACCATGTTTGAGCCTGCTTTAACCGTGACCTTCACCCAAATTATTTCACAGTTCGGATCTCCGTCAATTTCCTTCGATATAATTGCACTTTTTATCGCTATAAACACGCCTCCCCCTTCACTGTCCATCCTGTCTCTGCGGTATACATTCCAATCTGAGTTTAGAATTTCATTACTGTTTACATCTGGTTTGGGCCAGCTTTTCGTCCCTGGTACTATGTTGGCATTGTAACCGTTTATTAATGAGAGCAGTTCTGGGACCTTTCTATAGACGCTCCTGCAGTTTACTATTACCACATTAATATTGTTATTCCCTGTTGCATTTTGCCTACTCCTACCTTGTCGCGTCTCAGGAGGCGTCTTGTCGGGCCTAGGGAGGAAATTCTCTAACGGTTAACCTATAAAACCCACACGTGCACCCCACACGTACTCCGCTACCCTTGTAGCCGCTTCCTGCGTGTAGTACACGCCTGAGCTATTCAGGAGGACCATTCATTTCTCCACCCAATAGCGAAAGTCGAGAAATTTGCACCCCAGATCTCCGCAGAATCGTCTTAACCTCTGGTTTAAGCTTTCCACTCTGCTCGAAACCAGAGGACCGCGATCGGTTCTGGGAACGATATTACCAATAGTTAGCTCAGATTCCACCATGCGAGCGAGGCTTTCTGCCTTCACCAACTCCGCCAACCGCCTGTATGAACTGAGGATAACCTCTGAACCCAGACAGCAGGAGTCATTGGTGCTGACATGAGCATCAATTTGCAGTCGGGTGAACCCAGTGCTCTCTATCGCCGCCGGCAGGGCCTCCTCCACATCTCGGATGAGACCCCCTGGCAAGCAGATAGAGTGAACACTGGCCTTCTTCCCCGACCTTTCCGCTATTTCCCTAAGGGGCTCCATCACACACCTAACATTCGAGCTCCCAATCACTAATAAACCCCTCCCCCCGTGTGCCTGCTCGGACCTTGCTGAAGGAGCGACCACATGTCCACTCACAGGCAGAGCGGGCGACGCCACATGGCCAGCCTCCACATTGACCCCCCGCCTTGTGAGACGCGAACGCCGTTGAACCCGCCACTCCCCTTGGGGAGCCGGTGGCCCAACCGCGCCCGGTACCCGCGAAGTAGTCTCGACAGCAGGGACCGTGGGTGAAGCATGTAACACCTGGGGTGTACCATGCGACGCAGCAGAATCCCCACTGGCGCTACACTCCGAGGCAGCAGCCTGAAGACGGCTGACTGCGGCCATCAGCACGTAACGCTGTTCGGGAAGACTGGCCAGCTCCTCCTGCGTCCATACACAGCAGTAGCACATCCTATCCATCCCAAGAAATCAACAATTTACTGTAGAGAGTTAATCAACTTTTAACTAGACTGCTAATTCACTAAAGGCGGCTGATAGCTGACTAAACTGTGGTTACTAGACACTTCATGTTGGAAACAATGAAAATAAGCACTAACTGTCTCTGGACTGTATTCAAAACAAACACGAAATCTATGGAACATTATTACTAGTACTCGAAACTTAAAGCTTCCTAAAAGCAAAAACACACGGAAAAAGAAGTTACAAGTAAGAAAAACACAGTTAATACTTAAATCTACGTAGCTTGTTGCACAGCAGATGTGAAGCAGACGGCAGTTACGACGACACTTCCTCGTTGATACAACGACGAAAATTTGACCAGCTCACACTTAGCTGGAGAATGGTTATAATACCAGTGCTAGTTCTGAAAGGGTCTTCGTCACTATTCTCTTGATCCTCTGAGGTAGTCCGTGGGCATCAAGGGCGAAGACGATTGTTGGCGTGATCTTCCTGCGACATCCTCAGTCTAGATCCAAGGATGTATCGTAGATCTGCAGCAGCCTAGGACGCTGCATTGTTAACAGTCTGATTACGTGCTGGGTTCGATTACCCGTCACAGAACTTTATGTCATGACACTTCGTTTTAAACACTTGCAAACTTTGTTACTTGACATTGTATTAAATAATATTCATGGTTAGTTAACAGGGAGATAAGGTTCTTCACAGCATTCCAGGCAAAGCACAAAGATTTTTTTCAAGTTTAGATTTGTTAGGTGATAATAGTGAAAATTTCGATGTTTCACTACTCTTTGTGCTTAGTCACCAATGATGACCGTTGGTATGATCGAGTCTCGCTCAGGGACGTAATCTTTGCCTAGTTACAGTGGATCTAGGTGGTTGGTTTCAATCTAGAAGCAGAACAAAAAAGTTCGTCATGTCTTTTAAATTTCAAACATGTGCAGAAATAATTGCCCAAACATGAGTACAGAGAAATTACTGGTGATACGATGTTAATTTTGAGGTTACCATAGAGAACTTGTCTTCGTTAATTGCATTACTTTTAATTGGTTTGTTCAACATCTTGTTTATGACAAACCACTTGTATCAGAAACGACGTTTCACAGGTGTTCGAAAACCTTTTAAAGAGCAAAAATACTTCGAACTGTCATAGAACTTTGGATTCCAGATATTGACTCAAAATCTCTTGATCGTAAAAATACTACCTAATTTTGCATAAAGATTGCTGAAATTTCTTAAGAGACAGAGTTAGTTAACTCAAATTCTGAGTGTGGTAGTGATTTTGAAATGTCATGCAGCGTAATAAAACAGTTTACTCACGTCAAGGACTGCCTCTTCTGTAATGGCGGGTTTCCTAGTATTTGCAGTAGGGTGGTGTTGATTTACATCTGGACTGATTACCTTAAAGTTCAGTATTATCTAGTGATCTCTTGTGGTATCCATTTTATATAACAAAACGACTGAATCGCAAAGAGATTCGAGGATCTGCAAGACAGCTACGTTATATGGGCTGCATACAAATCAGGTGAAACGCAATTCAGCTCGTTTGGAGACTTTTGGATATGATAGTACATGGCTATTGTTTGTATCTGTGCGTGATACTAATCAGTTTCAATTGTTCTTCCGTTACAGAAGTAGTGTTAGACGCTCCCAAAGATGGATATGATAATAGATGAGTATTGCCTGTATCTGTGTGTGATACTAAGCAGTTTCACTTCTTCTTCTGTTGCAGAAGGAGTATTGGAAGCTTCCAGAGGTGGGCTCACAACACTGCTGCCAAACCCTTCATTGATGCAAGTGTCGACGTCTGCGTCACCTGTGCCTGAGTCACCAGGCTACCACCCCCGACTTAGTGGTAGCAGTGCAATACCATCAACGTCATTGCTGTTACACTGTCCTGGGTGTAGTAGTAGCAGCGCCACAGCCTGCCTTTTTCACCAATGGCAAGTAAATAATGCAGCCTTATAGGACTAATCTGTGGTTGCTGGTGCTTCCAGGGATAGGATCCTACCGTCCCACATCAATGCTGGATTTCAAGATCTGGCCACCTTCTTTAGTGTATGCCACGCAGTGTTATAAAGGGAGCTCCCTGAAATCATCAATGCCCAGCGTCAGATGCAAAGCAGATCCCTAATGTGAGTGGTTTCACACCCTAAAGAACGCAGCAATGTTACTGCAGAGGAAAGTATCGGCAGAGTGTGAGGGAAGGGTGGGGTGACATCGTAGGACATGCCAGTTGCAGAGTGGCATGGAAATTATACTGAGAGTGTGAGACCAAGGCGTTTTTCTAATATGAAGGGAAGAGGATCTGGTACGGCATTCAGCCATGTACTCTACCTTCATGTGTACTTACACATTTCTGATCCAGTTAATGGGGGTCCTGTTTCATCTCTCTTCTAGGTGATATTGCCGCTAAAAAGACACATATTAATGTCCGGAATCTTCATGAGAAGGATGAATACTGCTTTGCATGGTCGCTTCTAGCTCGCGAAAGAAATTATGCAGCTCATGCGGATCTAAGAGATACATGCAAGACATCTAATGTTTGCCTGAATTATAACTTTGGAGACATGTTATTCCCCATCACAATTCCAGACCTACCAAAATTCGATAGGAAGAACCCTAAATACTCAGGTCATGTTTACGATATGCAAGCAGATGAGAAAGAAGCAAGCCAGGAGACGTGAAGCGTAATTTGGTTTGGACCACTTTACTTTTACGGAGTAGCTGCTCAGTGGCCGAAACACGTCAAGTTTTTGCTGTTCTCCAAAGGCGAGAAGCAACACTACGTTTGGCTCGACTTGTTCTGTCTACTTCCCGCCAAAATGAGTAAAAAAAGAGGGCAAGGCAGTTTTCTACAAGTATATAAACTCTCTTACTAAGCATCAGTATTTAGAAAGGCGATATTGTTAAACTAAGACTGCATTCACTTATTGTCAAAGACCTGTGAGGTGTCATCGTGAGATGGCCATGATGTGAAGCAGCAAATAAATATTTACACAACTCGCTGCACAGTTGCAGAGAGAGAGATGAACAGCTGATCACATGGTTGTGTAGCATTAATGCGTATGTTTTGGTGCTTGGGGGCAATTGTCTGGTGATTGAAATGCAATAAGGAATTCCACTGGACAGGATTTTATTATTTGTCGATTAATCATAAAATCCGTGGTAAGTGCCACAACTGCTGTTTTGAAGAAATCGCAAAAAACTTCCAGAAAGCATTCCTTTTTGATATCCTTATTTTTTATACCCTAAACAAATGAAGACAGTTAATCTACAAACATTTTTAGAGTAAAATTACTGTAAAACATTTACTACCAACAGCAAATAATTGTTGATGGAACAAACCAAGAATAGGGCTATGTGCCAACCTCTCTGACACAAAAACTGGGCTAAGTCTATCACTTGTATCTGTGAATAAAGGTGTGTGGGAAGGACAATAACAATAATAATTTTACTATTATAAAATCAGGAAACTACTGTTTACAATTTTGCTATAATAATATATTACTATGGGAAGTCAGTTAGGCCTACAGAAGTGCTGTGTCAGCAAACAAACTAGTTAAAGAACAAAAGCAAAATCAAGCACGTTACTGTAGTCTTACAAGTTTTATTTCAAAATAAATGCCTTTTACAAAGTTTTAAAAGTTACATTTTCTATCAGTTTATAAACAAAATATTACAATGTTATAGTCTATAAATAGCTGCTGTGTTTACTCAGTCAGAGTTTGGTAAAACAGTCTATTTTCTTGTTTGAGATAAGGTATCATATTTTTAAGTCCTCCTTATTCTCAGTTTTCAATATGGCTGTTAGTTCTAGCGGGGTAGATCTAAGCCTTTTATGGCTTCCATCTTCACACCTTTTTTGAATACATTCATTTGCATCTATGTTCCAAGTTCATTAAATGTTTTTTGTAAACACTTTTCCTGGGTGGGTTTTGGAAACTTTGAGCCAAATGGCCTTGGAAATTTCTAACTTTTTTGTGATGAGGTGTTCCTTAGCTACTTTGGAGAAGTTATAAAAATCACCATCGTTCATCATAGTGGTAAGAAAAGGAATTTTGCTATTGGCGTTACACAAAACTCTCACAGTATCCAAAGGAACTTCACTTCACATTTTTCTACTCTTTTTCTTTTTTCAATTAGAGCAAAGTCTCCATCACATGTTAAGTATGAGTGTCCAGAGACGACATACTTGTGGTGAACTTTGTCAAAGAAATCATTACAGGCCAAGTATATCCATAGGAACAATACCATTTGATTTTTGTTTTGGCTGTAGCTGTTGTCAGACCACACTATTAACTTTTTTCTGGATAATTTTACTTTTAATCCACCTTAACACACAGCTCGCTATTTCGTTGCCACCCCTGCCACTCATGCCTTCGTGCTAAAGAAACATAAAACATTTATTATTATCTGCCATATGCAATCCCAAATTGTAACAGGGAAGTTGACATAAATAATACCTTTGGCAGTTTGACAATGTTGGCAAAGAGGAAACCTGAAACTTCCTGGCAGATTTAGACTGTGTGCCGGACAGAGACTCGAACTCAGGACCTTTACCTTTTGCAGGAAAGTGCTCTACCAACTGAACTACCTAAGCATGACTCACGCCCCGTCCTCACAGCTTTAATTCCGCCAGTACCTCGTCTCCAACCTTCCAAACTTCGCAGAAGCTCTCCTGCATACCTTGCAGAACTAGCACTCCTGGAAGAAAGGATAGTGCGGAGACATGGCTTAGCCACAGCCAATGGGATGTTTCCAGAATTCGAGAAAACCTGTTGTAAATCTATGGATACTGTGCATGTATCACTTGTAGGAGTGGTAGAATATATATGACGACGCTTCATCTCTTCTCTAGCTTTTCAGCACATCTATGATGAAATTCTAGTGAAGTACAATGTACAGCTCTATTGGTTGACTCATTCAACATTTTACTTTTAAGTGGATCACATGCGTTACAGGTAACTATTCTTGGGCAGTGAAATCTCAGTTTGGGAAAGTGTTCTTTCAATACTTTTTTGAAGTACAAATATCTAATGTTTGTGTTTGGATAAAGCGTAACAAAAGCCTCATACACTCTACTGTAATTTAAATCTTGGCTCAAAAATATAAGGGAGCTTTTAGCCCTTGTGTAATGGCTGTCGTCCTTGGGGAAACTTTTGATGTGTTCAACAATGCATTTTACATCAGCAGCTGTATATTTCCTTTCTTTGTTTTTATTTCCCCTGTGTTTAATGTAGGTAATATCACCACTATTTTTTGCTTTTACCAAGGTGTCCACACTTCGCTTGGTAATTTTGTGTATTTTCAGAATGGTTTTTTTGCAAACTTGAAAAAAAAGTCCGCCTTCGTCATCAGGAAATGTATAAAAAACACTAGCCTGTCTGCGACTCTCAAGTTCCTCGTAAGAACCATGACACCTTCTTCTAACATTGGATACACTTACGTTTCCCATCAAATAAGAGTTTTGCTAAACATTATCATCTAGTTGAAGAACTGATTGAATATGTTTCATTTGCGTTCCAATGCAATGTCTTTACATTGATAGCGGCACCGGCAGGAAACCTACAACAAACAAACGCGGGAATTAGAGGCATTAAATAATTTGCAACTGCCTCGAACAGCCTGCTTGTTTGCTCCTCTGCATAGCTAGTAGATCTACTATAGCCCAGGAACCAAGTCAAGCATAACATAACGTGGCCTGCTTAATCTAAACGTAGGTTAGCTTAAAACGCCACAGAAAAATCATAATCAAGCGAAGTTCTTCAAAAAAGCCTTAGTCCTAAGGAGTTAAAGTTATCATACACACTTACCTCATCAGGATGAGGTTGTTTTTGAGGTACAGTAACTTTCTTATTGTTCTCACATGGTTTTCCCTCGGTTCTTAGCTTCTTATTTATTTAGGAAACACTACCTTCATCCATCACATAAGCCACTATAGTAAATGTAACAGACTGAACTAATCACTGAAACTTGAACACAGTCAAACCTCAAACTAAAAACTACAACACGGGCACATAGCTCGGATTTTGTTTCAGAACAGATGGCACTTAGCACTTGACGCATTCTGGTAGCAGTGTTGTAAACCACTTCCACACTGATTACTTGATAGCCCGGTTTTTACTGACGATGGTTAGGCACATACCCCATGTTTTGACAATAAAACGAATTTTTTTTAGTTTTGGCACTTTTACCAGATTTTATAATTAGTCGACACTTCATTCTGTTTTGAGCAGTCTACCATGACAACTGGCACTAATTCCTTAAATTGCTGAGGGGTGAACATGCAACCAAATTCATTACTCTCACAGTAAGAAGAACAAAACTTTGTGAACGTGTTATACACTAGGCCATACGCAGTATTACCCCTAGTCAAGCATTAAATTTTCGTATTGGTAAAATTCAGAAGTCAAGTAATCTTAATGGTTAGTCTGTTATTGTTGAATACGCTAGAATCCTTCTTCACATTATCCCTCCTGTCTGTTTTGCAGAGCCAGTATAATGAATTGAAATGTTTTTGGTTGAACAGCTTTTTAATGGTCCATGTCTTTCTGGATGTCATTGGTAGAATTGGATATTGAAACAGTTTCCATGAACGGAAAGTTAGTGTCAGTTGAGTATCTGAATTCAGTACCTGTAAACATTCGTTGTCTGTTACAGAAATACGGGACGTTTTCCACATCAATTTCTCCAACGCAATTTTATTTCCTCCAAGATTACCATCTTGTTCTCCTTGAATGTACAAGAGATTATCCGTCACCTTTCGTACCAGAATCAGTTCTTGTTTCGTGTTCATGGTGACTCACGTCATATCCTCCAAGTATCCCAAAATCAACTTACAACTTAATTGGCACACGTTTTCAAATCGAGACATATGTTTTAATGGTCAATATGATTCCAACGTTTCTTGTGTGGCCTATCTCAGCAGCATTCAGTTTGCAATTTATTTCTTTAAACATAAAGCCGAATGCCTTACATGTAAATCACAATACTGCTATAGGGCTTCCATCCATTTTCATAAATTTCCCTTCCAGGTATAGGAAACTGTTGCTCTGAATTGTTAAATAATCCTGGTGCTGAATGAGTATCCTTATCTCATCATTGCACTAAACTTTTAATGTGTCTTCGTAATGATGACAGTGGTGAGATCCAGGAAGTTCATTGATTTGTTGCCAGTCTCCGATGTGAATAGAATATTTTTATATTGACTGTTTAGGTTACGCAAAAATGTGTTGAGCTGTCTTGTAGTGACAGTCCACATACAAATTCATAAACTTGTTGTCATTCTTTGTTCATTCATGATGACTTTCAGCAGCATCAGATGCCTGACAGATAAAATTGTTAGCAAATGATTTAGCAATGGCAGAACTATTAAATGTTCCCGCCCAGAACTGAATGCGCCAGAGTTTTTTTTTTTTGCTTTATTGTATTTCGATTCCCCCTCCCCACCCCCCAAGGGTGGCAGCAGCGTAATATGCCTCTCTGCAGCCTACAGATAAAGTTAAAAAACATAAAGAAGAGATATCGTGCGCCAGACTGCATCAACTGTTTTTCATTCGGTTGCTCCACCGACTAGTTTCACTCAAAAGAAAGAATGAATAATTCAACCGAGCCATACAGCCACAACCAATGAGTCGATTGTTTTGATTCAGTTGTTCCAATCACTTTCGGCTGCGAATGAAAAAAATTAAAAAATTAGAACACTGTCTCCTTTGTGGTTATGTTCATGTCGTCTCCGAAACATTGCCTTGTGTTTGATAGCCGTACACACTAGGCCTACATCAAAACTATTGGTTGACGGCACGAAGTAACTCCCGGTTCCGACGCTGTGTGTCGCCACATGTAGTTCCGCGTACGAAGTTCTATTTAGACCTGTATAGACCCTGAATAGTAACTCGGCTTTTCGCCGCTGTGTGTCGCACCCTGGCAATACCTATTACAACTATAGATTAGATCAGCTTTGAAGGTGACGGAGCTATACAGGAAAATTTCGTGAAACAGATTGTATAGAAATATTACTCTTATTGCGGTAAATGCTGTTTGAAACCTCTGGCAGAAGTAGAGGACAGAAAACCAATCTGCACTCATTATTTTTGCGCAACTTATTGTCGATATATTTTCAGCCTGATTATACTACGGTTACAGTCGGCTTCTAGCCGTTGATCCCCATCACCCATACAGCCAGTGTTTGTAACGAATATTGTTATTAAATTTTTGGAGGGCTGTTAAGCCCCACTTATTGAGTCTATAGATAGATTGAACTAACTTTTTAAAACGTAGTAGTGATTGGTCTGTTCAGGGAAAGAAATTAGCTAGTGCTCATTGCACCTAATTTGTCAGCCCCAACAGCCAGCGGTAACAGGGAAACCGCAAAAAACCTGATGACATGCATCATCGTAGAACTGAGATTGAAACTTTCTGTTGCCAGCAAGGATTGGGAGATATAGCTTTCATAAAGTCTGGAGGTCGTATGAAAAAGAAACACAAACCGAAAGGAATGAATGATGTTTATACAAAGAAACTAATATAGTGACATAAAACATTGAGAGACGCTGTGAGTAAAGTCAAAAGGCAAACAAATATCGTGAGAGGCGTCCCTCGTATAAGTAAGTCATCTAGTAGATTGTAGTATGTAAAAATTCAAAAGGCTGGGCTGTATCTACAGAAAGATCTGCTGGTCAACTGCAAAAGCAATTTTTCTGTGTTTTCTATATCTCTCAATTTACTGCTGATGTCCTTTAACTTCTTCCTTCCGTGGAGAAACGAGCGTACTAAATGCACCACTATTATTGATGAAAAGGCCTGGAGGAAGTTCGAATTCAGCTCACACTCCAAGGCAGAGTAAAACTACATTCTGGATTATTGTTGGTGTATATATTGTCCACCCAAATTGACCATCAGCGCGGTGACTGATAGCAGCAACCGCAGAGGCGCATTCCATTTACGGTCGCTCCAATGAGAAATCGCGCCAAGTGTCAACTTAATTTGTGTGGACAATAAATCATTTCACATGTCTGTATCAAATTTTAATTTGTTTCATGTGAGAAGCAATTGAAAATAAATTCATGTTATTTTCATTAGAACATTATAATTTAATATCTGTTTATTGTAATTTCCACATGAAAAAATTTAGAATTTAAAAAAAAAAAAAACTGGCGAGAAGGAGGTTCGAACCGCGAATTTTCCCTATCGAGGCTCCTATACTTAGGTTTCGGATTCGTATGTGTGTATTCGTTTTGCACTTAATAGCGCTCGGAAATTATCTTTTAAAGGGAACTTTTCGAGATTCTCTGTTTTAAAACTGTTGTCTGGGCTGACATTCACGTCCTATTAATATGAGTCAGAGACAAAAGCGCTTAATCCTCAAGATGATTGCCAGCCGAAGTGGCCGTGCGGTTAAAGGCGCTGCAGTCTGGAACCGCAAGACCGCTGCGGTCGCAGGTTCGAATCCTGTCTCGGGCATGGATGTTTGTGATGTCCTTAGGTTAGTTAGGTTTAACTAGTTCTAAGTTCTAGGGGACTAATGACCTCAGCAGCTGAGTCCCATAGTGCTCAGAGCCATTTGAACCTCAAGATGATTACGTCAATAAAATCTAACAGGGCCAGTCCACAGAGTCCTCTTGTCCGGTAACAGCTCATACATACGCTCACAGACGTAAAATCTACACAAGCTGCTGTATGACCAGAGTACGAAGAAATACAAAGTGCGTGACAAATTCGACAATAACTCAAATACATTGCAGTTGTTTTCACGTTTGGGAAAGAACAACTAGAGAGCATGTATAGGGAAGAACAACTCGCTGAGTGTGACATCTAGCGGGAGCCCTCGGTACTCGGTCGCTAGACGTCACAAGTAACGACCGCAAAGTGCTTACGATTTAAATCTTAGCGCAAAGGAACGCAAGCAGAAGTAACATGGACACAAATTCCGGGAGTCTTGTCTGCACTGCAAAACTTTGACAAAGAAAAAGTATTTGATGCAGCATATGAAGAATGTTCATGGGGTACGCACAGGAATGTCTCGTAATTTGATTTGTTCGGTTTCCATGTGCTCTAAACATTCACAGCTGCGGAATAATTTGTGGTATCCCACCACGAGTCTTATTGAAATCTGCTCGGCCATCAACCAAACTGTTTCATTCCAACTTAACCTAGACCTCATGCCAAGCTACAGACTAATTTATCACCACAATACGTTGGTAGCCCTGCACAAGGCCGCACGTACGGAGACAGGGCTCTCGTGAACCGTAAGTAATTTAGGTTGTAATTAATTGTAGTTGAACACTTTTAACTAATTAAATACGTTCTTTAGTGTACTCTTCAAGCTCACCATTAAAAGTTTTTCTCTTATTTGCGTAGTGTTCTAGTAATCGCGAAAAGTTCGTTTGTTTACTTACTGCTGCGTAGGCCTAATTTTTCGTGTGTGCATATTTAGCGTTATACCGCAATTGTAAGTGCATTTGCTGTAGTTTAACTGATTAAATACGTTCATTAGGGTTCTTTTCAAACTCCTCATTAAAGGTTTTTCTTTTATTTGCGCATTCCAGTAACCGCGAAAGTTTCGTTTTGTTTATATTTCGCGGCTTTGCCTTACTTACCGAGTGTGCATAGTTAGCGTTATACCGCAATCTCTAGTGCAATTGGTATTGATTAACTAATTAAATATGTTCATTAGTGAGCTCTTCAAGCGTGCCATTAAAGGTGTTGCTTTTATTTGCGTATTCTTCCAGTAATCGCAAAAAAATCGTTTTGGTTACATTCGGCTGTTTAGGCCTAATTTTTGATCGTGCATATTTAGCGTTGTACCACAAATTTAAGTGCATTTGTTAATAGTTTACTTACATATTAGTTTCCAAAACATATTTAATGTCCTTTTGCTTCTGTATTTAATATATTATCGTTATCACTTAGTAAATCTCTTAGCTAATTTCCAAACTACCATGGATACTAAGTGTGTGAGCTGCAGTAGGAAAGTTAGTTCAGGGGTATTGTGCAGCTGTTGTGACAGGTGGTTTCATTGGAGAAATTGTAGTAGCGTGGGAATTGGGGAAGCAAACGAGACTCTTCCATTCTTTTGCAGGGTTTGCTCAAGAGATTGGATTATAGCTGAACAGGAAGAGAAAATCAGAGCCCTTCTGGCTGATTTGGACAGAGCGAGGGAGGAACTGAAGATGTTAAGGGGGGAGGAGGGTAAACAGCGGTGGGAAGTGGTAGCTGGGAACAGGGGCCACAGAAAGAGGACAGTGTCTGACAGTTTCCCAACTGGCACTACCAATAGATTTGCCTTCCTACCACAGTTAAGTAAGGAAGAGGCTCCAGTAGAAGTAGATATAGTTAAGATGCAACAGAATCTCACTAGGAAACCAACTATTTCAAAACAAGTAGAAAATAAGAAGAAAGTTCTGTTGCTAGGTAGCAGCCATGGAAGAGGTGTGGGCCAGATTTTGCAGGAAAAATTAGGTGACAGGTACCAGGTCACAAACTTTTTCAAGCCAAGTGCATGTCTTAGCCAGGTGGTAGAGAATATAGGTTCCTTGTGCAAGGGTTTCTCAAAGCAGGATCATGTGATGATAGTGGGTGGAGTGGGAAACAGTATTGATAGGGATCAGGGCTACAGTATTGAGTGTGACCTGGTGAAAATAGCCTCTGCAACGGCCCATACCATGGGCTGGTGCCTGCTTTCGTGCAGCATGATCTGCCCCAGTTGAACTGCTCTGCCAGGAGGGTAAATATGGAGTTGGATCAGTTGTGTAGGGCAGCTACTCTGTCAGACATTGGATTGGTCCCTGTCGAGGCTCTTGATAGGGGGGATTTCACAAGGCATGGCCTACACCTCAATAGGAAAGGGAAGGCTAAACTGGCAGGGTTGTTAGCGAAATCCATAAGGTGGGACACTAGTACTCATTTTAGACTAATATCAGAGTCCAATGAGAAGTTCAGGCAGGCAGGTGCTAAGGAGGTGCAAAACTCACAAGATTCTCACAACAGAAAAGTAAATAATAATGTTACCATATTTAACCAAAATATTGTTGGATTAAAGAAAAAAGTAGATTCTCACCAAAGTAAAGTAAAAAATAATGTTACCATTTTTCACCAAAATATTCCAGTATTGAAGAATAAAATAGGTGAGCTCCTGGTTTGTTTAGACGACACTGAATCTGATAATGTAATATATATACTATGCCTGTCTGAGCATCACATTGTGTCCAATATGGAAAAGGTAAATATCAGCGGTTATAATGGCTCTGAGCACTGTAGGACTTAACAGCTGAGGTCATCAGTCTCAGTGGTTATAAACTAGCTGCACATATGAGTAGAGAGAATAAGGTGAGAGGAGGAGTTGCCATATATGTCAAAAGTAATCACTGTGTAAAAAGCTTATATACAAAAACGTTTTGTCTAGAGCAACATAGAGAACCATGTGCCTGTCAACTTAAACTGAAGGAGGGCTCTTTTATAATTATAACAGTATATAGGTCCCCTTCAGGAAACTTTCATTTATTCCTGGAAAACTTGGATGCCTTGTTGTGCTATCTGTCAGATAGGGGAAAGCAAATTATTATTTGTGGGGACTTCAATGTTGATTCACTGAAAGAGGGTAATAGGAAGAATGACCTGTAAGTCTCGCTCGGTTCTTTCAATTTGACATCTGTCATTAATTTTCCTGCTCGGGTAGTAAAGGACAGCAGCACATTGATGGATAACACTTTTATAGACCTAGATAAGTTTAAAAACATAAATTCTTGTCCTGTTGAGAATGGCCATTTTGATCATGGTGCTCAGTTAGTAATAGTATAAGACATAGCTCCATTCAGTAATTCAAAAACTACCCTCCAAAGTTATGCCTTCAATTAATGACTCAACAATTAGAAATTTCAGAGAAAATCTTCACCAGTTAGACTGGGATGAGGTGTACTAGGAACCTGATGCTAAGAGAATTTGAAAACTGTTTCCCCAAGAAAGTAGTTAAATCTAATTATAAGAAATCATACAAAAAAACTTGGCTTACTAAGGGAATAAAAATATCTTGTAACAACAAAAGGGAACTGTATCTAACAACAAGAAAGAGTAATGACCCAGAAACAGCCAAATATTATAAAAAACTACTGTGTTACATTAAGAAAGATCATTAAAAAATCCAGAAGCATGTGCATAATGTCTGAGATTAATAACTCTGATAACAAAATCAAAACAATTTGGAATATTATTACAAGGGAGACAGGGCAACCAAGAGTACAGTATGATGGCATTACCATCAAAGGGAATGGAAACTTGACAAACAACAAGCCGGAAGCCGAAAACATTTTGAATAATCTTTTTTTAAATGTGGTAGAGAAAATAGGATCTAAATGTTCATCAGAAGAAGCTAGGCAGTTAATGGAAGAGGCCTTACCCACACCGTTTGATACAATTGAAATTCCACCCACCTCTCCTTCTGAAATTAGGAATATAATAAACAATCTCAAGAATAAAAGCTCACATGGAACTGATGGCATTCCCAACAGGATAATAAAAGCTTGTTCCCAAGAGATAAGTGGGATTCTTAGCCACATATGTAATAGCTCTCTGACGCGGGGTACTTTCCCATATAGATTGAAGTATGCCATTGTTAAACCACTGCATAAAAAAGGGGATACGTCTGATGTCAACAACTACCGCCCAGTCTCTCTTCTGATTGCCTTATCCAAAATTCTTGAAAAAGTAATGTATTGTAGAGTAGCTTCATACCTTTGTAAAAATAAAGTTTTAACAAAATGTCAGTTTGATTTCCAGAAAGGTTTTCCAACGGAAAATGCTATATACTTTCACTAATGAAATATTAAATGCTCTGAGTAATTGGAAGTCACCCGTTGGGATTTTTTGTGATCTCTCAAAGGCTTTTGATTGTGTAAATCATGGAATACTTCTAGATAAGCTCAAGTACTGTGGTATGAATGGGACAGCGCTCAAATGGTTTAAGTCATACCTAACTGGAAGAGTGCAGAAAGTTGAAATAAGCAGTTCACATAATATGCAAAAAAACTGGTGATTACTCAGACTGGGGAACAATCAAGAATGGGGTGCCACAAGGTTCGGTCTTAGGTCCTCTGCTGTTCTTAATATATGTTAATGACTTGCCATTCTGTATTCATGAAGATGCAAAGCTGGTACTTTTTGCCAATGATACAAGTGTAGCTATCACACCCAACAGACAAGAATTAACTGGTGAAAATGTGAATTATGTTTTTCAGAAAATCATTAATTGGATCTCTGCAAATGGGCGCTCATTAAACCTTGACAAAACACAGTACCTACAGTTCCACACAGTAAATGGAATGACACTATTAATAAATATAGACTTTGATCAGAAATCGGTAGCTAAGGTAGAATATTCAAAATTTCTAGGTGTATGCATTGATGAGAGGTTGAACTGGAAAAAACACACTGAAGATCTGCTGAAACGTTTGAGTTCATCTACTTATGCTATTAGGGTCATTGCAAATTTTGGCGATATACATCTCACTGAATTACCTTACCACGCCTCTTTTCATTCTCTGCTTTCGTATTGCGTCATATTCTGGGGTAACTCAGCACTGAGTAAAAGAGTATTCATTGCACAAAAGCGTGTAATCAGAATAATTGCTGGAGCTCATCCAAGATCATCCTGCAGACACTTATTTAAAGAGCTAGGGATCTTCACTGTAACCTCACAATATATATATTCACTTATGAAATTTGTTATTAACAATCCGAACGAATTCGAAACTGATAACAGTGTACATAGCTACGACACTAGGAGAAAGGATGATCCTCACTACTCAAGGTTAAATCTAACTTTGGCTCAGAAGGGGGTAAATTATGCTGCCACAAAAGTCTTTGGTCACTTACCTAATAGCATCAAAAGTCTGACAGATAACCATATAGCATTTAAAAGGAGATTAAAAGAATTTCTTAATGGCAACTCCTTGTACTCATTAGATGAATCTTTGGATATAGTTAGTGGGTAATTTCCCCAACCCCCACAAAAGAAAAAAAAAATTAAAAATATTAAGTGACATGTAATATTTTGTGTGATGTAATATCTTGTATAGACACCTTTTATTATCCTGACAGGTTCCACATCATTACGAAGTTTCGTATTCATGATCTATGGAACAAGTACTAATCTAATCCAATCATATGTAGGCGTAGCCAGACTACAACGAAACTGTTGCATTCATACCTTACCTAGAGCCCAAGTACGCTGCAGACTAATCTGACACCACAGACAAGTTTTCGCTACGATATTAGTTAGGTTCCCCAACTCACAACCGATCTGTTGCATGCTGAGCCAGTCTTTTGCAACGAAACTTTACCTAAACCTTGGGCTACGCTACAGATCAGTCCTTCAACACAGACACGTTTTCCACTATCACTATCGTTAGCTTCCCCAACTCACAATCAAATTGTTCATTCAAAACTAACTTAGACCTTGGATGCACTGCAGACGTCACAGTTATGATTATGCTATCATGTCAACTCACCACCAAACTTTTGTATTTGGAGATAACTTAGACCTCGGAATGAGCTACAGACCAGTCTGTCATCAAACATGCGTTTCACCATCACATTCGTGGGCTTTACTATCTCACAACTAAACTGTTACATTCTGGTCTAACCCGACCTCGGGCTGCACTCCAGACCAGGCTTTCACCAGAGGCATGCATACTGCTTTTACATTTTTGGTTCAATAACTCACTCCCAGACTGTTGCATTCCAATGCAGCCTAGACCTTGGGCTATAATACAGACCAGTCTGGCATCAGAGACACGTTTTTCGCTATCAGTTTCGCCAACTCACAACCTAACTATTTCAGTCCAATATAACCCAGAAGTTGGGTTTCTTGACACACCAAACTTTTACCATAATCATGTGTTTAGGTATCACGTTTTTTGGCTTCGCCAACTCACAAGCAAGCGATGGTAATCCTACCTAACCTAGACGCAGGCTGCACTGCAGATCAGTCTGCCACAACAGACTTGATTTCGCTATCACATTCGATTCTTTTCCGATTCACAACGAAACTGTTGGTTTCCAACATAACCTAGACCTTAGGCTATGCTCTTTCACCTCAGGTGTAGTTTTCACTATTATATTTTTTTCTTTCATAACGCACAATGAAACGGTTGCATTAAAATCTAAACTAGACCTCGGGCTTGCTTCAGGATTGCCCATCATAACAACACGTTTCCAGCTATCACATTTGTAGTCTTCGCCAACTCGCAACGAAACTGCTGCATTTGGAACTAACATAGACCTCGGGATAACCTACAGATCAGTCTGTCACCAGAACATGTTTTTCGTTATTTGTTGGCTTCGCCAACTCGCAACTGAAATGTTGCATTCAAGCCATACCTAGACCTCGGGCTACGCTACAGACAAGGCTTTCAGCATATACACGATTTATGCTATCACATTTTTGGCTTCACCGGCTCACAACCAAACTTTTGCATTCCATCCTCACATTATGCTACAGACCAATCTGTCATCACCTACAGATGTTTACCTGTCACATTAGTTGGCCTCATTAACACAAAACCAGACTGTTGCATTGCATTCTAACCTAGATCTGGGACTGCGCTACAATCCAGTGAGTCACAATAACACGTTTTTTGTTATCACATTCGATGTCTTCTGATACCCAGAACAAAATTAATGTATTCCAATCTAACCTGGACATTGAGCAGCTCTACAAATTAGTCTATTACCAAAAACACATTTTTGCAATCAAATAAGTTTCGTCAGTTCACAAACAAATGGTTGCATTCTGACCTAACCTAGATCTGCATACCAATATTTCCCCAGAGGCTCGTTGCTCGCTGTCACATTCGTCGGCTTCATCAACTCAAAAGCAAACAGTTGCATAGCAAGCTAACCTAAACATTGCATTAAGCTAGAGACCCGTCTGTCACCGCAATACGTATTTTTCTATCACATTCACACTCACAACCAAACTGTTAGAGTTCCAGCCTATCCAAGAAACTGGGCTACGCTACGGATCAGTCCCCTTAATCAGGCACATATTTTGCTATCACATTCATAGCCTCGGCCAACTCAAAAAGCCACAGGAACGTTTCCCGCTATCACATTCGTCCGCTTGCCCATCTCACAAAAAAGTGTTGCATTCCATACTAACATAGACATAGGGCTACACTTCGTACTAGTATGTCACCACAGGCACGATTTATGGTATCACATTTGTTGGCTTTGCAAACTCACAAACTCTTTCATTCTAACCGACCCTAGACCTTGGGCTATGCAGCATACCAGTCTTTCAGCACAGCTACAGTTTTCACTATCACACTCATTGGCTTCGCCAACTCATAGGCAGTGTGTTGTATTTCAACATAACCTAGAGCTCAGGCTACATACAGTCCAGTCCGCCACCACAACAAGTATTTCGGTTTCACATTCAGACTCAGAAACAAACTGTTGCATTACAACCTAATCTAGATATCGGGCTATGTTACAGACCAGTCTGTCAACTTGGAAAGGTTGTTAGCTGTCACGTTCGTTGGCTTCATTACTCACAAACAGATTGTTGTATTCTAAACTAACGTAGACCTCGGACTGCACTACAGACCATCTGTTATCAAAGACAAATTATTGCTGTCACATTCGTAGGCTTCGGCAACTCATAACCAAACGGGTGCATTGCAAACTTAGACCTTGGGCTACGCTACAGATCAGTCTGCGTGAACAGGCACGTTTTTTGCTGTCACATTCGTTGGCTTCGACAACTCACAACAAAATTGTTACAGTCGACCCTAACCTAGACCTCTGGCTTAGGGACAGACTAGAGGTTCCTCACAAGCACGTTTTTCCGCTATCACGTTCGTAGGCTTCACCAACTCGCAACCAAGTTGTTTCAATCCAACATAACTTAGACCGCACTCTTCGCTACGTACCTGTTCGTTATAATAAACACGTATTTCGCTGTCACATACGTTGCCCTCGGCAATTCACAACGAAACTGTTGCATTCCAACCTAACCTATGCCAAGGGCTATGTTATACACTAGTCTGCCCGCATGGATACGTTTTGCACTTTCACACTATTTGGCTACGCCAAATCACAAGCGAACTGTCCATTCCAAATTAACATATGCCTCGGAGTATACAGACCAAGCACGTTTTTCGTTTTTCACAACCGTTGTCCTTGACAACTCGCAACCACACAGTTGCATTCTAATTTACCTAGACCTTGGGTTACATTACAGTCCAGATAGTCACAACAGACACGTTTTTCGCTGTCACATTCGTTGGCTTCGCCATTTCACGACGAAATAGTTGCTTCCAACCGAACAGACAGCCAGGGCTACCCTACACAGAAGTCCATCTGCATGCACACGTGTTTCGCTATCACATTCGTTGGCATCGCCAACTCAAAACTAATCTGCTGCAATCCAACCTAACCTAGACCCCGGGGTATGCTACAAAAAAGAAAGAAGTAAGGAAGAATGAGCCTTAATGCCTCGTATACATGGAAATGATTAGAGACAGAGCAGAAGTTCAGACGGTGACAAGGATGGGGAAGGAAACCTGTTGTGCGCTTTTAAAGGAACCGTCCCGATATTTGGCTGAAGTGATTTACGGAAATGACGGGAAATCTAAATCTGGATGGCCGAATGCGAGTTTGAGTTGTTATGCTTCCGAATTCGAGTTCAGTTTGTTAACCATTGTGCCCGTGGGCTACTCTACAGACCAGTCCTTCACTATAACATGTATTTCGCTATTACCGGTACTTTCACTCTCACATCCAAACTGTTACATGTCAGCCTAACGTAGACCATGGCCTACGCTAGAGTCCAGTCTGAAACCGCTCACACGTTTTTAGCTATCACATTGGTTGGCTTCACTAACTCACAAGCAGACTATTGAATTTCGACGTAACCTGGACCTCGGGGTATGCTACAAACCAGTATGTCGCCACTAGACGTTTTTCGCTATCACATCTGTTGATTTAGGCAACTCACAACCTAATTGCGAAATATGCCAATAATTTCAGATTTCCGATCTCTTCTTCCCTCAGATTGGTATCCACAATTTGCAGTCTTAATTCACTGCACATTCTTTGACGTACAGGCTGTGAGTTACTCAATTTTGAACTGTCTTAAAAAATATAATATATAATGAAAAGATAACCACATCAGTACCAGGCTGTGATGTGAGACTTGCAGTTTTAAATAATCAAATATTTTTAACCAGTAGTTTCCCTGCAATAGTTTGAGAACAATTTCATAGCGAAGTAACATGCGAATCGAAAATATGTGATGTTTTTTTAATCCTACAAGCAAAATGTTTTCCAAAAAAGTATTTTAGCAACTTAGCTTTGTTTATGTACAGTACATGCTTTCAGCAAAAAAATGTTCAAATGTGTGTGAAATCTTATGGGACTTAACTGCAAAGGACATCAGTCCCTAAGCTTACACACTACTTAACCTAAATTATCCTAAGGACAAACACATACACCCATGCCCGAGGGAGGACTTGAACCTCCACTGGGACCAGCCGCACAGTCCAGGACTGCAGCTTCTTTCAGCATCATTGATCGTTTCAAACTGCAAGTCTCAAATCACAGCCTGAGGATGAGGTGGTTATCTTTTCGTTATTGATTATATTTATCACGATACTTCAAAACCGAGTAGCTCAGTGTCTGTAACTCAAAGGATTTGCAGTGAATTAAGAGTACAAAGTGCGGCTGCTAATCTGAGGAAGGCATAAATCTGAAGTTATTGCTATATTTGGCAATGAGTACCTCAACATCATTGGGAGGTGAATGACAGGTTAAAAGGCACAGTGAAAAATA
The DNA here is from genome assembly GCF_023898315.1 of Schistocerca nitens. Lineage (NCBI taxonomy): Eukaryota > Metazoa > Arthropoda > Insecta > Orthoptera > Acrididae > Schistocerca > Schistocerca nitens. Next base: position 972,842,980 of record NC_064616.1, read on the forward strand.
AAATTGGTCCAGCCAGGATTCGATTCCCACAATGTTTCAGTTTCCAGCCACACACTCTACAGCTGTACCTCCACACAATATGCAAATGTGGTTCTAATTCCTGGATTCCCAAGGCACTGCTGCTCTCTCGAACTATGGTGCAAACCTTCCCCATGGAACCATGTATGTGTTAGTCAAAACTGTGCCAGTATCCCTACAGAAGGTCCTGAGATTAGCCTACATATACAGGTGGATGTGAACAAGAGACTTAAGTTTATATAGGGTGTTCATTTTAAGTGGAGATATCGAAATATCTTGAGGACAACACATTGGATTAAAAAATGTTATAATTCGAATTTGTTTGTCTTAGAGGGAGACATCCAACGATACCACACTCGACCTCCCACCTCACCCTGTACATGGGTGGTGGAGGACAACTTTGGAATCCAATGGGAACTCCCATTTTTTATTGCAGATAACTCAACTTTCAGCTTTCTGCCTAGATATGGATACAATTCTTTGCTTGCCATTGCAAAGAAATCTACCGTAGAGTGTCTACAACAAAGAACTACAACCATAAGTCTCAACAATGCATCGCAGTGCATACTAAACTTCACAAGAAAACGGCCATAACATGAGCTAAACATGTAGACCACACATGTCTTTTATTCTTTCTCTTTTGTTTTGTGCCACCTCAGCCAGTCTCCAAGACGTACTGAATCACTCATATACACATATACCTATAATTCGTATACAAAATTTATTTGGGTTGAAACATATTACTTCCATCACAATGTGCTCCTGTCATTGCCATGAGATGTCACTCCAAATGCCAATTCAGTATGGAAGACATATTCCCGATCCCTCCAAACAACTTTCCTCCCATTCACTTCTTTCATCACGTAAGTTATAAGAAATTGATGATATTCAGTTTGTTAATGTTGTTCTCTGAAATATTTTCATAACTTTATGCAGTGGCCCACCAACAAAAGATGCTATGCCACTCAAGTCATCTTGCCATAGATACTTAATGCTACCTGCAGGAAGCCAGGCGAGATCGCAAGTACTTGTATACATTTTCAGACATCATATTAGTTAAAAAATTACAGTCATTTTGTTTTTTCCAATATTTCACAAATAATTGTTTATTGTCCGCCTGCGTAGCTGAGTGGTAACGTGGTCGCCTCCCATGCAAGTGGGCCCAGGTTCGATTCCCGGCCAGGTTGGAGATTTTCTCCGCTCGGGGACTGGGTGTAGTGTTGTCCTTATCATCATCTCATCCTCATTACCGGCGCGCAAGTCGCCCAACGTGGCGTCGAATGAAATAAGACTTGCACTTGGCGGCCGAACTTCCCGAATAGGGGCCTACCGGCCACCGATGCCATACGCTCATTTCCATTTTTTAAATTGTTTATTGTATGCATCAGATTCACCCTGTATCATATTCAGCGCTATAGGAGCAACAAAATATATAGGTATTCTGTATGTAAGTTTCGCTTCTATGGATTTTATACTTATGGGGGCGACAGTTGCGTACTATGGCACTGCATGAACACGGGAATTTATTCACTGTTCTAACTCACTCATATGTCCTTTGTGGACATGCAGAGAGCTTACAATCTCATAGAAAAAGGCTCTAACGTATGGGAGCCAATAACTCAACCTGTGTGTCGCGATTGCTAATGCACTGTATAGGTCATGCAAGTTCCCAACACCCGAATGTTTAATGTAAATGCACGAGTATCCAGAAGTTAATTGCAGCGTTGCTTCTTGTGTGTATCAACTATGGACACGTTCCTGCCAAACATATGGACATCAATAAGTGTATAAGATGGGTCATAGTCAACCATCATCTACCTTTTAGTGTACTCTATAATGCAACATAACTAGTCCCACTCATACCATGTATGCTGCACTTTAGCGCCAAAATATTGAATATTCTCCATTTCAGTTATAACATAAAAGTCATTGTCCAGTGCTAAGCCTACATTCATGTGTTTCGATCCCCTGGCAGTCACTTTATGTGTCGACAAAGAGCAGTATTTTGGAGTCATTTAACTGCGGCTCAGCCTGTAGAGGAAACTCTGATGGCTACTGTTTGTTTTACTGCTGTATATACACTGGCTGCATTTCCTGAGTATGTAATTCAGGCAACTTCTCCTGCTGTGGCGCAGTATACTTAAATGGAAAATCTAATAAATCACAGAGGCCAACTGTAGGCTGCTTCTTATGTGGTGGTGCAGACAATAGAAATTTGGTCGCCTGCATATCCTGGTACAACATACACTCCTGGAAATTGAAATAAGAACACCGTGAATTCATTGTCCCAGGAAGGGGAAACTTTATTGACACATTCCTGGGGTCAGATACATCACATGATCACACTGACAGAACCACAGGCACATAGACACAGGCAACAGAGCATGCACAATGTCGGCACTAGTACAGTGTATATCCACCTTTCGCAGCAATGCAGGCTGCTATTCTCCCATGGAGACGATCGTAGAGATGCTGGATGTAGTCCTGTGGAACGGCTTGCCATGCCATTTCCACCTGGCGCCTCAGTTGGACCAGCGCTCGTGCTGGACGTGCAGACCGCGTGAGACGACGCATCATCCAGTCCCAAACATGCTCAATGGGGGACAGATCCGGAGATCTTGCTGGCCAGGGTAGTTGACTTACACCTTCTAGAGCACGTTGGGTGGCACGGGATACATGCGGACGTGCATTGTCCTGTTGGAACAGCAAGTTCCCTTGCCGGTCTAGGAATGGTAGAACGATGGGTTTGATGACGGTCTGGATGTACCGTGCACTATTCAGTGTCCCCTCGACGATCACCAGTGGTGTACGGCCAGTGTAGGAGATCGCTCCCCACACCATGATGCCGGGTGTTGGCCCTGTGTGCCTCGGTCGTATGCAGTCCTGATTGTGGCGCTCACCTGCACGGCGCCAAACACGCATACGACCATCATTGGCACCAAGGCAGAAGCGACTCTCATCGCTGAAGACGACACGTCTCCATTCGTCCCTCCATTCACGCCTGTCGCGACACCACTGGAGGCGGGCTGCACGATGTTGGGGCGTGAGCGGAAGACGGCCTAACGGTGTGCGGGACCGTAGCCCAGCTTCATGGAGACGGTTGCGAATGGTCCTCGCCGATACCCCAGGAGCAACAGTGTCCCTAATTTGCTGGGAAGTGGCGGTGCGGTCCCCTACGGCACTGCGTAGGATCCTACGGTCTTGGCGTGCATCCGTGCGTCGCTGCGGTCCGGTCCCAGGTCGACGGGCACGTGCACCTTCCGCCGACCACTGGCGACAACATCGATGTACTGTGGAGACCTCACGCCCCACGTGTTGAGCAATTCGGCGGTACGTCCACCCGGCCTCCCGCATGCCCACTATACGCCCTCGCTCAAAGTCCGTCAACTGCACATACGGTTCACGTCCACGCTGTCGCGGCATGCTACCAGTGTTAAAGACTGCGATGGAGCTCCGTATGCCACGGCAAACTGGCTGACACTGACGGCGGCGGTGCACAAATGCTGCGCAGCTAGCGCCATTCGACGGCCAACACCGCGGTTCCTGGTGTGTCCGCTGTGCCGTGCGTGTGATCATTGCTTGTACAGCCCTCTCGCAGTGTCCGGAGCAAGTATGGTGGGTCTGACACACCGGTGTCAATGTGTTCTTTTTTCCATTTCCAGGAGTGTATATGCTAATGCAACATTAGGTGGGGGGGGGGGCATCCTATTGGAGAAAGGTGTGGGTTAGGGGATGGTCCAGATTATTACTGGGACATGACTGGTCTATGTTATACGTGGTGTATAGAAGTGTAAATGCTCTTCACACATTGCTGAGCAATTCTTTCACTGCCAGGAATTAAGTGTAGGTTGCAATATGGCATACAACAACCACTGTTACGGAGTGGTGGTAATTTGGTGTAGTAATTTAATATCACCTAACTGGTTTACACATACTCCAGCACCGACTCCTATCTGTATTGTCCCATTTGCAACACTAATTTTTCTGTGGGGTTCTGTCTATAAATGCCACTCCAAGTTAAAATTTTTAATTTTTAATTGAGGGTCTTGGTATCATGGAGCCCATCAGCAGAGTGAGCATCTTACTAATTACCACCTAACGTAGCAGTCTATTCTAGCCATTACTCTTCAATGATTTGCATAAAAATACTTTAATGGCCTAGAGGCATCATTAATATGAAACTATCAGGCAAGAAATTAGGAGCAAACTCCACTAGTTGTGAGGCATTGCACTGAAAATGTGCTCCCACTCAACTAGGTGAACTTCTTATTGCTACTTTGGTTTCTTTCCATCATAAACGTATTGTAAATTGAACAGGTCATTCATCAGAAGGTTTTCACTTTTATGGACAAAGCATCAACAGTGATTGTTTTATAACTATTAAGTTCAGAAACTACTTTTCGTTCTTGTGATTAATATAGACTCAATGATAGTTTGACTTAAGAATGACATGTTAAAGACTTTACTATCAGCTTACTGTCTTCCTTTTTACAATCTTTGCTCTCATTTCTTTACTGAATGTAGTGCACTTTTTTGGTCATTGCACATTGTTTCTTTGCACAGTTCACTTTAACAGTTTGAGGCTTTACATTACTTGTAGCTCACGGAATTTTCCTGTGGATATTCACACTTCGCAGTCAGTAATCTGCTACTCTCATCTCATTTGCATTCCTCTGTTTTTGGGATAGAGCCAATAGCGTTCTTTAGTAAAATCTTGTTTGAGCCTTAAAGATCAGAAAGTGTCTACCTACACGTACACGTAATGCTTACACTGTAACCATTGCAGATGCCCTAAAAAAGTGAAATATCTGTAGTGAATGGGCTTTTTAGTTTTGAGTATAGTTAAGAAAGGAAAACAGTAATATTTGTGACAGCTATTGATTCGTTTATATTGAGGATGGAGTTGGTGTATCTGAGTGTTATTGTTAACTATGCTCTAGCCCATAAGCCTGGTTAGGAAAAAGACAATAAAAGTCATCAGATTATACTTTTGATATTTCGGGTCTGTGTCAGTTCAGCAGCCACAGCTTTGAGACACGAGCTGAGCTTTTCACTTCCAAACTCATACATGAAATACATGGCTCTCGAAACATATGCTTATTGAGGCTAGTATAATTCTCAATATTGCAGATTAGGCCTATATTTGGCAACACTGTAATCCTCGAGATTCTTCCTGGAGTGGCACAGAATTATCCTGCTAATTTCGCTTGATTTATTCTTGTCATTTCCATTAAATAATCTGAATGATTTTTCACTTTAATTGTAACATAGGGTAACCAAATATATGGTTTCGAGTCAAGAAAATTTGTTCCATACAAAAAACACAACTAATCTTGTCTAACGTAGCCATCACTATGGCAATCCCAGAGCAGAGAACACAGTAGTGACACGATAGCTATGTGATTATGTGGCCACAATCTCAGTCGAAGACTGCATTAGCTGCTGGTTCCAATATGACTGGAGAACTATTATACTGTATCTACGTTTTTACTTTTCTTTAAACGAAATGCAAAACGCCAGATCGAAAATTGGCAAGCAAATGTTAATAAACCTCAGCACCAGTAGTGTTCTCGCAACCTTGTTTCAGTATTCTGTGGATCTAAAGATGAAAAACTTATGAAATTCCTAAATTACATATTTGTTAATACCAGTATTTTTATGTTTCAGCCAATAAAATTTTAAATTTTCTTGTAAATACATAATTTGGTTAATTGCTGAGTGGCATTGAAAAATTTGTTAAATAGATTGACGACATAAGTTTATTCTGTGACAGACTAAGACCTCATCATGGAGGAGATAGACAATAGATTCAAAGCATCACCCCACCTGTCATTAATAAATAGAAAAACGCTAAAGCAACGGTTTTAGATTATGTAAGCGTGGAAAAGAGTAAACATTTAGGCAACAAAAGAAGTTCAATTTGTCTGTTAGTTATCATGTACTTATTTATTCATAAGTGACGAACAAACGCCTAATACATATCACAGACATTTTCTTAATTTGGCATCTTGTTGTTAACATGTGTCATGAAGAGAATGAACGCAGTCTGGTGTGATAAGGTGTGCAATCTCACTACGCGGTAATTATGCCATTACGGGGAAAACTTATCAGCAGATCGGGATCAACTTCCAACATTTGAATATTGAGAAAATAGTTTGGAAAGGGCAGTTTGTCCGATCTCTACAGATCCCAAATGCCTGTCTCGATGAACTGATATGCTAACAACGTTAGTCACTGTGTCCTGTGACGCTCTGGGACCTAAGAGAGAGAGACAAAGAGAAAAACATACATCAAAGATGTTTTCAGAGCAAAGGCAGGGTAATGAAACGGGAGATTTAAAAAAGACTATTTCATCGGTTTTTTTAGGAATAGTAGAGGAGAAAAGTGAAAAAAGTGAGTTAGAGGGCGAAATTAAATGATGAAATATAATTTCGAAAAAAAAAAACTGCTGGATTTGCTTATCATTTTTGGAAGGATGGAGTAAAAGGGCAAGTAATGAGATAAGAGTGTACGAAAGGGAGCAGTGGGGAGGGGAAATTAAAGATGAATAAATATTAGGAGAAATCGTTTACATATTTTTGAGAGGATGGGAAGGGAAACATTAGAGGGGAAGAGAGAGATGAATTTAAGACAGAAAGACAAGCGTTAAGAAAGTCTTTTCTAAGTTATTACTGTTTAAGTGTGCAGGCAAAGAATAAATGAAAGAAAAATGGAATATTAAAGAAATTATAAGGCACTTATTTTACTTAAAAAGGTAACTGGAAAGGAAACTAACTCGTTTTTTATTATGCGGTCTGATAGCAAAGAAAATAAAATATTTTCAGTTCTCTAATATCTTGTCCTGAATCCCCTATTATTTCTAACTGAAACATGTGTCTTGACATGGAATCTATGAGGTATCAGATGTAATTGTCAAAAGAGGCTACTTCTTACCACGCTTTATGAACCCACTCCCAAAGAGCATCAGCTGTAACCGGTTGGTTCAGTGATCACTTATCTGACTATGTTTGTGATACCTCCTCCCACGTGTTCTCTGCAGGATTCATATCAGCAGCTCGTGGCGGCCAGTCCATGACGTCGATACCCATGTTGGATAGCTGCTGCTGAATGAATGCAGACTTATGCACTGAACAATGCCCTTACTGCAAAACCAAGTCTCATTTATGGTATAACATTCACGCTGATGGCAGCGGCCTCACATTCTTCAATATGTGAATCAAATGCCTGACTGCTGTCAAGAGTTACCTCAATCCTGCGAAGTATCCTGTTCCTGTCGCAGCAGTCTATCCTCTACATCTATGTCTATACTCTGCAAATCCCGTGAAGTGCACGGCAGAGGATACGTCCCTTTTTACAAGTTATTAGGGTTTCTTCCGGTTCCATTCACATATGGACCATCGGAAGTATGATTGTCTGATTGCCTCTGCTCGTGCAGTAATTATTCCAATCTTATCCTCACGATCCCTGTGTGATCGATACGTAGAAGGTTGTGGTATATTCCTATAGCCATTATTTAAAGCTGCTTCTTAAAACTTGGTTATTAGACTTTCTCAGGATAGTTTATGCCTATCTTCAAGACCTTCCAGTTCAGTTCCATTAGTATCTCTGTGACACTGTCCCACGGATCAAACAAACCTGTAGCCAATCGTGCTGCCCTTCTCTGTATATGTTCAGTATCCCCTGTCAGTTCTGTTTGGTATGGGTCCCAAACACTTGAGCAATATTCTAGAACCAGTCGCACGAGTGATTTGTGAGCAATCTCCTTTGTAGATACATTGCTCTTCACCGGTATTCTCCGAATAAACCGACGTCTACCACCTACTTTACCAACGACTGAGCGTATTCGATCATTCCACTTCATAACCCTACCAAGTGTTTCACCCAGGTATTTGCATGAGATGGACGCCTCTAGCAGTGGATCGTTGATATAATTGCCGTAGGACACTTAGTCTTTTCGTTTTGTGAAGTGCACAGTTTTACATTTCTGGACATTTAAAGCAAGTTGCCAATCATTGTACTACTTTGAAATCTTATCAAGATCTGACTGAATATTTATGCAGCTTCTTTCAGGTAGTACTTCATTATAGAAAAGTGCATCATCTGCAAAAAGCCTGATGTTACTATTAATGTCGTCTGCAAGATCATTAATATACAACATAAACAGCGAGGGTCCCAATACACTTCCCTGGGGCACACCTGAAGTTCCTTCTACATCTGACGATTACTCTCCATCCAAGATAACATGCTGCGTCCTCCCTATCAAAAAGTCGTCAGTCCCAGTTGTCACTAATTTCACTTGATACCCCTTATGATCTTACTTTTGACAGTAAGCGTAAATGTTGTATTGAGTCAAATGCTCTCCGGAAATCAGGACATACTGCATCTACCTGACTGTCTTAAACCAAAGTTCTCAGTATGTCATGTGACAAAAGTGCGAGTTGGGTTTCAAATTATCGGTGTTTTCGGATTGGCACTTAGGAGGTCATTCTGTTCAAGATACTTCATTATGTTAGAACTCAGAATATGTTCTAAGATTCTACAACAAACCAGTGTGAAGGATGTTGGATGGTAGTTTTATGAATCACTTCTACTACTCTTCTTGTAGACGGGTGTGACTTGTGCTCTTTTCCAAGAACTGGGCACGGTTTTTTGTTCGAGGGACCTACGATAGATTATAGTTAGAAGAGGGGCTAACTCAGCCGCAAATTCAGTATAGACTGTGACAGGGATTCCATCTGGCCGTGGAGATTTGTTCAATTTCAACGATTTCAGCTATTTCTCAACACCATTGACACTGATACTTATTTCATTCCCTTTTCAGTGGCACGAGGATTAAATTGGGGCATTTCTCCTGGGTTTTCCTTTGTAGAGGAACGTTTGGAAATGGAGGGACTGGACTCTAACTTTGGTGCCACTAACAGCCTTTACATACGACCAGAATTTCTTTGGGTTTCGTGCAATATCGTTTGACAAAATTCTGCTACGGTAGTCATTGAAGATACCACGCATTGCTCTCTTCACAGCTTCATTCAGCATCTGTCTCTCTATAGCCTAACGCTTTGTTTTACATCTATTATGCAGTAATTTCTGTTTCTTTAGAAGTTTCTTTACAGTGACTGCATACCATGGAGCTTCCCTCGCATTACGACCTGTTCAGTGCATGGTCAACTATTCATTTAAACTTAAGCCATAGTTCCTCTACATGCTCCTGCCCTGTGCCGAAAATTTCAAGTTCCTCATTGATATATGATACTACCGATTTTTATATAGTTTACTGAACACATAAATATATTATACTTGTTTTATACACTCCTGGAAATTGAAATAAGAACACCGTGAATTCATTGTCCCAGGAAGGGGAAACTTTATTGACACATTCCTGGGGTAAGATACGTCACATGATCACACTGACAGAACCACAGGCACATAGACACAGGCAACAGAGCATGCACAATGTCGGCACTAGTACAGTGTATATCCACCTTTCGCAGCAATGCAGGCTGCTATTCTCCCATGGAGACGATCGTAGAGATGCTGGATGTAGTCCTGTGGAACGGCTTGCCATGCCATTTCCACCTGGCGCCTCAGTTGGACCAGCGCTCGTGCTGGACGTGCAGACCGCGTGAGACGACGCTTCATCCAGTCCCAAACATGCTCAATGGGGGACAGATCCGGAGATCTTGCTGGCCAGGGTAGTTGACTTACACCTTCTAGAGCACGTTGGGTGGCACGGGATACATGCGGACGTGCATTGTCCTGTTGGAACAGCAAGTTCCCTTGCCGGTCTAGGAATGGTAGAACGATGGGTTTGATGACGGTCTGGATGTACCGTGCACTATTCAGTGTCCCCTCGACGATCACCAGTGGTGTACGGCCAGTGTAGGAGATCGCTCCCCACACCATGATGCCGGGTGTTGGCCCTGTGTGCCTCGGTCGTATGCAGTCCTGATTGTGGCGCTCACCTGCACGGCGCCAAACACGCATACGACCATCATTGGCACCAAGGCAGAAGCGACTCTCATCGCTGAAGACGACACGTCTCCATTCGTCCCTCCATTCACGCCTGTCGCGACACCACTGGAGGCGGGCTGCACGATGTTGGGGCGTGAGCGGAAGACGGCCTAACGGTGTGCGGGACCGTAGCCCAGCTTCATGGAGACGGTTGCGAATGGTCCTCGCCGATACCCCAGGAGCAACAGTGTCCCTAATTTGCTGGGAAGTGGCGGTGCGGTCCCCTACGGCACTGCGTAGGATCCTACGGTCTTGGCGTGCATCCGTGCGTCGCTGCGGTCCGGTCCCAGGTCGACGGGCACGTGCACCTTCCGCCGACCACTGGCGACAACATCGATGTACTGTGGAGACCTCACGCCCCACGTGTTGAGCAATTCGGCGGTACGTCCACCCGGCCTCCCGCATGCCCACTATACGCCCTCGCTCAAAGTCCGTCAACTGCACATACGGTTCACGTCCACGCTGTCGCGGCATGCTACCAGTGTTAAAGACTGCGATGGAGCTCCGTATGCCACGGCAAACTGGCTGACACTGACGGCGGCGGTGCACAAATGCTGCGCAGCTAGCGCCATTCGACGGCCAACACCGCGGTTCCTGGTGTGTCCGCTGTGCCGTGCGTGTGATCATTGCTTGTACAGCCCTCTCGCAGTGTCCGGAGCAAGTATGGTGGGTCTGACACACCGGTGTCAATGTGTTCTTTTTTCCATTTCCAGGAGTGTATGTCCTTTGTACTTTGGTAATCATTGTTGCCACAACCACTTCATCGTCACTGATACCAGTTTCGGTGTGTACATCCACAAAGAGGTCAGGTGTATTTGTTGCCATTAGATCCTATATATTTTCATCAGGAGTTGGTTTCCCAACTATCTGTCCTAGGTAGTTTTCAGACAAGGCATTTAGTAATGTTTCACAGGATATCTTATCACGCTCGCCACTAACAAAACTGTAATTTTCCCAATTAACTGTTGAATGATTACTATATGATTACTATATGACTGGGGAAGTTACGTACAAGTGAAGTGAGGTTTTCCCTGAAGTTTTCAGTTACATAAGGAGATGAGTCTGGTGGGCGATAGAAGAGTCCAACTATCGTTTCATGCCCACCGCTGATACTGAGTCTTTTCCAAACAATTTCACTTGCAGCTTCACTTTCTATTTAGGTGGATTTGAGTTTCTTGTCTACTCTCATAAATACCCCACCTCCATTCCCCAGTTGCCTATCATTTCGAAATACACTTAAATTTTCCCCAAAAATTTCACTGCTATCAGTTTCAGGTTTCAATCAGCTTTCTGTGCCTAGTATTATGTGAGCTTCACTGCATTTCAGGAGAGCTTCAAACTCTGGCACTTGGTTGCGAATGCTTCGGTAGTTTACCATCAGGTTTTTAATACTCTCACCTGTGGGAGGCTTTTCTTTCGATACCTCTCGGTTTCCTACAGATATCGTTATCTGGATTAGACGGAGAATCGCCTAATCTAAAAAACCCTTGTGTGCACCCTACACACAGTCAGCTACCTGAGTAGCGAGCAGCCTCTGATGTGCAGTGCACACCTGAACCAATTAGTGGGACCCTACAGTTATCAACCCTATGGTGCTAGTCCATGAAGTTGCAGACTATATTGTCACAGAACCTGCGAAGTCTCTGGTTCAGTCCTTCCAGTCTACTCAGAACCAATGGGCTACAATCAGTTCTGGAGACAAAGCTGCAAATTGTGAGCTTCCTTAAAACTCGATGCACAATGCTGGTCTTCTCAGTTTTCTCTGCCAGTCGCTGAAATGACCCAAGTATGACCTCACAGCACATATGACAGGCGTCATTTGTTCTAGCGAGGGCCAAAATCTGCAACTGGTTGTACCTTGTTCCCTCAATAGCTACCGGAATAGCCTCTTCTACATGTTGAATGAGGCCCCCAGGCATACACACTGAGTGCACCTGCTTTCCTTTCCTGTCACTTGCTGCCATTTTCCTGTGGAGTTCCCTCATTCGCTCTACGTTTGAACTGCTGACGATAAATAGGCCCCTACTCTTTATTCGTTTGCCTTCTCTTGACACCAGACAAAACAGGTTTCCTCCAAACAGGAGAAGTGAGTCCCACTGGTTCAGCTTCAGTTTAAGTGAAAGACAGCAGCTCAAATTTGTTGGTTAGGAGGATCGGTACAGCCCCCTGAATCCTCCCTTTTTTCCCATCCACCCTGTACAGGATGCCTAGATCCACCATTGCCACGCAACTCGCAGTCAAATGGACGAGTAATGTCAGATCCTGTGCTTTCTGCAGGAGAGCAGGATCGCCACGAGAGGGCAGTACTTCAGGTACCTCTGGTACCGGTATCATGGCTACACGACTCTAGGGAGCTCTTCCAGAGCACCAGTTTGCAGCAGATGCAAATCCTTTGACAATAGTAGGGCGATTGCCAGCTGCTTTCAATCGTCAACCAACTCGTTCCGTGTTCGAAAACAGCATTCACAGTAGGCTGGATTTCGGCTGGTGATGTGTCTTACAAATAACTTTAAATTAAGCCCACTGATTATCTTTTAATCTGTTGACCTAAAAAGTTGCTAATTCCCTATAAGAATTGAAGAAGATACACAACGAGTTTTCTATTAAGGTGCCACAAAAATCTGTAGTAAAACTTACTGGTTTCCTAAAACGTTTTGAGGTTAATTACAGTTGTTAAGAATCTCAAAAACAGATTTACTTTAAGATAAGTGTAGATAATATATAGGGCTACTCCTCTCTAAGGGAAAGCTAGATGCAGCACAATGTGTTAGTTAGAATATCTGCTACGGTAACTAAATCACAAACACCAGGTTACTACAAGTCACTCGTAGAGTACTCAAACGACAATGGTAGCTTCCGAAAATTCTAAAAAACACACATTTATTTGTGTTGCTGTGCAATGAAATTCAGAGGTTGTGTATTCTTTGGCAGTAACTGTGAACCACAAACGCTGATTTGCTACGAAATAAGTTATGTATCCAAAACAGTCACCGGTAACTTGCAAAAATATAGTTTTGTAAGCGTCCGATAATTCTCAAAGATCACCTATTTCTCACGTAATTATACAGGGAAATTAGAGAACGATTGTTCGGAATGAGAATAGACCTACTGTTTTCAAAAATTTAAAAGAACACAATTGAGTTTATCACGACACTCGCGAATGTTCGAAATTCCACAATATATCACAATACAAACAGGTATCGATACAATCAGTGAAAGTTTAAGCAGAAGCGACGCAAACTGTAAAATATAAGAATCTAGAACTTCAGATCGGCAGATGATTCTTGCACACTCTGTCTCACACAAAGGAAAATTCGGAAGTCTGCTTTCATATGTAAATAAACGCGCGTATTTATGGATTTTTCACTTAGCTCTTTCTGTGCACGCTTCTACATTGGGGCATGCCGAAGAAGAACATTCCAGAGTGAGTTTATCTCCTTCAAAATCGCTAAAATGTTCAGTACGACAAAGCACGTATTCTGCCCGTTACAGCTAACAATGCTATCATTTGTCTCAGAGCACCTCAGCGGAAGACCGATAGCCGTCAACATCCTCTTGTCGTCGCTACATATCCTTCGCGATGCCTAACCTCTTTCGGTCTGTGAACCACTCTTGGAAAGTCGTTGCTTGTGGAAAACACTTTCTCATCGGCGGTTGTTCAGCGCCTCACTCAGGTGGAGTTCTGCAAATTGTAGTTGGCTCGCCTCACTGAGTTCCTCTTTCACAGCAGATCTTCGTGTGTACAATCGAGCTTCCCTCAGCCTTCTGTGAACTGTGTCACTGAATCTGCGGAAGCTAGTCTCTCACCGCAACTGCTTCGCCCTTAAGAAGGAAAGCTTAAAGCTTAGGCTCTTACGCTAAAGCTCTATTTCCTCCTGATAGGACTCATTCTCTTTCCATCTAAGTCAGGAACTCTGCTGGTAGTGGCTCTTTTAGTATAATTCCTCCACCAACTCTTTGCAGTACTAGATGGCACGCCGTACCTCCTACTAGAAACTCTAATTGAAAACATGCCTCCTTCAGTCAGGGTGATGACACTGTCTCGAACTGAATGCTCCCAGTGAACCACTGTAACTGACTACCCGCGATGTATATTTCTGCTTGCCGCTTTTATACTGATGCGTAGGGAGTAAGTAAGCATATTTGAAACGTACTCGAAGATTTATTCGAAGCTTCTCGCCGCCTTAAATCCTCCCGTACGCCTGTGAGGCTGTAGCCTGTGGTGGCCGAGTGGACCAAGAGACTAAGACGCTTTTCCGGAGGTCGTGGATTCTAATCCCGACCGAACGATTTTGTCTTGTGTTTGTGTTCGTCTGTGTGTGTATGTTTGTATCACCGAATAGAAAAACTGAGAATTAATTCTTAAGAAATTCGACTGAATTTGGACAAACAGTTGGTTGCTGTACTGTAAAGTTGCTAAATGTCAGTAGTTAGCAGTCCACCCCCGGTAGCTGAGAGGTCGATTCCCGCTTCGCGCGTCGGGCGACTGGGTTGTGCTATTAGTTCCGCCTCTACCGTAACGCTGCGTGATTTCCTCGTGTCCGTTTAGTGTCGTGTTGGTCTCCGTGCGCGTCGCATCGCTGGTTGTCGGGTGGTGTTTGGTGTTCGTGCTGCCCTTCCTGTCGCGGCGTCGTCTCGCGCCGTGATGTCCACCATGGTTCCCACGAAAATTCCGGTACAGGTACTGTCAGCTTCTCCTTCGACAAATCCACGCGTCGCGTCCAGCCCGGTTCTTTGGAGATACATGAGTGGTTAGTCGATACAATTAAAGTCACTACTGATCAGGTGCACACTGCATATTTTGACAGCGAATTATATGAGTTTTTTTGTTAAGCTTCTTGACCCGTTCCAGGTTGATAGGATACTTTCTCGTCACGGTTGTCAGGTACCCTTTATGCGCCGTTATGGTTCCACTAGTGTGGTTCTTTTGGCAAATGAAGAAGAAATAGATACGAATGTCTTTGTGTTTAACCTTCCGCCCGAGGTAGACGACTGTTTTCTGAGGCCCGTTTTGCTTCCTTATGGGGAAATACGTCATATTAGAAAGGAACGCTGGTCTGCTCAGCACCGCTTACAGGTCTATAGTGGTATCCGGTCGGTGGAAATGGTGGTCAAAAAACATATTCCTTCTCATCTACAGGTATGTGGTGATAGGGTCGATATTACGTACAGTGGCCAAGAAGGAACATGCTATTATTGTAATCAAACCGGTCATTTCCGTACTAATTGTACGCGGCGTGTGGTGGTATTAAAACCTACATACGAACAGCTTAAAAAACTGACTTTAGCTTATCTTCTCCCGCAGGGATCTCAGACCGAATCGCTCTCTGCTACTGCGGGACGTAGTAAACCGTTGATCGACAACGCCCGTGATTTTCCCCCACTGTCCTTGCGTCGGGATGTTGATGCCGTTAATTCCGATGTGCCAGCCATGATCTCACAACAAGTGTCACCCAACACAGGATGATGTGACAGATGAACCTTCCCTATTGGCTCGCCATTCCGACGGGCCTCCAATAAAGAACCCCCTTTATCAGTCTGAATTCGTGGATGAGGACGTCACAGGTGCTTTCACGCCTGTGAAGAAGATCCCTGACACCTTATCTTGCACTGTTCCTGTTGTCGAGGCCACCTCTTCCGAGTCGCCCGTGAAGGAACCTGCTTCCGGTTCCCACGTTTCTTCTCTGGTTCTCTCGGACACTTCTCCTATGGACTCTGTTTCCCATTCCCCTTCTGCGACTTCTGTCGCCCCCTCAGTATTGGAACAAAGCTTTCACCAGTCCAAAGTACTGTTATCCAAGATGGCAGTGATGACGTCATTCAAGATGGCGGCTGTGACATCAATCAAGATGGCGGATTTTGGTGGGAAGTTTGAATTTTGGAGGGAAAGTGCCTCACCCCCCTCTCCCAGAAAAATGGCGCGAAGTTCAAATTCCAACAGGATAATGCACCACACCACGCTTATCTCTACTAAGCAAAGAAAATCACAGGAAAAAAGTATTTGTCTTTACTATTTAACCAATTTCAAGCAGATGTGTTCGCCACTAGGTCTGGACTCCAACTGGCTTAGTTCATATCATCGCCACCAGAGTGCACTCATCTGATGTCAGATGATGACACAAGTACTGTTATTCAAGATGGCCACACCCAGTGTGTTCACCACTGAGTCCAGAGCCCTACTGACTTAGTTCATATCGTCGCCACCAGAGGACGCCACTGTGATGTCGGGTGATGACGTAAGATCGTCTGCTCTCTCTCACGCCGCGTCAGAGGCCCGTGAGTGCGCGACCGCTGACGTCACAGCCCCCAGCCTAGATCTTTATATTTGCGCCGGACATAGTCTTCTGTAACTATTATAACTAAAGTAACACCCACATCGCATATCTAATGTATGAATTACCGAAGTGCTTAATTCCATTTCAATTTTAATGTACCACTTCCATAATCAATGAACAAATGATAAGTTGCACATTTTTCCACTAGGAACGCAGTGTTTCTTCAAGATGTACCACCCCATACCCCTAGAATGCTGCTCTCCTATTGGCTACTGCACTAGTCACGCGACTCTACGTCATAGAACCTACATAAACCATACTGCAACCCAACTCGCCCTTACTTTCCTCCTATACTTTGTTCGATACGTGTGTGTGTGTGTGTGTGTGTGTGTGTGTGTGTGCTCCTATATCTGTATCCTTTAACTGAGTGTATGTGTCTTACATATGTTTTCGATCTCGCTCTATACAGAATGCTTCGTCCTTTAACAGATTTTGTGTGTGTGTGTGTGTGTGTGTGTGTGTGTGTGTGTGTGTGTATGCCAGATTGGCAGGTTATTTAAGAGATTGTTTGTCTATATGTTCTTTGTCTCTACGTTATATCTGTCGTGGATCGCTGATTGCTGCACCATTTAAGTCATTGCACTTATTCTACAGGGATTTTCTTCCATACTCAATATTATGCTCAGTCTTTTCCATCTTTCTAGATTACATCCCACAAGTGCTGGATGAGCTTGACCAGCAGCTGGAGATGGAGAGGGCGTAGGCACAGCTCAGTTGTAAGTAAATTTGTAATAAAATCGTAGTTCTTACATGAAATAATTTGATATATATATATATATATATATATATATATATATATATATATATATATATATATTTGATGTGGTTTACGAAATATATCCAGCGGTAACGTTAGGTGACTCACCATCGTAAACACGTCCCTGCAGATTCTGCTCGCCGACCGTGGCCCGTGTTTGCTACAACACGCAACTGAACGTCGGAGGTTTCAAGCGTCAACTTTAAGTTACAATACCTCCGGATGTAATTAACATTTTACAATGCAACAAACGGCACTGATTACGTATTTGTTTATATGTTCAGATGTGCTAACAAAACCTACGTTTTTTTAAATGTAACCACGTTAGTTTTGTTAGCACATCTGAACATATAAACAAATACTTAATCAGTGCCCTTTGTTGCATTGTAAAATGTTAATTACATCCGGAGATATTGTAACTTAAAGTTGACGCTTGAAACCTCCGACGTTCAGTTGCGTGTTGTAGCAAACACGGGCCACGGTCGGCGAGCAGAATCTGCAGGAACATGTTTACGACGATGACCGTGTTTACGAGTGTGGCTGTAGTGCACTGTTGTGGTTTGGTCTAGCTGTCGCAGTGTCCGCATGTAGCGCTTGCTGCTATTGTTATTCTGCATTCGTCTCCGCACGCAGACCAACTGTAGTACACCGTGTTACCAGACGTCTGTGATAGTGTAGTGTTGTAGGAATTATCTATGGCAAGTGTCGACGAAATGCAGCTGAAGCCTGCAGAGTGTATACAGAATGGTACCCGGACAGAGAGCATCCAACGTGCCGCAATTTGCAAAACATCTACCGCCGACTGTATGCAACAGGTATGGTCGTAGCACGCAAACGGGTCCGTAACAGGCCCGTCACACGAGAAGCGGGTGTAGTTGGTGTGTTAGCTGCTGTTGCCATGAACCCACACATGAGTACACGGGACATTGCGAGAGCCGGTGGACTGAGTCAAAGTAGTGTCATGCACATACTGCATCGTCACCGCTTTCACCCGTTTCATGTGTCGCTACATCAGCAATTACATGGTGATGACTTTAATCATCGAGTGTAATTCTGTCAATGGGCATTAACAGAGAATGCGTTGCAGTTCTACCTGTTTACCGATGAAGCGGGTTTCACAAGCCACGGGGCAGTGAATCTACGGAACATGCATTACTGGTCCGTGGACAATCCTCGCTGGCTCAGACAGGTAAAGCGACAGCGACCGTGGACTGTAAATGTATGGTGCGGAATCATTGGCGACCACGTCATTGGGCCTCACTTCATTGCAGGGGCCCAAACAGCTGCAACATACATCGCGTTTCTACAGAATGATCTGCCAACGTTGCTCGAAAATGTCCCACTGGAAACGCGTCGACGTATGTGGTATCAGCATGATGGTGCACCTGCACATTCCGCAATTAACACTAGGCTGACCCTTGACAGGATGTTCGACGGGCGTTTTTTCATAGGACGTGGAGGACGCATAAATTGGCCAGCCCGTTCTCCTAATCTTACACCTCTGGACTTCTTTCTGTGGGGTACGTTAAAGGAGAATGTGTACCGTGATGTGCCTACAACTCCAGAGGATATGGAACAACGTATTGTGGCAGCCTGCGGCGACATTACACGTAGGTTTGTGTTAAAAACATACTTCCGTGCATTTTTGTATGGTTTGTATTAACCAATTACACTAGCCCCTCTCCTCACGTTCGGTCTGTGGAATCGATTCGTCAGTATTTGATGTGGTTTACGAAATATATCCAGCGGTAATGTTAGGTGACTCACCCTGTTCAAATGGTTCAAATGGCTCTGAGCACTATGGGACTCAACTGCTGAGGTCATTAGTCCCCTAGAACTTAGAACCAGTTAAACCTAAATAACCTAAGGACATCACAAACATCCATGCCCGAGGCAGGATTCGAACCTGCGACCGTAGCGGTCTTGCGGTTCCAGACTGCAGCGCCTTTAACCGCACGGCCACTTCGGCCGGCGACTCACCCTGTATATCCCTTTTTCCAAGTGTCTAGATTGAGCTTTCATAGACATATTCTTTTCTTTTCTTTCTAGATGATCATGGTTCCATGCATAGGGAGGGGAGCACAGAAGGTGGCGTGCAAGGTGGGGGACAAATGGCGGCCGCTCCAGAAAACCATCAAATTATGGAGCTTTTAGAGGAGGAGGAGGAGCTCGATCTGCCTGAGTGGGTGGGAGACCTGGTTGAATGTGGCAATGAGTTGCTCAAACCATGGAGCCAGAGCAGAGAACGTGAATTGTTTTGAACATTATCATTAGACCAATTAATTACCCTTATTTAGTCTTATTATTTATTTTTCTTTTAAATCTACATCATTAAACTTATATTTTTTCTTATATCTTTTCTTGGTATATCACGGCGTGGGCCCTCTGGCGTCCCTGGGCAATTCAACCGGCACGAGAGAACGAAGAACAAAAGCAGGTGCAATGGTCTCCCACCCCACTGACTGGTAGCGGGAGCAACTCACCCCGGGGGCTGTCGCTGCAGCCCGGTTGCTCCAGCGGGCAGTCACCGCCTCCCCCTCAACCAGCTCACCCCTGCTGCCAACGCAAGGTTCGTGTGCCTACCTGCATACCCCTCCCTGTAGATGATACACAATCGCCGGCCCCATCGTCGACTGGCTGGACCCCTAGTTCTAGTAGTACCAATAGTAATAGTAATTATCCTGAGGCTAGCGGTAGTGCTCTCCCCCGTCCTATCGATAGTGTTTTGGATCAGAATAATGGCGTAATGACACCCCTAGAATACTCAGCGGTTGCTAGGGCTTTTGAGGGATGCATCTCGTTCACTAGAATTGAGAATCTGGGAGGGAGGTGTCGCGACCCTGTCGGGTTTTTAGAGGTGTGCCTCCCTGTCTTGGAGACCGAGCTCCTCAAATTCCTAGAAGATCCGAGATTTAACGCCATTAATTTCAGTGCAGTATTATGCAGCGAATTGAGTCACCCCCGGAAACACCAAGTGGTATTGAGAATCCACCTTGAGCGCTATTATGGCCCGATTTTCCGAGATGCAAGTACGTGCGTCTGCTAAAGTGCTCAGCTGTATATCTACCTCGACATCCATATACATGTCTGTGATCCACTTAACGGAGGGTCCGGTTATACTAAAGTCAAATGGTTCAAATGGCTCTGAGCACTATGGGACTCAACTGCTGTGGTCATAAGTCCCCTAGAACTCAGAACTACTTAAACCTAACTAACCTAAGGACAGCGCACAACACCCAGCCATCACGAGGCAGAGAAAATCCCTGACCCCGCCGGGAATCGAACCCGGGAACCCGGGCGTGGGAAGCGAGAACGCTACCGCACGACCACGAGATGCGGGCTATACTAAAGTCCCTAAGGATATCGAGAAGAAGCAGGCATGTTCAAAATCAGTATGATAATGCTTGTTTTACATGATCAGTCCTGGCTTGTCAGAGAAATTACAATTACAAAGATCATCTCACGCGTCCCGGCAGCTACAAAGTCAAAGATATTAAGAGGCAGTATAATTTTGATGGTATTGAGTTCCCTGTAAAGATCCAGGACATACATAAGTTTGAGGCTCAGAATACCGGAATATCGGTTCACGTTTATGGCCTGGAGAAGAAAAACGACAACTCACATGAAAAGACAAGCACAGAGTAGTTCTCAAAATCTGCAGGTGAGCGAGAGTTGCATATAAACATGCTGCTCTTCTCTGAAGGTGATAACTATCACTATGTCTGGATCAAAGACATGTCCCGACTCCTTTCCACCCAACTATCAAAAAATTACCATAAAAAGCATATTTGTTTAAGGTGTTTAAGTTATTTTTCACCTGAAGAGTTATTAGCGAATCATATATTAGATTGTGCTTCCAAAGATGCGGTATGTGGGGTTATGCCCACAGAGGAAAATAACTTCATTAAATTTCAAAATGCTCACCACCAGCAGCGATGTCCTTTTGTAGTGTACGCCAACTTTGAATGTCTGCTGGCCCCTATTACTTGCTGTGAAGGGAACCATTTAGCCTCGCACACAAATTTAACACAAAAACACGTACCTTATGCGGCAGCGTTCCAAGTTGTATGTGCATACGATTTTAAACTTAACCGCTACGAGTCTTATGTAGGGAGCGATCCAGCAGTTCGGCTTCTCACTGAGCTTGAAAAACTTTCATGGGAAGCTGACAGGCTCTACAGCACCAACATTCCCATGACCAAATCAAAGGAAGATGATGAAATTTATGGAAAGGCGGTTAATTGTCATATTTGCGGTCTGGCTTTAGATAGAAAATCGGTAACTCCTCGTAGAGATCACTGTCATCTTATGGGTAAGTTCCGCGGTGCAACTCACAACGCATGCAATTTGAAGAATCAGTTACCTAGACACATACCCGTCTTTTTTCATAATTTGAGCGGGTATGACGCTCATTTTCTCGTTGAGCACTTGGCTAATTTCGGTAAGAAGAACGATTAGATGAGTGTCCTCCCTGAAAGTGTTGAGAAGTACATTTCTTTCTCAAAACCAGTGACGCCAAAAATTACGCTCCGCTTCCTTGACTCTTTACACTTTATGCAGACTTCACTCCAGAAACTGGTTGAGACTTTACCTCGGAATGATATGTATATCATTCGATCTACATTTCCCAATGAGGAAAAGTTCCAGCTTGGGCCTAGGAAAGGAGTTTTCCCATACGAGTATATTGATAATTTGGCGAAACTCAATGAAACCACCCTTCCCGATATATCGGCATTTACCACTAATCTCACAGGCTATGCCATAACTACAGCAGATTATGAGCATGCCGTGAATGTCTGGCGGGAATTCAACATCCCCAGTTTGGGAGACTATGCAGGGTTATACAAGGACATGGACGTGCGTTTGCTTGCAGATGTTTTCGAAAAGTTCCGGAGTGTATGTATGACCATGTACTTTCTGGAGCCCACCTTTTGTTACATGGCACCTGGGTTGTCTTGGGACGCTATGCTCAAAAAAACAGAGCGCAGCATTGAACTTTTGACTAATGCGTGTAACACGATAGCTTAGATACTACATACCTTTTGTTGATTCATTTTGCTTTCTGTTTTGTTCAACATTCCATTGTTGAGCTTCTGTAAATGTTATTTGATTGAATCGATAACACAAAATTGTATGCTCCTTTCTTTGTAAAAACGTTGATGTCATGCTTTGATTGTATGCAATGTAGTGTATCTGTCATTTGATCTCTTTGTCTCATTTGGAGGGAAACAAATCTTACTGTATATGTTTGGAATTTGGGTGAATAATTTTTTGTAGAAATGTTAATATGTGCAAATGTTCTGATTTATTTAATATGTTTGGTTGCTGTTATGTAAACTGCTGACCTTCACTTAGGGTTCTGAGTTATTTTGTATGTAAAAGGTGGTGTGGTTTCCCCCGGGAACGGAACTGTGTAGCGCGCGAAAAATGTGGTGATCATGGATAGAAAGGTGGAACCAAGAGTCAGTCGGGGACGAGCTACCAAACCATCAACTGCTCATGTAAAAGATGTGTATTGAGCTGGTTCCGAGAGAGGCTTTTTCTGACGCTTTACAATGCCTCGGATGGATGGACAAAGAGCTGGAACTATTCTGGAATTGGTATCTATCATCGCCACCAAGAAATGATAGAGTCCAGCAAGTCTACCTGCAATTCCACCCACCGACATGCAGTCGCCACCACGTTGTGCAATCACTGAAAAGGAACCAAGGAATTACATAAATGTACAGTGTAGGATCAGTTCATGTGGATTATTTATTTGTTTTCAGTAATAAGGTAACCAAAAGACTATTTATAAAAACTTACCTTGATTTATCCTCTGTCACATTTCCACTTAGGATCCTTCCCATGCTAAAGTGATTACTGAGTGTCTTTATTGAAAGAACATCAATGCTCAGTGTTTTACTAATTAGTGCCACTGGAAGAGAGTAAGAAGAAACTAAGTTAAAGTTGATGTAGCAGAACTGAGTAATATAGTAAATGATGCTTGCTGAAAATAATTTTTCTATTAAAACTGCTTATTAATATTTTGTTACCAACTTCTAAAGTGAATGTTCTCAAAACTGTGGGCAATAGAGTTTTGCAAATTAAATGATCACAGTGCAGTCTGTTGAAATTGCCCAAAGGTGAGCTATTGTCTTATAATCACATCAAGTTGTGTTCTACTGCAGTAAAAGTTGAGAACTATTACTGTTGAAAGTTACATGTTCATGCTTGTTAAGTGCGTGTTTCTTTAGCGTAATGAAAGTGTGTTTAGTTTGCTCTGCTACAGTGGTCGAGATTAAGGGCCCACCTCCATTGAAAGTAGTTAAAATGCACAAAGTTACTTAATTATAGAAAGTTTCAATTACTCTTGCTATACAAGTCAAATTCTGTACAATATTGGGTTCCTCTTGTGTATCAAAAGTGCATATTAATGGTGTATCAGGATGCACAGTTTGTCTATTGTGCTCATGCTAGACAACGATTAATAGAAAGACCACTATCTATGAAACCAGTAATTTCTTTATTCAAAAGACAATGAGAAGTAATTTGTTAGTGAACTCCATTTAATTTTCATTCTAAGTAGAAAGGTGTTTAGTAGGAGAGACTTAATGTATGCACAATAACTAATTTTGCTGTGAACCATATCCATATTTCATGTCATATAGGAATTTGTTTGAAAAGTAATATTAAACCTATGTCCTATTTACGATTCTACAGGGAATATTAATAGTAATATTATTGAAACCATTCAGTTTGACCAAGCCTTGAAGAGAAAAGTGTATATCATTAGCTGTTGTACTTATGCATATAGTCTTGTTTTATAACTGTTAGCGCTTTCTTTAACGTCAGTATCTGCTAGTGACCGAGTTCATTGCACTCTCGTGTGATAAAGTATAGGCTCTATGTGTCCATTAAAGTTACTTATATCTATTTTCTTGAACAAGAATTTTAATTTAAATTAAAAGGAAGGTCAGCATTGGCTGTAATATTGATGTTTTATTGATAGCAGAATCGATTTTCGATCACGTAGTGATCATCTCCAGTGCTGTACAAATTAAACTCAGACACTGGTATCAAGTTATCAATAACCAAAACTGAGAAGCGATCACAGTAACTGAAGCCTCTGAGTGGCCCCGTCCATTGTACGATATGCATATATTTTGGATCTCTATCCCACAAACTCTACAAGCGGTAAACCATTCGACTCGTCTTTCATGAGACCAATAACCTTGATCTGAGGAACAATACCGTAAGGATTATCGGCCCCATAAGAAGATGTGTCGAATTCTTTACTGTTCCATGGAGTCGCCAATCAATAAGAATGTTAATCATTCTCATGCCTGACTAGGCTGGCGACCATTTTCTTTATTCTTTGAACAGTGTGGATAGGTTAAATATTGTTTATTATTGTTTAATTATTTATGTAATTGTTACTTTCACTTCCAATAAGCCATCTCCATTATGTACATCACGGTCAACACAACAAAATTCCTTTCAGAGGGTAACACTGCTCTGTTACTTTATACCATAATTGTTTTAACAAGATAGTTTTATTTCACGATCTGCCTCCAACTTTAAGGTTATGGTATATCAGTAGCGGACGGTAGTGTTATATGCTGCAATGCTTCTATTTTTTGTGTGAGGGATCTGTGGGGGACTTTGTCAGTGTGTTCACAGGCACGCCAAGGCAAATAACCCGTGGATGGGTGTCGAGTTCAATGCATCCCTTGATTCTACTTACATTTTGTACTTAGATGTGAACAACTTATACGGGCACACCATGATGCAGCCACTGCCGGTTGGTGGGTTTCGGTGGGTGCCCGAAGACGAATTGGAGGGATTAGGTGGACAAATAATGGATCTTGCAGCTGATTCTGATGTAGGGTATGTGCTTGAGGCAGACATCGCATATCCTAATAATTTGCATGGAGAGACAAGCGACAGAGCAACAAATTCCGCGAGGAAGCACCATCTCTAAACTGTTGGCTTCTGTTGCAGATAAGCAGAGGTACATTATTCATTATCGTAACCTCCAGCACTGCCTCAGATTAGGGATGAAGCTTGTTAGAGTCGAGTATATTGAGCTAAATACAGAAAAGAGGGCGGTTGCGAGGAATGATTTTGAAAATGAATAATTTGATTTTCGGGAAAACTGTGTAGAATGTACGAAATGAACGCGATATTGCGATTAGAACCGAATCGGAGGGGCGTTATGGCGTGAGAAAATGTATAGCCAGGCCAAATTTTAAGTGTCCGACCATCTTTAATGTAAACTCTGTTGCTTTGGAGATGTCGAAGACTGTAGTAGAGTTTATGAAGCCTATCTATTTGGGCATGTGCATACTGGATATCTCCAAATTCTACATGTACCGATTCCACTACGAGTTTGTGAAACCTCATTTCGTAGAACCAAAGTTACTTTGTATGGATACAGACAGCTTTATCTACTGGATCAAGAACTGCAGTCCATATGAATTAATTAGGTGCAACAGTAAAGAATTCGACACATCTCCTTATGGGGCCGATAATCCTTACGGTATTGTTCCTCAGAACAAGAAGGTTATCGGTCTCATGAACGACGAGTCAATGGTTTACCGATTGTAGAGTTTGTGGGATAGAGGTCCAAAATATATGCATATCGTACAATTTACAGGGGCACTCAGAGGCGGGCCAAGGGTGTTAGACACATGGCATCTCGTGCTCGTACAGTTGAGGACTATTTGCAATGCCTATATTGTTCAAAAAAATGTGTGTGAAATCTTATGGGACTTAACTGCTAAGGTCATCACTCCCTAAGCTTACACACTACTTAACCTAAATTATCCTAAGGTCCAACACACCCATGGCCGAGGGAGAACTCGAACCTCCGCCGGGACCAGCCACACAGTCCATGACTGCAGCCCGAGACCGCTCGGATAATGGCGCGCGGCGTCTGTATGGTCGCAGCGTTCAAGGCGCTCGTCCACACGTTGTTGTTGTTGTGGTCCTCAGTCCTGGGACTGGTTTGATGCAGCTCTCCATGCTACTCTATCCTGTGCAAGCTTCTTCATCTCCCAGTACCTACTGGAACCTACATCCTTCTGAATCTGCTTGGTGTATTCATCTCTTGATCTCCCTCTACGATTTCTACCCTCCACGCTGCCCTCCAATACTAAATTGGTGATCCCTTGATGCCTCAGAACATGTCCTACCAATAGATCCCTTCTTCTAGTCAAGTTGTGCCACAAACGACTCTTCTCCCCAATCCTATTCAACACCTCCTCATTAGTTATGTGATCTACCCATCTAATCTTCAGCATTCTTCTGTAGCACCACATTTCGAAAGCTTCTATTCTCTTCTTGTCTAAACTGTTTATCGTCCAGGTTTCACTTCCATACATGGCTACACTCCATACAAATACTTTCAGAAACGACTTCCTAACACTTAAATCAAAACTCGATGTTAACAAATTTCTCTTCTTCAGAAACGCTTTCCTTGACATTGCCAGTCTACATTTTATATCCTCTCTACTTCGACCATCATCAGTTATTTTGCTCCCCAAATAGCAAAACTCCTTTACTACTTTAAGTGTCTCATTTCCTAATCTAACTCCCTCAGCATCACCCGACTTCATACGACTACATTCCATTATCCTCGTTTTGCTTTTGTTGATGTTCATCTTATATCCTCCCTTCAAGACACCATCCATTCCGTTTAACTGCTCTTCCAAGTCAGTTGTTGTCTCTGACAGACTTACAATGTCATCGGCGAACGTCAAAGTTTTTATTTATTCTCCATGGATTTTAATACCTACTCCAAACTTTTCTTTTGTTTCCTGTATTGCTTGCTCAATATACAGATTGAATAACATCTGCTTGAGGCTACAACCCTATCTCACT
Organism: Schistocerca nitens; assembly: GCF_023898315.1. NCBI lineage: Eukaryota > Metazoa > Arthropoda > Insecta > Orthoptera > Acrididae > Schistocerca > Schistocerca nitens. The sequence continues at coordinate 972,869,965 of NC_064616.1, forward strand.
CCCTTCCCAACCGCTGCTTCCCTTTCATGTTTCTCGACTCTTATAACTCCCATCTGCTTTCTGTATAAATTGTAAATAGCCTTTCGCTCCCTGTATTTTACCCCTGCCACCTTCTGAATTTGAAAGAGAATATTCCAGTCAACATTGACAAAAGCTTTCTCAAAGTCTACAAATGCTAGAAACGTAGGTTTACCCTTCCTTAATCTAGCTTCTAAGATAAGCCGTAGGGTCAGTATTGCCTCGCGTGTTACAATATTCCTACGGAATCCAAACTGATCTTCCCCGAGGTCGGCTTCTATCAGTTTTTCCATTCGTCTGTAAAGAATTCGTGTTAGTATTTTGCAGCCGCGACTTATTAAACTGATTGTTCGGTAATTTTCACATCTGTCAACACCTGCTTTCTTTGGGATTGGGATTATTATATTCTTCTTGAAGTCTGAGGGTATTTCGCCTGTCTCGTACATCTTGCTCACCAGATGGTAGAGTTTTGTCAGGACTGGCTCTCCCAAGGCTGTCACTAGTTCTAATGGAATGTTGTCTACTCCCGGGGCCTTGTTTCGCCTCAGGTCTTTCAGTGCTCTGTCGAACTCTTCGCGCAGTATCATATCTCCCATTTCATATTCATCTACATCCTCATCCATTTCCGTAATATTGTCCTCAAGTACATCGCCCTTGTATAGACCCTCTATATACTCCTTCCACCTTTCTGCTTTCCCTTCTTTGCTTAGAACTGGGTTTCCATCTGAGCTCTTGATATTCATACAAGTGGTTCTCCTTTCTCCAAAGGTCTCTTTAATTTTCCTGTAGGCAGTATCTATCTTACCCCTAGTGATATATGCCTCTACATCCTTACATTTATCCTCTAGCCATCCCTGCTTAGCCATTTTGCACTTCCAGTCGATCTCATTTTTGAGACGTTTGTATTCCTTTTTGCCTCCTTCATTTACTGCATTTTTTTATATTTTCTCCTTTCATCGATTAAATTCAATATTTCTTCTGTTACCCAAGGATTTCTACTAGCCCTCGTCTTTTTACCTCCTTGATCCTCTGCTGCCTTCACTACTTCATCCCTCAAAGCTACCCATTCTTCTTCTACTGTATTTCTTTCCCCCATTCCTGTCAATTGTTCCCTTATGCTCTCCCTGAAACTCTGTACAACCTCTGGTTCTTTCAGTTTATCCAGGTCCCATCTCCTTAAATTCCCACCTTTTTGCAGTTTCTTCAGTTTTAATCTACTGTTCATAACCAGTAGATTGTGGTCAGAGTCCACATGTGCCCCTGGAAATGTCTTATAATTTCAAACCTGGTACCTAAATCTCTGTCTTACCATTATATAATCTATCTGAAACCTGTCAGTATCTCCAGGGTTCTTCCATGTATACAACCTTCTTTCATGATTCTTGAAGCAAGTGTTAGCTATGATTAAGTTGTGCTCTGTGCAAAATTCTACCAAGCGGCTTCCTCTTTCATTTCTTAGCCCCAATCCATATTCACCTACTACGTTTCCTTCTCTTGCTTTTCCTACTACTGAATTCCAGTTACCCATCACTATTAAATTTTCGTCTCCCTTCACTATCTGAATAATTTCTTTTATTTCATCATACATTTCTTCAATTTCTTTGTCATCTGCAGAGCTAGTTGGCATATAAACTTGTAATACTGTAGTAGGAGTGAGCTTCGTGTCTATCTTGACCACAATAATGTGTTCACTATGCTGTTTGTAATAGCTTACCCGCATTCGTATTTTTTTATTCATTATTAAACCTACTCCTGCATTACCCCTATTTGATTTTGTATTTATAACCCTGTATTCGCCTGACCAAAAGTCTTGTAACTCCTGCCACCGAACTTCACTAATTCCCACTATATGTAACTTTAACCTATCCATTTCCATTTTAAAATTTAAGGGATCTGACATTCCACGCTCCGATCCGTAGAACGCCAGTTTTCTTTCTCCTGATAACGACGTCCTCTTGGGTAGTCCCCGCCCGGAGATCCGAATGGGGGACTATTTTACCTCCGGAATATTTTACCCAAGAGGACGTCATCATCATTAACCATACAGTAAAGGTGCATGCCCTCGGGAAAAATTACGGCTGTAGTTTCCCCTTGCTTTCAAGAGGGAAACCAGATGGCGCTACGGTTGGCCCGCTAAATGGCGCTGCCATAGGTCAAACGGATATCAACTGCGTTTTTGAAAATAGGAATCCACATTTTTTATTGCATATTCGTTTAGTATGTAAAGAAATATGAATGTTTTAGTTGGATCACTTTCTTCATTTTATGATAGATGACGCTGTAATAGTCACAAACATATGGCTCATAATTTTAGACGAACAGTTGGTAACAGGTATGTTTTTTAAATTAAAATACAGAACGTAGATACGTTTGAACATTTTATTTCGGTTGTTCCATTGTGATATATGTTCCTTTGTGAACTTATCATTTCTGAGAACGCATGCTGTTACAGCGTGATTACCTGTAAATACCACATTAATGCAATAAATGCTCAAAATGATGTCCGTCAACCTCAATGCATTTGGCAATACGTGTAACGATATAACTCTCAAGAGCGAGTATTCGCCTTCCGTAATGTTGGTGAAAAAAGCCGGCCGAAGTGGCCGTGCGGTTAAAGGCGCTGCAGTCTGGAACCGCAAGACCGCTACGGTCGCAGGTTCGAATCCTGCCTCGGGCGTGGATGTTTGTGATGTCCTTAGGTTAGTTAGGTTTAACTAGTTCTAAGTTCTAGGGGACTAATGACCTCAGCAGTTGAGTCCCATAGTGCTCAGAGACATTTGAACCATTTTTTTGGTGAAAAAAATCTGTCATCATCCCATAATTTCTCTTGTGCCCAGTGGCAGAACTGTACACGACGTTCAAAGTCGTCGCCATGCAATTCCTGGTGCATAGAAATATTGTATGGGTTCGTTTGACGCTTATTCGTGAGATATTTGGCCCGGTCACTATCAATGGACCACCCTGTATACAGGGTTGTCCATTGATAGTGACTGGGCCAAATATCTCACGAAACAAGCATCAAGCGAAAAAACTACAAAGAACGAAACTGGTCTAGCTTGAAGGGGGAAACCAGATGTCACTATGGTGGGCCAGATAGATGGCGCTGCCATAGCTCAAACGGATATCAACTGCGTTTTTTTAAAACAGGAACCCCCATTTTTTATTACATATTCGTGTAGTACGTAAAGAAATATGAATGTTTTAGTTGGACCACTTTCTTCACTTTATGATAGATGACGCTGCAATAGTCACAAACATAAGGCTCATAATTTTAGACAAACGGTTGGTAACAGGTATGTTTTTTAAATTAAAATACAGAACGTAGGTACGTTTGAACATTTTATTTCGGTTCTTCCAATGTGATACATGTTCCTTTGTGAACTTATCATTTCTGAGAACGCATGCTGTTACAGCGTGATTACCTGTAAATACCAAATTAATGCAATAAATACTCAAAATGATGTCCGTCAATCTCAACGCATTTGGCAATACGTGTAACGACATAACTCTCAAGAGCGAGTAGTTCGCCTTCCGTAATGTTGGTGAAAAAAATCTGTCATCGTCCCATAATTTCTCTTGTGCCCAGTGGCAGAACTGTACATGACGTTCAAAGTCGTCGCCATGTAATTCCTGGTGCACAGAAATATGGTATGGGTTCGTTTGACGCTTATTCGTGAGATATTTGGCCCGGTCACTATCAATGGACCACCCTGTATATCCGGCGACCTTCGGATTACGAACCCGAGCGCTTACCGCTGCTCCACGACGCTGTAGAGAATTATTAATCGTAGAGAGTATTTGACCGCAACGGTTTCTTTTAACTGTCCATTTTCTCGACGACGGCTGAGAAGTGCATCTTGGTGCTTTGCCACATTACAGCTCTGGCCATGAGCTTTTATTATGCGCAATATGAATCGAATCTGAATTTCACAATTGGCGGCCTCCCCCTGTGAGCCAAATATCTCACGAAACAAGCATCAAACGAAAGAACTACAAAGAACGAAACTGGTCTAGCTTGAAGGGGGAAACCAGATGGCACTATGGTGGGCCCGATAGATGGCGCTGCCATAGCTCGAACGGATATCAACTACGTTTTTTAAAACAGGAACCCCCATTTTTTATTACATATTCGTGTAGTACGTAAAGAAATATGAATGTTTTAGTTGAACCACTTTTTTAGTTTTGTGATAGATGGCGCTGTAATAGTCACAAACATATGGCTCACAATTTTAGACGAACAGTTTGTAACAGGTAGGTTTTTTAAATTAAAATACAGAACGTAGGTACGTTTGAACATTTTATTTCGGTTGTTCCAATATGATACATCTACCTTTGTGAACTTACCATTTCTGAGAACGCATGCTGTTACAGCGTATCACGTAACACTCCACCAGTGCGGACGGTATTTGCTTCCTGATACATTACCCGTGTTAAAATGGACCGTTTACCAACTGCAGAAAAGGTCGATATCGTATTGACGTATGGCTATTGTGATCAACATGCTCAGTGGGGGTGTGCTATGTATGCTGCTGGGTATCCTGGACGACATCATCCAAGTGTACGGATCATTCGCCGGATAGTTGCGTTATTTAAGGAAACAGGAAGTGTTCAGCTACATGTGAAACGTCAACCACGAACTGCAACAAATGATGATACCCAAGTAGGTGTTTTAGCTGCTGTCGCGGCTAATGCGCACATCAGTAGCAGACAAATTGCGCAAGAATCGGGATTCTCAAAAAAGTCAGTGTTGAGAATGCTACATCAACATCGATTGCACCCGTACCATATATCTATGCACCAGGAACTGTATGGCGACGACTTTGAACGTCATGTTCAGTTCTGCCACTGGGCACAAGAGAAATTATGGGACAATGACAGATTTTTTGCATGCATTCTATTTAGCGGCGAAGCGTCATTCACCAACAGTGGTAACGTAAACCGGCATAATATGCACTATTGGGCAACAGAAAATCCACGATGGCTGTGACAAGTGGAACATCAGCGACCTTGGCGGGCTAATGTATGGTGCGGCATTATGGGAGAAAGGACAATTCAACCCCGTTTTATCGATGGCAATCTAAATGCTGCAATGTATGCTGATTTCCTGCGTAATGTTCTACCGATCTTACTACAAGATGTTTCACTGCATGACAGAATGGCGTTGTACTTCCAACGTGATGGATGTCCGGCACATAGCTCGCGTGCGGTTGAAGAGGTATTGAATAGCACATTTCATGATAGGTAGATTGGTCGTCGAAGCACCATACCATGGCCAGCTTGTTCACCGTATCTGACATCCCCGGATTTCTTTCTGTGGGGAAAGTTGAAAGATATTTGTTATTGTGATTCACCGACAATGCCTGACAACATGTGTCAGCACATTGCCAATGGATGTGCGAACACTACGGAAGGCGAACTACTCGCTGTTCAGAGGAATGTCGTTACACGTATTGCCAAATGCATTGAGGTAGACGGACATCATTTTGAGCATTTATTGCATTAATGTGGTATTTACAGGTAATCACGCTTTAACAGCATACATTCTCAGTAATGATAAGTTCACAAAGGTAGATGTATCATATTGGAACAACCGAAATAAAATGTTCAAACGTATCTACGTTCTGAATTTTAATTTAAAAAACCTACCTGTTACCAACTGTTCGTCTAAAATTAAGAGCCATATGTTTGCGACTATTACAGTGCCATCTATCACCAAGCGAAATAAGTAGTCCAACTAAAACATTCATATTTCTTTACATACTACACGAATATGTAATAAAATATGGGGGTTCCTATTTAAAAAGCGCGGTTGATATCCGTCTGAGCTATAGCAGCGCCATCTAGCGGGCCAACCATAGGGCTATCTGGTTTCTCCCTTCAAACTAGCCAAGTTTCGTTCTTCGTAGTTTTTTCTTTTGATGCTTATTTCGTGAGATATTTGGCCCAGTCGCGATCATTGGACCACCCTGTATATATAAGGTTACAGCAAATGCAGAGGTACTACAAGCTAATTACAGAGTAAATACTGTCCCTAGTGAATTTCCTCCCAAAAAAGAAAATACTTTTAAGTAAAGGCAAACGTATTTCTTCAAAGTGGCTGGCTCTAAACATTTTCCACTACCACAAGCGAGTGAACATATATATTTCTGTTCTTTGAAGTAAGTCGTTCAAAACATTTTCCACTACAACAAGAAAGTGAACACATATATTTCTTTGAAGTCGATAGCTCTAAACATTTTCTGCTACAACAAGCAAGTGAATATATATATATATATATATATATATATATATATATATATATATATATATTTGGGTGCATCTCACATACTTAAAACTAGTTTTGACTGGATGGCTAGCGGTAGGTGAAAGTTACAACTAACTACTAATCTATAATCACTCACACGAAAGCACATATGAAGTGGCAAACTTGGTTTCTTCTTCATATACAGGTACAAATGAAGTGCAAAAACTTGCTCTTTGTTCATATAATAACTAGTAATACGGATGAAAGATATTTACATACACAGAGACTTTTTTCTAAATGGTTTTTCAGTTTTAATAGTTTTTTCGTTTTTATCATTTTCTTTCGCAAAATAATAAATGTATATTTATACAGACATACACGTAACACAGGCTCCCACACTCATTCGCTCACTCAGGCATACATGGAAGTATGCAGACTTATACACAACACACTCTTCCAGTATTTACACTACGATAAAAGAGCCATACTATTTCCATGCATAACCCCCAACCACCGCATTCACACGGTCATTCCCTCTCTATCAATTAACCAGAGTCCCCCACCCCTACTTTCGTTTCATGTAAATAGTGTTAGTATGGGAGGGTTTCCGAAGCATCCTCACAAATGACTCTTTTATCGTCATGAGGAGACAATCCGATTTTAGGCTGCAGCACAGTATACACCTCATGACCTCGTGATCGAATGCTAATTTGTTGAACCATGTGTAGAAGAGCGCCTTGAACGCTGCGACCATACAGACGCTGCGCGGGAATAGCCGGGCGGTCTCGGGCTGCAGTCATGGACTGTGCGGCTGGTCCCGGCGGAGGGTCGAGTCCTCCCTCGGGCATGGGTGTGTTGGTCCTTAGGAAATTTAGGTTAAGTAGTGTGTAAGCTAAGGGACTGATGACCTTAGCGGTTAAGTCCCATAAGATTTCACACACATTTTTTTGAACCATACAGGCATTGCAAATAGTCCTCAACTGTACGAGCACGAGATGCCATGTGTCTAACACCCTTTGCCCGCCTCTGAGAGCCCCTGTAAATTGTACGATATGCATATATTTTGGACCTCTATCCCACAAACTCTACAATCGGTAAACCATTGACTCGTCGTTCATGAGACCGATAACCTTCTTGTTCTGAGGAACAATACCGTAAGGATTATCGGCCCCATAAGGAGATGTGTCGAATTCTTTACTGTTGCACCTAATTAATTCATATGGATTGCAGTTCTTGATCCAGTAGATAAAGCTGTCTGTATCCATATAAAGTAACTTTGGTTCTACGAAATGAGGTTTCACAAACTCGTAGTGGAATCGGTACATGTAGAATTTGGAGATATCCAGTATGCACATGCCCAAATAGATAGGCTTCATAAACTCTACTACAGTCTTCGACATCTCCAAAGAAACAGAGTTTACATTAAAGATGGTCGGACACTTAAAATTTGGCCTGGCTATACATTTTCTCACGCCATAACGCCCCTCCGATTCGGTTCTAATCGCAATATCGCGTTCATTTCGTACAGTCTACATAGTTTTCCCGAAAATCAAATTATTCATTTTCAAAATCATTACTCGCAACCGCCCTCTTTTCTGTATTTAGCTCAATATACTCGACTCTAACAAGCTTCATCCCTAATCTGAGGCAGTGCTGGAGGTTACGATAATGAATAATGTACCTCTGCTTATCTGCAGAGGTACATTATTCATTATCGTAACCTCCAGCACTGCCCCCCCCATGAACCATGGACCTTGCCGTTGGTGGGGAGGCTTGCGTGCCTCAGCGATACAGATGACCGTACCGTAGGTGCAACCACAACGGAGGGGTATCTGTTGAGAGGCCAGACAAACATGTGGTTCCTGAAGAGGGGCAGCAGCCTTTTCAGTAGTTGCAGGGGCAACAGTCTGGATGATTGACTGATCTGGCCTTGTAACATTAACCAAAACGGCCTTGTTGTGCTGGTACTGCGAACGGCTGAAAGCAAGGGGAAACTACAGCCGTAATTTTTCCCGAGGACATGCAGCTCTACTGTATGATTAAATGATGATGGCGTCCTCTTGGGTAAAATATTCCGGAGGTAAAATAGTCCCCCATTCGGATCTCCGGGCGGGGACTACCCAAGAGGACGTCGTTATCAGGAGAAAGAAAACTGGCGTTCTACGGATCGGAGCGTGGAATGTCAGATCACTTAATCGGGCAGGTAGGTTAGAAAATTTGAAAAGAGAAATGGATAGGTTAAAGTTAGATATAGTGGGAATTAGTGAAGTTCGGTGGCAGGAGGAACAAGACTTTTGGTCAGGTGATTACAGGGTTATAAATACAAAATCAAATAGGGGTAATGCAGGAGTAGGTTTAATAATGAATAAAAAAATAGGAGTGCGGGTTAGCTACTACAAACAGCATAGTGAACGCATTATTGTGGCCAAGATAGACACAAAGCCCATGCCTACTACAGTAGTACAAGTTTATATGCCAACTAGCTCTGCAGATGAAGAAGAAATAGATGAAATGTATGACGAGATAAAAGAAATTATTCAGGTAGTGAAAGGAGACGAAAATTTAATAGTCATGGGTGACTGGAATTCGTCAGTAGGAAAAGGGAGAGAAGGAAACATAGTAGGTGAATATGGATTGGGGGGAAGGAATGAAAGAGGAAGCCGCCTTGTAGAATTTTGCACAGAGCATAACTTAACCATAGCTAACACTTGGTTCAAGAATCATGAAAGGAGGCTGTATACATGGAAGAAGCCAGGAGATACTCACAGGTTTCAGATAGATTATATAATGGTAAGACAGAGATTTAGGAACCAGGTTTTAAATTGTAAGACATTTCCTGGGGCAGATGTGGATTCTGACCACAATCTATTGGTTATGAACTGCAGATTGAAACTGAAGAAACTGCAAAAAGGTGGGAATTTAAGGAGATGGGACCTGGATAAACTGAAAGAACCAGAGGTTGTAGAGAGTTTCAGGGAGAGCATAAGGGGACAATTGACAGGAATGGGGGAAAGAAATACAGTAGAAGAAGAATGGGTAGCTCTGAGGGATGAAGTGGTGAAGGCAGCAGACGATCAAGTAGGTAAAAAGACGAGGGCTAATAGAAATCCTTGGGTAACAGAAGAAATATTGAATTTAATTGATGAAAGGAGAAAATATAAAAATGCAGTAAATGAAGCAGGCAAAAAGGAATACAAACGTCTCAAAAATGAAATCGACAGGAAGTGCAAAATGGCTAAGCAGGGATGGCTAGAGGACAAATGTAAGGATGTAGAGACTTGTCTCACTAGGGGTAAGATAGATACTGCCTACAGGAAAATTAAAGACACCTTTGGAGAGAAGAGAACCACTTGTATGAATATCAAGAGCTCAGATGGAAACCCAGTTCTAAGCAAAGAAGGGAAGGCAGAAAGGTGGAAGGAGTATATAGAGGGTTTATACAAGGGAGATGTACTCGAGGACAATATTATGGAAATGGAAGAGGATGTAGATGAAGACGAAATGGGAGATAAGATACTGCGTGAAGAGTTTGACAGAGCACTGAAAGACCTGAGTCGAAACAAGGCCCCGGGAGTAGACAACATTCCACTAGAACTACTGATGGCCTCGGGAGAGCCAGTCATGACAAAACTCTACCATCTAGTGAGCACGATGTATGAGACAGGCGAAATACCCTCAGACTTCAAGAAGAATATAATAATTCCAATCCCAAAGAAAGCAGGTGTTGACAAATGTGAAAATTACCGAACTATCAGTTTAATAAGTCACAGCTGCAAAATACTAACGCGAATTCTTTACAGACGAATGGAAAAACTGGTAGAAGCAGACCTCGGGGAAGATCAGTTTGGATTCCGTAGAAATGTTGGAACACGTGAGGCAATACTGACCTTACGACTTATCTTGGAAGAAAGATTAAGAAAAGGCAAACCTACGTTTCTAGCATTTGTAGACTTAGAGAAAGCTTTTGACAATGTTGACTGGAATACTCTCTTTCAAATTCTGAAGGTGGCAGGGGTAAAATACAGGGAGCGAAAGGCTATTTACAATTTGTACAGAAACCAGATGACAGTTATAAGAGTCGAGGGGCATGAAAGGGAAGCAGTGGTTGGGAAAGGAGTGAGACAGGGTTGTAGCCTCTCCCCGATGTTATTCAATCTGTATATTGAGCAAGCAGTAAAGGAAACAAAAGAAAAATTCGGAGTAGGTATTAAAATTCATGGAGAAGAAGTAAAAACTTTGCGGTTCGCCGATGACATTGTAATTCTGTCAGAGACAGCAAAGGACTTGGAAGAGCAGTTGAACGGAATGGACAGTGTCTTGAAAGGAGGATATAAGATGAACATCAACAAAAGCAAAACGAGGATAATGGAATGTAGTCAAATTAAATCGGGTGATGCTGAGGGAATTAGATTAGGAAATGAGACACTTAAAGTAGTAAAGGAGTTTTGCTATTTAGGGAGTAAAATAACCGATGATGGTCGAAGTAGAGAGGATATAAAATGTAGACTGGCAATGGCAAGGAAAGCGTTTCTCAAGAAGAGAAATTTGTTAACATCGAGTATAGAGTTAGGTGTCAGGAAGTCGTTTCTGAAAGTATTTGTATGGAGTGTAGCCATGTATGGAAGTGAGACATGGACGATAACTAGTTTGGACAAGAAGAGAATAGAAGCTTTCGAAATGTGGTGCTACAGAAGAATGCTGAAGATAAGGTGGGTAGATCACGTAACTAATGAGGAGGTATTGAATAGGATTGGGGAGAAGAGAAGTTTGTGGCACAACTTGACTAAAAGAAGGGATCGGTTGGTAGGACATGTTTTGAGGCATCAAGGGATCACAAATTTAGCATTGGAGGGCAGCGTGGAGGGTAAAAATCGTAGAGGGAGACCAAGAGATCAATACACTAAGCAGATTCAGAAGGATGTAGGTTGCAGTAGGTACTGGGAGATGAAGAAGCTTGCACAGGATAGAGTAGCATGGAGAGCTGCATCAAACCAGTCTCAGGACTGAAGACCACAACAACAACAACAGCTTATCTGCAACAGAAGCCAACAGTTTAGAGATGGTGCTTCCTCGCGGAATTTGTTGCTCTGTCGCTTGTCTCTCCATGCAAATTATTAGGATATGCGATGTCTGCCTCAAGCACATACCCTACATCAGAATCAGCTGCAAGACCCATTATTTGTCCACCTAATCCCTCCAATTCGTCTTCGGGCACCCACCGAAACCCACCAACCGGCAGTGGCTGCATCATGGTGTGCCCGTATAAGTTGTTCACATCTAAGTACAAAATGTAAGTAGAATCAAGGGATGCATTGAACTCGACACCCATCCACGGGTTATTTGCCTTGGCGTGCCTGTGAACATACTGACAAAGTCCCCCACAGATCCCTTACACAAAAAATAGAAGCATTGCAGCATATAACACTACCGTCCGCTACTGATATACCATAACCTTAAAGTTGGAGGCAGATCGTGAAATAAAACTATCTTGTTAAAACAATTATGGTATAAAGTAACAGAGCAGTGTTACCCTCTGAAAGGAATTTTGTTGTGTTGACCGTGATGTACATAATGGAGATGGCTTATTGGAAGTGAAAGTAACAATTACATAAATAATTAAACAATAATAAACAATATTTAACCTATCCACACTGTTCAAAGAATAAAGAAAACGGTCGCCAGCCTAGTCAGGCATGAGAATGATTAACATTCTTATTGATTGGCGACTCCATGGAACAGTAAAGAATTCGACACATCTTCTTATGGGGCCGATAATCCTTACGGTATTGTTCCTCAGATCAAGAAGGTTATTGGTCTCATGAAAGACGAGTCGAATGGTTTACCGCTTGTAGAGTTTGTGGGATAGAGGTCCAAAATATATGCATATCGTACAATGGACGGGGCCACTCAGAGGCTTCAGTTACTGTGATCGCTTCTCAGTTTTGGTTATTGATAACTTGATACCAGTGTCTGAGTTTAATTTGTACAGCACTGGAGATGATTACTATTAATATTCCCTGTAGAATCGTAAATAGGACATAGGTTTAATATTACTTTTCAAACAAATTCCTATATGACATGAAATATGGATATGGTTCACAGCAAAATTAGTTATTGTGCATACATTAAGTCTCGCCTACTAAACACCTTTCTACTTAGAATGAAAATTAAATGGAGTTCACTAACAAATTACTTCTCATTGTCTTTTGAATAAAGAAATTACTGGTTTCATAGATAGTGGTCTTTCTATTAATCGTTGTCTAGCATGAGCACAATAGACAAACTGTGCATCCTGATACACCATTAATATGCACTTTTGATACACAAGAGGAACCCAATATTGTACAGAATTTGACTTGTATAGCAAGAGTAATTGAAACTTTCTATAATTAAGTAACTTTGTGCATTTTAACTACTTTCAATGGAGGTGGGCCCTTAATCTCGACCACTGTAGCAGAGCAAACTAAACACACTTTCATTACGCTAAAGAAACACGCACTTAACAAGCATGAACATGTAACTTTCAACAGTAATAGTTCTCAACTTTTACTGCAGTAGAACACAACTTGATGTGATTATAAGACAATAGCTCACCTTTGGGCAATTTCAACAGACTGCACTGTGATCATTTAATTTGCAAAACTCTATTGCCCACAGTTTTGAGAACATTCACTTTAGAAGTTGGTAACAAAATATTAATAAGCAGTTTTAATAGAAAAATTATTTTCAGCAAGCATCATTTACTATATTACTCAGTTCTGCTACATCAACTTTAACTTAGTTTCTTCTTACTCTCTTCCAGTGGCACTAATTAGTAAAACACTGAGCATTGATGTTCTTTCAATAAAGACACTCAGTAATCACTTTAGCATGGGAAGGATCCTAAGTGGAAATGTGACAGAGGATAAATCAAGGTAAGTTTTTATAAATAGTCTTTTGGTTACCTTATTACTGAAAACAAATAAATAATCCACATGAACTGATCCTACACTGTACATTTATGTAATTCCTTGGTTCCTTTTCAGTGATTGCACAACGTGGTGGCGACTGCATGTCGGTGGGTGGAATTGCAGGTAGACTTGCTGGACTCTATCATTTCTTGGTGGCGATGATAGATACCAATTCCAGAATAGTTCCAGCTCTTTGTCCATCCATCCGAGGCATTGTAAAGCGTCAGAAAAAGCCTCTCTCGGAACCAGCTCAATACACATCTTTTACATGAGCAGTTGATGGTTTGGTAGCTCGTACCCGACTGACTCTTGGTTCCACCTTTCTATCCATGATCACCACATTTTTCGCGCGCTACACAGTTCCGTTCCCGGGGGAAACCACACCACCTTTTACATACAAAATAACTCAGAACCCTAAGTGAAGGTCAGCAGTTTACATAACAGCAACCAAACATATTAAATAAATCAGAACATTTGCACATATTAACATTTCTACAAAAAAATATTCACCCAAATTCCAAACATATACATTAAGAATGAGATTTTCACTCTGCAGCGGAGTGTGCGCTGATATGAAACTTCCTGGCAGATTAAAACTGTGTGCCCGACCGAGACTCGAACTCGGGACCTTTGCCTTTCGCGGGCAAGTGCTCTACCATCTGAGCTACCGAAGCACGACTCACGCCCGGTACTCACAGCTTTACTTCTGCCAGTACCTCGTCTCCTACCTTCCAAACTTTACAGAAGCTCTCCTGCGAACCTTGCAGAACTAGCACTCCTGAAAGAAAGGATATTGCGGAGGCATGGCTTAGCCACAGCCTGGGGGATGTTTCCAGAATGAGATTTTCACTCTGCAGCGGAGTGTGCGCTGATATGAAACTTCCTGGCAGATTAAAACTGTGTGCCCGACTGAGACTCGAACTCGGGACCTTTGCCTTTCGCGGGCAAGTGCTCTACCATCTGAGCTACCGGAGCACGACTCACGCCCGGTACTCACAGCTTTACTTCTGCCGGTACCTCGTCTCCTACCTTCCAAACTTTACAGAAGCTCTCCTGCGAACCTTGCAGAACTAGCACTCCGGAAAGAAAGGATATTGCGGAGACATGGCTTAGCCACAGCCTGGGGGATGTTTCCAGAATGAGATTTTCACTCTGCAGCGGAGTGTGCGCTGATATGAAACTTCCTGGCGGATTAAAACTGTGTGCCCGACCGAGACTCGAACTCGGGACCTTTGCCTTTCGCGGGCAAGTGCTCTACCATCTGAGCTACCGGAGCACGACTCACGCCCGGTACTCACAGCTTTACTTCTGCCGGTACCTCGTCTCCTACCTTCCAAACTTTATAGAAGCTCTCGGTCGGGCACACAGTTTTAATCTGCCAGGAAGTTTCATATACAGTAAGATTTGTTTCCCTCCAAATGAGACAAAGAGATCAAATGACAGATACACTACATTGCATACAATCAAAGCATGACATCAACGTTTTTACAAAGAAAGGAGCATACAATTTTGTGTTATCGATTCAATCAAATAACATTTACAGAAGCTCAACAATGGAATGTTGAACAAAACAGAAAGCAAAATGAATCAACAAAAGGTATGTAGTATCTAAGCTATCGTGTTACACGCATTAGTCAAAAGTTCAATGCTGCGCTCTGTTTTTTTGAGCATAGCGTCCCAAGACAACCCAGGTGCCATGTAACAAAAGGTGGGCTCCAGAAAGTACATGGTCATACATACACTCCGGAACTTTTCGAAAACATCTGCAAGCAAACGCACGTCCATGTCCTTGTATAACCCTGCATAGTCTCCCAAACTGGGGATGTTGAATTCCCGCCAGACATTCACGGCATGCTCATAATCTGCTGTAGTTATGGCATAGCCTGTGAGATTAGTGGTAAATGCCGATATATCGGGAAGGGTGGTTTCATTGAGTTTCGCCAAATTATCAATATACTCGTATGGGAAAACTCCTTTCCTAGGCCCAAGCTGGAACTTTTCCTCATTGGGAAATGTAGATCGAATGATATACATATCATTCCGAGGTAAAGTCTCAACCAGTTTCTGGAGTGAAGTCTGCATAAAGTGTAAAGAGTCAAGGAAGCGGAGCGTAATTTTTGGCGTCACTGGTTTTGAGAAAGAAATGTACTTCTCAACACTTTCAGGGAGGACACTCATCTAATCGTTCTTCTTACCGAAATTAGCCAAGTGCTCAACGAGAAAATGAGCGTCATACCCGCTCAAATTATGAAAAAAGACGGGTATGTGTCTAGGTAACTGATTCTTCAAATTGCATGCGTTGCGAGTTACACCGCGGAACTTACCCATAAGATGACAGTGATCTCTACGAGGAGTTACCGATTTTCTATCTAAAGCCAGACCGCAAATATGACAATTAACCGCCTTTCCATAAATTTCATCATCTTCCTTTGATTTGGTCATGGGAATGTTGGTGCTGTAGAGCCTGTCAGCTTCCCATGAAAGTTTTTCAAGCTCAGTGAGAAGCCGAACTGCTGGATCGCTCCCTACATAAGACTCGTAGCGGTTAAGTTTAAAATCGTATGCACATACAACTTGGAACGCTGCCGCATAAGGTACGTGTTTTTGTGTTAAATTTGTGTGCGAGGCTAAAGGGGCCAGCAGACATTCAAAGCTGGCGTACACTACAAAAGGACATCGCTGCTGGTGGTGAGCATTTTGAAATTTAATGAAGTTATTTTCCTCTGTGGGCATAACCCCACATACCGCATCTTTGGAAGCACAATCTAATATATGATTCGCTAATAGCTCTTCAGGTGAAAAATAATTTAATCACCTTAAACAAATATGCTTTTTATGGTAATTTTTTGATATTTGGGTGGAAAGGAGTCGGGACATGTCTTTGATCCAGACATAGTGGGAGATGAGGATACACTAATCATGGCACGCACACGAATGGGAGAGAGAAGGAAAGATTAACTGAGCACCTTGCAGAAACTGTAAGGGGTGAGGGGGCACAAGCACTCAAGATAAAATCCTTGTGATTACTGGATTCAAAGGAGCACATTTTTCAAGTTTGAGTCAGGCTACAGACAGAGAGTATTGAAAGAAATTAGAGAAGTAGAAGACAGTAAGACATGTAACAGTTTCCAGAAAAATAAATTTAATTTGCTTCATTAGAATATCAGATGGTTGAAAAGACAATATAGATGAACTTGTTGTATGCTAAGAAGGTGTGGGAAATTCTGAAGGGATAGATGTTCTGTACCTCTCTGAACACCATGTAACCACAAGGACGGAGAAGTTAAATATCGGGGATTATAGACTTGCATCATTTTCTTGCAGAGTCAACATGGAAAAAGGAGGAGCTGTAACATATGTAAATGTTGGATACAAAGTCAAAAATATTGAAACAAATAGTTTTTGTTTTGATCAGAACCTAGAAGCATATTCTCGTGAGTTGTTGCTGCAGAGTACTTCTCTGATAACTGGAACAGTCTGTAGATTCCCTCTAGGAAAGTTCCAGCATTTTATGAGAAATCTAGATGCATTATTGCGCTACCTGTCAGACTAAAAGGAACAGATAGTTTGTGGAGATTTAAAAGTAGATTTCTTAAAAGAGACAGACAAGAAAAATGAAGTAGAATTGTTATTTCGCTGTTTCATTGTAATTTAAGTAGTCAGTTTTCCAACTAATGCACAGTACGATAGTAGGACACTGACTGATGACATTTTTATACACAGTGCTCAGGCTGAAACAATTAATGTATACACAATTTCTAATGGACTATCTGTTCATCATCCACAGTTAACGGAGACAAAGAGTATGACACCTTACAACACTGAGGCAGTTCATACACAGCAATGAGGCTTATTAATGGGAACAGGATAAATTGGGTTTAAGAGTAAGCTAAAAAGGAAAGAGATGCTAATGTCCAATTCAATTTATTCCATAGTAAAATTGTGTTAATATTTGAAAGTTGATTACCTAAAAAATTATTCAAAAGATCCATAAAAAACAAGTAAGCCGTGGATAACTACAGGAATTAAAATCTCATAATAGGTAAAGGGAAATTTGTTTAAAGGCCAGAGTAAGTCAAGATGCAACTTTACTTGTATACAACAAAAATACCGGAGTATTTTAAGGAAAATCATTGAAATACGATACTGCAGTTCCTGTGTTGTTCTGAATTACGACGCAAAGCTCCTTTGGACATGCCTGCATGACCAAAGGAACAGGCACTGCAGCGAGTACAGCCGTTATGGAATACATTAAATATATTGGCAATTGCGAATACGGACAACCATCAGCTGTAGCAAGGAATGACGACAGTAAAATTTTGTGCCGAACTGCATGGTTGACGATGCATGGAAGTTTGGGTCTGGCTGTGAGTCGTGCACGGATAGCCAAACGTTAAGGCGACTGCTCTCGAAATCCGGCTTCGAGTCCCAGCCCAGCACAAATTTTTATTGTCGGCATTCCAATCTACATTTGATGGTTGTCAATTGCGAATACGGTTAATGTAAGTCTTTAAAATGTCCAGAAGTATACATTTACTGACAGAATAAATAATACAGATAAGAGGATTGAAACTGCTTGGGACATTGTCAACTGGGAGACAAGACAGCCAGTCAGTGTACATGATTCGATAACGATTAAGCTAACTGACAATGTTGTGACTGATAGTTCACAACCTACAAGTACTTTTAACAACCACTTTCTAAACACAACAACAAATACAGGATTAAATGCTTAACTTAAAGAAGCAAGACAATATATAAACATGTCATTCCACAAAACCTTATGCAAGTAGACATACCAACAGAATCTTTCACTAAAATTAGTACAACTACAGAAATTCTAAAAACCAACATCTCTTGTTGGTTTGATGGAATTTCAAACAGAATTCTGAAATGTTGTTCCAACTTAATAAGTAATTTCCTTAGAGATGTGTGAATGCATCGCTGGCACAGGGAATGTTTCCAGACAGGTTGAAACATTCAATTGTTACACCAACTCATAAGAAAGATGACAACACAGACTTTAACAATTATCGTCCTGTTTCCTTACCGACCCTTTTTTCCAAAACATTCGAAAAGTAATGCACTCAATAGCAGTTACACACTTAAATCGAAACAATTTACTTAGCATATCACAGTTTGGGAGTCCAGAACAGTTGCTGAACTGAGAATGCAATTTCTACATTCACTCATCAAATAGTAAAAGCCATAACAAATAATATATCGCCAACTGGTACTTTTTGTGATACCTCCATGGCATTCTCTAAGAAAAACTCAAGTTTTATAGAACTGATTGCTTTACACACAGCTGATTTAAATCATAAAAAATGTTACTGATGGAGAAAAATATAGGTATAAAAACAAACGGCGTCCCACAGAATGATTCAGTTTTGGGTACACTTCTATTTGTTATACACTGTCGGAAAAAATCACAATACTATCAAATAATTAAAGTATAGTAACGAAATTTCGGGAATACATTTTCTAGGTAACATATTTAAGTGCTTAATATTGCAAGAGCACAGGTTAACGTAAATGTAAGATACGCCATTGCAAATATGAAACGCTGATACATTAATGACTGGTGTAAGCCTCAGAACATTGAATGCAAGCATGCAAATGTGCATGCATTGTGTTGTGAAGATTCCGGATATCAGGTTCTATGATAGAGTTCCATGCTTATTGACTTGGTCAGTCAATTCAGGAATGGTTAATGCTGTTTGTGGATGATGCTGGATTTATCACCCGATGATGATGATGGTGAGTGGCGCCCTGAACTACAATGAACCCATACGAATAACAATAAAGGGAGAGAAACTAGGGCAGGTTACAGAATTTAACTACTTAGGTAGCAAAATAACAGCAGATGGAAGGAGCAAAAGTGACATTAAAAACAGAATACAACTTGCCAAAATAGCATTCAATGGAAAAAGAAACTTACTGACGAGTAGAAATGTTAGTTTAGACGTAAGAAAGAGAGTCATGAAAACCTATGTGTGGAGTACAGCCCTTTACGGATGTGAAACTTGGACTAGTGGAAAAGAAGAAAAGAGAAGATTAGAGGCATTCGAAATGTGGTGCTACCGGAGAATGGAAAAAATCAGCTGGCGAGACAAGGCTACAAACGAAGATGTCCTCAGAAGAGTGAAAGAAAACAGATCTCTTTGGCGAAATATACAGAAAAGAAGAATAACCTTCATAGGTCACATTTTACGGCATAACAATTTCATTAAGAGAATATTAGAAGGAATCATTGAAGGAAGAACTCGCCGAGGACGACCTAGATTAAGCTACATTCAACAAGTAATAAATGACATCGGGTGCCAGACCTATGCAGATATGAAGAAGAAAGTTGACAAAAGAACGGAATGGCGTGCTGCTGCCAACCAACCTGTGGGTTGATAACCGAAGAAGAAGAAGAAGATGACCCATAATACATGCTCGATTGGAGACAGATATGGTGACAGAGCATAACTTAATCATAGCTAACACTTTGTTCACAAATCATGAACGAAGGTTGTATACATGGAAGAAGCCTGGAGATACTAAAAGGTTTCAAATAGATTATATAATGGTAAGACAGAGATTTAGGAACCAGATTTTAAATTGTAAGACATTTCCAGGGGCATATGTGGACTCTAACCACAATCTATTGGTTATGAACAGTAGATTAAAACTGAAGAAACTGCAAAAAGGTGGGAATTTAAGGAGATGGGACCTGGATAAACTGAAAGAACCAGAGGTTGTACAGAGATTCAGGGAGAGCATAAGGGAAGAATTGACAGGAATGGGGGAAAGAAATACAGTAGAAGAAGAATGGGTAGCTTTGAAGAATGAAATAGTGAAGGCAGCAGAGGATCAAGTAGGTAAAAAGACGAGGGATAGTAGAAATCCTTGGGTAACAGAAGAGATACTGAATTTAATTGACTAAAGGAGAAAATACAAAAATGCAGTAAGTGAAGCAGGCAAAAAGGAATACAAACGTCTCAAAAATGAGGTCGGCAGGAAGTGCAAAATGGCTAAGCAGGGATGGCTAGAGGACAAATGTAAGGATGTAGAGGCTTATCTCACGAGGGGTAAAATAGATACTGCCTACAGGAAAATTAAAGAGACCTTTGGAGGAAAGAGAACCACTTGCATGAATATCAAGAGCTCAGATGGAAACCCAGTTCTAAGCAAAGAAGGGAAAGTGGAAAGGTGGAAGGGTATATAGAGGGTCTATACAGGGTCGATGTTCTTGAGGACAATATTATGGAAATGGAAGAGGAGGTAGATGAAGATGAAATGGAAGATATGATATTGCGTGAAGAGTTTGACAGAGCAAGGCCCCGGGAGTAGACAACTTTCCATTAGAACTACTGACAGCCTTGGGAGAGCCAGGCCTAACAAAAATCTAACGCGAATTCTTTACAGACGAATGGAAAAACTGGTAGAAGCTGACCTCGGGGAAGATCAGTTTGGGTTCCGTAGAAATGTTGGAACACGTGAGGCAATACTGACCTTACGACTTATCTTAGAAAGAAGATTAAGGAAAGGCAAACCTACGTTTCTAGCATTTGTAGACTTAGAGAAAGCTTTTGACAATGTTAACTGGAATACTCTCTTTCAAATTCTGAAGGCGGCAGGGGTAAAATACAGGGAGCGAAAGGCTATTTACAATTTGTACAGAAACCATATGGCAGTTATAATAGTCGAGGGACATGAAAGGGAAGCAGTGGTTGGGAAGGGAGTGAGACAGGGTTGTGGTCTCTCCCCGTTGTTATTCAATCTGTATATTCAGCAAGCAGTGAAGGAAACATAAGAAAAATTCGGAGTAGGTATTAAAATCCATGGAGAAGAAAAAAAAACTTTGAGGTTCGCCGATGACATTGTACTCGTAATTCTGTCAGAGACAGCAAAGGACTTGGAAGAGCAGTTGAACGGAATGGATGGTGTCTTAAAGGGAGGGTATAAGATGAGCATCAACAAAAGCAAAACGATGATAATGGAATGTAGTCGAATTAAGTCGAGTGATGCTGAGGGAATTAGATTAGGAAATGAGATACTTAAAGTAGTAAAGGAGTTTTGCTGTTTGGGGAGCAAAATAACTGATGATGGTCGAAGTAGAGAGGATATAAAATGTAGACTGCCAATGGCAAGGAAAGCGTTTCTGAAGAAGAGAAATTTGTTAACATCGAGTATAGATTTAAGTGTCAGGAAGACATTTCTGAAAGTATTTGTATGGAGTGTATGGAAGTGAAACATGGACGATAAATAGTTTGGACAAGAAGAGAATAGAAGCTTTCGAAATGTGGTGCTACAGAAGAATGCTGAAGATTAGATGGGTAGATCACATAACTAATGAGGAGGTGTTGAATAGAATTGGGGAGAAGTTTGGTTCAAATGGCTCTGAGCACTATGGGACTCAACTGCTGTGGTCATAAGTCCCCTAGAACTTAGAACTACTTAAACCTAACTAACCTAAGGACATCACACGCATCCATGCCCGAGGCAGGATTCGAACCTGCGACCGTAGCAGTCGCACGGTTCCGGACTGTGCGCCTGGAACCGCGAGACCACCGCGGCCGGCGAAGAGAAGTTTGTGGCACAACTTGACCAGAAGAAGGGATCGTTTGGTAGGGCATGTTCTGAGGCATCTAGGGATCACCAATTTGGTACTGGAGGGCAGCGTGGAGGGTAAAAGTCGTAGAGGGAGACCAAGAGATGAATACAGTAAGCAGATTCAGAAGGATGTAGGGTGCAGTAGGTACTGGGAAGTGAAGAAGCTTGCACAGGATATAGTAGCATGGAGAGCTGCATCAAACCAGTCTCAGGACTGAAGACCATAACAACAACAACGGTGACTGAGTAGGCCAAGGCAACATGTCTACACCCTGTAGAGCATGTTTGGTTGAATCAGCTTTATGTGAGTGAGCATTGTCCTGCTGGAAAACACCTCATGGAATACTGTTCATGAATGGCAACACAGCAGATCCAGTCACTAGATTGACATACAAATTTACGGTCAGGGTGCATAGGGATAACCACGAGACTGCTCCTGCTGTCAGACGAAATTACATTCCAGACCATAACTCAAGGTGCAAGTCCAGTGTGTCTAGCCCGCAGACAGGTTTGTTGCAGGCCGTCAACGGGCCTCCTTCTAATCAACACATGGCCATCGCTGGCACCGAGGCAGAGCCAGCTTTCACTAGAAAACGCAACAGACTCCCACCCTGCACTCTAATGAGCTCTTGTTCTAAACCACTGAATTCGCCAGTGGCAGTGGTTTGGGGTCAGTGGAATGTGCACTACAGGGCATCTGGCTGGAAACTGCTCTTGAAATAACCGATCTGTATGGTGCCAACTGCTCCTCGCACTGCTGCTGCAGATGTAGTACGATGAGCCAGAACCATATGCAGAACTTGGTGGTCTTCCCTTTCGATGGTGCCATGTGGTCATCCACAGCCCGGTCTTCTCGCAACTGTACATTGTCATGACCACCTCTGCCAGCAGTCACTTACAGTGTGTAGATTCCTGACAAGTCCTTCTGTAAATATCGCAGAAGGAACATCCAGCTTCACACAGCCCTATTACACGACCTCATTCAAACTCAGTGAGGTGTAGAGAATGGCGTCTTTGTCACCCTAAAGGCATTCTTGACTAACTTCGTCTCACCGTGTCCAGTTTCAGAGATAACTGACGCTCACAACCGGTACAGCGTGTATTTAATGCTAAAATGATTTGCGTTCTCGTAATGGCGGTACTAGAGCCACTCTTATTAGACTGGCGTGAAATTTGAATAGACCTCATCTTTCAGATGTAGAAACACGTCTATCAACTTTCGTTTGTGCTGCACTACTCCTTGGTGATGTGATTTTTTTCCGTCAGTGTGTATGTGAATGACCTTCCAGTAACATTCAACAAGCAAATCTGGTACTTTCTACAGAGAGTACCAATGGTATAATAAATCCCATTAGAGAAAAATCAACAGAAGACCTGGAAAATGATAATTTCCAAAGAGTTATTAAGTAGTTCTCTGAAAATGATCTCAGAAAATTCTGAAAGAAAAACATACTATATTCAGTTCTGTACAACATAAGAGTTGTACCAACAATTGATATAGCACTTGAGGAGGACTCAGTAAATAGGGTAGAATGCTCCAAAATTTTGGGTGTACATATTGATGAAAACTTGAACTGAGCTTCTCAAACAATTAGTTCAACTCCATTTCGCTTCCTATAACTGCTAATATTGGAAACAAATGTATCAACCTCCTGACATGTTTTGCATATTTGCTCTGAGCAATGTCTTACAGAAGAATTTTCTGGGGTAAGTCATCACTTAGAAAGAAGGTATTGCTTGTATAAAACCGAGCAGCAAGAATAATACTGGTATATAATAATAATAATGGTATTCACCTACACACATCATGTAGGTACGTATTTGTGGAGTTAAGCGCTTTAACTGCGCCATCACTGTATATATATGTATATTTGCTAATGAAATTCGTCGTAAATAAACCATCAAAATTTGAAAAGAACAACACTAAAGGGAAGAATGACCTTTGTTACCCATTGTTAAAGCTGTAAGTGGCTTATAAATGAGTTCAATACACAGCAAAAATATTTTTGACGATTTTCCCAATAATATAAAACGTCTGACAAGGGTACTGAAGAAATTTTAAATCTACTTTAAAATCATTTCTCATGGGCATCTCCCTCTATTCACTGACAAATTTCTATTGAAGAACTGGTAGACAATAACAAAACAATTAAGTGTGGTTGCACGATTAAGGTCAAAAATGACAATGTGTTCATTAATGTTGACACTAATCATGTATACATGTTCCGCATAATCTCGGTGAAAGAATCGTTGAAATTATCTATGGAACATGTAACTAACTATTAGAGCACTCTCTCTCTCTCTGAAGAGTGAGTTTGTTGCATTTTGTGAATTCAGCCTCACTAAAAAGCTAAACAGTAAGTTGTTGTGAGTGAAACAGACAACACTGACATTTACATTTGTGACAAATACTTGACTATTTATTTCCGAATACGTCGTAGGAACCTAAGAGCACAGCTTAAATTGTTGCAGCTATGACATTTATAATCTTACATGTCAGAAACATTTCGAATATGTAGCTCTTTCAGAGGGTGTGGCCAGATTCTAACCTATAAGAACAGACTAAATTGCTGCGAGTGAAACAAGCAGCAATGACATAGATTCTTGGTCGTCTGGTATATTTGGGTGCTTTTTCTGAATGTATAGCAATTTCCGTAGGTCAACTTCCACCTGGGGAAGTAGTGTCACCCGTGACTTTCTGATCAAAGCTTAAATGTACTAACCAAGTACAACTGGATGTAAGTTACAGTAGTTCTGCAAATATTATGAGTCTTGCACAGGATAGGCTAGCATGTAGAGGGTATCAGTCCAGTCTTTAGACTAAAGACCACAAAAACAACAACAAAAATGTGTTAGGATGCGAATCAGCAACTGTTATGTTACGAGGATCCAAATATTACGTCTTAGTTGGTGTTGATAAATGTTTGGAAGGTAGCCAGTGGGATCTGGACAGGCATGCAAAAATTGTTTGACAGAAGTGCACTTTAAATGAATATATTGTACTCAATTTGTTGCTGAAGAACTTACACTATTGACAACTTGTGGCACCAGTGATTAGCTATAAGCAGAGGCTCCACACGGGCGTTTGTACATGTACACTGAATGTTTGCCGGTAGTGCTAGCTATGAACAGTTCGGTACAATGTTTGACATTCCGCTGCTTATGACACCATCCTGGCTGCCTTCATTGGTCAGCGACTTGGAAGTTCTTCATTGGTTACCTCATCGTATTGGTGCACCACCACCTTGTCTCTAGGTGGCGGTGATTGGTGGCGAAGTTCAAAGCACCGCTCACGACGCCTGCGGGAATCTTCATTGGGATGCTGCCTCTGGCAGTATCGATAAGCTACGATACTGCAAGTGATGGGGAGTTATATGTTAACCTTCTCACTTCACTATCTTTCAGTGGTGCCAATGCCCAGGGGCAGGACCTCCCCCCCCCCCCCCCCCCCAGTTCTAAGGGAAAGTAGTCTAGAATGTGTTTTTCTTTCAAGAAAATGATTTAAAATTTGGTATTACGCAGGTTTTTATCAGGGTCGCTATGGAGTTTTTTAAGGCTGCTTACAAGTCACTATTCGTCTTTCAGAATATTAAAAATACTCCATACCCTACGTCTAGCCCCTCTCCCCTACAAACTATCGTATGGGCACCCATACTCTCTTACGAGCATCGACTACAGAAAACAACAACAATAGTAATATTCATAGTAGCTGTAAGACTACTCCCTTTCTTCGTGTATACAGTACACTGGTACATTTTTTCTGTAAATTAATTTCACTGACACTGGCAGAATACTTACTTCTCCAGTAAACATCTCTTCTACTGGACAAGTAAGTATTCATTTTAGAGGCCATGTCTATTAGACTTTTTCCTTCAAATGATCGTACTTGTGATATCCCTGAACACTGAACATTCCTTCTGGGATACCACATACAATCGTTTTTTGTTCATCATGCAAAAAAGTAGCTTCTGCCAGTGTCGTTGTTGTTGGTGAAGACCACAACAACAAAGACACTGGCAGAAGCTACTCGCAATATATAGAAAGCAAAGAACTTGCAGTAAAAGAGATTTGCTTCACAGTATCAAAGATGAAGTAGTTCTCATAGTTCTATTTTAGCGCTAATGTTTACTACACTTTTTTCCTTCAAGTGATTGTTCCTGCCATGTCCTTGGTAACAAAAATATTGGTAAGTGCTTATAAACATACATTTTCCACAAATCAAGGAATAATTTCAAAAATTCCTCAAAAACATCTGAAAAGCTTTCTGAGGTGATATACCATGATCAGTAACGCTTGCATCTCATTCTTGACATTCTAACTGGAAGTGCACAGGGCACCGTCAGAGACATGATGGTTTTACGGAAATAGTTATTTAAGTTTGTCAGCCCTCTTTTTACTCTCTTCTCATGCTGTCAGGTGTTTATGGTTGTTAGGTGCTCCCCTTTGGTCTCAGTTATGCGTTTACTTGGTTTTTATTTTACATAAAGGTGGAATCCAGGCATCCTCTCTTCCTCGTTGAAGCTATACATAAGTTTGTTTCTGTTACTTCACTATCTACATTTGCATAGTAACTCCGCAAGCAACAGTTCGGGCGTGGCGGAGTGTACCCCATACCACTACTAGTCATTTCGTTTTTCTGTTCCACTTGCAAATAGAGCGAGGAAAAAACGACTATCTATATGCCTCCGTATGAGCCCTAATTATCTTCGTTGTCCTTATGCGTAATGCATGTTGGCGGCAGTAGAATCGTTCGGAAGTCAGTTTCAAATGCTGGTTCTCTAAATTTTCTCAATAGCGTTTCTCGAAAAGAAGTTCGCCTTCCCTCCGGGGATTCCCGTTAGAGTTCTCGAAGCATTTCCGTGACACTTACGTGTTGTTCGAACTTACCAGTAAGAAATCTAGCCGCCCGCCTCTGAATCGCTTCGATGTCTTCCTTCATTCGACATGGTACGGATCCCATACACTCGAGGCCGCGCGGGGTAGCCGCGCCGTCTGGCCGTCTTGTTACGGTCCGTGCGGCTCCCCCCGTCGGAGGTTCGAGTCCTCCATCGGGCATGGGTGTGTGTGTTGTCCATAGCATAAGTTAGATTAAGTAGTGTTTAGGCTTACGGACCGATGACCTCAGCAGTTTGGTCCCATAAGACCTTACCACAAATTTCCAATTTTCCAAACACTCGAGCATTACTCACGAATAGCGTCCTACAGGCGGTCTCCCTTACAGGTGAACACACTTTTCTAAAATTATCCCAATAAACCAAAGTCGACCATTCGCCTTCCCTACCACAGTTCTCACATGATCGTTCTATTTCATATAGTTTTGCAACGTTACGCCAAGGTATTTAAACGACTTGACTGTGTCAAGCAGAACACTACTAATACTGTATCCCAATGTTACACGTTTGTTTTTAGTCCTCATTCGCATTGACTTACATTTTTCCACATTTAGTGCTAGGTGCCATTCATCACACCAAATAGAAATTTTGTCTAAGTAATCTTGTATCTTTCTACAGTCACTCAACTTCGAGTCCTTGCCGTACACTGTAGCATTATCAGCAAACAACCGCAGATTTCTGCCCACCAAATCATTTACGTATACAGAGAACAATAGCGGTCCTACCACACTTCCCCGAGGCACTCCTGACGATCCCTTTCTCTCCGATGAACACTCACCGTCGAGGGCAACATACTACTATAGAACTCTTCGGGCCACTCGTATATCTGTGAACTTGTGCCGTATGCTCGTACCCTCGTTAACAGCCTGCAATGGGGCACCGTGTCAAACGCTTGCCGGAAATCTACAACTATAGAATATCCTTTTGTCCTTCACCCATAATTCGCAATATATCGTTGAGAAAAAGGGAAGCTGAGTTTCGCTCGAGCGATGCTTTCTAAAACCTTACTGATTCGTGAACATAAGCTTATCAGTCACTAGAAAGTTTATTATATTTGAGCTGAGAATATGTTCAAGGATTCTGCAGGAAACCGAAGTTAGGGGTATTGGTCTGTAATTTTGAGGGTCAGTTCCTTTACCCCTCTTATATACTGGAATCACCTACGTTTTTTCCTAGTCGCTTGGGACTTCGTGCTCGGTATGAGACTCACGATGAATGTAAGCTAAGTAAGGGGCCAATACCGAAGAGTACTCTTTGTAAAACTGAATTGGGATTCCATCCGGACCTGTTGATTTATTTGCTTTCAAATCTTTCAGTTGTTTCTCTACGCCAGGGACGCTTATTATTAAGTCGTCCGTACAAGAATCTGTCCGATAGTCAAATGATGGTTGTTGTTGTTGTGGTCTTCAGTCCTGAGACTGTTTTGATGCAGCTCTCCATGCTACTCTATCCTGTGCAAACTTCTTCATCGCCCAGCACCTTCTGAATCTCCTTAGTGTGTTCATCTCTTGGTCTCCCTCTACGGTTTTTACCCTCCACGCTTCCCTTCAATACTAAATTGGTGATCCCTTGACGCCTCAGAACATGTCCTACCAAACGATCCCTTCTTCTGGTCAAGTTGTGCCACAAACTTCTCTTCTCCCCAATTCTATTCAACACCTCCTCATTAGTTATGTGATCTACCCATCTAATCTTCAGCATTCTTCTGTAGCACCACATTTAGAAAGCTTCTATTCTCTTCTTGTCCAAACTATTTATCGTCCATGGCTACACTGCATACAAATACTTTCAGAAATGACTTCCTGACACTTAAATCTATACTCGATGTTAACAAATTTCTCTTCTTCAGACACGCTTTTCTTGCCATTGGCAGTCTACATTTTATATCCTCTCTACTTCGACCATCATCAGTTATTTTGCTCCCCAAACAGCAAAACTCCTTTACTACTTTAAGTGTCTCATTTCCTAATCTAATTCCCTCAGCATCACTCGACTTAATTCGACTACATTCCATTATCATCGTTTTGCTTTTGTTAATGTTCATCTTATGTCCTCCTTTCAAGAAACTGTCCATTCCGTTCAACTGCTCTTCCAAGTCCTTTGCTGTCTCTGACAGGATTACGATGTCATCGGCGAACCTCAAAGTTTTTATTTCTTCTCCATGGATTTTAATACCTACTCCGAATTTTTCTTATGTTTCCTTCACTGCTTGCTCAATATACAGATTGAATAACATCGGGGAGAGACCACAACCCTGTCTCACTCCCTTCCCAACCACTGCTTCCCTTTCATGTCCCTCGACTATTATAACTGCCATATGGTTTCTGTACAAATTGTAAATAGCCTTTCGCTCCCTGTATTTTACCCCTGCCGCCTTCAGAATTTGAAAGAGAGTATTCCAGTTAACATTGTCAAAAGCTTTCTCTAAGTCTACAAATGCTAGAAACGTAGGTTTGCCTTTCCTTAATCTATTTTCTAAGATAAGTCGTAGGGTCAGTATTGTCTCACGTGTTCCAACATTTCTACAGAATCCAAACTGATCTACCCGAGGTCAGCTTCTACTAGTTTTTCCATTCGTCTGTAAAGAATTCGCGTTAGTATTTAGCAGCTGTCTACTCCGGGGGCCTTGTTTCGACTCAGGTCTTTCAGTGCTCTGTCAAACTCTTCACGCAGTATCGTATCTCCCATTTCATCTTCATCTACCTCCTCTTCCATTTCCATAATATTGTCCTCAAGTACATCGCCCTTGTATAGACCCTCTATATACTCCTTCCACCTTTCTGCTTTCCCTTCTTTGCTTAGAACTGGGTTTCCATCTGAGCTCTTGCTGTTCATACAAGTGGTTCTCTTATCTCCAAGGGTCTCTTCAATTTTCCTGTAGGCAGTATCTATTTTACCCCTCGTGAGATAAGCCTCTACATCCTTACATTTGTCCCCTAGCCATCCTTGCTTAGCCATTTTGCACTTCCAGTCGATCTCATTTTTGAGACGTTTGTATTCCTTTTTGCCTGCTTCATTTACTGCATGTTTATATTTTCTCCTTTCATCGATTAAATTCAATAGTTCTTCTGTTACCCAAGGATTTCTACTAGCCCTCGTCTTTTTACCTCCTTGATCCTCTGCTGCCTTCACTACTTCATCCCTCAAAGCTACCCATTCTTCTTCTACTGTATTTCTTTCCCCCATTCCTGTCAATTGTTCCGTTATGCTCTCCCTGAAACTCTGTACAACCTCTGGTTCTTTTAGTTTATCCAGGTCCCATCTCCTTAAATTCCCACCTTTTTGCAGTTTCTTCAGTTTTAATCTACTGTTCATAACCAGTAGATTGTGGTCAGAGTCCACATGTGCCCCTGGAAATGTCTTATAATTTAAAACCTGGTACCTAAATCTCTGTCTTACCATTATATAATCTATCTGAAACCTGTCAGTATCTCCAGGGTTCTTCCATGTATACAACCTTCTTTCATGATTCTTGAACCAAGTGTTAGCTGTGATTAAGTTGTGCTCTGTGCAAAATTCTACTAGGCGGCTTCCTCTTTCATTTCTTAGCCCCAGTCCATATTCACCTACTACGTTTCCTTCTCTCCCTTTTCCTATTACCGAATTCCAGTCACCCATGAATATTAAATTTTCGTCACCCTTCACTATCTGAATAATTTCTTTTATTTCATCATACATTTCTTCAATTTCTTCGTCGTCTGCAGAGCTAGTTGGAATATAAACTTGTACTACTGTAGTAGATGTGGGCTTCGTATCTATCTTGGCCACAATAATGCGTTCACTATGCTGTTTGTAGTAGCTTACCCGCATTCCTATTTTTCTATTCATTATTAAACCTACTCCTGCATTACCCCTATTTGATTTTGTGTTTATAACCCTGTAGTCACCTGACCAGAAGTCTTGTTCCTCCTGCCACCGAACTTCACTAATTCCCACTATATCTAACTTTAACCTATCCCTTTCCCTTTTTAAATTTTCTAACTTACCTGCCCGATTAAGGGATCTGACATTCCACGCACCGATCCGTAGAACGCCAGTTTTCTTTCTCCTGATAACGGCATACTCTTGAGTAGTCCCCGCCCGGAGAACCGAATGGGGGACTATTTTACCTCCGGATATTTTACCTAAGAGGACGCCATCATCATTTAATCATACAGTAAAGCTGCATGCCCTCGGGAAAAATTACGGCCGTAGTTTCCCCTTGCTTTCAGCCGTTCGCAGTACCAGCACAGCCGGCCGCGGTGGTCTCGCGGTTCTAGGCGCGCAGTCCGGAACCGTGCGACTGCTACGGTCTCAGGTTCGAATCCTGCCTCGGGCATGGATGTGTGTGATGTCCTTAGGTTAGTTAGGTTTAAGTAGTTCTAAGTTCTAGGGGACTGATAACCACAGCAGTTGAGTCCCATAGTGCTCAGAGCCAGAATTTTTAGTACCAGCACAGGAATGCCGTTTTGGTTATTGTTACAAGGCCAGATCAGTCAATCATCCAGACTGTTGCCCTTGCAACTACTGAAAAGGCTGCTGCCCCTCTTCAGGAACCACGCGTTTGTCTGGCCTCTCAACAGATACGCCTCCGTTGTGGTTGCACCTACGGTTCGGCTATCTGTATCGCTGAGGCACGCAAGCCTCCCCACCAACGGCAAGGTCCATGGTTCATGGGGGGAGGCAAATGATGGTACGTTTACACCATTTTCCTGTGTTAACGATTTCTTGAGAGTGAAATTTAAAACTTCGGATTTCGTTTTGCTATCTTCAACTGCCAAACCAGATTGGTTATTGAGGGACTGAGTGGAAGGCTTAGAATCACTTAGAGATTTTACATGGCAGATCACGAGTTACAATCTGCTTAAACTTTGCCCACAATGTCTTTACGTCGACCTTACTGGAAATAAGAGACGTCAGTTCACTGTCTATGTGAGGTGCTAACAACTGATTATCTGCTCTATCTATCAGAAACATTCTTCTAGCCTTCCTGACTGATTTATTGACTTTCGTAACCTTAGTTGCTATAACGACATCAAAATCGCTAATCCTCCTTTCTATAGGCCTACTGGCATTGTCAATAAGGTCCGGTCTATTTGTAGCTACAAGGTCTAAGATATTTCCATTGTGTGTGCGCTGCCGAGCTAGCTGGTCAAGACAATTTTCAGAAAACGTGCTGAAAAATATTTCGCTTTATAGTCTATATTCGGTAGGTTAACGTCCCTCCAACTGTTATTGCATGATATGAGTATTTACGCACTGCTGACCATAGACATTTTTTGAATGACTCTAGAGCTGTCACAGTGGAGTGGGGGGAGGGGGGGCGTTAAAAAACATCAGCAATTACCTTGGTTTCACCTACACCTGTTATAGGCTACCAAATGATTTCACTGTCACACACAAACTTCGATCTCAATAGAGACAATATTTTTGGAAACTGCAATGAACGCTTACTCTTCTGTGGTCTGTAATCTGTCTCTCTGATATATATTCCACAACGTGCTAAATATCTCAGAGCTTTCCACTTCGAGTTTCAACCAGCTCTCGGCTCGAAGAATAATTTGAGCGCGAGATCTTTCCCGGAGGCCAGTAAATTCGGGACCTTTATTACGAATACTTTAACAGTTTACTGATAAAATTTTGACAGTCGAAGTGTCATTACTCTGAACGCGGTCTCGCTTCCCTTGTTACGTATCAAACTACCTTCTAGCCCAAAAAGTCTTCATATGCACTTGACAAGTACTCTGCTATCTGAGTAGCTGCTTCCTTTGTGTAGTGCACCTCTGACCTATCAAAGGGAGTCCTACAAATCCCCACACCATAACGCAGGTCTAGAAATCTGCAGCAAGACAGTCATAGAGGCGACGCAGCCTTTGGCCGAGACCCTCCACTTGGCTCCAAACCGAAGGACCCCGATCAACTCTGGGAACAATGCTGCAAATTTCGAGCTCCGCTTGCACCCCGGAGGCCAGCAGTCTTCACTACCTCCGCTGGCTACCTGTATGAACTGAGAAAGGCCTCAGAAACCAGGTGACAGGCGGCGTTGGTGCTGACGTGGGCCACAACTTGCAGACCACTGCACCCTACGCGCTCGATAGCCGCCTCCACATCTCGGATGAGGCCCCTGGCAGACATATCAAGTGCACATTGGCTGTCTTTCCATCCCTCAACGCTATCTGCCTCAAGGGCTTCATAGCGCACCGAACGTTTGAGCTCCTGATAATTAGTAAATTCCTTCCCCCGTGTGGCTACTCGGACCTTGCTGAAGGAGCGGCCACCTGTCCACTCACATGGTGAATGGGCGAGGCCAAGCGGCCGGTCCCCATATTGGCCCTCCACCTCGAGCGACGCGAACGCGTTACCATCCGTCACTCACCCTGTTGTGAGGACGGATCCACATCATCGGTTACATTAGGAGGTGTCTCGGAAGCAGAGCCCGTAAACGAAACAAGCCCCCATGGGATGCACCAGATTCTCCTCCACCGCTACACCCCGAAGCAGCAGCCTGAAGGTGCCTGACCGCAGCCAAAAGCGCATTCAGCTATTCGTGAACTGCGGCCAGCTCCTCCTGCATCCGCACACAGCATTCACAGATCCTAACCATCCTAGCAAGACTAACTAAGAAGTAAACAATAAAATGGTTCAAATGGCTCTGAGCACTATGGGACTCAACTGCTGAGGTCATTAGTCCCCTAGAACTTAGAACTAGTTAAACCTAACTAACCTAAGGACATCACAAACATCCATGCCCGAGGCAGGATTCGAACCTGCGACCGTAGCGGTCTTGCGGTTCCAGACTGCAGCGCCTTTAACCGCACGGCCACTTCGGCCGGCTAAACAATAAAAACAGACAGAATCGCAGATATGTGACTTACTATCTTCCTGATGTGTCACCAATGAACGCTGATGCGTTAATGAGCTATGTAGCTGGTTGTTCCGTGAGCGACTACTGCGCTACAGATTGAATAAATTACAAAAATGTGAGGTTGAACCTCTTAAGCAGAACAGCACGCACAAAATTTAATAAATATACTATGAGGAAAAGACAGAAAAAGATAAAGACTTAACTTGCCTCTCTGCAGGTGGATATTAGCTGCGGCTTGACGGACTGGCTTACTAAACGAACGGAGGGTTGTCTTCCAAACAGAACAAATGAGCAACTACTTGCACAAGACTGAATGAATTTACACTCAAAAACGCTAGATTAAACTTCTTAAACCCGAAAAACACGCACGAAAGATAATAAATATACTTTGAGGAAAACACAGAAAGAGATAAACCCTTAACTTTCCGCTCTGTAGATGTATATGTGTGTATAAAATGTGTGATAATTTGTCACGATGAGCCGGCTGGTGTGGTCAAGCGGTTCTAGGTGCTTCAGTCTAGAACCGCGCGAGCGCTACGGTCGCAGGTTCGAATCCTGCCTCGCGCATATATGTGTGTGATGTCCTTAGGTTAGTTAGGTTTAAGTAGTTCTAAGTTCTAGGGGACTGATGACCTCAGATGTTAAGTCCCATAGTGCTCAGAGCCATTTGAACCATTTTGTCACGATGATGAACACAAAGGTATCTTTAAATGGGATAACGTGGTTGTCTAGAAAGTGTGCTCTATTGTTGTAAACTTTCCATGTATCTACATTGGCTACAATCCTCATTTAACTGTGCATTGACATTTCTTACCGAATGTAATGTTCCAATTGCTCTCTGGCCATCCAGAGATTTCGAAACCAGAGTTTAAGGTACAAAATATTTCCAGGTGCAGATGTAGACTCCAATCATAAATTATTGAGTATGAATTACATATTAAATCCGATGAAATTGCAGAAAGATGGGAAACTAAGGAGATGGAACCTGGATCAGTCAAAATAATCAGAGACTGTCAAAAGTTTCAAAGGGAGCATTTGGAAACAATGAAGTGAAACTGGGGAAAGGGAAACAAACGACGATAAATGGGCAAGTTTGAGAGACAAAATAACGACAGCAGCAAAGGATCAAACAGCCAAAAAGACGAAGTCTAATAGAAGTCCTTGCATAAAGCTCGTGATATTGAATCTAACTGATGAATGGAGAAAAAATAAAAATGCAGCAGATGAAGCAAGCAAAAAAATACAGATGTCCAAAAAATGAGATTTACATGAAGTGCAAAATGGCTAAGCAGGTATGGGCCGAGGAAAATGCAAGACTGTAGAAGCGTCTGTGTCTATGGGAAAAGTAGACGCCATCCATAGGGAAATTTAAAAGAAACGGTTGGAGAAACAAGAAACTACGGTTTAAATATCAATGGCTCAAATGGCATGTTAGTACTAAGCGAAGATGTGAATGCTGAAAGATGGAAGTAATATCTAAAGCGCTACAAAAGGGAAACTAACTTGAAGACAATATTAGAGAAAGGGAAGGAGAAGCAGAAGAAGATGAGATGTGAGGTGTGATATACTTGGTACATACAGGTAAACGTACGGCTGCAACAGTGTCATCCTTTAAGACAATCATTTTGACATGTAAGCTAATGGCAGGAAGAGTGTCGGCAAAATTTACATCTCTGTTAGAGGTTTTCCAGTCTAGGTCAACGTCTTCTGAGGAGTGGTGTTCTCCTATAGATTGGAACAGTCCAGTTCAGCTGTAGTTGTGGATTCACATAGTCGACATTGTCCCCAAATATGGAACAGAGGAGATATTGTAAGTAACTCAGTAATTATTCACTTAACAACAACAGCAACGCATAGACATACTTACGTAGTTTGATGAAAATGACTGTGTTTCGTTCATCTTCATTTCCAGTACCGATGCAGACCAAACATGATTTCTGTATGTAGGGCGATGGTGGTAATGGTGGGGGGGGGATGCCCTCTCAGATACGGAGATGGAGGAATTCCCGTTCAATCAAGATGTGCGTGGTATATCAATAGCAGCTTCCATCTATAGATATAATTGTAATTTTGAGATGTGGCGTAATATAGTGTTTCGCTGTTATCTGCATATTAGCTGCAATCTTTGTGGTAATTTTTGCATCTCTCTTCAGGAAGATATTATTCACAAAATCCCTACACCTCGCAAGAAACACAAACAAACACTTATAAAACTACACAGCACTTTCCATCAATGTTTTCATCCCAGTATTTCAACCCTCCCGGATAATGGAAACACACGATTTCGTCTCCGTCACTGGTATAAAATAATCCAACTTCTTTTCAGTACGTTGCTTAGTAGCTAAAGACCAGCCTTTGAAAGATGCCAGCCTCATATCGTTCAATAACTACGGCGAGCTAACTGAGTCTCCCGCACATCACACGTTTAACTGCATAATGATGCTGATTCTGGAGAAGAATGTGGTAGTATCTCTATTCTGCACAGTTTACAAGTATTGTATAAAACAAACAGTTCGACCCACTGGTATCTCATCCCCTCCCTCCCTTCATCCATCCATCCACCTACAGAGAGGACACAAGCATTTTCAAATGGTCAATTACTACAGCTTGGCGGCCGCTGCCCGTACTCTGCCATCCCCCACAACCTCACTGACACTGCCCTCCTTGAGGTGATGGTCCTTCGCCAACACAAAAGCAGGTATAGTTAACTAAACCATAGGAGATAAAAGGACGGCTGTCCCAAGTGCAACTTGTTCATGTAAAATGCAGTGACACAACCGCCCCTAATGGTTATCGAGTGCACTTGGGCAGCCCAACGTCTTCAATAGGCCTGTCGTTCTGGAATGGAAAACACTTTCATTTAACGTCAGCACAACTTTTTCTTGCAATGTGTTAAACATATTTTTTCGGAAAGACCAAACCTCTCTGGAACAACAACGAAATTCCAAAGAACGGTCCAGATGGTCCACAGTGTCCTCAGTAAAATGCGTCACCCCAAGCACGTGACCAGGGTGTCAGCGTTATCGATGCCGACAAAAGCTACACATACAATAGTGCGCGACGTCTACCTATCTCAGAACAAAACCCTTATAAATGAAAGCTATCCCGAGTGTGGGTTGTTTGTCTAAAGGGACAGGTGCGACCTCTTACGGAACTTGGCCACCACGCCGTTCTGAGCACTGGGCAGTAACATTTGTATTTAGCATCAACACGTCTCCTATAATCAAGCATCTATTAAAAGAGGAATAAACACAATCACGACGATAATAAATGTCCTCTTTCCACGAAAATAGGCGCAGTCCATTTACTTTTAGTTTTATGGGCAAAGTCGGTATAGTTTTTACATTCAACTGCAGGGTAGAATTCGCATCTCATTATTTGGCGACATCCAGCAAAGTGCACCACCGCCGATTACAGATGATCAAGAGAGACATGTCCACCCTGTGTAAAAAACTTCCACTATTTTGATTCAAAAACTACCGATCACCGCAGAATGTCCTCGTTATATCAAAACCGTCATTGGGGTAAAGAAAAAGCGAGAATTTAAACTCCGAAGAAAAAACATCTATGTTAAGCAACTTCTTTCAGCTTGGTGGACAAATTACATGAACTGAGAGCGTCTCTCGCGTTCAAATCAGTGTCTGTAAATAAACTGTCATGCAAATGTGTATTACAAAAATTTCAGACACGTGAAATAACTTTAGAGAATACAATCTTTCACGCCATTGGCTCACATGTCAGAAAAAACACAATCATTTTACATATTTTTGTAACAGAGCCTCCTATAAGAATTTACTGCGTCTCTCTCTTCTGATATATGGATAAACAATTACCATCTGCATGTTATCACTGAGCACATTACATATACATATAATGCTACATTGGAGCTGGAGGCCAGCTTGAAGTCGTTTGCACAGATCTGCGCAAAGTTTTGTCGTCTGTACTGGAGGAAGACCAAATCCAGCAGACTATCAACCTCACGAGAGGGCTCCTGTATTATTCCTCCATAAGCAGTGCAAAAATAAAAACTTCCATTCCTCTTATAGCTATCGCAGTTTTTCCACATCAAATCCATATCTTCCCTTACGTCGGGACATAGTCATTTTCTTTGCACATGTCAGAATACACACATACTTTATAAGCCTCCTTCTCAAGGCGAATCTATCACGCATCCTCCTACTACTAAGTATAATACTTCACCAATAACTCAATACGAAACAACACTGAGCGAAAATCAGCGATGGATGGACATGTCTCATAAGTCTTTTTCTTGCGAATGGTACCGCCGTGCCTCAGAAAGAGTTGCATAATCGTCTCACAAGCTGCCAGATGTTAAAAACACGACCGCAATGGCTATGTTACTATCACATCCTGGTTCTATAGGTTCTCATAAGTATCGCTAACGATATCCATGTTAAAAACTATACAAGCCTTATAAATCGAGGTATGACATTACCTCCAAATGAAGTGGTTTTTTCACACAAATACGGTGACACTGAATACAGATGGTGATCACTGGAGTGTGTATTAACAGACTGACAGGGCGTTTACACATCGCTGTCGATGTAAGTTCGTAATAAAATCACCGAATTTAGACAGTGATTCGGCTAAGGAACGTGGTATGAAGCCGATATTTGTAACTCCCTCATGCCGCCACATATTTCTACAGTAGTTGTAACTCATTCTGTCAGGATGTCACGTCAGAGGTTCTGTGATATATCCACTGGGGTAGAGGAAGGGATGAGAATGATCACATACAGGAGACAGGGATAATATTGACAATTATAGACCTATTTCTATGCCATCGGTGTTTGCTAAAGATATCGAGAAGGTTGTATATACAAGATTACTGGAGCATTTAAATTCACATAATTTGCTGTCAAGTGTTCAGTTTGGTTTTAGAAATGGTTTAACAACTGAAACTGCTATATTCTCTTTTCTCTGTGAGGTTTTGGATGGATTAAATAAAAGGTTGCGAACGCTAGGAGTTTTCTTTGATTTAACGAACGCTTTTGACTGTGTTGACCACAAAATATTACTGCAGAAGTTGGATCATTATGGAGTAGGGAGAGTAGCTTACAATTGGTTCGCCTCTTACTTTAAGAACAGAAAGCAGAAGGTAATTCTCCGCAATATTGAGAGTGGTAGTGACGTTCAGTCCCAATGGGGCACTGTTAAGTGGGGCGTTCCCCAAGGGTCGGTGCTGGGGCCACTGCTGTTTCTTATTTATATAAATGAAATGCCTTCTAGTATTACAGGTGATTCAAAAATATTTCTGTTTGCTGATGACACCAGCTTGGTAGTGAAGGATCGTGTGTGTAATACTGAAACAGTATCAAATAATGTAGTTCATGAAATAAGTTTGTGGCTTGTGGGAAATAATTTGATGTTAAATCACAGTAAGACTCAGTTTTTACAGTTTCTAACTCACAATTCAACAAGAACCGATATTTTGATCAGACAGAATGGGCATGTTATAAGCGAGACGGAACAGTTCAAGTTCCTAGGCGTTCGGATAGAGAGTAAGCTGTTGTGGAAAGCCCATGTCCAGGATCTTGTTCAGAAACTAAATGCTGCTTTATTTACCACTAGAACAGTATCTGAAATAAGTGACACTTCAACACGAAAAGTAGTCTAATTCGCATATTTTCATACGCTTATGTCGTATGGTATTATTTTTTGGGGTTATTCTTCTGATTCAAAAAGGGTATTTTTGGCTCAAAAACGGGCTGTTCGAGTTATATGTGGTGTAAGTTCGAGAACGTCTTGTCGACCCCTATTCAATAGTCTGGGAATTCTGACATTGCCCTCACAGTATATATTTTCTTTAATGTCGTTTGTTGTTTGCAATATTAGCCTATTCCCAAGAGTTAGCAGCTTTCACTCAGTTAATACTAGGCAGAAATCCAATCTGCATGTGGAATGTACTTCCTTGACTCTTGTGCAGAAAGGAGTGCAGTATTCTGCTGTATCCATTTTCAATAAGCTACCACAAGAACTCAAAAATCTTAGCAGTAGCCCAAACTCTTTTAAGTCTAAACTGAAGAGTTTCCTCATGGCTCACTCCTTCTATTCTGTCGAAGAGCTCCTGGAAGATCTAAAAAATTAAGCAAATTCCAGTGTTACGTTGTTGATTTTCTTTATTTAAACTTACTTGTCACCTGAATATGTTTTTTATATTTCATTTTATCTGTTTCTAATATCGTGTTATAATTTCATGTATTGACTTGTTCCATGACCATGGAGACTTCTCCTTAATTTGGTCCCACGGAACAATAAATAAATAAATAAGTAAAAAAATACAGTACATGGTGTGCTGATTGAGGAAGAAATGGGCACTGGCTTTTCAGATCTCTTGTGTTATACTTTCCAGTAGAAATTCTGCCTTCGATCTGTAATCAAGTCTTTCCATTCAACCACATAGCTGCGTTCCATCCTATGGAGAAGTATTTTAACGATTACAGCTACTAGTGAAGCATAATCGTGGAACTCTCATATCTCGAAACGAGTCACCTTTTTCGAACCTATCTGTTACAGTAAAATTCCAACATGGTTTTGGATAGTCCCTGTGGATCTTGTAACTGCTCCTTAGAGTGCCCTGCCATCTCTGCAGCTTTGGACATGTGATCACTCCAGTTTAAGTCGTAACTGACTGATCAGAAGTCAGAGAGAGCTATATCTACCACATTCTGCGACCATCATATAGCTACTGCATTCTGAAGCAAATCTGTGTCCCTCAGGGTTCATTCACGTCTATCACCCAAACATCCTATCATCGTCATTCTGTACCATCCAACAGAGAAAAATTACGAACTATATAAGCTCCACTAACTTTATCCGATAGAGAACTCGATAAGATTCTTTACCACATCTCTCTCATCCGATATATTGAAAACAAACACCATCTGTGTGCCGGCATCAGCATATACGGCGATCCTATTAATTATACAGGTATTGATCCATTGTAGTAGGTAGCAAGTGATCGAAGTCGCATGCACAGACCAGTGTAAAGTTTCACTGCCTGTACTGTACGAGGACAATATCCCACAGACTATCAGTTGCAAGTCCGTTTCGTTTGTTGTTTGGGACACTTGTTTTTCTGCTGTAACATGACTTGTACAGTGCTATACATTTATTTTTTTCCAGCACGACTGCAAGGTCTGTGTCAGGTCCTAAACTGACATTAACACATTTTGATCCATTACCTCTCACAGAAAAAATAGAAATCGCACAGTGTAAATCACGTTGTTGCTGCTGCTACCACAACACACACACACACAATTGATGATTTTAAAGAAAATATGGTCACAACATACGGCAACTGGAAGAGTTTTGAGGCGTTATGGAGTGTCTTCGAACTGCTGTCAGAAGGTGATTGGTGGTCTCTGCATTTAAACTTATCTTTCACAGTGATGGAATATCTGATGGCTCAGAGTTCCATTTCGATTGATTCCTCGTATTTTAGTCATGCACACGATCATTGTTTCGGTGCTAGCCATTTCCAGAAGGTGTTGTTCCTCCGCCAAGACTCTTTCTCCATTTCAAACAAGCAATCTTAGGCAATCATTATGTGGTAATCAATAGCGTACTGGTGAACGGATGGGATGGAAAGGACGCTACCAATGTACTGTAATAATAAGCATCACAGTTGATAGTGCGAACAATTTTAGCAATTTTACCATAATTTCAACAGCAACCAATGACATGGCAGCATGCTTCCCAATTTCAGTATCATCGCTAAACCGCGCCTCCTCCACATTGCACGTACCACGGCGAATGTAGATAGATGACAGTGTAGTGCGTCCATCATAGTTATTTATCGAACATATACATCAAAGTATACTAGACAGTGATCCACATATTTCTAGCACTTCGGGCATAGTGCGTTATTTACTGTCTTTCTTTATGCATATGGGAGTCACAGGGTATTCTCGCATTATTAAGTTAAAGTTAGAGACTGAAAGATCTCCTTGGTTTGTCTTTGCCCAAACTGCGCTGCAGCACTGTACGGATTTCATCTGCAGCTGACCAGAAGTAGTCCGCTACATTCCACGTGTCGTGAAGGAATACAGCTTGCCGAGTCTGTAATTCCTCTCCTGCATCCATCCAAGAGCTCAAGATTTCTCCAGGTGCTAACATATCCAGGAGGTTAGCATCCCTTACTGGTGTATAATACTAGATATGAAACTGTTGTGATGCAATAGCAGACAGTTAATAAGAAGAAGAAACGGGCGGTTTTTATTGATGCCGGAGCTCCAGGTGAATCATGACACAGACACAGACATGCAGAAAACAGAGCAAATGCACTGTAACTTCAGAATATGTGACTGGAGGAGACTGGATGCATTTAAGTACAGTGCTATACTGTGCTTTCCGACCAGAAAAGTAGTGCATTTATGCTAGGTGTTGGCAGCTGTACTACATTTACAAGCAATTCTAGAACATGAAACGAGAAGTGATCTCATGCTCGCATGGGTAGAAATGCAGATGCACTACCTAACCATTGGGGGCGGCTGTCTCGCTATGCTTTACATGAACAAGTTGAAATTGGGAGGGTCATCCGTTTTATCTCCTATTGTTTACTTTATTATACCTACTTTTGTGTTGGTGGAAGACCATCGCCTCAAGGCTGGCAGTGTCCACGAAGTTTCATGTAAGGCTGCGTGTGGGTAGCTGCTGCTTGGCTGTAGCAGTTGATCAATTGAAAAAAGCCTGTGTCCTCCCCTTAGGAGTATGGATGGATGGATGGATGGATGGTTGGATGGATGGATGGAGGGAGGCAGGGGAGGGATGATGGGAGGCAAGAGGGCCTCCATTTTCAGCAGATTGTGAGCGATTATCAAGGAGAAAGCACGTTCAACTATCACCCCATCTGCAGCCTTTTGGGACGACCATTTTCGCCACTGCGTGTGTTGCGTTATGATCCATTCATTAAGAGTGCTGGTTTTGTCACGAAAATTTCGAAGTGTAATTAGAGCTGTGATGCATTTTTTCATCAGTTGTGGTATCGTGTATTGGCTTCAATTACCTGAGCTGCAGGGCGATTTTTGAGCATGCGTCTGTAGTAGTAGTAGTAGTAGCTTTATTCGTCGGTAGATCTCTTTTTACAAGAATGTAGGACATGTCAAAGTATTTACAAGTTCAGACAAATTTAAAATAAGCTAATTCGTATGCACATTCATTTACAGACTTATAGTTAGAGACAATCATTAGATTTGATCATGGTATACAATACTTTTTTCACAAATAACTTATTCAATAATATAATGCCACACTGTTCACACATATCTCAATATCAGTCACTGCACACTCTATACACATGTTGTTTCATAACACTTCACACACGCACACACACACACACACACACACACACACACACACACACACACACACACAAGTGATTTCTGGGCCATTTTCTGCACCGCAACTTTCCAATTGCTATCCTGAAAAACTAGGTCCACATCCCTCCACAATGAGTGAGATGTTGAGCTCAGAAAGAGGAAGCGGTGTTAGTATTGTGTTATGCGTAACTTGGGAGTAAGTATTTTCAGAAAGGAAAAAAGAAGGAAAAAAACATAAAGTGTAGGTGTTATGTGGAATGTTGGACGTTTTATAATAATAATTATTATTATTTATTTGTATAACATTTTCTTATCAAACCCCTACTCTGTTTAATCTAAGTAATCCTTCAATGTATAAAATGTATTGCATAACAGGTAATTTTCAGCTGCCTTTTTAAATAAGTGAGTTTTTGCAATTTCTATAATCTATTTTGGTAATTTATTGTACAGTTTTATTCCTTGGTAGAAAATGCTGTTTTGAGTTTTATGTTTATTTTTTCGTGGTAAATGTAATTTGCATGGTCATGTTTGTTCAGTAATTACCAATGTTATTTTTGATGTGTACAACTGACTGGTAAATGTATTCACATAGAGCAGTTAAAATCCCCAGTATTTTGAACAGATCTTAACTATGAGCTCTACTAGTATTTTTGGTTATTAATCTTATGGCTCTGTCCTGGAGTTTGAAAATTGTGTTCATATTTTGTGCATTTGTTCCCTAAAAAAGAATGCAATAGCTAAAAATTGAGTGTACATATGAATAACATGTAACTAAAAGACACTGCATGTTACTCACTGATGGTAGGATACTAAGGGCATAACATGCTGATGAAATTTTGTGTGCAAGTCCCTTTGTGTGTTCACACCACATCAATTGAGAATCAGTATTCATTCTTAGAAATTTTGCATTTGTTACACAGTCTATAGAGGTGCCATCTACATTTAATTTAACGTTGTCATTTTTCCCCTTCAAACTGAAATTCATGGGATTAGTTTTCTTTATGTTCAATGTCACTTTATTGCTTATTAACCAATCATAAACTTCCTCGAGAGTTTCATTTGCTTTCACTGCAAGGAGTTCTCTTGTTTTCTCATGACTATAATATTGCTGTCATCAGCGAAGAGAATTTTTTCGCCATGAGTAACACTACTGGGAAATTCATTGATGTATATCAGGAATAGTATTGGTCCTAATATGCTACCTTGCGGAACCCCTATATTAATGTCTTTTGGTTCTAATAAGTGTTTTACTAAATGTTTAGATCAATTTGTAGTATATGTTATCTCTACTCTTTGTACCCTACCTGCCAGGTATGATCGAAACCAGACATTAGCTAACCCACTGATTCCTAATGCTTCTAATTTATTATCTTGTGGTCGACTGTATCAAAGGCCTTAGAAAGATCCAAAAATATGCCTGTGATGCACTCATCTTTATCAAGAGCATCAAGTACGACTTTTGTGAATTCTACTATGGCTGACTCCA
The DNA here is from genome assembly GCF_023898315.1 of Schistocerca nitens. Classification (NCBI taxonomy): domain Eukaryota; kingdom Metazoa; phylum Arthropoda; class Insecta; order Orthoptera; family Acrididae; genus Schistocerca; species Schistocerca nitens. The sequence goes on from NC_064616.1 coordinate 972,914,341, forward strand.
TATTTTTGCCTCTTTGGAAACCAAATTGTGATTCGCTTAAAAGATTGTATTTATTCATGTAATTCATTAATCTGTTTTTCATAATTGTTTCTATTAGTTTTGAGAATGGTGACAGCAAGGAAATAGGCCAGTAATTTTCTATGTTTTCTGCATTACCTTTCTTAAGCAAAGGTACAACTCTTGCCTGTTTTAAGTGCTCTGGAAATGTCCCTGATGTGAAGGATTCATATATTGGTTAAGGTGCCTTGTATAATCCCTATGCATTGTTTCAGTACACACATTGGTACTTCATGTAAGCCTACTGACTTTTTATTTTTTGGACAGTTTTATTGACTTCATTCTCTGTGGTTGGAAGTAACATCATTGTATTTAGTACAACATTATTTATGGGTGTTATATTTGTTCTGGGGAATTTTTTCTGTTGCTTCTATGCAATACTTGAAAAATGCTCGTTTACATATTTTTCTAACTGTTGTGGATCATTTATTACCTTCTCCCCCTCCGTTAGCAGTAGCATTTGCTTGCCTTTCCCCGTTTCCTTTTTTATAACATCCCAGACTGCTTTGCTTTTATTCTCTGCGTTATGTATTATTTTATCATTAAATGACTTTTTTGCAGCAATCACCTCCTTCCTATAGATCTTCTTGTATATATGATAGAAATTTAAGAATTTTGTATCACTGCGAATCTTTTTCAAGGAACTGAGGTGTTTAAGTGTTTGGGAGGATTTCTTAATACCTGCTGTTATCCATCTGTTTTCGTGATGTATTGATACAGACATGCTGTAGCGAACTCTGACATCAAACAACGATAGACACTGTCCTCAGCTGTGTGCTTACAGGTAATGCACTTATTACACTTCTCTCTGTCCAACACCAGCATCTCGTCAGTTGAACATATTTCCCGCCAAAATGAATAAAGATAGTACCTTACTCCTTAGCCTTTTTTCCCGCCATCTTGTAGGTGAAGGGTAGAGTTTGAGTGTGTCTGTCACTATTTTCGACTGGTATTATGAAATTTTTCCTCAGCAGGATGGCAACAGTTGTATGTATCGGCACTTTTGAGCTGTATTGCGATTTTAAACCATCCTTGTGTAGCGCTGTGCATATAGTTGTGTAATTAGGCCCGATCTTTATGGTTAATTACGTAATTAGGGCCGATCCTAATGTCAGTTTGCCAAACAAAATAAGTAAAGTTCACTAACCTAACCTCCTCCTGCATCTGAGCAGTTTCCATGTGTTGGGGTGAGCACTTGTGATTTCCATCCAGAAGGACCAGGGGGTGTGAGGAGGTTGCAGATAGCGGTTTCATACCACGTTCCTTCGGTCAATCACTTTCAAAATTCAGCGATTTTATGACGAGGTTGCATCGTGGGCTACGAGTAACTGGAATACTGCTCTGATAATATACACTCCGGCTATCACCGTCTCAGTAGAGTTATAGTAATTTGTAATATCTAGTTCAAAATTATTTTTACCAGATAATCCAGCAACTTCTTCTGTTTGAAGTTCATAAAATGAAATAGAAATTTTAGGATTTTTCAGAATATTTTCACATTGTTCAAGTTCGTAATTTGGTCCATATTTAACAACAGGTACACAAATTTCCATAGATTCTATAATATTTTTACCTTCTTTAAGAAGTGTATCTTTTATTTCAATTCCAGGATCATTTTTATCAGGCCAACGTAGAAGTACATTACCAGAAGATGAACAGTTAAATCTCCATCCCACATAATTTATTTATAATCTTTAAAAAATGCACAAAGTAATGATATTGGATAAAGAACTTCATTTCTTTTAGTATTTATTTTTCCTGTATTAATTATATGTCCTGCTAAACCTATTTTGTCAGTAGCAAATGAAGTTAGATGTAGTAAAACAGATGAAGAAATAAAAGGATGTTCAATTCTAGATAAAATATTATTTCCTTTTTTATTGTTACAAAGTCAAACAATTTATTTACATAATTATCAATTAATTTTTTGTTTGAGTGTCCATCATAAGTTGGATAATCTGTTCCATGATTTCCAATAATAATAAAATTCATATACAATTGTGCCTGATTTGGATGAAGCCAACCATCACCAATATTTATTTCAATTTCTGTATCTTTGTTAGTAACATTTAAATTATTTTTAGTTTTATCATTCACAGGGAACGAATAGAATTGATAACTTTCAATTTTATTCATGACGCCGTCTAAGATTGCTTCAGCCATCACTGATTTATTAAGAAAAAAATTTATTAAGATATTTCTAAAGCAACTGTTACAGTAGCACCATTAAAGTCAATTAAATTATCATTTTCATCAGTTATAGTAACTTCTAACTCTTGAATTGTATCAAAAATAGGAATATTTATGGTATATTTTGGTTCATAAATTATTGGTCCACCAGATTCTGTATTATGTTTAAATGCAGAAATACTATTAGTTTCTTTATGAAAATGATTGTCATGTTTTACATACATTCCATCAGCAAGATTAAAATTTATATTTATTAATTCAAAAGGAATTATTTTAGGAATATCTTTAGCAACAGCTTTTTCATTAGGTAAAACAACTTGATTATTAAAACCAAGTAAACAATAAGTTAAAAAACAAACATGGTAATCTTTTACCAAATTCTATAAGATGTGCAATAATTGGACCAAGTGGTTGTGGTAAAACAACATTAACGCTTGATAATTATATTTTAGCTCCATGATGGTTAAATTGGAATAAAATCAAACATTTATATATTTGTTCAAAAAATTCAGATTAATCAAAATATCAAGAACTTATAAAACAATGTAAAAAAGTTTAAGATAAAATTAATGAAAATATTGTTTGTTTTATTGAAAATAATGAAGAAATTATTCCATTAGATAAATGTGAAAATAATTTAGTTGCGGTATTCGATGCTTTCATTTTAGAAAATTTAAGATATTTTAAGAGAATATTATACTAGAGGAAGACACAAAGGTATAGATTTTTATTTAGCTCAAACATTTTTTAAATATATTTCTACAAGATGATACAATTTTACATCATATTTACCATGAGTTTGTTGGTGGAGATTTAAAGTGTGATAATTTTAAAGAAATGTGTAGTAAATGTTGGAATGATGAATTTGGATTTTTCACAATAGATATGCCTAGGAAACCAAATGAAGGCAAATTTAGAAATAAAATACAACATTGCTTAACAACATAAACATTAAATAAAAACATAAACATTGATGTTAAACATAAATATTAAACAAAAACGAACATAAACATTAAACATAAATGTTAAACATAAATGTTAAACATAATTAAAGTTTTTTTCCTTAATAAATGTTTGCTAAGTATGATGAAGAAGCTGTAAACAAACTAAACAAAATAAAAAGAAAGCTGAAGAATTAAGAGAACTATTTAAGCTTTGGAAAAAGCAACCAAGAACAGAATATGAAAAATATTAAAAGGAAAATCAACCTGTTATTGATGCTATTGGAAAACTAAACAAGGTTTAGGTGATATTGTTTTAAAAGCAATTGAAGAAAATAGAGAAGTTGAAAATGAAACTAAAAAGATAAATGAAACTAAAAAGATAAATGTTAGCGAAAGAATGTTACAGTATATTAATCATAGTGAAATTAAAGTATTTGGTTTAAAACCAGTAGATATGTTTAAATATGTTGATAATTACCTGTTGAATTCAATGGTGATAACTAAAAATTGGTGATAAAACATATGAAGGTACAGATAGATTAATGAAACATTTTACTGAAAAACAAATTACTATGGAAGATTTAAATAAAAAGTTTGATGTTGTAGATTTATCAAATTATGCAGATGTATTATTTAATGCAAGAGCATTATATTCTGATAATAATTCAAATAAAATAGGTGATAGTAAAGGTAATAAATATAGTTACTTAATAAAATAAATTGTTGATGTTTATTTTCCAAATTTAAGATGACAAACCACAGATTCTTCACAACCAAGTTCTCCTGAAAAACAACAAAAAATTGGAGAAGATTTAATTAAAAGATATACAGATAAAGGAATTGAATATGTTTGGATGAATGATGTTAGACAATTAATTGATAGGTTAGCAGTTATTCATGGTGAAGAACTTGCTGCAAATAAGAATTATCATAATGAAAAAGTTAGTATTGCACAAATGTTAACAAATAAATTTAGTGATTTTATAATTGATAGTTCAAAGGAATTCTATATTTAATTAGATTTTTAAATAATCTTCCAGATACAATTTGGAAACGTGATAAATATGGAAAAGGATTAGTAAATACTTTAATTAACAAATTGCCATTTGAAATGTATATTCCAGTTAAAATTATTGTGGTCCAGGTATGAAATTAGAAGAAAGATTATCTAAAGGTAATAAGCGTATAAATACATTAGATGAAGCTTGTAAAAACATGATGTTGCTTATAGAGATAATAAAGATTTTAAAAAAAATCATATAGCTGATAAAGAACTACAATTAGCTACAAAAGAAAGAATGTATTCAAATAATACTTCATTTGGTGAAAAAGTTGCAGCAACAGCAGTTAGAGGAATATTTTATGGAAAACGAAAATTTGGTATGGGAATTAATGTTGATGAAAATGGTTGGGCATTATAAATTTAAAAATCTTTATTAAATTTTTAACTATATAAATGAATAACATTTCAATTGATTATATTTTGCTGCCTACTGGCAAAACTAAACCAAAATCAATTAAATTAAATTTAAATAATGAATAATTAAATGCAACATTAACCATTTTTAACAGCAAAGGAAAAAATAAAAGAAAGTTGGTGGAAATTTACTTATTACATTACGAATTCCTGTTGTCAAAAAAATTAAAGTATGTTTAACAAAAAAGAAAGATGGTAAAGGAATAACACAACATGAAGGAGGATTTTTGCCATTATTATTAGCAGCATTACTTTGTTTAGCAATAATTGGTTCTTTAGCAGGTGGATCTTCAGCAATTGCAAATGCAGTTATAAACAATAAAAAAGTTGATAAAGAATTAGAAGATCAAAAGAGACATAAGTTAGAAATGGAAAGGAAAACTGGTAATGGAACAAAGAAAACAAAAAATTTCGAAAAGTAATTAATAAATATCCTAATGCAGTAAGTAATTTTGATATAGTAGAACTTACTAAACAATTAAACATTAAACAGTGTCGTGGAGTATACATGATTGATGAATTAACAAATAAGCCATTTAAAATTGAATGTGGTATACTAAATTTAGATACATCTGATAATCCTGGTATACATTGGATTAGTTATTGTAAATATAATTCTAATAAAGTTGTTATATATTCATTTGGTGATAATATACCAAAAAATTTGTCAATTATTTAAGAAAAGATGAATTATATCACAATACAGAAAGAATACCTTTGATGAAGTAGTATACCACCATTTATGTTCGTTTTAAAATTACTATATGATAATTATAATTTTAATGCTATTTTAGATTTAAGAGATGTACATTTTTGGAAATAAGATACATTTATTTAAACAAAATGAACAAGTAGTTTACACAACTACATTAAATTTAGAAAAAAATTAGATAAAAATTGAAATATTATTAAACAACTACAATCATCAATAGATCCAAAGATAACAAATGCAATTAATCAATTTCAAATAGAATTTTACGGTTTTTTTAAATAACTAAAGGATATATTGGTTTTAAAAATAGAAGACTTAATAATGTAAATGATCCAATTGATGCAAAAGATGTAGTTAACAAACAATACGTACAAAAAGATTGTTACAAATTCTAACACAATGTAATAATTATTTTACCAAAAAAGAAGTAGAAGAAGCTTTTTCATGTTATTTCTCAAAAGCAGATTTAAAACCATACTTTTCAGTTAAGTAATCTTGAAGAAAAAGTGTATGATACACAAATAATTGATTTTACTTCTATGACAGTTGGTGAACAAAAAATGTATAATTTTGAATATGATTTGATACTTAAAAGAATTATTACTGTTGGTAAAAATGTAAACAGAGATTTAAGCTTCGATGATTTTGGTATAACAGTCAGTTTAGCTGATAAGATATATAAAATAAATAATAATAGTCAATTAATAATGTTACATAAATCAAATTTTATAACTGTAATATTAAAAGGTTCTGTTAAAACTGTTCCTATAGAAATAATTTAAACTTTAATAAATTTTTAACTATGTAATTTCCCATTTAAGAGAAATATTTTTTATTAGTTTTGCAAAAATAAACATTATGTGAAATTTGTAGTTAGTATTTATGATTAAATTAAATTGGAGAATTTAACTTTTTTATAAATCTAATAAAAATTATTTTCTTATAAATGGAGAACCAAAACGAAATGCAAAGTAAACAAAAAGAAACTTATGGACTAATTGAGGTATGTGAAAAAGATATTGATTGTCCTATTTGTTTTAGTGATGAAAATAATAATCAATTTGTTAAAACAACTTGCAATCATATTTTTCATAAAGAATGTATTGATGAATGGTGAAAGGAAAAAGAAAATTGTCCACTTTGTAGAACCATTATTAAAAACAACGACCCAGAAAAAAATGAAATAAATTATAAAAATGCTATGTTTCATGCTCAAGATGAAGCAGCTCATTATGATGATGATTATTGGTGATGATTATATTTGAAGTAATTTATATGAATAATTTAAAATTGTGATAATTTTTTTTACAATTCTAATAATTTTTGTTCTATGTAAATAGAGCACATTCAAGTTGAACAAGATTGTTCTGTGAGAAATAAATTTTGTAAGTATTGTATTACAGAAAAATCAATTGATAATTTCACGTTACAATAGTATACAAAAGATGGTTATAGAACTATATGTAGACCATGTTTAAATAAATATCATGTAGAACATTCCAATAAAAAATCGAATTGCTTGTGTATGTCGAAAAAGCATTTCAAAATATTATTTCAAGAAATATTTAAGACGAAATCCAAGTGAAGAACATACAAAACTGGAAAATGAATCTACAATGAATAATGGAGAAACTATAACTGAAGGAAAAAAGAAATGTAAAATTTGTCTAGCAAGTAAACATTTAAATTGTCTTCATATAAATCCATCACATAAAGATAAACATAATAATAAATGTAAGCAATGTACTTTAGAATATATTAAGAATAAGAAAGCTTTGACTTTAAAAAATACTCCTTTATGGTTAATTATCCATCCGTCTATTAAATATTTATCATTTTATTTAATAAAAATAATTTTCACAAATCTAATGAATTTTTTTATAATAAATAGAAGAGCAAACTGATAATTAATCTAATTCTTTAAAAACTAATTCATTGTTAAACTAAATAATAAAGTAATTGTTCATAAGTTAATTGATTGTTAAAATAATTGTTTAAAGAACTAATTGATTGTTAATGTAATTGTTTAAAGAACTAATTGATTGTTAAACAAATTCTCTTCTTGATTAATTATTTATTAAATCTTTTATTAAATCTTGTCCATCTATAAAATAATTAAAGTTTTATTTAAAAAATATTTTTTACAAATTAATAAATTTTTTTGTAATAAATAGAAGTGTGAAATGGAAAGAAACATTGTTGTTCAACTAGAACAAGTTGTGAATTTTGTAGAATGAATAACTTATGAGGATATTCAAGTTTACATAAGGCTGATTTAATTACATTTATTATCAGTAATCATTCAATTATTATTAGTAATCATAAAAATATTGTTAGAAATAATACACCTGTAGTAAGTGAAAATAATACAAATATTGTTAAAAAAGTCTGAAGTAAGAGAAAATCATAAAAATTATTTAACTACAGTTAGTAAAGGATATAAAAATATTGTTAATATTTATATAGCTGAAGAAGTAAGTGATAATCAAACAAATATTGTCAAAAATAATTAAGCCGAATCTAAGGAAAATCTTTGGAAAAAGATACAATTTTATGGTATTTGTGATGTTTTTATAACTAAAGAAGCTAAACAATTAAAAGAAATATTTCCATTTACTACAAATATTTTTCAGAAACCAGGAGATAGAAAAACAGTTATATTACTTAGTTGAAAAGGCATTTGGAAACAGATTACAAACTATAAATTTAGAAAATAATATGGATATACTTGATCATAATCATTTCTGAAATGCAGTAAAAACAAAAAAAATTTGTAAGACATTTCCAGGGGCAGATGTGGACTCTGACCACAATCTATTGGTTATGACATGTAGACTAAAACTGAAGAAACTGCAAAAAGGTGGGAATTTAAGGAGATGGGACCTGGATAAACTGAAAGAACCAGAGGTTGTAGAGAGTTTCAGGGAGAGCATAAGGGAACAATTGACAGGAATGGGGGAAAGATATACAGTAGAAGAGGAATGGGTAGCTTTGAGGGATGAAGTAGTGAAAGCAGCAGAGGATCAAATAGGTAAAAAGACGAGGGCTAGTAGAAATCCTTGGGTAACAGAAGAAATATTGAATTTAATTGATGAAAGGAGAAAATATAAAAATGCAGTAAATGAAGCAGGCAAAAAGGAATACTAACGTCTCAAAAATGAGATCGACTGGAAGTGCAAAATGGCTAAGCAGGGATGGCTGGAGGATAAATGTAAGGATGTAGAGGCATATATCACTAGGGGTAAGATAGATACTGCCTACAGGAAAATTAAAGAGACCTTTGGAGAAAGGAGAACCACTTGTATGAATATCAAGAGCTCAGATGGAAACCTAGTTCTAAGCAAAGAAGGGAAGGCAGAAAGGTGGAAGGAGTATATAGAGGGTCTATACAAGGGCGATGTACTTGAGGACAATATTATGGAAATGGAAGAGGATGAAGATGAAATGGGAGATACGATACTGCGTGAAGAGTTCGACAGAGCACTGAAAGACCTGAGTCGAAACAAGGCCCCCGGAGTAGACAACATTCCATTGGAACTACTGACGGCCTTGGGAGAGCCAGTCCTGACAAAACTCTACCATCTGGTGAGCAAGATGTATGAAACAGGTGAAATACCCTCAGACTTCAAGAAGAATATAATAATTCCAATCCCAAAGAAAGCAGGTGTTGACAGATGTGAAAATTACCGGACAATCAGTTTAATAAGCCACAGCTGCAAAATACTAACACGAATTCTTTACAGACGAATGGAAAAACTAGTAGAAGACGGCATCGGGGAAGATCAGTTTGGATTCCGTAAAAACACTGGAACACGTGAGGCAATACTGACCTTACGACTTATCTTAGAAGAAAGATTAAGGAAAGGCAAACCTACGTTTATAGCATTTGTAGACTTAGAGAAAGCTTTTGACAATGTTGACTGGAATACTCTCTTTCAAATTCTAAAGGTGGCACGGGTAAAATACAGGGAGCGAAACGCTATTTACAATTTGTACAGAAACCAGATGGCAGTTATAAGAGTTGAGGGACATGAAAGGGAAGCAGCGGTTGGGAAGGGAGTAAGACAGGGTTGTAGCCTCTCCCCGATGTTATTCAATCTCTATATTGAGCAAGCAGTAAAGGAAATAAAAGAAAAATTTGGAGTAGGTATTAAAATCCATGGAGAAGAAATAAAAACTTTGAGGTTCGCCGATGACATTGTAATTCTGTCAGAGACAGCAAAGGACTTGGAAGAGCAGTTGAACGGAATGGATGGTGTCTTGAAGGGAGGATATAAGATGAACATCAACAAAAGCAAAACGAGGATAATGGAATGTAGTCGAATTAAGTCGGGTGATGTTGAGGGTATTAGATTAGGAAATGAGACACTTAAAGTAGTAAAGGAGTTTTGCTATTTGGGGAGCAAAATAACTGATGATGGTCGAAGTAGAGAGGATATAAAATGTAGACTGGCAATGGCAAGGAAAGCGTTTCTGAAGAAGAGAAATTTGTTAACATCGAGTATAGATTTAAGTGTCAGGAAGTCATTTCTGAAAGTATTTGTATGGAGTGTAGCCATGTATGGAAGTGAAACATGGACGGTAAATAGTTTGGACAAGAAGAGAATAGAAGCTTTCGAAATGTGGTGCTACAGAAGAATGCTCAAGATTAGATGGGTAGATCACATAACTAATGAGGAGGTACTGAATAGGATTGGGGAGAAGAGGAGTTTGTGGCACAACTTGACCAGAAGAAGGGATCGGTTGGTAGGACATGTTCTGAGGCATCAAGGGATCACCAATTTAGTATTGGAGGGCAGCGTGGAGGGTAAAAATAGTAGGGGGAGACCAAGAGATGAATACACTAAGCAGATTCAGAAGGATGTAGGTTGCAGTAGGTACTGGGAGATGAAGAAGCTTGCACAGGATAGAGTAGCATGGAGAGCTGCATCAAACCAGTCTCAGGACTGAAGACCACAACAACAACAAAGGCTATTTGAAAATACATCATGGTGTAAAGGTAAATTTTAATTTATACTGTGAATATAAACTACAAACAGATGAAACAAATGAAAAAGTTCATGAATTTGGAGAACAAACACCGAACTATACCATTTTAACAGAAAAAGATTTTTATAAAAAATTGAAATATGGTAAATGACATATTTTAGAAAAAATATCTACTTTTCAAGCACATGAATCACGATGGTCATTAAATATAAATATTGGTTTACAACTAGCAATTAATAAATATGTTCCACTGAGAGTATCATCTTATGCTGATTTACCAGATAATATTAAAAGTAGAAAAGCATGAGTTAATGTGAAAAACAATGATCAAAAATGTTTTTATGTTCAATAAAAGCAGCTTCGTTTCCTGTAGACGAACATCCAGGAAAAATAACGAAATATAAAGTAGTTGGTCTTCATCTTGATAAAAAACTTTAAAATATAGAATTTCCTGTATTAGCTGGTCATATTCCAGAAATAGAAAATATAATTAATGTATCTATTAATGTTTATTCATTTGATGATGAAGATGAAAGTTATCAATTATATCCATTAGAAATAATAAAATCTGAAAAGGAAAAACATGTAAATCTACTTTATTTCAAGAAAGATAATAATTCACATTATTGATATAAAAAAATTATGTAGACTTTTATCAAGTCTGAAAATACTGAAGCACAATCTAATTGTGATTTATGTTTATTACATTTTAATAGTATATAAAAATTAGATGAGCACACAAAAATTGTTTAACTAATAAACCATTAAAAGTTGAAATGCCAGGTGAAGGAGAATTTATATATTTTCAACATTATCGATATATGCAGAAAAGTTCCATGTTTTATTTATGCTGATTTTGAAAGTTTACTTTTAAAAATGCATAATTGTGACCAAAATCCCAAAACAGCATATACAATTTGTTATTTTATATATATATATATATATATATATATATATATATATATATATATATATATATATGGAAATTATAAAGATCCTGTCGTTATTAGAGGACCAAATTGTCATGAAAAATTTATAGAATGTATAAAACAACAAGTTGCAAAAATTGGAAGAAAATATTCTGAAATTGAAGAAATGAAACCACTTCATTTTGATGAATACAAAATGTATCTTAAATGTAAAGTTTGTACCCAATGCAAATGTCCTGATACAGAATAGAATAAAAAAGTACATCATCATGATCATTTAACTGGAAAATATATTGTTCCATTATGAAAGATGTGCAATTAAAAACAAATACAAACCTGATTTTGTAACTATTTATTTACATAATTTTTCCAGTTATGATACAGATCTTTTTGTAAAAGAACTTGGTTATGGTAATAAGGAAATCGAATTAATACTGAACAATGAAAATAAATATATTAATTTTAGTAAACATACAAAAACTTTACGAATGAGATTTGTTGACACATTTAGATTTATGGCTTCTTCACTTGTCAAACTTGCATCAAAGAAGAATCAATTAAAAAATATTAAAAAGTATTTTTCTCCAGAATTTTTTAATCTAGTAATTAGAAAAGGCGTTAATCCATAATAATACATGGAGAATTGGAAAAATTAGATGAAACACAATTATCAACAGAAGATAAATTTTATAGTGAATTAAATGATTGTGAGATTTGATAGTGAATTAAATGATTGTGAGACAACTGATGAAGACTATTAACATGCTAAATTAGATTGGGAAAAATTCAATATAGAATATCTTGGTGAATATCATGATTTATATCTTAAAACTGATATATTATTATTAAGTGATGTATTTGAAAAGTGTAGAAAAACCTGGATAAATATTTATAATTTCGATTCCCCTTGGTATTTTACAGCACCAGCTTTATCTTGGGATGCAATGTTAATAATTAATAATCTAAAACTGGTATTATTATATGATTATGATATGCTTCTAAAGGTTGAAAAATGAATAAGAGGTGGAATTTCACATTGTTGTAAAATATATGTAAAAGCAAATAATAAATATTTAAATGATTATAATAATAAAGAAATATCAAATTACATAATGTATATAGATGCAAATAATTAAATGGTTATGCTATGAACCAATATTCACCATATGGCTGATTTAAATGGGAAGAACCAAATAACTTTAATTGCACAAAAATAAGCAAAATGTCAAACAATAGTCACGATGGATATATATTTGAAGTAGATCTAGAATATCCGAAAGAATTACATGATTTACATAAAGATTTACCACTACCTCCTGAATCAAAATTTGTTCCAGGTACAAATGAAAGTAAATTAATAAGTACTTTAGATTAAAAGTGTAATGATGTAGTACATTATAGAAATCTAAAAAAATATTTATCTTTTGTAATGAAACTTACAAAAATAGATAAGTTTTAAAATTTAAACAATGTAATTGGTTAAATAAATATATATATATATATAAACACACAGTTAAGAACTAAAGCTACAAATGATTTCGAAAAATATTTTTTATAAATTAATGAATAGTTCTGTATTTGGTAAAACAATGGAGAATATAAGAAACAGACAAGATATAAAACTAGTTTCAAATAGTAAAATATGTGATAAACTTGTAGCTAAACCAAACTTTAAACATAAAACCATATATAACGAAAATCTAGTTGCTATTCATATGAATAAAACTTCAATAATATTTAGTAAACCTATTTATATTGGGTGAAGTATACTTGATTTATCTAAAGAATTAATGTATGGTTTTCACTACAGAGTTATGAAACCTAAATATAGAGAAAGTATTGCATTATGTTATCAAGATACAGATTGTTATATTTACAATATTAAAACCGAAGATTTCTATGAAGAGAAGAAATAAATGACTGATTATTTTGATACAAGTGATTATCCAACAGATAATATATATAATATTCCACGAGTAAACAAGAAAGTTGTTGGTAAAATGAAAGATGAATGTAATGGAAAAATAATGGAAGAATTTTGTGGTTTAAGTGCAAAAATGTATGCTTATAAAGTTGGTAACAAAATAGAGAAGAAAACTGAAAAATGTGTAGTTAAAAACAAAATAAGTTTAGAAGCTTTTGAAGATTGTCTGTTTAACAATACAGAACAATATAGAAATTTTAATTAAGTTAAAAGTGAAAAATATAAAATATATCCAATTCAAGTAAACAAAAGAGCACTAAGTCCTCATGATAATAAAAGATATGCTTTAGAAAATAGAATAGATACATTACCATATGCTCATTACTCATTATTGAACATCTCATAGATAATTATTATATATAAATGTAATAAAATTTTTTCTATATAAATGGAGACTACATTAATCAAGGAGGTAAATAATTTAAGTATTTCTAAAGAAATTAGAAACGTAAATGAGCAAGAGATAAATGTATTGTGTAATATTACGGACTGTGAATATTTAAATACTAGATTTGGAGAACAACTTTGTCATTAATTGAGGATTTTCACTGTGCGACATCTAGAGGTAGTCCAATTGACCTACCTTCCCTCCCAAGTTCAAACTTACTGCCAGGGTGGAGCTTGGAAGGGGGGCGTGGCACTTACCCGCCATCTTGAATGACTTCAATCGCGTCATCACCTGACATCACGGCAGCCACTTTGAATGACAACAATATTGTCATCAGTTGACGTCAATCATGCAAGGTCTAGTTTTCTGCGAGAGGACTTGGATCAGAGCATGTTAATGTCAGTTTAGAACCTGACACAGACCTCGAAGTTGTGGCAGAAAAACAAAACCTCTGGCGGTGTACAAAGTGTGATAGAGCAGAAAAAAAAACAAAGTTTCAAACAGCAAGACTGGGTCACAGGGCGCATCTCTTCGGGATACGATCATCCTCCTACAGTACGGGTGATGAAACTTTAAACTGGTCTGTGCACCTGATAAAAACCTTTACATTTAATAGGATCGTCACATGTGCTCAAGGTCCGAGCAGGCACAGGGGGGAAGGGGTTTATTAGTTACTGGGAGCTCCAACGATAGGCGGGTGATGGAGCCCCTTAGGGAAATAGCGGAAAGGTCGGGGAAGAAGGCCAGTGTTCACTCTATCTGCTTGCCGGGGGGTCTCATCCGAGATGTGGAGGAGGCCCTACCGGCGGCGATAGAGAGCACTGGGTGCACCCGACTGCAAATTGTTGCTCATGTCAGCACCAATGACTCATGCCATCTGGGTTCAGAGGTCATCCTCAGTTCGTACAGGCGGTTAGCGGAATTGGTGAAGGCGGAAAGCCTCGCTCGCGGGGTGGAATCAAAGCTAAATATTTGTAGTATCGTTCCCAGAACCGATCGCGGTCCTCTGGTTTGGAGCCGAGTGGAAGGCTTAAACCAGAGGCTCAGACGATTCTGCGGAGATCTGGGGTGCAAATTTCTCGACCTCCGCTATCGGGTGGAGAAATGTAGGGTTCCCCTGAATAGGTCAGGCGTGCACTACACGCCGGAAGCGGCTACAAGGGCAGTGGAGTACGTGTGGAGTGCACATGGGGGTTTTTTAGGTTAGAGAATTCCCTCCCTAGGCCCGACAAGACGCCTCCTGGGACGCGGCAAGGTAGCAGTAGGCAAAATGCAACAGGGAATATCAATATTAATGTGGTAATAGTATGCTGCAGGAGCGTCTATAGAAAGGTCCCAGAACTGCTCTCATTAATAAACGGTCACAACGCCCATATAGTACTAGAGACAGAAAGTTGGCTGAAACCAGACGTAAACAGTAATGAAATCATAAACTCAGATTGGAATGTATACCGCAGAGACAGGCTGGACAGTGACGGGGAAGGCGTATTTATAGCGATAAGAAATGCAATAGTATCGAAGGAAATTGACGGTGATCCAAAATGTGAAATGATTTGGGTGAAGGTCACGGTTAAAGCACTCTCAGACATGGTAATTGGATGTCTCTATAGGCCCCCTGGCTCAGCAGCTGATGTGGCTGAGCACCTGAAGGATAATTTGGAAAATATTTCGAGTAGATTTCCCCACCATGTTATAGTTCTGGGTAGAGATTTTAATTTGCCGGATATAGACTGGGAGACTCAAACGTTCATAACGGGTGGCAGGGACAAAGAATCCAGTGAAATTTTTGTAAGTGCTTTATCTGAAAACTACCTTGAGCAGTTAAACAGAGAACATATTAGACCTTCTGGTGACAAACAGACCCGAACTATCTGAAACAGTTAACGCAGAACAGGGAATCAGCGATCATAAAGCGGTTACGGTATTGATGATTTCAGCCGTAAATATAAATATTAAAGAAGGTAGGAAGATTTTTGTGTTTAGCAAAAGTGACAAAAAGCAGATTTCAGAGTACTTGACGGCTCAACACAAAAGTTTTGTCTCAAGTACAGATAGTGTTGAGGATCAGTGGACAAAGTTTCTAAACCATCGTACAACATGCGTTAGATGAGTAAGTGCCAAGCAAGATCGTAAGAGGTGGAAAAGAGCCACCGTGGTACAACAACCGAGTTAGAAAACTGCTGCGGAAGCAAAGGGAACTTCACAGCAAACATAAACATAGCCAAAGCCTTGCAGACAAACAAAAATTACGCGAAGCGAAATGTAGTGTGAGGAGGGCTATGCGAGAGGCGTTCAATGAATTCGAAAGTAAAGTTCTATGTACTGACTTGGCAGAAGATCCTAAGAAATTTTGGTCTTATGTCAAAGCGGTAGGTGGATCAAAACAAAATGTCCAGACACTCTGTGACCATAATGGTACTGAAACATAGGATGACAGACTAAAGGCCAAAATACTAAATGTCTTTTTCCAAAGCTGTTTCACAAAGGAAGACCGCACTGTACTTCCTTCTCTAGATTGTCGCACAGATGACAAAATGGTAGATATCGAAATAGACGACAGAGGGATAGAGAAACAATTAAAATCGCTCAAAAGAGGATTCCAGTTCGATTTTACACAGAGTGCGCGAAGGAACTTGCCCCCCTTCTTGCAGCGGTGTACCGTAGGTCTCTAGAAGAGCGTAGCGTTCCAAAGGATTGGAAAAGGGCACAGGTCATCCCCGTTTTCAAGAAGGGACGTCGAACAGATGTGCAGAATTGTAGACCTATATCTCTAACGTCGATCAGTTGTAGAATTTTGGAACACGTATTATGTTCGAGTATAATGACTTTTCTGGAGACTAGAAATCTACTCTGTAGCAATCAGCATGGGTTTCGAAAAAGACGGTCATGTGAAACCCAGCTCGCGCTATTCGTCCACGAGACTCAGAGGGCCATAGACACGGGTTCACAGGTAGATGCCGTGTTTCTTGACTTCCGCAAGGCGTTCGATACAGTTCCCCATAGTCGTTTAATGAAAAAACTAAGAGCATATGGACTATCAGACCAATTGTGTGATTGGATTGAGGAGTTCCTAGATAACAGAACGCAGCATGTCATTCTCAATGGAGAGGAGTCTTCCGAAGTAAGAGTGAGTTCAGGTGTGCCGCAGGGGAGTGTGATAGGACCGTTGCTATTGACAATATACATAAATGACCTGGTGGATGACATCGGAAGTTCACTGAGGCTTTTTGCAGATGATGCTGTGGTGTATCGAGAGGTTGTAGCAATGGAAAATTGTACTGAAATGCAGGAGGATCTGCAGCGAATTGACGTATGGTGCAGGGAATGGCAATTGAATCTCAATGTAGACAGGTGTAATGTGCTGCGAATACATAGAAAGATAGATCCCTTGTCATTTAGCTACAAAATAGCAGGTCAGCAACTGGAAGCAGTTAATTCCATAAATTATCTGGTCGTAGGCATTAGGAGTGATTTAAAATGGAATGATCATATAAAGTTGATCGTCGGTAAAGCAGATGCCAGACACAGATTCATTGGAAGAATCCTAAGGAAATGCAATCCGAAAACAAAGGAAGTAGGTTACAATACGCTTGTTCGCCCACTGCTTGAATACTGCTCAGCAGTGTGGGATCCGTACCAGATAGGGTTGATAGAAGAGATAGAGAAGATCCAACGGAGAGCAGCGCGCTTCGTTACAGGATCATTTAGTAATCGCGAAAGCGTTACGGAGATGATAGATAAACTCCAGTGGAAGACTCTGCAGGACAGACGCTCAGTAGCTCGGTACGGGCTTTTGTTAAAGTTTCGAGAACATACCTTCACCGAAGAGTCAAGCAGTATATTGCTCCCTCATACGTATATCTTGCGAAGAGACCATGAGGATAAAATCAGAGATATTAGAGCCCACACAGAAGCATACCGACAGTCCTTCTTTCCACGAACAATACGAGACTGGAATAGAAGGGAGAACCGATAGAGGTACTCAGGGTACCCTCCGCCACCCACCGTCAGGTGGCTTGCGGAGTATGGATGTAGATGTAGATTTCTGCATGCATGCAGTATTTGTTTTCCATAAATGGGCGGTGAGAGTTTCGGTAAAAATCTTATCGAGTTCTGTATCGGATGAAGTTAGTGGAGCTTTTATAGTATGTTATTTTTCTGTGTTGGATGCTACAAAATAATGAAGGTAGCATGTTCGGAAGATAGATGTGAATGGATACGGACCTTTAGAAGTTGTATGTAGTTTGGGAACGCATGCTGGTGCAGTAGTTAAAATGGTTGTTCTTCTTGCAGTTCCTGTTTCCATCAAATGGTCAAAACACAGTCGTGTCACAGTAATGCAGCTTAGCCTGATTCTAGAGAGGTTGCAGAAGGTGGTAGATATGTTTTCCCTGTCTCCTACTCAGTTCCGACTTAAATTGCAACGATCACATGCATAAAGCTAGAGAAATGGCAGCAGTTGCAAAATGCATGGGGGGCTACCTAAAACGAGGTTCGAATTTTACTGTAGCAGATAGGTTCGAGAAAGGAGACTCGTTTCGAGATATGAGAGTGCTAGAAATATGATTCACTAGTGGCTGTAATCAATAAAGGATTTCTCCATAGCATCCTAAGCAGGTATGTGCTTAAATGGAAGGACTTGATTCCAAATCCCAGTATACTCCAGCGATCACCACCCATATTCAGTGTCATGGTATTTGTTGGTGAAAAAAAAAACACTTCATTCAGAGGTAATGTCGTATATATATATATATATATATATATATATATATATATATATATATATATATATATATTGGCCAATTTCGTAGGATGATTCTGTCTATGCATGGCCTGTGATGCGTATGAAACATGTTTCCCACTAACGGCGGGGACAGTCCGAATGGGGAGGGCTGTTGCAAAGCGGGAATATTGTTGACTTAACCGTGTAGTCCTCTATATGACCGTATAGCGAACTAACACTTAGTATGTGTTGGACAGCTTTCGTGATCAAGTGGACATTTGACAAGATTCAATATGGACGTCTGTTTGTGCTGGGCCATTAATCCCCTGTCAAGTAAATTTTTCGATTCACTGCTTCTTTATTTGGTTGAGAGGAGATCGATTGTGGTGTGTGCACGTAGCAGGTGGAAGACACGTTTGCCGGTTGTCTAGATACGAGAAAGACCTTATTTGACTTTGTAAATTATAGGGGGTGATTTGGAATCTGCTAAATCACCAACATCTGTATTCACGAGTGGAAATACGGTTTCCACGTAAATGTCTTCACAGACGAGACAAGTTTCTCAGTCTAACATGAAAAAAGTATACCGATTTTGCTCATAAAACTAAATCAAAATGGACTTTGTCTATTTTCGTGGAAAGAGGACATTTATTATGGTCGGACGACGCGTTAGGGTTCTGTGACAGCGGTGCTTCATAGCCATTAGAGATGGCTGCGTCAGTATACTTTCAGACGAGCAGGATGCATTTTGGAGGAAAGTGGGACTTTACCTTGGCGGCGCAAGGCATTTCGGAGAAGCTTTTGGCTGGTGGCCGTACGGGCCGCAAGACTGTCGGCGTAGTAGCTCCATCTCATAGTTTGTGATTGTATATGGATGAGAAGGCAGTATTTTAGGATGAGGATTTCCCCCCAGTACTGTGATGCTCTTTTTCCATCAGCTGTGATAGCATGTATTGGCTTCGGTTAGGGCGACTTTTTTAGTAGGCGTGTGTAGTGAACTCTGACGTCAAAAAGGGATAGATGCTATATGCTTGTAGGTAATACATTTTTTTAACTCATCTCTGTCCAACACGGGGATCTAGTGGGTTGAACGTTTTTCCCCCTAGCTTATAGGTGTCGGGTAGAGTTTGAGTGTTTCTGTCGTTGATTTCGAGTGGTATAATTTTTTTTCCCCAGCAGAATGAAACTAGTTATCAGTTTTTGCGGAGTATTGCCGTTCTTGTTCTGTGCTATTAATATAGTTGTGTAACTAGGGCGGATCTTTGTGATTAATTACGTAATTAGGATAGATATTTGCGTAGGTTTTTTCCCAGCATGATAACACAAGTTGCGTGGTATGTTAGTTTCTGTGATTTTAAGCCGTCCCTGTGCAGCGCTATGCGTATAGTTGTGTAATTAGGACCGATATTTGTGATTAATTATGTAATTATGATGGATATTTTCGTCAGTTTCCAGTGGTAATGGTAAATGTTTTTTACAGGCAAGATAAGGCGAGTTGTATGGTGTAGTTAGTTTTTGCGATTTCAAGCCATTCTTGTGCAGCGCTATGCATATAGTTGCGAAATTAGGGCCGATCATTGCGATTAATGAAGTAATTAAGATGGATAATTTAGTCAGTTTCCTGAGCAAAATAAATACGAGGGGCGTTTGAAAAGTCTGTGCAAAAATAAAAACTACTTACGTGCTTGGGGTAAACCTTTTTTATTTTTCGACATAGACTCCTTTTAGACTTATACACTTCGTCCAACGCTGTTCTAATTAGTCGATCCCTTCCGAATAATAGGAATTGTCCAAGCCTGCAAAATAGCTATTAGTTGCGGCAATCACCTCCTCACTTGAATAAAATCTTTGTCCCACCAGCCATTTCCTCAAATTGGGGAACAAATAGTAGTCTGAGGGAGCCACGTCTGGAGAATGGGGAGATGTGAAACGAGTTAAAATCCTATTTCCGTTAGTTTTGCGACCACAACTACTGAGGTGTGTGCTGGTGCATTGTCGTGATGGAAAAGGACTTTTTTTGCTGTCCAATCGCTGGCGTTTTTCTTTCATCTCGGTTTTCAAGCGGTCCAATAACGATGAATAATATGCACCTGTAATAGTTTAACCCTTTTCCAGATAGTCGATGAGGATAATCTCTTGCGAATCCCAAAGGACAGTCGCCATAAACTTTCCGGCCGAAGGAATGGTCTTTGCCTTTTTTGGCACAGATTCTCCCTTGGTAACCCATTGTTTATATTGTTGTTTGGTCTCAGGAGTATAGTAATGTATCCATGTTTTGTTCACAGTGCCGGCCGGTGTGGCCGTGCGGTTCTAGGCTCTTCAGTCTGGAACCGCGTGACCGCTACCGTCGCAGGTTCGAATCCTGCCTCGGGCATGGATGTGTGTGATGTCCTTAGGTTAGTTAGGTTTAAGTAGTTCTAAGTTCTAGGGGACTGATGCCCACAGATGTTAAGTCCCGTAGTGCTCAGAGCCATTTGAACCATTTGTTCACAGTGTCGAAATGCCACTTAAAGTCCTGAAGATTCTTCCTGAACAGCTGCAAGCAATCGTTGCGACACTTCACACGATTTCGTTTTCGGTCAAGCGTGAGCAATCGCGGAACCCACTTGCGTATACCTTTCTCATGTCCAAATGCTTATGCAAAATATTATGTACCCGTTCATTCAAGATGCCCACAGCACTAGCAATTTCATGCACCTTAACTCTTCTGTCATCCATCGCCATATCGTCGATTTTATCAATGATTTCTGGAGTCATAACCTCCACAGGGTATCCAGAACGTTCAGCATCACTTGTGCCTATATGGCCACTCCGAAAATTTTGAAACCACTTACAAACTTTTCTAATATGTTTATCAAGCTTCTCTTTAGTCTCCTGAGGCGTTTTGCTTTTCATAAAGTAATGTTTAATCACCACACGAAATTCTTTTTCGTCCATTTTTTGACAATCACTCAACTTCCTTGATTCACACGAATGCCAAACACAAAGAAATAGACCAATATGGCTGAAACTTGGTGTCCGCTTCTTCCAAAGATGCTACTAACTAAACATGACCTCGACACGCTCCTGTGGTGCCATCTCTCGGACTAGGTACGGACTTTTCAAACGCCCCTCGTAAAGTACACTAACTTAACCTTCCTCTGCCGCATGTGGACAGTTTCCATGTGTTATGGGGTGGACTTAGGATTTCCATCCAGTAGAATCAGGGTTCGAGTGGCTGATTACTTGCGTTTTTTTACTTGCACTGATGCGGATTGAATTATTTTCGGCTGTTTAAGCGTTGTGAGCGTGTTTGATGCATTATTTCGGTGATCTACAAGTAGTTTGCACGTCTGCATGGTGTGTACAGGATTACATTAGTAATATACGAGTTGTTCGCGTCTCTGGACATCAGTTAAATGCTTTATTTACAAGTAATTTCCAGGTCTGTAAACTGTATATTGTGACTCCCAGCACATCAGTTTTTGTGTTTCGCATCAGCATAATAAATAAATAAATTAGGTGAAATCTGTGGCTAAATAAATTGTTCAAAAAATAACTGCAGGAGTAAGCTCTTAGTGCAAAATTCACGCCCATTTTCCAAGAGAAAGGTGAACACACTTAATGGTGGTACTGGTTTTAATTGTTTAAATAAAGACTTATGTCCATTTCCTAGGATGAGGTGGCTTAGGTTAGTGAAGGTAGCCCAACTGACCTGTCTTTCCCACAATTTTTTTAGGTTAGTGGAGGTAGTCCAAGTGCCCTTTCTTTCCCTCGATTTTCTTAGGTTAGTAGAGGTAGCCCAATTGAGCTATGTTCCCTCCAAAATTCAAAGTTGGCGCCAGGGGGCGTGGCACTTTCTTAGGTTAGTAGAAGCAGCCCAACTGTGCTATCTTCCCTCCAAAAATTCAAACTTCATGCCATATTGAATGAGGTCAATCGCGTCATCAGCTGACGTCACGTGACGTCACGTACTTGCGTTACTGCCGCCATCTTGGATAATGGTACTTTGGGATGACTTCCTCCCTTGGGTGCTGTCCCCCTGGTGTGACACCGCCATTCCGCCATCTTGGATAACGATACTTGGGGTGACACATAGGTTGTCCCACTGTAACGCCGGAAATGCATATCCTCCTATTTCCATATATTGTACTATAATTTTTTTTCTTATTTTGTTACCTGAAGATATGACATTTCTGTGTCTTTATATATTGTAATTGTTTTAATATATATATATATATATATATATATATATATATATATATATATATATATATATATACACACACCATGTCGAGAAGAAGGCGCGCCAACATCCAGCTTCTGCAACAGCGACGGCCGACAATGAGTGATTGTCGCCACCTCCTCGATCGACATATATATGCATTTATGTCGATGTATAATTGGTTTGTTTTGTAAATATTATTTGTATTTTTACGCTGGGTCTGGCCTAGGGAAAACTATGCTACCGAACGATTACATCGATAGGTCGTGTGGAGAACCAAAGTGTTTAGGATCTTTGGTAGTGTTAACTCTGCCACATGGAGCGCAGGCAGAGGGAGTCTGGCGGGAGTAGGGCGGTGGAGCAGGTGTGTTGTGTGACGCTCCCGCGAGTTGCCGCGCTTTCACGGTTTGGCAGCATGTAATTGCACTCGACTTGCTATGATAGTTCCTGACACGGTGTCGCGGACGGGAAGAATTAGCTGGCGCACATCAAGAGCCCGTTTCGCCTGGTGACCATGTCGAGAAGAAGGCGCGCCAACATCCAGCTTCTGCAACAGCGACGGCCGACAATGAGTGACTGTCGCCACCTCCTCGATCGACAACTTCAAACCTTCAATCAACCAACAAGGAAGACTGGAAGCACGTAAAGTTTTAGAACTCTATGGCAGACCTCAGCTTTTCAAACTGTTTAATTTGTCTCACAAAATTACAGCGAGGTAGCATGAACCTTTGTAACTCATTGTCCCAATTGCATTACCAAGCAGGGTCCCTTCCTTTTCCGGAATGAACCCGAGTGTCGTTGAAATTCAAACGCCAGCATTAAAGTAATATCATTCCATTTCACTGCTTAATTTCAAAGTTCAGTTAAAGTATTCATAGCTGGCTACAATATTTAGATTACACAAGCACAAATTAAGAGTGCGAGTTTTGTTACTTGCGGCTGCAGCCCAGCTTGGTACGTACTAAATTTTACTATTTTGAATTGTTCAGAATCATTTAAATCAAGTTCAAAGTTAAATCTCTTATTTCTAAATTGTGTAGATTCAAGTAGCTTTTGAAATGATTGTTGAGGTAGCTTATTTTATTGAATTTCCTAGTGCTTCAGAAACAAAGTTCACTATTAATTTCAGTCACTAAATTAACTTTCAATTTTCCGGTTTTATTAACTCTTTTGCTAAATTAAGTCAGAATGTAGCGAAATTTATTGCTTCTGACAAACATTCAGTTTTCACACAGCATGTGTCAACCTTTAGTTGCCATGCTTTTAGTGCTAATTATATGTGCATTAATCTTTCATTTTCAGTTATTGTAGTATTTGTCCATAGGACTGGCTACCATAATTTTCCCCAAATCTCTAACATCTAATTAACGCCAATTAATTGTTAGTGTAATGACCGCGCATTTACTTTCTTTATTAATTTTACCCTTTTCTCAAAATTAATTTCCACCAATTTCATTTGCAATTTTCCTTTCATTTAGATGTAACCCTTTCTTCCCTCTCTACCGACAAATTGACTTCGGTGACGATTGTTTTAACCAAATTTCCATTAGGTGCACGCGGTTTAATTTTTCACTGTCATTAAGGTCGATAAGTGAGGGGGAGGTTACACGTGGCGACCTGGTGACAGGACAATCTTCGGATTTGAGGTTGTTCTGGACACGAATTTTGAATTGTGCAAATCTCGTAACAAAGTACTGGTTACGAACAGGTCGTTACGTCAGCTAGAATAAGTAGTGGGAGGAATCCTAATTAGATTTGATATTTGGCATTTATATATAAATTAGTAAAATGAGTGAAGGCAACAATTACCAAAATTTGGTAGACTTGGGTACGGAACAATCGGTCGAACAGTGGGAAACGCGCACCGCGGAACCCATTGTTCAGGAGCAGGCGGCTAGCATGAAATACGCGACCGCCGAAACGCAACAAAGAGCAGAAATGGAATTCCAAGCTTTAGAAAATGTTTCGGTATCGGAGGTGAAAATCAAATCTGAACCCCTTGATGACGAATACTGGGGGACAATTAAAGACGCACCCGCTACGGAAGTAAAATCGCTGGTTTCCGGGAATCTAACTGTTTTATTGAATCCAGAATGAGATTTTCACTCGGCAGAGGAGTGTGCGCTGATATGAAATTGAATTTTTTGATTAACGAAATCAAGGCTCAATCTAGCAAGATAGACACTCAATCGGCAGAAATTAAAGCTCAGTCTGCAAAGCAAGAAGCTCAGTCTCAAGAAAGTGACAGGAAGCTAGACAATCAGAACAAATCTATTAATGTTGTTAACAACAATGTTGGAGTTGTTAACACAAAAGTTGATAAAATCAAAGAAGATATTGTTGTGATTAATACCGAAATCGGTAATCTTAAGCAGGAAATGATAGGCGTTCAGGCGGAAATTGCGAGCACAAATACTCGTTTTGATTCCGAAATTAGCAGAATCGAGAAAAGTGTAGGAGAAGCAGTTGCTCCGATCATCGAGAATAAGGTGACGGAACAAATTCAATTAGTAAAAAAAGAGGATCAACAGAAGGAGGAAACTTTAAAGGCTTTAGTATCCGAAGTAGATACTAAAGTGAGGAAGCAGGCTAATACCTGAGAAGAGAAAAAGAGGGAAGTGGAAACGCTTGCGACAACCGCTTGCCAAGTAATTACGAGAGTGTCGGAATTATAAAAGAAACTTGACGAAAAACAGAGCTATGTGCCAATCTGTGCACATAGTTCGGAATTGTTGTCGAAAGAGGAGCGGTTCGACCCCTTGAAAAAAGGCGGCATACACGCGACGGATTTCGTTAAAAATTTTGAAAGAGTTTTACCCAGATCATGGAATAATGAGAGAAAAATTAATGCAGTTATTGACGTGTTGGCTGGTGATGGCAAGCGTTGGCGCTTAAACCTCAACATCACGAATCTGACTTTTGACGAGTTTCAAAATTTGTTTCTGGCTGAATACTGGTCAGAGCAAAAACAACAAAGTGTCTGGCGCGAATTTGTTGTATCTAGGCCTTTCGATGAGAATTCGCGTGGCTCGATGAAGGAGTTTTGTGAGGGCTGGATCCGCAAGTTGGAATATTTGCGTGATCGCCGCATGGAATCCGAAATAGTCTGGGAACTCTACAAGAAGCTTCCAGATGATACGAAACGCTACGTAGGAAGCGATTACAAGACAATCAATGATTTCCTGGAAAGAGGTGAGGACGAGGACAGTTGGCGCAATAATCGCGACAGTGGTATAGGCCGTGGTAACAACAACGGGTACCACAGCAACCACAACAACGATAACCATGGGAATAATGCATACCACAACCATGGCAGCAATAACAATAATGGTTCGGACTGTAATGACAATCGGTACAATTCAAATAATAACAGGAATGACGGAAACCAGTATCATACTAACGTGATACGGGCTTCACAGAATAGTAATAACGCCAGAGGGTGTGATAAGCCGCCTCAGCAGCATCCAGGGAGCAGATCTGCTGGGACGAGACAGGGAAACCATTAGCCGCGCTGGTGAGGGGCCGACCGGGCGTGGAGAAATTTTGGCGGCCCAATAACAGAAGAAAACCCAGCTGTCGTCGTTATGAAAATTCCGTATGGAATAATCAATGGCGGGAGAGTGTGCCAGTGTTAGGAGAAAGGAGTGCGCCCACAAGTAGATCAGCTGTAGACTCGGCAATAGAAAATACATTCACTGTCAGTGAGAACAATTTAAATAGTGTTCCGGAAATCGATTATAAAGTGGCAGCTGTAACACCTACAGCGGAACTGGAGACTGAGTTTAAGAATGATTCGCAATTGTTGAGAGAAGATCAGATATACGACGAACTAAGAGATTGTAGGGGCCTGTACGGGAGAAGTGTATATGGGGAGTACGGGCAGGATTTTCCGCGTCTCGTCCCGCAGGAATATAATGTTTGTGAAGTGATAGAAAGTTCTGGCCCTAACCGGCAGACTTTACCAGAAATAGTTGATGTTAATGAGGAGCACGAGCAAGATTCGTCGTGTTTCGTCCCGCAGGAGTTGGATGTTGAAGTAGTAACGGAAAGTTCTGTCCCTAACCGGCAGACCTTACCGAAAGTTATAGTGGTAGAAGTAGCCGACCCATCCGACGCAAGACTCCAGTTTAAACATTGCGAGAGCATTAAAGAGAAAGATTACGAGAATTTTAGTGATAGCCGGACACGATTGGTAGAAAAGCACGTAGATTACAGTGTGTATGAGGTTAGAGCTGACGTTATACGATCGGACGACAGCAGTGTGGGTTGCGCAGATCCAGAGGCAGTAATTGCAGATACTACTGGGCACATTCCTCCAGGTAGATTGGCAGATGAGATCAATCTGGCCAAAGAGGAATCAACGAAGGTGACAATTAGTAAATTGATAGCAAAGGAACACTCACTGGTTGACGAGTTACAGGAAAAGGTTTCGGCATTGGAGGCGAAGCTACAGACTAAGCCTCCGGACAAACGTGTTGAAATTAAAACTGTATGTGAACAGAGGCTGAAAAAGCCACCAGATAAGCCGGATTTAGGATCCAAGTCGGATGGTTTTTTCTGGAATGACCTGGATATAGACGAGGATTTATTGTGGGAAAATAAAGAAACAGTCGAGGATAAGTGTAGACAGATAGTAGTGTCTGTTAATATGCACGGCCTACAACCAAACGTGTTGATTGACACCGGTGCAGAATTGAGTGCTGTATCTGGGAAAATATTTCAGTTACTGAAAGACAGACCTGATATCGTAGTTATGCCAGTAACAGGAGTGAAAATTATCGGTGCTACTGGGAAGGCCAGTAAACCGGTCACAAAACAGATTTTTGTCAACTTCGAGATATGTGGGGCACGATTTGAACAAGAGTTTGTCGTCGTGCCAACCTTACCTACGGAAGTAATTATCGGGTTAGATTGGCTATTAAAGTACCTTGCAGTGATTAATTGCGAAAGCAAAACTTTGACATGTACGTCACAAGATAAAACAATAGTAGTTAGTTTTCACGAGGCAGGAGATGGTGTGCATAGGCAATACCAGCCTATACACATTGTTAACTGGCCGGATGCCATTGACGTAGGTATTAATTTGATTTATTGTAACGTGAGGAATCTCGGCATTGACAATAGTGTAGAAAGTGAATTGGAAAGTATTGTAGACGGTGTGTCAAACGTAACACACGAACAAAGACGAGGCCTGTATGAAGTAATAATGAGGAATAAGAGTGTGTTTTCAGACAAACCGGGACTTGTGGAAGGATATAAATGCAAGTTGCATGTAATTCCACACGAACCATTCTTCGTGAGACCGTATGCTATACCGCTGTCCAAAAAGGAAGCAGTGCAACGGGAGATAGATAAGATGATCGAATGGGGAGTGATTGCAAGAAGTACGAGTCCATACAATAACGGTTTGGTCATTGTAGCAAAACGGGATGGTAGTGTGCGTATTGTGATTGACGCACGCACGTTGAATAGGGTCGTTCAACGCGAAACAGACAGGCCAGAGAGTATGGAGGAGATTTTGCAACGTTTTCATGACGTCAAGTTCATGACGCCTCGATCTGACGATTTGTTACTGGCAAATATAACTCGAAGAAGAATCTAGGCCATACACCGCCTTCTTGTTTGCGGGCAGGTGTTATCAGTATAGAGTACTGCCGTTTGGACTTAATATATCTGTGTCCGTATTCATCAGGGCCCTAGATAAAGTGCTAGGGCCGGCTTTGAGTTCAAGATTAACTGTATATGTTGACGACCTATTGTTGGCCAATGCCACTTGGCATGACCATTGTGACCTGTTAGATGAAGTTTTTAGAGCATTGCGCCGTGGCGGAATGATTCTAAAGCTAAAGAAATACGAATTTGTGAAGCAGGAACTGAAATTTTTAGGGCATGTAATTACCACTGCTGGTATTACGAAAGACCCAGAGAAACTAGAGGCAATAAGGAATTGTCCTCTACACAAGTCTAGGAAACAGTAAATAAGTTTTCTCGGGCTCACAGGATTTTACCGCAAATTTGTAAAAGGAATGGTGTTTAATGATGAAAATTTGAATATTCTCTTACGCAAAAATGTTCCGTTTGTGTGGACTGACGGGTGTCAGGCCGCTTTCGAGAGATTAAAAGACGAGTCGTTAACATACTATTTCATCCTGATTTATCGCTACCCTTCCATCTGGGGACGGATTCGTCGAATTACGGGGTGGGGGCAGAATTGTTCCAAGAAGTTGGTGAAGGAGAGGATAAGGAACACCGGACGATAGTGTTCGCGAGTCGGACATTATCAAAAAGTGAGCGAAACTACACCATTTCTGAGAAGGAGTGTCTCGCTATCGTGTGGGGATTCAAGAAGTTCAAGGGTTACCTGTGGGAGCGTAAGGTGATTATTCATACGGACCATAAGGCGCTCGCTTATCTGAAGGATTGTAAACTACTTCACGAAAGACTGACTAGGTGTTCGCTGTATTTACAGCAATTTAACTATGATATCAGTTACGTAAAAGAGACCGACAATTGCGCAGCGGATGCGCTATCGCGGTTGCCCGAGTCTAATCAAGATGCATTGAAAGATGAGTCAGATGGAGTGGTCAAATTATACTATTTTAAAGACGTTGAGGGACGTAAATTAATAGTGAACATCAGTAAGAATCTACGTCGTCATCAGAACGAGGACGGTTGTTTAAATATGGTGAAAGCCCGATATGACGAAAGTAGTCCAGAAGGAGAGAAATTAAGGAAGTATTACAAGATATACGATCATATCTTGTACATACGTAAGGGTGAAGATAGTAATATTTGGCGGGTATGCTGGCCCACCAAATACGTCACGGAAATAATAGACTACTACCATTTGACGTATGGTCACTGTGGACCAAAGAAATGTACGGAAAAGTTGAGTGAAGTAGTGCATTTTAACAACATGTTCAAACGCGTTACTGACAGAGTGAAAACTTGCGATTTATGTCAGAAGGTGAAGGTCACCAACTGTACGAGTCGTGGTCCTATGCAAAGTATAAGGCCTAACGACATCTTTGAATTACTGTGCGTGGACTTGTACGGACCTTTGCCCACGTCATCAGGAAACTTTGCCTACATTTTAGTAGTGCTAGAAGCTTTTTCCAAGTTCATCAAACTATACCCGATTAGGAAAGCTACAGCCAAAGCCGTCTATAGCAAGCTTGTGAACGATTATTTTGTTCATATTGGTAAGCCCAAGGCGATTCTATCAGACAATGGGGCAAAATTTATTTCTAGGTTGTGGAATGAAGGCATAGCAAGTAATGGGGTCGAAGTGATCCATATTTCAGCTTACTGTCCGGCTGGAAATCTCGCTGAGAGGTATATGCTCGAGCTAGGCCGACTTTGCCGTACCTATTGCCACCACAACCATAGGGCATGGGGCAAATGTGTAGCAGAATTTGAGAGAATTATGAACACTTTGAGACATGAGTCTACGGGATTTTCTCCAGAGGAAATCCTGTTAGATGACAGAAGTAAAAGTTTAGTGGAAGAGATAATCAAATTCACTCCACAGATTGACATTAATATTGGTGTGAAAAAAGATCGTTTGCGAGAAATAATGAAGCTTAAAGCGATGCTCGCATACGTCGTCATGACGTTAAAGCGCGTTTTGCTAAGTTTGCAATCGGAGACTTTGTACTTGTAAAAGCTCATGAGAAATCGAGCGAGATAGACAATGAAATCTCTAAATTTAAGTTTGTTTATAATGGACCATATAAAGTCATTGGTATACCTCATACAAATGCTTATTGCTTAGAGTATCGAAGCTCTGGAAAACTATTAGGTATAAGGAACATTGTAGACTTGAAATTGTACCAACTTAGGATTGATTAATACCACAGAATGGGTAATTTGTACAGTATGTAAATATAGAGTGTAAGATTTAAGGATTTGCTAGATTGCCATGCTTTTGCCTGACCAAGAGGACATTAAAGAAGTTAAAATTTATAAGTAATTAATTTTGATTAAATGATTTAGGAGTAACTGATTATTAATCAATTGAAAAATCCAAGCTGCTAGTTTAAGTTTTCAGCTCAGTCACAGTAGATTAAGGAATGTAAATATGATTTTGTAACTAGCTGTAAGATTTCATGAATATGTGATTTACTAGTCATAGCCGATGTACTTAGACGCTGTTTTGAGTTTCAGGCTAGTACATGCGAGTGATGGTGGACAATGTTGAGTTATCCACTGTGATAGTGTTGAGTTTTTCCGAAAGAATTCAGTGAAACGGACGTTCTGGAAATGCCGTTACACAGGCGAATGAGATCCAGCGTGCCGCACAGGCGGGTGCAACAATACTGGCGAGGCGGAGCCGCTGTCGGCTCCTGTGCCGGTCGGCATTCTTTGTACTTGCGGGTACGGAAGGCTGAGTTGTTTTTCTTCTCGGACAGCTGATGTGAAAGAATTCTGCTGCCAATATTTATGTTTTTTTCAATCTGCTGTGTATTATTTTCTTGTTTAGCGTTAAGTGGACTCTCATGACAAGAATATTAATTATGAAAAGATTATATAAAAATGTGTATTCCATGTAATTAGTTATTAATTTGCGTAATTTGATATACATGTTTTTATGACCATGTACTCTGATTAATTTTGTAAATAGAACTCCATTTCTTGATACTTCTAGGAATTTTGCTGATTTTAGAATAGCTAAACCATTTTCTATGTTTTCTATGAATTTTAATATATTGTCAACCTGTTTACTTTTGTGTAAGATGACAGAGTGGAATAAGGTTAGGAGTGTTTCCACTCAATTATTATGGTCTAAAAATTGGTTTATGGTTAATAAGCCAAATGCTAAATTTTCTTGATGTTTTGAGCATATGCATTTCTGTTGTTTTTTTTTTTCCTTTTTGGGACATTTTCTGAGTCTGTTTAGGTTACACGAACATCCTCAGACAATGTGGGGCACGTGTAACGCCGGAAATCCATATCCTCCTATTTCCATCTATTGTACTATAAACTTTTTTCCTGAAGATATGACATTTCTGTGTCTTTATATATTCTAATTGTTTTACTATATATATATATATATATATATATATATATATATATATATATATATATATATATATGAAAACTATGCTACCGAACGATTACATCGATAGGTCGTGTGGAGAACCAGAGTGTTTAGGATCTTTGGTAGTGTTAACTCTGCCACATGGAGCGTGGGCAGAGGGAGACTGGCGGGAGTAGGGCGGTGGAGCAGGTGTGTTGTGTGACGCTCCCGAGAGTTGCCGCGCTTTCGGGGTTTGGCAGCATGTAATTGCGCTCGACTTGCTATGATAGTTTCTGACACGGTGTCGCGGACGGGAAGAATTAGCTGGCGCACATCAAGAGCCCGTTTCGCCTGGTGGCCGTGTCGAGAAGAAGGCGCGCCAACATCCAGCTTCTGCAACAGCGACGGCCGACAATGAGTGACTGTCGCCACCTCCTCGATCGACGACTCCAAACCTTCAATCAACCAACAAGGAAGACTGGAAGCACTTAAAGTTTCAGAACTGTATGGCAGACCTCAGCTTTTCAAACTGTTCAATTTGTCTCACAAAATTACAGCGAGGTAGCATGAACCTTTGTAACTCATTGTCCCAATTGCATTACCAAGCAGGGTCCCTTCCTTTTCCGGAATGAACCCGAGTGTCGTTGAAATTCAAACGCCAGCATTAAAGTAATATGAGGGCTGTCCAGAAAGTAAGTTCCGATTGATCGCGAAATGGAAATCGTAGTAGAAATCAGAAATGTTTTACTTGTAACAGTTAGGTACACCTTCTCTACGTAGTCGCCGTTCTGACTTAGACATTTGTCGTAGCGTTGTACCAACTTTCCAATACCCTCCTCACAGAAGGCAGCTCATAGAAGGCAGCTGCCGGTGCTTTCCACCAATTCTCTACACTGGCCTTCAGCTCTTTGTCTGTGCCAAACTGTTGTATTCATAGCCAACGGTCCATGTGATCAGAGATGAAACTCAGAGGGAGACAATTACGGGCTGTATTGTGGATAATCAAACATTTGCAATTGAAAACGGTGCAGGATCATCTTCATTGCCCCTGAAGAATGTGGCTGAGAATTGAATTTAAGAAGAAACCGCACGACAGTTATGTAATGTTGGCTGCACAGCTTCAGGCGAAATTTCTCATCAGGCCCTCTTACTTGGCGGGAGACACTACTGTTCTAGGTGTCTTTATGTGCTCCCTGTGAGATCAGAAATGAGGTGAGCGACGTGATGCTATCTAGGGTCAAACTAGAGACACTGCCCAACACAGCTGTGCAAAGCTTTATTGGATTTTCATAGTCGTTTCCATTTCGCGACCGATCGTAACTTACTTTCTGAACACCCCTCGTATCATTCCATTTCACTGCTTTAATTTCAAAGTTCAGTAAAAGTATTCATAGCTGGCTACAATATTTAGATTATGTTGTTGTTGTTGTGGTCTTTGGTCCTGAGACTGGTTTGATGCTGCTCTCCATGCTACTCTATCCTGTGCAAGCTTCTTCATCTCCCAGTACCTACTGCAACCTACATCCTTCTGAATCTGCTTGGTGTATTCATCTCTTGGTCTCCCTCTACGATTTTTACCATCCACGCTGCCCTCCAATACTAAATTGGTGGTCCCTTGATGCCTCAGAACATGTCCTACGAACCGATCCCTTCTTCTAGTCAAGTTGTCCCACAAACTTATCTCCAATTCTATTCAATACCTCCTCATTAGTTATGTGATCTACCCATCTAATCTTCAGCATTCTTCTGTAGCACCACATTTCGAAAGCTTCTATTCTCTTCTTGTCTAAACTATTTATCGTCCATACATGGCTATACTCCATACAAATACTTTCAGAAACGACTTCCTGACACTTAAATCTATACTCGATGTTGACAAATTTCTCTTCTTAAGAAACGCTTTCCTTCACATTGCCAGTCTACATTTTATATCCTCTTTACTTCGACCATCATCAGTTATTTTGCTCCCCAAATAGCAAAACTCCTTTACTACTTTAAGTGTCTCATTTCCTAATCTAATATCCTCAACATCACCCGACTTAATTCGACTACATTCCATTATCCTCGTTTTGCTTTTGTTGATGTTCATCTTATATCCTCCTTTCAAGACACTATCCATTCCGTTCAACTGCTCTTCCAAGTCCTTTGCTGTCTCTGACAGAATTACAATGTCATCGGCGAACCTCAAGGTTTTTATTTCTTCTCCATGAATTTTAATACGTACTCCGAATTTTTCTTTTGTTTCCTTCACTGCTTGCTCAATACACTGATTGAATAACATCGGGGAGAGGCTACAACCCTGTCTCACTCCCTTCCCAACCATTGCTTCCCTTTCACGCCCCTCAACTCTTATAACTGCCATTTGGTTCCTATACAAATTATAAATAGCCTTTCGCTCCCTATATTTTACCCCTGACACCTTCAGAATTTGAATGAGAGTATTCCAGTTAACATTGTCAAAAGCTTTCTCTAAGTCTACAAATGCTATAAACGTAGGTTTGCCTTTCCTTAATCTATTTTCTAAGATAAATCGTAGGGTCAGTATTGCCCCACGTGTTACAATATTCCTGCGGAATCCAAACTGATCTTCCCCAAGGTCGGCTTCTACTACTTTTTCCATTTATCTGTAAAGAATTCGCGTTAGTATTTTGCAGCCGTGACTTATTAAACTGATAATATTCACATGTGTCAACACCTGCTTTCTTTGGGATTGGAATTATTATATTATTCTTGATGTCTGAGGGTATTTCGCCTGTCTCATACATCTTGCTCACCAGACGGTAGAGTTTTTTCAGGACTGGCTCTCCCAAGGCCGTCAGTAGTTCTAATGGAATGTTGTCTACTCCCGGAGCCTTGTTTCGACTCAGGTCTTTCAGTGCTCTGTCAAACTCTTCACGCAGTATCATATCTCCCATTTCATCATCATCTACATCCTCTTCCATTTCCATAATATTGTCCTCAAGTACATCGCCCTTATATAGACCCTCTATATACTCCTTCCATATTTCTGCTTTCCCTTCTTTGCTTGGAATTGGGTTTCCATCTGAGCTCTTGATATTCATACAAGTGGTACTCCTTTCTCCAAAGGTCTCTTTAATTTTCCTGTAGGTAGTATCTATCTTACCCCTAGTCAGATAAGCCTCTATATCCTTACATTTATCCTCTAGCCATCCCTGCTTAGGCATTTTGCACTTCCTGTCGATCTCATTTTTGAGACGATGGTATTCCTTTTTGCCTGCTTCATTTAATGCATTTTTGCTCAATATACAGATTGAATAACATCGGGGAGATGCTACAACCCTGTTTCACACCCTTCCCAACCACTGCTTCCCTTTGATGCCCCTCGACTCTTATAACTGCCATATGATTTCTGTACAAACTGTAAATAGCCTTTCGCTCCCTGTATTTTACCCCTGCCACCTTTAGAATTTGAAAGAGAGTATTCCAGTCAACATTGTCAAAAGCTTTCTCTAAGTATACAAATGCTAGAAACGTAGGTTTGCCTTTCCTTAATCTTCCTTCTAAGATAAGTCGTAAGGTCAGTATTGCCTCACGTGTTCCAACATTTCTACGGAATCCAAACTGATCTTCCCCGAGGTCGGCTTCTACCAGTTTTTCCATTCGGCTGTAAATAATTCGCTTTAGTATTTTGCAGCTGTGAGTTATTAAACTGATAGTTCGGTAATTTTCACATCTGTCAACACCTGCTTTCTTTGGGATTGGAATTATTATATTCTTCTTGAAGTCTGAGGGTATTTCGCCTGTCTCATACATTTTGCTCACCAGATGCTAGAGTTTTGTCAGGACTGGTTCTCCCAAGGCCGTCAGTAGTTCTAATGTAATGTTGTCTACTCCCGGAGCCTTGTTTCGACTCAGGTCTTTCAGTGCTCTGTCAAACTCTTCACGCAGTATCGTATCTCCCATTTCATCTTCATCTACATCCTCTTCCATTTCCATAATATTGTCCTCAAGCACATCGCCCTTGTGTACCCCCTCTATATACTCCTTCCACCTTTCTGCTTTCCCCTCTTTGCTTAGAACTGGGCTTCCATCTGAGCTCTTGATATTCATACAAGTGGCTCTCTTTTCTCCAAAGGTCTCTTTAATTTTGCTGTAGGCAGTATCTATCTTACCCCTAGTGAGATAAGCCTCTACATCCTTACATTTATCCTCTAGCCATACCTGCTTAGCCATTTTGCACTTCCTGTCGATCTCATTTTTGAGACGTTTGTATTCCTTTTTGCCTGCTTCATTTACTGCATTTTTATATTTTCTCCTTTCATCAATTAAATTCAATATTTCTTCTGTTACCCAAGGATTTCTACTAGCCCTCGTCTTTTTACCTACTTGATCCTTTGCTGCCTTCACTACTTCATCCCTCAGAGCTACCCATTCGTCTTCTACTGTAGTTCTTCCCCCCATTTGTGACAATTGTTCACTTATGCTCTCCCTGAAACTCTATACACATGCCAAGGTATAATTACTGAGGACCAGGTACAAAGCTCCAAAAATATTTGGTTCGTGGCGATAAGGGGATTAACTTCTTTGACGGGGCCTGTTTGGAACACAACATTGTGTACGCAGAACATAAATATCTCCCAGGACGTCTTATTGTAGATCGAATTTTAGGTGATAAAGCCAAGGGAATACGTCAGAGAATGTGGGATTGTCAGTTTAAGTGTTGTTTGGGTACCAGGAACCCAGTGGGGGCGTTTGTTAAGAAAAATACAAATAACATCTACTGTTTCGACTCTTTCGGAGACCTACAGCTACGACGATACCCCACTGACAGAAGACCTGTGCTCTACTGTTTTCATCGCTACCAAGACTTTGACTCACCTGTGTGGGCATGTGTGCATCATGTTCCTCCTGTTGAGGGGCAGATGCAAAGTCGTATTCTTTGACTTTAAAAGAACGATCATCAGCATTACATGTAAATTACTTCCCACCGCCTGATTCAAGCAACGGAGAGTGGAGTACTGCGGAAATTGTGGAAATAGAGCCTGGTGTATACGATATTGACGATTTAAATGACGGGACCCTAATAAATTTTGCAGATCTAACCAGTCACTGGATAT
Organism: Schistocerca nitens; assembly: GCF_023898315.1. Lineage (NCBI taxonomy): Eukaryota > Metazoa > Arthropoda > Insecta > Orthoptera > Acrididae > Schistocerca > Schistocerca nitens. The sequence continues at coordinate 972,951,035 of NC_064616.1, forward strand.
ACTTTGTTAGTACAATCAGTGTCTTGTGTAACACTGAAACAAACTCCTATCTCAACAACAGACTGATTCATACAATTTACTGATTCTTCCCATCGATTGGATCGGTATATAAGATCGTTGAGACCCCTACCAACGCTACATACCTCCCAGTAACAGTTCAGACGTTGGACTACGTGGAGCTGCGTATTGTGGACCAGGATAATCAACTTCTCGAGTTTATGGTGAAGAAATCATTATACGACGACATCTAAAGTGGAATCAGCAGTGCCCCCGAACGTACAGAGACCTGTCAGCGACGACGACGACGACCTACATCTTGCTGGACCAGAAGCGGCGGTGACCATCAAACAGCCAGGATCTGTCGAAGGCAGAAGCGACGATGACGCCCTTCAACTTTCTGGTACCAAAAGTGAGGGTGGCCTTCAACCAGCCGAGACTCGCAGCAGCCTCCAGCTTCCAAATGTCCGCATGTTGTCAACAAAGCCAGGATGGGCGTAAGGTATAAAACTGCAACACAACTCACAGCATGGCACTTCACAAAGGAACAGCAAGATGATAACACGTGTAAACTACGAGTTTCTTAAAGCTGTCTGAAACCTTGCAATGATGTAGTTCGATATAACTAAATGACAAGCACAATACACATCAGCATTACGTCGCGCATAAACCTTTTGCCTTAACCACATTTAACAAGAATGACGAAATTAGGATGGATATCCAACACAAAGATTTTTTAACCGTCCCATGCAACAGTTTCATATATCGTGATGGATCATTTACGAAAATGGATGGTACTGCTACAGTCGTGTCGGATCTTACACGTAATGCTTTAGTATTCCTGTTTTATGAGACACGAAATGAACTTAAGGGGCTCGAGACTGACTGCACACGCAATGTAGACATAGAATCAACTCTTAAAATATATGTCTCTGTTTCTCCCTCGGATTTGAACGATTTAGAAAATGTTGGATGATTCATAGACGAGTCAGTGGATACAACAGTGGAAGAGTACTGGAGATTTTCAGCATGTATACTTCTAAAACTGCTTATGGGATACTTTGAAGACAGGTGGTGATCTGCTGTAAATACTAAACAGCAACTTATTCTGGTACAGAGTGCAACGGTTAAAAATTCGTACATTCAGATAGCTCAAGAAGAGAACGAGTCCACCATCAATGAAATAATATGGAAAATGCCGGGCATCGCTGTTTCGGATAAGCAGTGATTGAAGCTTTTAAAAGTTCTGAATGCCAGTGTATTTCTGCCATTAGCTTTCTGTGCATGGGAACTTCTCGAGTATCCAGTACTACTGACTGCAAGAACACAAACGTGGACTACTAAAGCTTCTGTTCAGTTGAAGACACTTAGATTCATCATATCTGCATTTCAGACCAATAGAAGAGAGAATACAGCAAATGATTCCACCAAATTTGACAATTGCAGGTTAACTAATACCGGGGTCTACCTGAACTCCGAATTCTACCAGTACGATAATTTACTGCCGCACTGGATGAAAATGTATACAGTCTAGCATTTGATATATATAGGAGGTTCCATGCTTCTTACTATGAAAAGGAAGGATGTCTACTAAGCCCATGAAATTCAAGGAGCTGGCGCCAATCATCATAATAGAGTGCTCAAAACAGAACAAGCAAATTAAATCTGGACCTATACATGTACGAACTGAATCTGAATCATCAACAAATTTCCCAGAGCACACTGCAGTGTACATATTATGTTACATGACTGAGTGATTAACTATTGCCAGAGACTGGTGTTGTGCAACAGGCTGTATAAATGAACATGTGCTGCGTCATACACAGAGCATTCCACAATGAAGTGTGAACATCATTGCAGATGCTCCCGGTTTCTGTGATGATAGCATAGACAGATCATATTTAAAGATGTTGCATTCATAGCATACACATAAGATGGCGGTATAATAAAGAAATTCTCAGCAGCCGGCCGGTGTGGCCGTGCGGTTCTAGGCGCTTCAGTCTGGAACCACGTGACCGCTACGGTCGGAGGTTCGAATCCTGCCTCGGGCATGGATGTGTGTGATGTCCTTAGGTTAGTTAGGTTTAAGTAGTTCTAAGTTCTAGGGGACTGATGACCACAGATATTAAGTCCCATAGTGCTCAGAGCCATTTGAACCATTTTGAATTCTCAGCAAGCATTGCATCGCTGGAGTCTTTCAAGGATGTGAAGTGTGTTGAAACAATGAGTGCGAATTGGTTAGCATGTTTCTACCATTAAATTCGCGGGGATGATCCTGCTATAACCTATAAAGATATGATGACATCGTTTCGATTATTTGACATCACGGATACCATCATCTATGTCAAAGGCGAGGAGAAGATCACATGGATGTGTCGAATCTTCAAGTTTGCTGTTGTTCAAGACACGGAATTCTACAGGTGTCCTGCTCTCCATCGACTAAAGAAGAACAAAATGTGTGAAAATAGCGTTTTTTCACACTTTTTTCGTATGTAACTTTGCCCAGATATCACGTCTGTGGTTCTCCTCACGCACAGAAGATATAATTTTAGACATGTGTGTAATATTCCTCTGGAAGCAGACACAGTCACGTGCTACCTGCTACCACAACGAAACGTATGCTGCATGATAAACGTAACGCCACGCAACCATTACATATATTTTGCTATTCTTCATCTTAAACTTTACCTTCTTAACAACACTCATGTTTGCAAGTAAAGTAATTTGTGTCTTCAGACCAATAGAAGGGAGAGTATAGCAAATGATTTCCCAAAATTTGACAACTGCAGGTTAACTAATGCCACGGTCTACAGTCAAGATAGATTTTCTGTAAATAATAACAGCAAAGACGTATGGTAACGAATTTTTCGTTTATTCAGTTCACAGATACAGTTTGATCCTTCAGGTATAATTTGTTTCTTCAGGGACAGTTTAGGCTTTGAGATAGAATTTTGATCTTGAGATACAATTTGGTTCTAATATTTCAATGCAGAGATACATATAACTGCGACTCAACAGAATTTGTTTCTAATGTACTTCAGATGTACATACTATTACTTTTACTAACAACTATGACTAGGAAAAAACTTCCACTGTCCACCCAACAATGGCACGGTTTGAGAATATTTACAATTTGCAGTAGCAATGGTTGAGAACACGTTTTCCAATTTTCCAGGCACAGAAGCACTGGTTGAGAATGTTTATACAATTTTTCAGGGATTAGTTACACAGGTAGAGATTATTCTCTAGACGGAGTGGGATCCATCTACACTAAAAACGAATAAGACTGGATGACTGGCAGGATGTGAAACACTAGACTATTTACAGGAACTATTTGCGCTATACATGCACACAAGGTACACGAATATTTACACACTGACAAAACCCATACATGGTGTGAATATATTTATTTACACACACACACACACATATTTAGAGTAAAAAATAAAAAATATTCATAATATGATAAACGAGCCATGCCATTCCATATACTTCCATACATACTCTCACACTCTCTCATTCACCCACAACTCTCATCAAGTGAATTGTGTGAGCAGGGTGAGTTTCAACCCCATCATCACAAATGACTTGCTTATCTTCATGAGCAGACAAACCGATTTTAGACTGCAGCACAGGGGCACCTCATGCCCTCGAGACCGAATACTAATTTGCTGCACAATCTGTGGCAGCTGTGGTGGAGCACCGCAAAAGTTTCTGTACAGGCACAGTAAGTAGTTTTCAATCTGGAGGGCTCTTGATGCCGCATGATGCACGCTCTTTTCCGGCTCTGGGTGGCAACTTCGAGTGTATGCTATGCATACATCTTGGATCTTAGACCCACAAACTCCACAATTAGTGACCCATTCGTCTTGTCTTTCATTAGGCCTATAACCTTCCAGTTATGTGGAACAATACTGTAAGAATTATCACCTGTCTATGAAGACGTGTCGAACTTTTTACCATAGCACCTCTTTACTTCATAAGGATTGTAGTCCTTCACCCAATAGATTAAGCTCCCTGTATCCGTATAAAGCAACTTAGGATCAGCGACATGAGGTTTCGCAAACTCATAATGGAATCAGTACATGTGCAATTTGGATAGGTCTAGTATGCACATTCCCACATAGACAGGTTTCATGAACTCTACAGCAGTCTTTGAAGATCAATCACCTTCACAATTCTCTATTATTCCAATCTCGTATAGCGTGCGGAAAGAACGAACACCTATATCTTTCCGTACGCGCTCTGATTTCCCATATTTTATCGTGGCGTTCGTTTCTCCCGATGTACGTCGGTGGGGAAAGAGCTGTTGGATAGAATTACAGTTTATGGAGATGACATTTTAATAGTTGGTAGTGACTGGCAAGAGAATAACAGGATTCTGTGTGAAGTATTGACAGATTTGCAAAATGGTAATGTTAGAGTCAGTCTAGCCAAAACAAAATTTGGAAAACGTGAGATCCAATTCCTAGAACACATAATTTCCAAAATAGGTATCTCTCCAAGTAACGAAAAGTTGGAGGTCATGTGTAATTTTTATAGAAAGTACATAAATGAAAAAGTTCTGGATGCTGCTGCTTTGCTAAACTTAACAAAAAAGAATGCCCTATGGGTTCAGATGGGGCAGGGTCACAAATAATTTGAAACAATTAAAGAAGTCCCATATAAAGAGAATATGGTATTTAATCTGAAATTAGGCAAAGAATTTTGTGCGTAAGTTGACAGTTCGGAATATGAGATCACAGCACATCTGTTTCAATTAATAGAGACAATAAAGTGGATAGAACACAGAACAGTTTTGTCAGTAGAATTTCGACTAAATTTGAGCAAAGCTATACAGTCACTCAGAAGGAAGAGTTAGCCATTGCATGGGCTTTCCGAAAATTTCACTGTCATCTAAAGGGTAGAAAACAGATCATGTACACTGATCATAAAACTTTAGCTTTGATAAAGAATCGTAGACTGACATACTTAACAGGTGAGCCGTAGCACAACAAGAATACCAATTAGGCATATAATATGGACCAGACAAAGATAATGTTAGAGCAGACATGTTATCTCGCCTACCTATGGGAATGAGTAATGGAGATCAGGTAAGTTTTTAACCAAGAAAGATCCACGTATTCTAAATGAATAATGCAGATCCTGAAGGTTCTGTTAAGGAAACTACAAGAAATATCAAAAGAGAACAGGAAGAAAACCAGTATTAGCAATGATTAAGGTAACTCTGGAGGAGAACGAAGAAACAATATAAGGAAATATTATTTAGTAGGAAAAGTAGTATTACACTATAGGGTTAAACTGATTTGGGAAGACTGGAAACGTTGTGTGCCTAAACACGTGAAAGACAACTTATATGGTATACATGTCTCAGCTACAGCCATTTCAGTGCAAAAAAGTGTGCAGATAAATTAAAGGAAAGATGCATCTTTTAAAACATGGTAAAGATGTCCAGGAAGGTTATTGAACGCTGTGAAACGTGTCAGCTAACGAAAATAGCTACATTTAGAGTAATGGTCCAGTGTAAGACGGAAATACAATACAGTTAGCAGTAGAGGTCCGGTGTGTTATATTACTCCTAAAGATGTCGGAGAGTTTGTCACGACAGATTTATTTGAATCACTTCCAACAACCAGAGTTGCTCTTAATTACGTTTAAGTGCTAATGGACATTTTCGAAATTTTTAGATGTGTGACCATTAAGGAAATATACTGGAAAGGCAGTGGCCAATAAACTGAGCAAAGATTATATGTCCACTGTAGGTAAACCTAGCAAAATACTCAGTGATAATTGTCCTCAGCTTTTGTCAAAACATTCAGGTACTATTTCGCTGTGATGGCGCCTGTAGCTGCCGGCAGCGACTGCGGGCAGTTGACTACTGTTCTTGAGCAATGGCCCATATGCTACTGTAACTTCTCGGCAGCCAATGGTCGTGACGTCATCGCGACTGCCGCGTCTCGGCCGCTGCAGAAGTAGTCTGGCAGTAAGGCAGCGACTGCCGGGCCTGTGACAACTGCAGTAAGCTACGACGTGCATTGCCCAAGAAACGTTTTCGCGATGACGACGATGACCAGTTGCCCGCCCTATTAGCCGCGCGGTCTAACACGCTGCTTCCCGAGTGGAAAGACGTGCTGGTCCCCGGCACGAATCCGCCCGGCCAGCCTGTGGATGGTTTTTAAGGCGGTTTTCCATCTGCCTCGGCGAATACGGGCTGGTTCCCCTTATTCTGCCTCAGTTAAGCCATGTCGGCGATTGCTGCACAAACACTGTCTCCACGTATGCGTATTCCATAATTTACTCTGCTACCCAAACAGGCGTTCCCGGGGGGACGGGGAGGGGGAGGGGGGGTGCAATGGGGGCCGAACCGCACAATAACCCTGGGTTGAGTGTGGGGCGGCGGTGGGGTGGGCGGACTGCTATGGCGTGTTGTGGGGTTGTGAGACACTGGGGACGATGGCGGAACGAAGCCCGTCCGTCGTTTCTAGATCACTGGTTCAATACATACACACACGACCAGTTAGTGGAGTATGTGAGCAGATATTCTATATTGTATGATCATAAGCATACAGATTTCAGAAATCTGGTGGCAAAGGATTAGGTGTTGAAGATAAGGAGAAGCAATGAAAAAAGATGGTAAGATTTTTGCATTACACATTCAGACTGCCTAACAGATCAAAACGAAAATTTCTGTTCCGACACTGACAATGTTAAGTGTTTATGGAAAAAGTTCAAGGCAATCGTAAAATGCGTTTTAGACAGGTACGTGCCGAGTAAACCTGTGAGGGACGGGAAAAACCCACCGTGGTTCAACAACAAAGTTAGGAAACTACTGCGAAAGCAAAGAGAGCTTCACTCCAAGTTTAAACGCAGCCAAAACCTCTCAGACAAACAGAAGCTAAAGGATGTCAAAGTTAGCGTAAGGAGGGCTATGCGTGAAGCGTTCAGTGAATTCGAAAGTAAAATTCAATGTACCGACTTAACAGAAAATCCTAGGAAGTTCTGGTCTTACGTTAAATCAGTAAGTGGCTCGAAACAGCACATCCAGACACTCCGGGATGATGGCATTGAAACAGAGGATGACAAGCGTAAAGCTGAAATACTAAACACCTTTTTCCAAAGCTGTTTCACAGACGAAGACCGCACTGCAGTTCCTTCTCTAAATCCTCGCACAAACGAAAAAATGGCTGACATCGCATTAAGTGTCCAAGGAATAGAAAAGCAACTGGAATCACTCAACAGAGGAAAGTCCACTGGACCTGACGGGATACAAATTCGATTCTACACAGAGTACGCCAAATAACTTGCCCCCCTTCTAACAGCCGTGTACCTCAAGTCTTTAGAGGAACGGAAGGTCCCAAAAAATGGCTCTGAGCACTATGGGACTTAACATCTGTGGTCATCAGTCCCCTAGAACTTAGAACTACTTAAACCTAACTAACCTAAGGACATCACACACATCCATGCCCGAGGCAGGATTCGATCCTGCGACCGTAGCGGTCACGCGGTTCCAGACTGTAGCGCCTAGAACCGCACGGCCACACCGGCCGGCCGGAAGGTTCCAAGTGATTGGAAAAGAGCACAGGTAGTCCCAGTCTTCAAGAAGGCTCGTCGAGCAGATGCGCAAAACTATAGACCTATATCTCAGACGTCGATCTGTTGTAGAATTTTAGAACATGTTTTTTGCTCGAGTATCATGTCGTTTTTGGAAACCCAGGATCTACTCTGTAGGAATCAACATGGATTCCGGAAACAGCGATCGTGTAAGACCCAACTCGCTTTATTTGTTCATGAGACCCAGAAAATATTAGTCACAGGCTCCCAGGTAGATGCCATTTTCCTTGACTTCCGGGAGGCGTTCGATACAGTTCCGCACTGTCGCCTGATAAACAAAGTAAGAGCCTACGGAATATCAGACCAGCTGTGTGGCTGGATTGAAGAGTTTTTTAGCAAACAGAACACAGCATGATGTTGTCAATGGAGAGACGTCTACAGACGTTAAAGTAACCTCCGGCGTGCCACAGGGGAGTGATATGAGACCATTGCTTTTCACAATATATATAAAGACCTACTAGATAGTGTCGGAAGTTCCATGCGGCTTTTCGTGGATGATGCTGTAGTATACAGAGAAGTTGCAGCATTAGAAAATTGTAGCGAAATGCAGGAAGATCTGCAGCGGATAGGCACTTGGTGCAGGGAGTGGCAACTGACCCTTAACATAGACAAATGTAACGTATTGCGAATACATATAAAGAAGGATCCTTTATTGTATGATTATATGATAGCGGAACAAACACTGGTAGCAGTTACTTGTGTAAAATATCTGGGAGTATGCGTGCGGAACGATTTGAAGTAGAATGATCATATAAAATTAATTGTTGGTAAGGCGGGTACCAGGTTGAGATTCATTGGGAGAGTCCTTAGAAAATGTAGTCCATCAACAGAGGAGGTGGCTTACAAAACACTCGTTCGACCTATACTTGAGTATTGCTCATCAGTGTGGGATCCGTACCAGATCGGGTTGACGGAGAAGATAGAGAAGATCCAAAGAAGAGCGGCGCGTTTCGTCACAGGGTTATTTGGTAACCGTGATAGCGTTACGGAGATGTTTAGCAAACTCAAGTGGCAGACTCTGCAAGAGAAGCGCTCTGCATCGCGGTGTAGCTTGCTCGCCAGGTTTCGAGAGGGTGCGTTTCTGGATGAGGTAGCGAATATATTGCTTCCCCCTACTTATACCTCCCGAGGAGATCACGAATGTAAAATTAGAGAGATTCGAGCGCGCACGGAGGCTTTCAGACAGTCGTTCTCCCCGCGAACCATACGCGACTGGAACAGGAAAGGGAGGTAATGACAGTGGCACGTAAAGTGCCCTCCGCCACACACCGTTTGGTGGCTTGCGGAGTATAAATGTAGATGTAGATGTAGATGTTATTTATTTATGTTTTTTCCCTGCTGTGAGATGTAATTGTACAATATTGTAGCTAGAACAATGCCTTTTGTCGCCAAACAATTACAATAGTAGTAGTTATGAGAAGTAACAATAAGTTATTTCCTTTATTTGAGCCTTAGTTCTTTTCCTGACTGTAATACCTGGTTTGCGGTTTCACAGACGTAATTTTTGAATGTATCTCGTACCTGAAACACGTTAATCATAACACTGGGAGGAGTTGTAGTCTAAATAACAACAGATTTATTCACTCTTAACATCACATGACAAAGATGGCTAAAGAAGCGCCACAGAAACATTTTTATTTGACAAATGCTTTCAATAATATGTTGTCTATGGTTAACAAAGTGATCAGCTGGGGATCAACACACCACACTAACCAGAACTAATCGCTTTATCTGACTTCATAAATGTGAATCCGTGGCGTGGCCCAAAAACTACTCTACTATCAAGCATCTATACTATTCCATAAAGAAAAATATGGTTCCATTGAACATAGTGCTGAGAAGCATATATTGGAGCCCTACGCTGTAGCAGCGAATACTTTACACTTCTGCAGGCGAGGGCCTCACAGCACGACACTAGCCGAGTACAGTGACGGACACCGGCAATCTGTTAGTAACGGCGTGCGCCCGGAAATATGCAAGTATGCGGTCTCGCGTTCGGCTGATTCGGAACACAGATACTTCCCTATGAGCCTCTGAAACCCCTGTGGAATCCAGTGTGCAGGTGGACCCGTTTGCTGGTCTGCCAAACCAATTTGACTCCGTGGCACGACTATGCATGGCGTAATATGTAAAACGTTTAGACAGCCGACTCAAAACAAATAAGTACACCCACGCATAACTCGTTGTGTGCGTGATACAAGAAGCAGTACCTCTGACTGGCACAGGCTCTAAGTGGCACACTATCAAAGGACACAAGTCTCACCGTCTAGGTAAAGACCTGCCATTCTTTACTAGCGAAGCGCCAGTACAAGAGTGTTCTGTTTCAAACCAGCTTTCTTCCGCAGCTCGGTAGCATAGTACATTTACATCCTTAGACTACACCCACTTTAGCACAAGCCAATTACGAGCTGGAGCTCGGCATTCGAAGCTGGGAGACCGCGTCCCTGCTTCGCATACACAGATTTGACCAACCAGCGACTTTAAAAATTAACTGGGAGAAAAGGAAAAAAGATTCAGCTTTGGGGTCTCTTTCCCACATGTTTACGCTGTGTCTTTGCTAAAAACATGACTTGCATGGAACCACAGCACTCCACGAAAAGATCGTTATCTGTCCTGTTGTGTTCATTTTGAACTTTCCAAAGAACGGCCATAAACTCGCTAAAAGCCTCGTGACTTCACAGATATGTTTTGTAGCAGAGTCTGAACGCCTGGGTGCCACTGCCCTGTCGCACGGAAATTCGCAGAAACTCACAGCCACCTCATCCACTTTCCACCTATCAAGGGTCCATCCTCTGCTTCATTGCCAATCATCAGTTGGTGCAAAGCTCTGCTCACAGCTGCAGCGACTCCGCGGCACTAGTCAGCCTACCTGGACACAGCCACCCAATGTGTCTGCACAGTGACAGCAAGGGACTTAGCTGTCCGCACATGTTCTCACCAGGTTCCACAGATAAAAAGTTCCCCTTGGCCCTCAGCCGCCGTACGCATTTACTGCAGTCAATTAACTCTCACCCTCTTCCTTCGAACGCAGGTAAAACCTGCTACTATGGCTTCACTAGAGCACACAAGCAAGAGCATTACTACCGTCAATCATTTATCATATGAATGAATTCAGATAGTATCAAATATAGCAACCAAGTAATAAAGATCACCTTCCCTAAGAACATTAAGCAGCATGACACCATATCAAAAGTGAGAGTGCCCTGCAATCTCTCACACCTCCCTGTTCCTCTCAAATTTATTTCTGGGCAATTTCACAAGGTATCCCTGTAGACAGCAGCAAGCTGTAACGAGTTTATTACATGTGTTACGTTGGTGGTTCAGATTTGCGTAAAAAACGAAGTACCTGAAACAAAAGTGCAAAAGCATATTCAGAAACTCGGCGCGCTCCTGACAATTTGTAGTTGAAGGTAGCCTTTGATTTATCTTGCCGGCAACAGAACGAGTGTGAGCCTTGAGAATACGCTTTCGCAAGCGGATTGGCTCGTCGCGAAGTGTAGCAAACGGCTTCTTGATTTCAGTCAATGGAAGCTCTTCATCTGCTGGAAAGAGGTCTCTGTTCAAGATCATTTGCACCACTGCCGACTTATTAAATATGCCGCTGTCTCCTTCCTTCCAATATGAACCGACGTGTGTCGCAACGAATTTACAATTCGTATCAACTAATGCCAAAAGTACTGTGCAGAAGTAACCTTTGTAATTCCAGAAAAGAGAACCACTTTTTCCAGGACACCGTCTCCTAATATGTTTTCCATCAATAGCAGCACAACAGTTAGGGAAACCCCAAAGAGATTAGAATTATTTCATACTTTTTCCGGAAAGATTCTCGAGGTGGAAGATATGTACCAAGTATTTGCACATGTCTTCTAATATTTCACGAACTGCGATGCTCACGTAGCTTGGTGATATCCGAAAACCATACCGAAGGGACACGAAATTCTCCCCAATAGCTAGAAACCTGCAACACAATCCTTAATTATTATTAATACATGAAACGTAAATAATGTGTGTTGTACTAATTATGCAACAAAAAATGTATTTCTGTTTTCCATAACCAGGATAAGAAACGGTGGAAGCAGAGACAACTATTGGAAAAAATTTTGAAAAGAACAATTGCAAACAAGTTCTGCAGCAGCAAGTTCATCAGAAAATGAGTATTGTTCGAGAGACTAAGTTTCTTGAGAGATATAAAAAGGAGGTGGTTATTTTTTTGTAGTTTTGCGCTACAGGACCCGGCAAATGTTGAAGGACTGCCATCTGACGAAGACGGCAGGGCGTCGAACTCCACGAACCATTCCTTCCTTGTCCTCTGGTGACGTATCTACTGCCATCTCCTCCTCCTCAGTTAACAGATCGAGGAAAACCCACTGAGATTCAGTCAACAAAGGGGCCAACAATGGTTCGAATTGCTGCAGCGCTTGGCTGTTAAGCAGGAGCCCCAAGATGACGTGGGGCTATTCATGAGAAGCGTCGCAGCGTCCGTTAGGAAAGTGCCACATGTTATGGGACTGGAATATTGTACGGAATCACATTGTGTGCCACCAGCTGCCAACACCAGTGCTCCCATCTACGGCCGAACGAACTTCACAACCATTCAATGTTTCGTCGGTTGGAGGCGATGGGTACACTTTCACTCCATTAATAAACGTCGAACCGTAGGCAGGTGATACTGTTTCTACTTTTGAAAATAATTACTAACAATAATATAAATACAATGTAAAGATAATGTAAAAATAAGCAACTAACTGTATAAGTACTGAGTCATTTCAATACAAACCTACCATCTTCATGGAATTTTATTTGATTTCATATAAATGCAAAATCACCCATTTTAAACAGATGCTGATGAACACGAATGTTTTTATACAGCTACTTACCGTAAAAGTCACTGCAGTTTTATCGTTAGCTTCTATTTGTGTTTGCACTGCACTGGTAGCTGTTCCTGCTATACCTTCTTTCACTAGGTTTAAAACAACATCGAACTGAGATGGATCAATCCTAAAAAAAATCTGAACCTCTGTTCATCGTTTCACAAGTGGCCGGTTATTAAGTTACCATAAATTCCTTCACTTTTCCACGTTTTGGAAAATGCTGTGACGGCAAGTTCTTGTAAGCATTACCATAATTTCCTCTTCCTCTTCTTCTTCGTACACCAAAAAACCTAGAATGATATTAGCATCCATGTTGCGATCTCGCGTGTGTGTTCCTTTCACGGAGGGAAAACTGAGTGGCGTGGCCTCGGCGGTGGGCAGTTTCAACGAAATACCCAGTGACAGTCAGCAACGGTTACGGGTGGCAAATATCAGCGGGCAGCCACAGGGAAATAGTACCATTACAAAGACAGTGAAAGATTAGATGTGAGAGTCATCGAGATAACACCTGGTTCAAACACAGGGGAAGCAATAATAAGAGAGTTGGGTCGACTATGCACGGCTTTCAGCCATCATCAGCATACTGATCAGCGCCATGATCGGCCTCACCTTAATGCGGCTGTTAGGCGCGTCAATGTGGGGCTGGGGAGTGCACCGATGGCGGAGGGCACGGATCACATCTGAGTGGTGCCAGTTGGGGCTATCAGTAGATGGGGTTTCACTAGGCATGGCCTGCACCTCAGTAGGTATGGGAAGGGGAGGCTGGCTAAGCTTATAGGTGACAGTGTAGTGGGTGATGGTGGTGGTAGTGGTATCACTCATGCAAAAATTCCTGTAGTAGTTGGTGTTAGAGCTGCACCTTTTTTAGACTGAAGTCAGCTGATAGGTATACCTGCTTAAAGGAAGTGCCTCTAACTAAGGGCTCACCTCCAGAGGATGTAATGTTTTCAAGTAGAGAAGGAATAAGCATATTTCATCAAAATATAAGAGGTATTAGAGATAAAGTTAGTGAACTGCTAATAGATGTTAACTCTGAAATTATTGGTATATCAGAGCACCACTTAAATAATTTGATAATTCAGAGGCTTCCTTTACCAGGCTACAGATTAGCTGGCTGTTTCTCAAGGAGCTCCTTGCGGGGTGGGGGAGTGGCTCTGTACGTAAAAAACAGTATTTCATTTGAGTCCATGGACGTATCACGACACTGCACTGAACAGATATTTGAAAGTTGTGCAGCATTAGTTGAATTTAGTGAAACTAAACTTCTAATTGCTGTTGTTTATAGGTCCCCTAACTCCGACTTCAGAGCATTTTTGCTTAAGCTAGAGAGGGTTCTTGATTCACTTTGTAGGAAGTACCAGAAAGTAGTTATATGTGATGACTTCGATATTAATTTTGTGTATGATTGTGCAAGAAAAAGGATGTTGGTAGATCTCCTAAATTCATATGATCTGATGCAAACTGTGTTTTTTCCAACTAGGGTGCAGGGGGACAGTAGCACAGACATAGACAATATTTTTATTCATTCTTCATTACTAGATGGGCATTCTGTTAGTAAAAGGGTTGTAGGGAAGCAGCCTACTCACGCTGTAGTAAATGCATATCAATCTTTCCATTGTGTGCCAGCCAGTCCTGTAACTAGCTCTGACGTCATCAATGTTGCGCAATACTTTAAAAATCAAGCAAATGACCTAAAACTTTTATAGCATGTCAGAAATAATACTAAATTAATATGTGTTAAATATCAGTTCGATAACTTTAGCCATTTTCGAGATTTGGACGTTTTTCTGTAAAAATCATTGGCGCAACAGAAAAGAGCTAGAGACTTCAAAATTTATATTTAGATTCATCTTTCATAATGATTTAATAAAAACAGTACTTTGGATTTCACAAATTAAGATTTTAGTGGAAATTCATGATTTTGTGGTTTTCGTCTCAAAACTGAAGGAAGCAAGATAGATTAAGTAGGTTAATAAATAAGGCTAGGATGTTTAGATTTAGATAGGTTGGAGGTCCGCTATGACTATGAAGATGTGAAAAGTTTCTTCTGAATACCTATAAAATTATAGCGATAGCGGATCTCAAAAGGGCCAGTTCAGAGCTCATCTGCTGCGTGCAGTGCAATTAAATTAATTCTCTCGCCCAAAATATTTAAGTTAGCCACGTCAAAATTTTATTAGCAATACTTACCTGCGTGCTGAATGCACATTTAAATTAAGAGCTTATTCGGCCATCAGCAAAAGAAGCTATAATTTATTATGTAACTTGAAGTGGTGCGCTACTAGCCCAGCGGCTAGTCGGGAGAGCCGATTTGATCAGGCGTTCCCTTAGCCGTCTGCACCGTGGCTTTATATATAAGAGCGTTGCGCGAGGAAGCAAGGCCCTAGTTCTCTCCAGACGCTGAATAACACGCCATCTGTGTCGGCAGCCGCGTCGCGTCGGTATCACTGCTACAAACAGCCTCGGGTGCCGTATTAAGTTACTAGAGATACGCGGAACCATGAAATCATTTCAAGTGAAGTGTTAATTCTGGGACGATTTTCATTATCTAGCTTCAGTTTGCTTATTGTCGTATTTTCACGTGCCGTCGCGGGACAGACATTCTACCAATTATTTAGCGTGGCGTTTGATGAAATATTTTCATCAAATTATGGCGAGCATTCTTTTTAACATTTAATTCGGACATTTATAGTTGCATCCGCACATTAGACTCTGAACTGCTCTGTTAGTTAAGTTGTAGGGATACTTGTGTTTTTTATTTGTGACTTTGAGAATATACTCAACTATTTTGGAAAATCGTTTTTGATTAGAAATCCCGGACAATCTCCTAATTCCTCAGAGCTATTAGCTGCAGCTATAATGGGATTCTCAGATGAAGTGGGCACTAGGAACTCTAATTACAGGCTTCACGTTTTGTTAAATCACTTTCTGGGGGCTAAAAAAGGAATTAGAGAACCAGTGTTGAGAACGGCGAAAGACAGCATTAACAACATTCTAATAGCCAGAAACTGATTCAACAAACAAGCTTTTGTACAGCAATTTATTTTTCAACAAAATTAAGCGCCGCCCCACATATGGTGCATCGGCCGGGAAATCAACTAAGTGAAAGTGATTTTAACTATTCGGATTCGCGAGTGGAATGCGACACACAGCTGAGTAATAGAACAGCGAAAGTGTCACGTGTGCATGTGGACGACGCAATTGGATTAACAACGCATCTGGATTGACGGAGCTGGCACTGAGTCTAGCGGTGCTGCCGGCATCGAGAGAAGCCAGTTTCACCTCACCGCAGTCGTCCGCCGCAGCAGCCGGAGCCGAGCCTGTAGTTACGGGCCACGCAAACACACAACAACCGTCGGAGTGCAGTCTGCAGTTCAACGTGCCACGCGCAGCAGTAATCCTGGTACGCCGCGCCGACAACGTCGAGCAGAAAGAACTAAGTTAAGTGAAAAGCTGTTAAAAATTTTACTAACCTGAACTAAAAAACTGTCGGCGATGGAAACGCCAAAAGAAACCGAGTTTAAACTTAAATTAGAACCTATGTCTGTTGAGGGAGCTGTAAATTCAGACAACGATTCAAGTGTAAACATGCATGAAAGTAGTAATGTTAAGGTGAAATATGAAGTATTGTCTCCTGACAGCAGTGTGCGAAGGGGCAATGATTCAACAATAGAGACCCCTGTAGTAAAACAGAAACCAGAAATTGTTAATTTATTGGATGATAGTTTCTCTGATGAATTAAAAATGAAACAGTCATCAGAGATGGTAGAGTTTAAGGAGGAGAAGTTAGATATAACTGATCAATCTGAAGTTTCATTTAGTTTTGATGATTCTGGTATTGGAGCTAGTTTTTCGTCACCTGAGTGTGATAAAAAGCCAGCTAGTGAGCAACCCAAAGATGCTGGAGCTGTTGATTTAAATATTATATTACAAGCAATAGCTGCCAGTCAAACAAATTTTAATAAACGGTTTGAGGCAATGGACAATAAATTAGAATCCAATAATGCTGAATTAAAGTCTGAAATAAGTGAACAGGTCAAAAGCAGTAATGCTGAATTAAAATCTGATATAATTGAGGTAAATAACAGGATTGTGGCCAGTCAAACTAATTTTAATAAACGATTGGAGGTAATGGACGATACCTTCAAGGCTGGTTGCAATAAGTTGAAAGAGGATCTAGACAGTTTGAATTATAAAATTGATTACAATCATGAGGATATTAAGAAAAAGGTTGCTCAACAGTTTTCTGAGATGTATAAAACAGTTAAATCCGAAGTTGCTGAGGTTCGCAAGGACTTCCAAATGGAAGATGCGAAGCTGGAGCACAAGTTAACAGAGAAGATCGAGACGGAATCTGAACTGTGCTCAGATAGATTTAAAGATGTAAATATAAAAATAAACATATGTCAAGCTGACGTAGATGCAATCAAAACTGATACTACTCATATTGTACAAAGAGTAGATAATGTTGAGATGAAAGTAGAAAATATTAATACTAACATGGCTAACCTTGAGAGTAAAGTAGCTTCAGTAACTTCTGGTAATGGTAGTATACAACAAGTTGTAGCTGCAAACGCCGCTTTTATCGGGTGTCGGCAGTTCTTGCGGTTCGATCCAGACAAAAATATCCACCCGCTAGATTTCTGGAACGATTTTGAAGATGTGATTCCACCAACTTGGTCCGAACGAGAGAAAATCTCATTTATTAGAAGCCATTTAGCAGGTGACGCCATGCGTTGGTCAGCTGATGTTATGTTGAAATGTAAAACATTAGCGGAGTTTAAAACAGCTTTCATTAATGAGTATTGGTCTAGCAATAAGCAAAATGAAGTGTTAAGAGAATTTTGGAGTGGAAAACGCTTCAATGCAGGCAAAGAATCTATTAAAGAATTTGCTAGGTCATGGATTTCACGTTTGTCACATTTGGACGAAAAACTGAAACCTGAAATGATTATACTAGGTCTTGAAGCCAAACTGCCATGGTATTGGAAAACTAGAATTATATCTGCCCCTAGAGACAATCTTGATCGTTTCATTGAATATTTGGAACGTGTAGAACGTGTTGCTGCCAATGAGGAGCAAGCACGTAATAACAGAAATGCCAGTAACAATAATAGTAATTTTAGGAACGAGCAAAATGGCAATGTAAACATCAGAACAGTAGGTGTTCGCCATCCTAAGAGAGGTAGGAATTGGGGAAATAATTATCAGAACCAACAATGGCGTCCAAGGGATAATAATTTTGTTCCAAACAGAAATATGCATGTAAACAACAGTACGGAAAGTAATGCTATGCCAGTTAACTATAATGAAACTAAAGGAAACAGCAGTAGGCCGAGACAGGAAAACTAGTTCCCGTCTATGAGGACACTGGCGCTCACCAGGCGGTTACTTTTCCTAAGCCAGTAGTTAAGGGAATTGGTAAGACAGATCAGAATACTCAAACTGAACTTGTAGATGAAGAATCGGTAGCACCTAAGGATACAACAGAAATATTAGATCACTCACAGTATTTGATAGATACCGTGTTAGAGACGCTTTCTAAGTGGGAAGAGCAAGAGAAGGCGCAGCAGCGTAACGATAGGGAAGAGCTACAAAATATTGAATTGTCAGGTGAAGAAGCAGAAGAAATTCATGCTTATATTTACGATGAAGATGATGTGCTCTTATCTAAAGTGCCTGTGCAGGATATTGATAATGTACTAATAGATTTAGGACAGGAGGTAAGTGAGGATGTAGAGGGTAGGCTGTTGAGGGTCGATGAACCCAGTAGCTGTGACCAGTTGTCACTTGAGAAGGAAACCGACGATAATGGTGAAAGTGGTTTAGCTGTAAGTAGTGTTATGCCCGGTCTGGAGGCGCAGAATCGCTCAGACTATAGTAATTTGGGTCATGTTCAGCAAACTAAATGTAATGAAGTCGTGCGGTGTTTCGATTTAAAATTAATAGACCGACTGGAAAAGGCAGCTGAAAATGTAATTCAGGAAACCCCTACACACTGTGACCTAAATGTAATGAAGACAGATGTCGATCACTTTAGTTGGAGACAGATCCAAAAGGAACTATTAGATGAATTTGAGGAACCACCTGTACAACCTAGAATAAGCCACCCTATAATAATAGCGAATATGTTGGGTATCAATGTACGTTGTCTCTTAGACAGTGGAAGTGAGGTGAGTGCAATATCTCAGTCCTTCTTTGATGCATTACTTGGTAAAGACAAGCTTACAGTAATGAGGGTATCAGGATTAAGAATAATTGGTGCTACTGGCAAGGTGTCAAAAACGGTAAAGCAAGTAGCTTTGCTGCCCCTTAACATTAATGGTAATTTAATTGATCATCCATGTTTAATTGTAAACAATCTCAGTATTGAGGTTTTAATTGGCATAGATTTCTTGTCAAAATATCAGAGTGTTGTTGACTTTGAAAGAAGCCAGTTAAAAATGGTCTTGCCGATAACCGGAGTAATTACAGTCCCTTTTAGTGATAAACATGTAGTAACTGATGATGTAAATTGGGAGCTGCCTATACGAGTTCTGAAAAATAGGAGGTATTGGGATGAAGGTGTGAATCTTAGGACAAGTAAGCTAAACACAGAAGAAGAAGAAGCAATTATTTTGGACAAAATAGAAGCTAAATTGCAGGAAATCGATAAAATTTCCACCAATCAGAAGGAAGAACTGAGAGAGGTTCTAAAAGGTATCATAAAGTATTTTCAGATCGACGTGGCGTGGTCAAAGGTTATGAATGAATGCTGTAGGGAGGAGGTTGTTCTGTAACCTCTACACAGTGTGGCAGCTGTGCAGTCCCAGCTGAGTGAGATCTTCTTTCCATTTCAGATCTCACTCACTCTTCATCTTTCCTATCCACAAAAATTTCGACCTCTTCTTCCCAACACATAAAATTTTCCGAAAGCTAATGAATGCTGTAGGGAGGAGGTTGTTCTGTAACCTCTACACAGTGTGGCAGCTGTGCAGTCCCAGCTGCGTGAGATCTTCTTTCCATTTCAGGTCTCACTCACTCTTCATCTTTCCTATCTAAAAAAAAAAAAATTTCGACCTCTTCTTTCCAACCCAAAATTTTCCGTTATGACTATTAAGCCAGCATTCAACTAATGAATGCTGTAGGGAGGAGGTTGTTCTGTAACCTCTACACAGTGTGGCAGCTGTGCAGTCCCAGCTGTGTGAGATCTTCTTTCCCATTTCAGGTCTCACTCACTCTTCATCTTTTCTATCCACAAAAATTTCGATCTCTTCTTCCCAACACATGAAAATTTTCTGTCATGGCTATCAAGCCATGCGTTCTGTAACCATTCTATCTACCGATTAGTGAAGAACAAAACCTGATATGACAAACCTAATAGTGACAAACAATAGAGAAGTATGACGTAATTAAGATAAAATGTGTTTGAGTAACAATTATGTATAGAACCCTGGTAAAATAGTAAGTACAAAGTGTTGTTTTATTGGAAATGGTCCACCAACAGTAATTTAAAAAGATATATGAATTCGTGTACAAGCTGGATCTGAAGTGGTAGTGAAACCTAGTGTATGCATTAGAGCTAACTAAGAAATAGTAAAAGAGATTGCTTAGTGTTATGAAAAAAATGTAGATAAGTTGTAAGGATGAACTCACCTGGTGTAGCAAGGAAAGGCAGTGTAATAGAATTGAACAGTGTTTGTGGTTGAGACGTGAAGGACACGTCTTTGAAGTATTTATAAGGTTGGAGCTGGCCATTATTTTGGTGTAGTGTGTGACAGGATACACCTACACGTATTGAGGTTATGAGTTGGAGGCGTGAATGCGACCATAGGTACCCTTATGTTAGATGAGACAGAGCAGCTCATGGTGTCCTATAGGTTTAAGGAAATTAGCATTACGCTCGTCCATAATTACTTGATGCATTTTAGTGGTAGGTCGAGAGAGACTACCTGTGGTTTCAGCATCCGATCGATTGGAAATGGATTGCCACGTGAGCAAACTGATCAGCTGCAATACACTAAAGATATGAAATAAATGTGCTATCCTATGCTTTAAATATTAATAGAGTGAGTATTACTTAAGTTCATACACTAGCAAAGTAAATAAGTAACATAATGGCATAAGTGAAATATTATTTTAGCTCAGCATAAATACACTTCAAAGTAAGTAAGTACCTGATTGCAGATGTGGAACTGACAACAGCAGAGGACCAATAAATGGATTTAGTAGTCAACTAAACGTAGTGTGTTTTGAACACTCCGAACTGTACTATTACCAAAAGTTACTCACGTGTACAAGGAAGCTGAGAAAACAACCACTAATGATACTCATACTATCTCTAAGAATAAGGTAATCAAAGATGAGTCAGTTAAGTGCTTAAAATACAAATGTATCAGGAATGTACCGAGCATTGGTTCAGTGTTCCGGCCCAGAAATAATAAATTCAGATTAAATATGATTTATGATTGTATGCCTTAGGAGCATAAATTTTCTCTAGTACGTGACTAATGGCGTTTTGAGCCATTTGTTTATCGATTTTGACAATTAAGTAACCGCGAGAGTAATACTGAAAAAGTTCTGTTAACTTGTTGCAGCAACATATTGAAGGCTAAGATGTATATATCCCCATTTCATTGTGACCCATCCTTACATATTAAGTGAACAGAGTCTGAGGCACTCTTTTTGTTTGTTCTACAGGACAAACCAGATAATGGCAGCCTGGTAGCTGCGTGAAAGCGTGGAGTGACTTGGACACAACTCACAGTGACCCCTCCCCTTTCCCCATGTAATTTAGAGAGAACGTGAAGGACGCACACCATAGCAACTTCCCCTCCTCTACCCTTGTGAATGGAAGTGCAGGACGCCAGCCAAAGCGGCTACAACCACGTGTGTAAAAATTATTGGTGAACTTTTCTTTCAGGTTTAGAAAAGACTGCTAGGAGATAATCATCTGTTTATGTATCATGTTATTTTCTTTGAATCTGTGTATGTAGAAATGTATTTAATGTACACTCCTGGAAATGGAAAAAAGAACACATTGACACCGGTGTGTCAGACCCACCATACTTGCTCCGGACACTGCGAGAGGGCTGTACAAGCAATGATCACACGCACGGCACAGCGGACACACCAGGACCCGCGGTGTTGGCCGTCGAATGGCGCTAGCTGCGCATCATTTGTGCACCGCCGCCGTCAGTGTCAGCCAGTTTGCCGTGGCATACGGAGCTCCATCGCAGTCTTTAACACTGGTAGAATGCCGCGACAGCGTGGACGTGAACCGTATGTGCAGTTGACGGACTTTGAGCGAGGGCGTATAGTGGGCATGCGGGAGGCCGGGTGGACGTACCGCCGAATTGCTCAACACGTGGGGCGTGAGGTCTCCACAGTACATCGATGTTGTCGCCAGTGGTCGGCGGAAGGTGCACGTGCCCGTCGACCTGGGACCGGACCGCAGCGACGCACGGATGCACGCCAAGACCGTAGGATCCTACGCAGTGCCGTAGGGGACCGCACCGCCACTTCCCAGCAAATTAGGGACACTGTTGCTCCTGGGGTATCGGCGAGGACCATTCGCAACCGTCTCCATGAAGCTGGGCTACGGTCCCGCACACCGTTAGGCCGTCTTCCGCTCATGCCCCAACATCGTGCAGCCCGCCTCCAGTGGTGTCGCGACAGGCGTGAATGGAGGGACGAATGGAGACGTGTCGTCTTCAGCGATGAGAGTCGCTTCTGCCTTGGTGCCAATGATGGTCGTATGCGTGTTTGGCGCCGTGCAGGTGAGCGCCACAATCAGGACTGCATACGACCGAGGCACACAGGGCCAACACCCGGCATCATGGTGTGGGGAGCGATCTCCTACACTGGCCGTACACCACTGGTGATCGTCGAGGGGACACTGAATAGTGCACGGTACATCCAAACCGTCATCGAACGCATCGTTCTACCATTCCTAGACCGGCAAGGGAACTTGCTGTTCCAACAGGACAATGCACGTCCGCATGTATCCCGTGCCACCCAACGTGCTCTAGAAGGTGTAAGTCAACTACCCTGGCCAGCAAGATCTCCGGATCTGTCCCCCATTGAGCATGTTTGGGACTGGATGAAGCGTCGTCTCACGCGGTCTGCACGTCCAGCACGAACGCTGGTCCAACTGAGGCGCCAGGTGGAAATGGCATGGCAAGCCGTTCCACAGGGCTACATCCAGCATCTCTACGATCGTCTCCATGGGAGAATAGCAGCCTGCATTGCTGCGAAAGGTGGATATACACCGTACTAGTGCCGACATTGTGCATGCTCTGTTGCCTGTGTCTACGTGCCTGTGGTTCTGTCAGTGTGATCATGTGATGTATCTGACCCCAGGAATGTGTCAATAAAGTTTCCCCTTCCTGGGACAATGAATTCACGGTGTTCTTATTTCAATTTCCAGGAGTGTATTTAATGGATCTAAGATTTTCATAATTTTTCAATTTGTATGTGTTTGTTTGTCTAAGGCAATATGTATGCCAAAATATTTCATTGACTTTGCTTAAAATTTTGAGTAATGACATTGTTTAAAAGGCAGTGAACATGCCTACAATTTAACTAATTAATGTAGGTAATCAGTTTTCTTTTAATGTTTCTACATGTTTACATTTCAATTTTGATTTTTCATAGGGAGTTAAACTGTACTCTTGCTTCCCTTTTTGTAATTAAATTTTTTTTTCATTCATTAACATTCATAAACAAAAAAATTTAAGTAGAGGGTGATGTAGGGAAACAGCCTACTCACGCTGTAGTAAATGCATATCAGTCTTTCCATTGTGTGCCAGCCAGTCCTGTAACTAGCTCTGACGTCATCAATGTTGCGCAATACTTTAAAAATCAAGCAAATGACCTAAAACTTTTATAGCATGTCAGATATAATACTAAATTAATATGTGTTAAATATCAGTTCGATAACTTTAGCCATTTTCGAGATTTGGACGTTTTTCTGTAAAAATCATTGGCGCAACAGAAAAGAGCTAGAGACTTCAAAATTTATATTTAGATTCATCTTTCATAATGATTTAATAAAAACAGTACTTTGGATTTCACAAATTAAGGTTTTAGTGGAAATTCATGATTTTGTGGTTTTCGTCTCAAAACTGAAGGAAGCAAGATAGATTAAGTAGGTTAATAAATAAGGCTAGGATGTTTAGATTTAAATAGGTTGGAGGTCCGCTATGACTATGAAGATGTGAAAAGTTTCTTCTGAATACCTATAAAATTATAGCGATAGCGGATCTCAAAAGGGCCAGTTCAGAGCTCATCTGCTGCGTGCAGTGCAATTAAATTAATTCTCTCGCCCAAAATATTTAAGTTAGCCACGTCAAAATTTTATTAGCAATACTTACCTGCGTGCTGAATGCACATTTAAATTAAGAGCTTATTCGGCCATCAGCAAAAGAAGCTATAATTTATTATGTAACTTGAAGTGGTGCGCTACTAGCCCAGCGGCTAGTCGGGAGAGCCGATTTGATCAGGCGTTCCCTTAGCCGTCTGCACCGCGGCTTTATATATAAGAGCGTTGCGTGAGGAAGCAAGGCCCTAGTTCTCTCCAGACGCTGAATAACACGCCATCTGTGTCAGCAGCCGCGTTGCGTCGGTATCACTGCTACAAACAGCCTCGGGTGCCGTATTAAGTTACTAGAGATACGCGGAACCATGAAATCATTTCAAGTGAAGTGTTAATTCTGGGACGATTTTCATTATCTAGCTTCAGTTTGCGTATTGTCGTATTTTCACGTGCCGTCGCGGGACAGACATTCTACCAATTATTTAGCGTGGCGTTTGATGAAATATTTTCATCAAATTATGGCGAGCATTCTTTTTAACATTTAATTCGGACATTTATAGTTGCATCCGCACATTAGACTCTGAACTGCTCTGTTAGTTAGGTTGTAGGGATACTTGTATTTTTTATTTGTGACTTTGAGAATATACTCAACTATTTTGGAAAATCGTTTTTGATTAGAAATCCCGGACAATCTCCTAATTCCTCAGAGCTATTAGCTGCAGCTATAATGGGATTCTCAGATGAAGTGGGCACTAGGAACTCTAATTACAGGCTTCACGTTTTGTTAAATCACTTTCTGGGGGCTAAAAAAGGAATTAGAGAGCCAGTGTTGAGAACGGCGAAAGACAGCATTAACAACATTCTAATAGCCAGAAACTGATTCAACATGCAAACATTTGTACAGCAAACGAATAATTTTCAACACAAATCCGCCGCCCCACAGGGTGAATGGCCTTTCAGACAGTGATGCACAAATTTTAACACTAAAAGGTTTTTGTACTCAAACCAATGTCATATTTAATTACAAACTACGTAGGAAAGTTAATCCAACAGCAATGGAGAGTTTTTTAAAACTTGTCAAGGAACAAGAGTGGCAAGATGTTTATAGTGCCGATAATATAGATGATAAATACAATGCTTTCCATAACACATTTCTCATACTCTTTGAGAGTTGCTTTCCATTAGAACATTCTAAACGGGGTACTAGCAGTAATGGACAGCCCGCTTGGCTGACTAGTGGGATAAGGATATCATGTAGAACAAAGCAGGAATTATATCAAAATGTTAGAAGTAGTCACAATCAAGCTACAGTAGCCCATTACAAACAGTATTGTAAGGTGCTTAAAAATGTTATTAGCAAGGCAAAAAGTATGTGGTATGCAAATAGTATAGCTAAGTCACAGGATAAAATTAAAGCCATATGGTCAGTTGTGAAGGAAGTGTCTAGTCAGCAGCACAAGGTCGATGATATATTGCCCGCAGCTCGTGGTCGTGCGGTAGCGTTCTCGCTTCCCACGCCCGGGTTCCCGGGTTCGATTCCCGGCGGGGTCAGGGATTTTCTCTGCCTCGTGATGGCTGGGTGTTGTGTTGTGTCCTTAGGTTAGTTAGGTTTAAGTAGTTCTAGGTTCTAGGGGACTGATGACCATAGATGTTGAGTCCCATAGTGCTCAGAGCCATTTGAACCATTTTTTCGATGATATAAAGTTAGTTCGCAGTAATAATATTTCTGTTACTGATAAATCAGATATATGTACAGTATTTAACAATCATTTTCTGAGCATTGCTGGTGAATTAAATAAAAATTTAGTTTCTACAGGAAATCATATAAATTTCTTAGCAAATGCCTTTCCGAGATTGACGTCTGAAATACTCCTCTGTGATACAGACAAGAGGGAGACTGAGTCAATAATTAAATCACTGAAGACTAAGGACTATCATGGTTATGATGGAGTGTCTAGCAGAATATTAAAGTACTGTGCTGCACATGTTAGCCCTGTCTTTAGCCATATTTGTAGTTTAAGGAATGGTCAGTTTCCTGAGTGATTAAAGTACTCAGTAGTAAAGCCGCTTTATAAAAAGGGAGAAAGGGATAATGGAGATAATTTTAGACCTATTTCTATGCCATCAGTGTTTGCAAAAGTTATCGAAAAAGGCTGTGTATGTAAGGTTAATTAATCATTTTATATCACACAATTTGCTATCAAAAATACAGTTCGGCTTTAGAAGTCGTTTGACAACTGAAAATGCTATATTCTCTTTTCTCTGTGAGGTACTGGATGGGCTAAACAAAAAGCTTCGAACGCTTGGCATATTTTTTTGATTTAACAAAGGCATTTGACTGTGTTGATCTCACAATATTGCTCCAGAAGTTGGATCATTACGGAATAAGGGTGGTAGCTCACAATTGGTTCACCTCTTTCTTTAGCAACAGGCAGCAAAAGGTCATTATTCACAATGTTTACAGGTATAACGGCTGTGATGTGGGATCTGAGTGGGGTGTTGTCAACTGGGGGGTGTCCCAGGGATCAGTGTTGGGGCCGCTCCTCTTCCTTATTTATGTAAATGATATGCCCTCTAGTATTATGGGTAAGCCTAAAATATTTCTGTTTTCTGATGACACTAGCTTGGTAGTAAAGGATGTTGTGTGCAACATTGACTCGGTTTCAAGTAGTGCAGTAAATGACCTCAGTTCATGGCTTGTAGAAAAGAAACTAACGTTAAATCACAGTAAGACTCAATTTTTACAGTTTATAACACACAATTCAACAAAACCTGACGTTTTAATCTCACAGAACGGGCATATGATTAGTGAAACTGAACAGTTCAAATTTCTAGGTGTTCAGATAGATAGTAAGCTGTCGTGGAAAGCCCACGTTCATGATCTTGTTCAAAGAGTTAATACTGACATTTTCACTATTCGAACGGTATCAAAAGTGAGTGATACTTCGACACGTAAATTAGTCTACTTTGCTTATTTTCATTCACTTATATCGTATGGTATTATGTTTTAGGGTAACTCTTCCCATTCTAGAAGGATATTTTTGGCTCAGAAACGGACGGTTCGGGCAATAAGTGGTGTGAGTTCACGAACCTCTTGTCGACCTCTGTTCACGAGTCTGGGTATTTTGACATTGGCCTCTCAATATGTATATTCCTTATTTTCGTTTCTTGTTACCAATATTAGTTTATTTCCAAGAATAAGCAGCTTTAACTCGGTTAATACTCGGCAGAAATCAAACCTCCATTTGGATCGGACTTCCTTAACTCTTGTGCAAAAAGGTGTGCAGTATACTGCTGCATCAATTTTCAATAAGCTGCCACTCGAATTCAAAAATCTTAGCAGTAATCCACGCGCTTTCAAATCGAAACTGAAGAGTTTCCTCATGGGTCACTCCTTCTATTCTGTCGAGGAGTTCCTTGAAAAATTAAGCTGATTCTTATTGTATTGCTGATAGCGTTTACTTAAACTTATGGACTGAATTTTTTTCGGGTTTATGAACATTTATTTTTATCTGTTATTACTTTTATGTTGTAAGTTCATGTACTGACACGTTCCATGACCTTGGAGATTTGCTCCTCAATTTGGTCCTACGGAACTTGACGTGTAAATAAAATAAAATAATAAAAAACTGCTTGGGGACTTTACGTTAAAGATTTTGAATACATAATTAACAAGTTACCATATTTTACAACAGAAATTTCACAATATGAATTCCTAACTGGTGATACGCCTAAAACTTTGACTGAGTGTTTGCTGCAATTCTCAAATAGAACAGATCTGAGTTTGGAGGAGAAAAAGAAATTAGCTTTGAAAAAGCTGATAGAAGAAGGTGAACCTTAAAATGCTAGGTATGACAAGAAAATTATTCCAGAAGAGTATGTGGTAGAATATCGAGTTGTAATTACAATACGTGGGAAATTATCGAATATTAATACAGAGATAAAGAAATTTTACGAGACCAGAGTAGCCAACAGAAAAGCAGACAGTATGGAAGACTACAGAAGTCATGTGGAGACCGGGAGTTTCTGAGTGAAGAGCTCGAGGGAGCAGTTCCGGACACTTTCACGTTTGTAACTGAACGAGGCAGACCTGCCTGTGGGGACGAGTTGTATTCCATCGTTTAGGTGATGGATTTTGGGCAGTGAACGGACTTTATATTTGAAGAGGTCTGAACATGCTCCAGTGTAGGACTCTTAGCTTGTTCCGCTTGTATTACGGAACTGAGGACAGACAGTGTATGAATTGCTACTCGTCATCTAGCGTGTGGTAATTTGAAAATAATCACGTTAAGCTCTGAACTGTTTTGAGCTGCTGAATATTTCGTGTTTTGCGATTACGAAATGGACTTAATTTTTGGGTTCTTTTAATGACTATTTAGTTTGGGGATTGTGCTATCATTCTTTTAGCGCTCTCAACGTGACTTTACTGCATTTGATAAGGATATTTTCTGTCTGTATTTTATTTGATAACGTAGGACCATTTCCCGTTTATTTGAGATGTGCTGTATTGAATAAATATTATTCATCATAATTCTCTGTCGTCTACATTAATTACATATGTTAGAATAGAACCCTTATTATTAAATACTTCATTTAACTTTTATTTTGTATTTACGTGTATTTTAACTCGCAATTCCAGCGAATAATTAGACTATTTGACTGCAAGATAACAGCTTCAGGTTACTATTTGCAGCGAGTTAGCTTCTGGGTGTGAGGCGCGGCTCGACCCTGTGACTATCGGGCTATTGCTTATAAACAGAGCCTTGCATAGCGCAAGTACCTTAAGTACGAGTAACCATAGGTAAAGATGCAATTGGTTTGCTCGTATGGGATGCTGTTTAGAATTAGCAGGAACCATTAGGTACTTTCGCATGCTGCAGGGAGATTCATTCCAATAAACCAACAAGGAATCGTGTATATAATATAGGGTGTAAAGTGATTTTTTAGGGAGCTAGACTCTCCAGTTTAACTTAGTTATTCAACGATAAAAGGAAGTTACACCTGTCTAATCGCGAGAAACTCGACTATTCGCTTTCCACCTAATACTAATTTCTGAATTAACGGTGAGAATTAGCGCGCTTACTAGGAAGATGACCTTTATTACTGATTTTTGTAAGCTGCTTCTCGACAAGTAGTGTATACTTGTTTCACGTCCATGGCTGCGAAGTTCTATGCAATTTCCGCGTGTAAACTCTTGTTTCATGTATGAAGGGCCTTAGGGAATTGTGTGGCAGCGTGTCTTCAAAAAAATGGTTCAAATGGCTCTGAGCACTATGGGACTCAACTGCTGAGGTCATTAGTCCCCTATAACTTAGAACTAGTTAAACCTAACTAACCTAAGGACATCACAAACATCCATGCCCGAGGCAGGATTCGAACCTGCGACCGTAGCGGTCTTGCGGTTCCAGACTGCAGCGCCTTTAACCGCACGGCCACTTCGGCCGGCTAGCGTGTCTTGTGAAAGAGTGCCTGTGATCGACAATGCACAGAATACTATTATGAGAAGGGAAAGCATGGGTCGGAAATGAAAATCTCTTGCTGTACATCACCTCGAATTAGCAGTGGGTGTGACGCATGTTTTCGTAAACTGCTTATGTTTTGTGATTCCATCTCGAAAAATAGTTCACAACATGTGTGTGACCATTGTGAATTTTTTTCGCATGAAGTCGGTGTATGATTGTTGAGTAGAATCTGAAGAGGAATTGGTGTTAACTGCATGTCTCACTGTACAACGGAAAACAGGGATATCGTGGCAAAATTTTATGTACTGTTGTATGTTTCTCAGTAACAAATATTCATTTATGATCATTAGTTCGCCGGCCGCTGTGGCCCTAGGCGCTTCAGTCCGGAACCGCGCTGCTGCTATGGCCGCGGGTTCGAATCCTGCCTCGGGCATGGATGTGTGTGATGTCCTTAGGTTAATTAGGTTTAAGTAGTTTTAAGTCTAGGGGACTGATGACCTCAGATGTTAAGTCCCATAGTGCTTAGAGCCAATCTTCATTAGTTCGTTATCTCAATTTGATATTACCCATTTTTTATGTCAGGCTGCGTTTGGTATCCTTTATGAGTAATGATTATTTGCACTGAACCACTTTCATAGCATCCGCCTCCGTAGCGGAGGTCGCTAACCCTAGCTTACTCTATTGCACTCACCTCGGTGGTTACCTGGTTCGAATTATGACGGTATAAAATTTTCACTACCAGTATTTGGGCAGCAAGCAGACGAGATGCAGGGCGTGAAGTTCCAGATCTCCAGTCTTTACGCCAATTTCCTGAATTAAATTACAAGTCTGTCCGCACTGTCTCATGAAGTGAGGGCATGTGATCCGTCCGTGGCGACTCGCCTATTGCTGTTCGAGAGGAGAAGGCTATGTCCCATCTCTGCGTTTCACCTTCACCCTTCACTTCATCCACGACAACACAAAGCCGACAGAAAGCTGTACTAACACTCATCACAGTCACCCAGACGACGCAGGTACATACTTAGTACTTCATGAAGGGTCGGAGGAAGGGAATGGCAAACCACCTCGACTGGGACCTTGCCTTGCGTGGCGATGCAGGATTCCTGCATCCACTCTCATTCTCTGAGTATCCAAGTCCACATTGTTTAATATCAAAGAATTCATTTTATACTGAGGTGACAATAGCTCTGGGCTGGCGATGTGCGTGTATACAGATGGATGTAATATCGCGTACACAAAGTACAAAAGAGCAACGCACTGCCGGAGCTGAAATTTGTACTCAGGGGATTCGTGCGGAAAGATTTACGATGCGATTATGGCCGCACGACGAGACTTTACATATTTTGAACGCGGAATGGTAGTTAGAGCTAGAGTCATGGGATATTCTGCTTGGGAAATCGTTAGGGATTCCAATATTCCGACCTGCCCAGCGTTAACAGTGTGCCGAGAATACCAAATTTCAGGTGTTACCTCTCACCACAGACAACGCAGTAGCCGATGCGCTTCACTTAACGACCGAGAGCAGCGGCGTTTGCATAGAGTTATCACTGCTAAGGAAAAAACAATACTGCGTGAAATAACCGCAGAAATCAATGTGGGGCGTTCGACGAACGTATCCATTAAGACAGTGTGGCGAAATGTGGCGTTAATGGGCTATGGCAGCAGACGACCGACGCAAGTATCTTCGCTAACAGCTCATCGTCTGCAGCCTCTCTCCTGGGCTGGTGATCGTATGGACGGCTGGGAAACCGTGGCCTGGTCAGATGAGTCCCGATTTCAGTTGGTAAGAGCTGATGGTAGGATTCGGGCGTGGCGCAGAGTCCACGAAGCCGTGGACTCAAGTTGTCTACAAGGCACTATGCAAGCTGGTGGCGGTGTAACAACTACGACTCTGTAATATTGTACATATAAGTAATTTTTCCCATCTGATTTTTCGATTAACTTGTGCAATTGATGTTCGGATTTCAATTTTTTTTGTTTCATGCCATTGTGTTAAGAAAACTGTGAATAAGTTTCAATGTGAGTATTAATGTTTATGTCAAATGTCAAGTAATATTGTAATAGAATTGAAATGTAACAAATGTTGAGACTGTTGTAAGATGTTTAAAATTGTAACTGTGCGTCTGGTCCATACGTAGGCAATGTGTTAGGATATGTAGAATGCAAAACCTCGGGTGAATACCCTGTCTGTAAGGGAGCGGTAAAAGGTGGATGGCAGGCGAGCGCGGGAAAATGCGAACGGGCACTGCACGGCACAACGGGCTCAGTTGTTGTTGGAGTTTGGCATTGGTTTGAGCAACACCTTCTGGAGCGAGGAGGCTCTCCTGGAAGATACAGCTTCACTGAGCCTCGGGTATGCTGTTCCATAGCCCACACAGTATGGCAAAATTCCACAGGCACTAAATGGAAACGTATTGCGACGCTAAGAAGAATTAAGGTGCCGATACATCAAGAGCCATAGCTGTCGTTGTATGTGTGCTCTGTGCCTCGCCATCTCGCCGCCCGCCAACCGCCGCATCGATACCAGAAGGTTGAAACGTTTAGTACTGTATTCGTGTTGATCAGAGAGTGAACTGTGTTTGTTTGGTGCAATAATAACCTAAATTTTACCAGAACTTTCCCATCATTTAATTATCCTCACAACTAACCTAGACAGGGTCCTTTCCAAATGTTGTGCAATCAGAGTGTCCCAAAATGAAAATTAAAATTTGTGTTAATAATAATTATTTGCAGAAGTAGCTATGTTAGAATGGAGTTTAAAGAAATGTTTTTTTAATCAACCAGTAAATGAATAACGAAGGTCTAATGAAGTTGAAAGATAACTTAAGTATTGATATAGTAATGAAGCTTATTATTTCGAGACAGATTTAAAGGCATTTAAATGAGCAGTAAATAAGATGAAAAGAGTAGTAACTTATATACTGGAAATTTTGAACACATAATAAACTCAGTAATGAATTTTTTAAATACAGCGATCATAACAGTTTCAGGGTCCCCCCCCCCCCCCCCTCATTCATTTGAATTCTGAAGTGTTCTAAATTGGTTTGACCAGCAAAAGTTAAAGTCAATATAAAAGTCAAAATTTATCAGTGTTTTATCTTTATCAAAATTGACATTTTGTGTGTGGCACGAAAGTGCAATTTCTAGGTTAACCTATGCCCGATTTTAATCAGTTTAATAGACAGTATAAAGTTTTGTAGTATACATTATAGTGTAGTGTTATGTATTCATCCATATCAGTACAGAACGTGAACTATCAGTTCAATAGATTTTCTGGTTCTAAAATTCGACTATATTATGCAGTGTTACAACTTGTTGTTTTGCATGAATATATACCAACTTGTATAGGGAAGAAACTCAGTTAATGCCTAATTAGGCTGGCGACTGTGTAATTATCTAATTGGTAGCATCTTCTGGGTTGCTTTTGATCCATTCTGACGTGTAATTGCATTTCGAACTTACTTGACGGATCATTGTCATTATAGAGTGGATGTAAGTCTGATTTGCCACCATTCAGGTACACGCGGTCGATAACTATACGAAAATCCTTTCTCATAAGGTGAATCCCGCTCACTTACCATAGCACAGGCTTTAACGAGTACGGTGTCAGGGATTACAAGTGGCTTCCCGGTGATAGGACACCCAGTTGTTGTCGGTCACAAATTAACGTGAATACCGAACAGTGGATGTTCAGTGGCACGAATTGCAATAATTTTCAGTGAAGTAAATAGCAGTGAACGTCAAGTACGGTAGTGAGGTGTCACTTGCGTTCGGTATGGACAAGAACGTAAACACTGTAGATGCGCCGAGCGTAATGGAAGATGCGACTGGCAATGACAGGAGTTTACGCGGCCAGATAACAGATGGCGTTAGCGGTAGACAATTGGCGTATGTACAATACCACGAACATGTTAACGAACAGATTGAAATGTCGAGATCGCCTAGAACACAGCAAGGAATAAAACAGGAAGTAGAGGATGACTTTGTAGATGACAGTGGGTGCGTGAACGAATCCACTGACATGTTTGATTCACCACAGGTAAAGAAAGAACCGAAAGAAAATTTTGAAGTAGGATCGGAACGCATCGATTCCGTAGAACAAGACAGTGTGAAAATTTTAAGCATGAACGACTTATTTGAACGATTAACCAAACAAATTACAGAATGATCAGCTTCAAAAACAAGTCAGTAATCAAGTTAGTCAGCTTAAAACACACGTTGACGAGCAGCTTAAAACACAAAGTAATCAGCTCAGAACACACGTCGATGTTCAACTCAAAACACAGAATGATCAGCTTAAAACACATGTTGACGAGCAGCTGAAAACACAAGTTGGTCAGCTTAAAGCATAGGTCGAAGAACAAGGAATTAAAATTAGTGAACAAATAGAACAGGTAGAACAAAAAGTGGGTAATTTAAGTTCTGCAGTAAATACTATGAAGTCTGAAATTGACATAATTAATAAAAATATGAATACTATGCAGGGGGAAATTGACGACATTAACAGTAGGTTTGATGTTGAAATTCTCAACATCCTAGAGAAACTAGAGCCTCTAGTTGAAACAAAAGTAGACGAAAAAGTTTTCGGTCTGAAAACTGAGATCGTAAACGAATGCAAACATGGAAACTCACAGTTGAAAAAGGCAGTTTCGGATACTGAAAGAGATTTATGCGAAAAAGTTACCGGATGTGTACAAAAGTGTGAACAAAATACATCGAAAATTCAAGGCAAAATTTTCGATCTCGAGAGTAAAATCAAAGACAGCCCTGGCATGATCTGTAATGGCACGCCACTTACGAAGCTGTTGGAAGGTGAGGAACGCTTTGATCCCTCCAAGAAACATAACGGATGGCATCCGTTGGATTTCATCAAAAATTGCGAGAGGATGTTTCCTAAACACTTGTCTGGTCAGGAGAAGATAAACGTAGTAATTAGCGCCTTAGCAGGTGACGCTAAGCGCTGGGGAATTAACTTGAATACCGAACCAATGACGTTCGAAGAGTTTAAACAAAAGTTTACGGAAGAATACTGGTCCGAACAAAACAGGATCATTGGTGGCGCGAGTTTATCATTGCCAAACTTCATGATAACAGGGGCAGGAATTCTTTGAAAGATTTCTACGAATATTGGTACCGGAAGTTGACACATTTAAGAGGGAGAAGATCCGATTCTGAAATCGTATGGGAGCTATATAAAAAGCTTCCAGAAGATTCGAAGAGATATGTGGGAAGCAATCATCGCAACCTCCAAGCGTTTCTCGAAAGGGTCGAAGACGAAGACCACTGGCGCGAAAGTCGTGCCAATTATCAGAATTTTAGTAACAGGAATAACCGCAATAATGACGAGAGGAATGACGGCGATGGTTTTCGCGTCAACATGATACAGAGAGGGAGAGGCAGAGGAAGAGGAAGAGGGAGTTATCCAGGTCGTGGTAGAGGGTACACCACGCAAAATAATAACGACGCTGGAAACTGATTTCCGCGAACGTTGCGGGCGAAACGGAAGCGGACAGAACATACCCGCCCCGATTTAAGAAACATTACCGGACCGACAGTAAAGTTATGAGACAGGTTAGGGACAGGCGTGGAACGACGCAGCGTGTTGCCAAACAAGCATCAGGTGCGTGAGTAGATGATTCATCTTCGCCGCACAGTGTGCTACATGTTAACAGGCGAGTGGAGCATCAGAGTGCAACGGCCCAGCCTAGCAGATCAGCTGTTCAGAGAAAAGCCGCTAGCAAGGCGGCAGAATTAGGTACGAACATTGCCGTAAGAGCTGGCGAATACATTACGAGTGTCAGGGATTACAGTGGCTCCGTAATTTTGTGGGCTGTGTTTGCGTGGAATGGACTAGGTTCTCTGGTCCAACTGAACCGATCATTGACTGGAAATGGTTATGCCGGACTACCTGGAGCCCATCTTCAGCCATTGATGGACTTTATGTTCCCAAACAACGATGGAATTTTTGTGGATGACAGTGTGCCAAGTCACTGAGCTCCAATTGTTCGCCATAGGTTTCAAGAACATTCTGGACTGTTCGAGGAAATGATTTGGCCATCCTGATTGCTCGACATGAATACCATAAAACATTTATAGGACATAATGAAACGGCAATTTCTTGTACAAACTCCTGCACCGGCAACGCTTTCGCAATTATGAACTAGTGTGGGGGCAGCATGGCGCAGTATCACTTCAGGGGACTTGCAACGATCCGTTGATTCCTCACAACGTCGAGTTTCTGCAGAACTTTAGACAAAAGGAGGCTCGACACGACATTATGAGGTATCCCATGATTGTTTTCACCTCAGTATATGCTCCTCTGTAAGGTTAGGGACATTGTTTTCCTGTATACAAGGTGTCCCAAGTGGAAGGGCCAATATTCAAGGATGACCAAGAGAGTACTTTGACTCTAAACTGCATGCCTTAAGAGCTAAGAGCAGTTTGAAGAGATATATTACACAGTAACTAAGATGTACAAGGGCTAATAGGTGTTAAGTTATGCACTTTAGAGCCCATGTTTACTGGACATTTTTTCCTACTTTAGACCAAAATACGGAAAGCGAAGAGTTGCAGTGGAAAATATTTGTTTCACAGTATCTTAAGGTACGGATTTTGGAAGCCATGTTTACTAGACTTTTTCGCTTCAAATGATCGTTCCTGTCATATCCCTGACTATTGACGATTCATACTGGGGCACCCTGTATATGTGTCATAAATCTCTTTAGGGCTTGTTAATACATTATAATGAAACTCACTGTATTTACCGTTCGCAGTTAAGGCGCAGCTCGAAATGGTTGCCAATAAACCATGGCCAGAGTTTACGAAAGAAAAAGCACACCGGAGAAAAAACTGATGCATCTCACCATCTGTCCCAAATGGTCTCAGACATTTTATATGGGATGAAGATCCGGTGAGTTAGCGGCTCATTCTAGGTGAGATAAGGTGCATGAGTGTCGGTCAAACCAAGAACGTGTGCGAACATCGCTGTTTCCTTAGAAGACCACAGTGTCCACAGCATACTCATTGTGAAGATAGTGATGAAAGGGCAACATTTAGTCACTGAGAATGTTGATGTGAACATCCTGGGTCATGTTCACAGTTACCCAAACGAATGAGCCAAGTCACTGTACGAGAAACACCACCAAAAGCTCAAAGAGCCAAATCCAGCCTCAACTTCACCCTCAACACACGGTGGGCTAAAATCCTCATTTGGCCATCGGTGCCCTCGACAGCTTGCATCCTTTGAGAAGAAGCTAAAAAGCCACTCGTCTGACAGCAACACACGTTTGGAATCATCTGCTGTCCATTGTGTATGTTTTGCATACTGATGACAAGCAGCAGTGTGCTGTGGCCTTTTACGAGACACCCACCTCCAAATGCTCATTTCATACCGTTTCCTTCGCAACGTTTGCTCGGAAACTGGCTGAGATCGACCTGCATTCACTGTCAGTGACAAGTCGTGAGGCAACGGCCTAGCAGCAGTAGATACACCGGTTCCCATCAGATCACCGAAGTTAAGCGCTGTCGGGCGTAGCAGGCATTTGGATGAGTGACCATCCGAGC
Source organism: Schistocerca nitens (assembly GCF_023898315.1). Classification (NCBI taxonomy): domain Eukaryota; kingdom Metazoa; phylum Arthropoda; class Insecta; order Orthoptera; family Acrididae; genus Schistocerca; species Schistocerca nitens. Next base: position 972,987,835 of record NC_064616.1, read on the forward strand.
CGCCATGCACTGTTGCCATTTTTCGGCGTGCACTCAGCCTCGTGATGCCAATTGAGGAGCTACTCGACCGAATAGTAGCGGCTCCGGTCAAAGAAAACTATCATAACGACTAGGAGAGCGGTGTGCTGACCACACGCCCTCGTATCCGCATCCTCATTGAGGATGACACGGCGGTCGGATAGTCCCGATGGGTCAAATGGTTCAAATGGCTCTGAGCACTGTGGGACTTAACGTCTGAGGTCATCAGTCCCCTACAACTTAGAACTACTTAAACCTAACTAACCTAAGGACATCACACACATTCATGCACGAGGCAGGATTCTAACCTGCGACCGTAGCGGTCGCGCGGTTCCAGACTGTAGCGCCTAGAACCGCTCGGCCACCCCGGCTGGCCCGATGGGTCACTAGTGGCCTGAAGACGGAGTGCTTTTACGTGGCTGCGAGTGGTACGCCATTCCTTCTAGTTACGTTGGACGTTGATAACAAAAAAATCGTCAACTTTAGTCGCGATGTGCTTATGGGCACTGGATTCCATACGACCGACTGGCACATACCCACCACTCCACTGCCGAGACTTCGTCAGCTGCGGACAATCATATGACCGTCTGCCATTGGTTCTACAATGCCTGTAGTGCTCCAAATAGGGATAGCGATTATCGCCGAAACGAGCGGCTTTCGATTATTTCGTTTTTTTTTTTTCACGCGAGTTTAACCTGATTGTTAAATCGTTCATAATAACCGGATTCTGAAGTAAGCGATTTCCGGTATTTTATTCATATTGTTTCCTGCAATAAACGTACAAATTGAACAAAGACTGAAAAATGTTTACCCACTCAGTTTCAAGATAAGACCCAAAATATTAAATTATATAGGTAAATAGAAGAAAACGAAGTCATATCACCATTCCCTGCTTTTCTCGAAAAATGATAGATGACTTAACACTACAAAAAATCACCAGTAATCTCCTATTGATTCAAATTTTTTGAAACTATGCTCAAAATTCTTGTTTTAATAGGAGATCATACCACTTGGGCACTACGAATGGTCAGTGCTAAAAGGTGAAAACTGAGGTTGAAGAACTCTATTTTTCGTATTAATTTCTCAGTTTTCAAGGGCTACAAGCAGATGAAGGCATATCAGCTGCTTTCTATTTTTATTGTATGCTATGAATGAATTATTGTTAAGTTTTGATTTATTACTGTAACCCTACTTTCCTTCCTCGTTTATTATTTCACAGAAATGGCAGACAAACTTCTAATCTTTTAAAGCAAATGAAGCATTGTACTTCATTGCTACGTCAAATTGTAAAAATACTTCCAGACTAGGTGTGGTGCCATTCTGCAATACAATGGATGTCTGACGACAGCAACGAGAAAGTACCGTATAGACCAGGTGGGGGCAAGTTTTGCACACTGCACGTACTCGCGTACCTGAAGCCTCGACAACACAGCAGTAGGAACCTTATTGTCTCAGCAACACTGGAACAATTCATGAGTCATTTGTTTGTTGCTTCTTTTTGTCGACATTGTTTCTAAAATAGCCAATTTTATAATAATGCAATATTTCAAACTAATGCAAATTTTACGAATAAAAATTACTCCTTTTTAAAAATAGGTTTATTTAAAATTTTTTTGGCATTACTGCTACGGATAATTGACATTTCGGAAGTTTACGCGGTTAATATTGAAAATAAAAAACACGTCTTATAGCTGAGACAAAGCAAACGCCGAAAAATATCGGTTATTCAGAATTAAAATATCAGTATCGATTTTAACCGGTCGGTTTTTCCCATCCCTTGCTCCAAAGCGACCACTTTGCTCTTTTAAGGGGATTATTGATACACTGTCCGTTAAGGTTACTACCATCACTGGTGACTAGTCAATGACATGGGAACAGTTAATCATTGCTGGTCGATGTGCTCGTTATTTGCCGCGTCCAACTTTCGAATTGTATAGAGGTGCGAGCATTATCCGTGACCAAACAATTACTTGTGCCACAGTAGACAGTAATACAGTCAAACCATCTACTGGTCTGTGTCTTTGCATCAACACATAAATCTACTATATCTTTGCTCTACAGGCCACCTTACGGTCGATGTGTAGGGGGAAAAGTCGGGTGGGGGGGAGGGCGGTGCAAATGTGTAGCAGTAGCATTTTAACCCCATCCCATCCCGTTTGCCGGAAGAAAATTGTCGAAAATTGTCTGTCTGACTCCTAATGTTCCTAATTTTTGCGACGTGACCACTGCAACTGATGTACGTTGGAGGAAGTGTTATGTTTCTTGTATCATTATCGAACGTACGCTCTTGGAATGTTTAGAGTAAGTCTCTTCACGATGCGCAATGTCTCTCGTTGTAGTTCGTCGAGCATTTATTTCTGTGACATTGTCACTGTCACTGTCACTCTGGCTTTACAAACCTCTGACGAATCCTCGTGCTCATCTTCCAATCTACTCTCATTTTCATTACTCCAAGTTGATAAGTGTGTTATACCAACGATAAATACTGAAGAATTGCATGGTATTGCTTGGTATTTGCTTGGTATTTTCCCCATATGTCTGGTATTGCCTTCCTCACGGCTGGATTCATGTGGATCACTCCGGCGAGGAAGTTTTAGATACTTCAAGGTTGTGGCTGCTATTGCCGATCGTGTGGTCGAACCGGGTTCAACTTTTCGTCTGTTTATGATCGTTATCTTCCATTTATGTTTAGAGTCAGCTGCCAGTCTTTACTTCCGGCACTGTTATCTGCAAGTGTCTGTATTTCATAAGGATTTTCTAGTTTTTAACGATCCCCTAATTCTGCCACATAACTGCGCCGTCTTCGAACAGCCTCACCAGGCTAAAAACTATCAGTGGCCCTGCAACATTGCTGACGATGTGACTCCGTTAAAAACGACATGCGGACCTCTGCTTCCTAGGAAGGTCCTAATCTAATTACATACCTGTTCGGATTTTCCGTATGCACGTATTTGATTTACCAGGCTATTGTGAGGAACTGTATCGAAGGCTTTCTGGAAGTCAAGAAACATAGCGTCAACATGAGCTTCGCTGTCTAGTGCTTTCTGGATCTCATGAATTAACGCTGCAGGCTGGGTTAGTTTCCAAGCTCACTGATAGTGTGAAATAAGACTTCCGGGAAATCTGCCCATGCACTGAGGCAACTGGGTTTCTTATCTTCATGATCAAGGGGAAGCACTATCCACACCCTCCTTCCCACAGATAATTTCTGCAAAAATGGTTCAAATGGCTCTGAGCACTATGGGACTCAACTTCGGAGGTCATTAGTCCCCTAGAACTTAGAACTAGTTAAACCAAGCTAACCTAAGGACATCACAAACATCCATGCCCGAGGCAATAATTTCTGCATCTCTAACAATTATATGTGGTACATTCAAGGTTAACATTCCCCAATGATGTCGGCCAGAATGGCGGGTCCATTCACAACCCCCCTCTCCACCCTCCTTTTTATAATTATTTCAATTACGCAAGTTTTGTAATTCGAAATCTGCACATTGTAGTGAGAGAACTGGCAGCAGCAGAACTATACTACTTAAAAATGGCGGCTAATGTTATCATAATTTACAAAGTGACACTGACACTGAGATTAAAATGCGTGGCTGAATTATCATAATTTAATGGCGTCATCACATTCTCTGCAAAGTGGCGAAAATATTAGTCCATACACACCTCTAGGGGAATTGTGTGACGGGATGTTATTTTACTTGTAACTGAATGCCAATAATACCATAATTAATGGCGCAAAATTACCATCTTCAAATTTTGTATCTTAATTAACACAGCTAGCAACAAAGAATTAGGCATTTTCTGTAAGCGCTCCATCTAGTATTGATACTTTCCATTTTACCAGATTTTCCATAATTACATTTCCTTTCTGAGATACATGTAGATATGTATTTTCCAATGTTTAATAATTACTACACCACATTATTTTAATAAAATATGTCAATATCTTGTATTAAACAATTTCTGCAATGCATTACTTAACAACAAATACATTCCTGCCTGTACCTTCTGCAAGTACACTGACATATGACCACATCCCTGCTGTTTACAGTTCACTACAATTTTCTCGGGTCTCCCTCAGTCATTTAACGACACACATAAATACGAGCCTGACCAATTACCAAAGTGTGATACTGAAACAAATTACGTTGATATCCCACGTTAAAAAACGAGCAAAGTCCATTAATTTAACAAATACACTCATGTCCCACATCAAATAAACACCATATTGCAACAAATACGTATCAAATCACCATTATTCCTGGATTATTATTGTGTGAAGTCACTGTGGATGCCTTAGAGGAATCTGACACTATAGGTTTACAGTAAACGTGTAAATAATGATGACAGAAAAACCCAAGTACGTACACCCACAACAAATTCTTAAATTCACACGATAAGCAATTTCCTCACAGATGTAGAATGGAAGTAGGATTCTCCATCTCTCATTCCCTACGCATATGGAATGGACGGTCCTGTGTTCGTTTTGTTACCCAGCTACAAACTCTCCTACCCCCCTCCCCCTCAGCCAATACCCAAAAGACATAGATCATCGGAAATAGAAAACTTATTATGATTTCTGGCAGGCTAGCGAATAAAAAAAAGGTTTTGTAGAAAACTTTTATTAATTTCAGCATATACATTTACACGCAAAAGAAAAATTTCTTGCTCCTTTTTTGGTGTAGTTTTGATAACATCAAGCTTATTTTTTAACTTATAATTTAAATCTACAGTAGAATCATATAATTCTTGATCTAGCCTGTAGTTTTACAAGTAAAAAGAAGGTATGCTCTCGAATTATATTGTGTATCTAATTCTTTCCTGTAAAATATCTCTTTTATAGCTATCAAAATTAGCTCCATTGTTTCCTGCAGTTCTTCTAGCCAAAAACAATCAGGGATTTTTCATTCTACCTCTTATTTTCTGCAAAACACTACCAATAAAACATTCAGCATCTTTCTGGGTGTACGCTGGCAGCTCTCCCGACCGCCAATAATGTGGAATGAACTTTAAGTTCACAACTGTCAGAAAGTAGGGCCTGTTGAATGTAGTTGTTCCATTAGTATCGAACTCTGCAGATGGTTCTTCTGTTGAAAGATGCACAACATCCAGTCTGCTACATTTAGATGCAATATAACTATACATGTTAAACTAATCTAAACTGGCGAGGAGCTTTATAAACATTTTTTGGTGCTTCTTCCTACATAGTGAAGTTCTCGAATGCATCATTTCCAGCCAGTTCTTACCATTGCTATTACAGTAAACACTGATAACTCATATCCTTCACTTGTATCCAGATTTCTCCATATACTGTGTACAATATAATATGCAAGCCTTGACTGCACTTCTGCAAGAGCTTCTTTTTCCAGTTGTAGTTTATATTCTTCTGTTACAGCAGTTGTTATCGCCATAAAATCCAGTTTTTGTTGTCTTAAATCAACCTCTTTCATTTACAATTTTTTTATGTACACATAAAACATCAAGTACAATTAAAGGAGTAATTTCAAGTCTGGTAATATAATGCTATTTAGCCAAGGAAGATATAAAAGTTCTGATGCATATCAGGGCAATTGGTATAATCTACAAGCTAGTTACCGATAACTTTGTTCACTCCTGGGCTTGTGAGTTGACATACACATTTGTTATGTGCGTTTACTCTAAAATTGGAGCTAACCTACGTTCAACGGTCAACGTTGTTTACAATCGTATTGCTGTTTCCCTGGTAGTTTCCTGGCATACAGATGCTGTGGCTTGATGATAGGTTGTTGTACATCTCCATTTCGTTAAAAAACTTGCATTATATCCAGATCCGTAAGATAACTGTCCTCAACAAGAAACTGCTGCAGTATTCCATGCAGCTCTTCCATTAGTACATCCACCTTAACGTCATTCAGTTCCACTTTACAAGCTATAACCACAGGATTTTTATATTTCTTCCTTGCTGATTTTTTCCAATATTCCTCTTGCTATCGCATTGTCGTTCCCGTGTAGCAGAAATGATAACTTTCCCTTGCTGCAGTGTATTGCAGCGATGAACTTAGAGAATGTTCTGTGTAGCTAATATGAAATAACCCACGAATTTAACTTTACAGGCTTGGTATTTTCTAATTGTTCTTGACAATCTACTCGTTCACAGATTTTAATCATCATTATGTTATCCCAAAACGGTTCTGTGGTGGATGTAAGCACATTTAAATTCTTCTAGCTGAGAAGCCTGCCACTTTAGGTGTAATTTACGTTAGCAGTTCAGTAACAAGATTGCACTGGGTCACCAGTAACAATCACAAATCAAAACATTCTTCGGTTATTCTCGTCTTCCTCCCTAATGCCTGAAAGATGTTTAGCACTTTGAGGGAATCCATGTTGACATTTTCCACTACCACAGGAGACTGATCAGGTGTGGTTATCAAGCCTCTTTTTATACTTTAAAGATCAAAGACGGCAACATTTACGATAAAGTGATCTTCTAAATTTTGTTGTACTTGAAAATCAGTCGTAAATTTAGGCAATTAACAGAGTTGGGGGTAGTTTCATATTTCTTTAATTTCATATTTTTTGGATTTGTATTATTGTTAGGATTTGTTGCAATTCAGGGTCATTCTTTTGTATTAATTATTGGAAGTCGTGTTGTCAATGTATAGCAGTCAGATTGCGTTGGGCTTGTACATTGTGGGTAATAAATGAATAGGTTAAGTGTGAGTTGTCTTTGTCAGAGAAAATTCGATAGGTCAGTGTTTAATAAAAATAATTAAAGAGGTAGTTTCAACATGCCTAGGTGGTATTTTCCGCGAAGACTACATGGAATACAGGTACGAGTTACTAATAATATTAATGCAAGAAACGCATATGGACTGAATGTATGCAAATCTCTGCACACTGATGTACGCTGATGGGGGAGGGACTGATTCTTATTCAACCTGAAACTGCAGCGGCAGCGGTTTTCTGCCAAAGGCAACGTCCCCCACCACGAGCAGTGCTCGCTTTTCACTTCATAGACAATACTTCCCAGCATTTCCTGTCTAGCTCTCTTATGTTAGCAGCCAAAATAAATTCATTGAGTTCGTGGTTATATGGTGAAGTTATTTTCAGTTTACTGAATGCATATTTGCAGTATTAAAGTGAGCTATTATGCAAGGAAGGTCAACAGGTGGAGATGTCAGTTGCCTACCGCACTGAATAGCCTGCATCGGGTTTAACATGCTGCCATTACGTATTCGACAATATCGATTTCATTGCCTCCACTATCAACTGCTGGAATACTTTTCACAGCGTAGGATGTGTTAAATACATCACCACAGCTTCAGGTGTCCCAACATCTGAAGAGGCCCAGACGTTTAACTGGCTCTCTTTACAACAGTAGCAAGTTATCTAGGTGTTGCGCAACTTGAGATAAGTGAAGCAATGCGTTACAACTGATTATGTTATAGACTCGATCACGATAGTTCCCATCCCGTCAGACATATTAAAATCCAGCTTGCAAAATATAAAGGGGATGTGTGGAAAGTTGCTTTAGTCACTGCAGTTCAGTCTACAATTGCCAGAAATTCCTGAATGGACGAGATTTATGCAGTTCGCCAGTAACAAAATTAATATGAGAGAAGTGAAGTAACTTTTCTGGTCATTCATTAATTCACCACCAAGTCATTACAACAGATTTACATTTCTTTACAGTTCGCTGACAAAGATAGTCAGTAGCAACGTGACACATCTACCAAGTCAATGTCTTTCTCACCAACACTACACACGTCACTGACTACATCACACAGATTAAATACTTCTAAGCCATTACTTATAGGAACTCACACAACAAGCGCAAACAAATACTCATTAGTAAACGCAAAAGTGCTCCACTACGTAAGTAAGAGCTAAGTAAAGTTATTTTGTCTACTCACATATGAGAATTGGACAGGAAATGCTGGGTAAGTGTAGTCTGTAAACTGAAAAGCGAGCAGCGCTCATCGTGATGGAGGTTGCCTTTCCCAAAAGAACGCTGCGGTTGGCGTTCAGGATGAATATCAATTTCTCTCCTGGCAGTGTACATCAGTGTGCAAAGATTTACGCAGATTCAATCCATTTGCGTTTCTTTTATTCACATAATGTTAACACACTTCGTGGAAAGTACCTCTTGGGCATGTGTGCGCACCGTGTCGCCAGTGAATCATAAGGTGCGCTGTGCAGTCAGTATAACTTTGTTAAACAACCGTTTAGTTGCTTTTTGTGACGTAGTGGGGTAGAAAGGGTTATCACGTGCTTACGCTCCCGTTTGCAGAAGGGAGGGAGATCATGAACATTAATAGACGTCCTGCCTTCCCTCAAACGTATACCATCCATCCCTCTCCTACCCCTAGCTCAACTCTGTTACGCCCCCAGAACACAATACACAATTTATCCCTTAATACGTCACGAAAGGAGGTTTTATACATGGAAGAGGCCTAGAGATACTGGAAGGTTTCAGATAGATTATATAATGGTAAGACAGAGATTTATGAACCAGGTTTTAAATTGTAAGACATTTCCAGGGGCAGATGTGGACTGTGACCACAATCTATTTGTTATGAACTGTAGATTAAAACTGAAGAAACTGCAAAAAGGTGGGAATTTAATGAGATGGAACCTGGATAAACTGACAGAACCAGAGGTTGTAGAGAGTTTCAGGTAGAGCATTAGGGAACGATTGACATGAATGGGGGAAAGAAATACAGTAGAATTTGGTACTAGAGGGCAGCGTGGAGGGTGAAAATCGTAGAGGGAGACCAAGAGATGAATATACTATGCAGATTCACAAGGATGTAGGTTGCAGTAGGTACTGGGATATGAAGAAGCTTGCACAGAATAGAGTAGCATGGAGAGCTGCATCAAACCAGTCTCTGGACTGAAGACCACAACAACAACGCCTCTACTGCACACACACACACACACACACACACACACACACACACACACACACGCGCGCACGCACGCACGCACGCACATTTAACCCACCTCATTTAACAACAATCATTAATTTTACACCATTAATGACTTATTCAAGAAAAACATACAAAAATCGGCCTTTAAACTCTCCCTCATCTCCACGCTCGCACTCCACCGATCATTTTAGTATGTTGATCATGGCACTCCCTTCTAGCACAGTGCAAAAATTTGCTACTACACGAGTTTTTTCCCCAATTTGACCCTTTTTGGTATTTGTTCACTGAGCTACTAACCTAGAAAAGCAGTATCGTGTATCAATTGCACCTACGCTAAAAAGGGGATGTGTTGACGTTATCATGCGGACATTATCATGGACTAGTGTTGTTACACAATCCAGATGGTTAGCAGATTCTCTAGAATCTCAACATCGTGACGTACCTCGTCGTGCTGCCTCCTCATTGACAGCATATTGTGCCTCAGACTGCGACAGCGTCCACCTCCCTCTGTGTGAGAATTTTTTGGCTACTAACGCTACGGCCAAAAAATTTTGTCATGGAAAGCAAAGGCAACGATGTGCCAATAAATGGGGACCTTTAAGTATGCATTACGCTGTCATGACTAAAATTTAATTGAAATATAACATTTTTACACAGCAATATTAGTTTATGACGAATATTTTTTTGACCATGAGAAAATTAACTGCTAAATTAGCTTTCTCGAAAATTCAGAGCAATAAGATGTTAATATTGACTTCAAAAAATATAGCCCACATACAGTCATAGGAGTAACCTTACAGAAATACCGTAAAAAGAGGAATGTGTAATGAAGAGTGATAATATGTAGAGAAACTCAAATTATCCAATGTTCATCAGTAAACAAATTCCATATTCACACAAATATGGGAGTGTCTCGCTGGCGTAGTGGAGCGAATGTTGTCATGTCGTATGAAGACTATACTATCTGACAGTTCAAAACTCGCTGGAGGGCTACTATGTTAGTTTTTTGCCTACTCTAACTCAGTTGCAAACGGCGGATCGAAATTCGGTAATACAACCAAATAAAACCTTTGTGTTCCTACTGCTGTTGCGTTTACTGGTAATCAGTTGTTGTTTATCTGCAACATTTATTAAACTGTGCGTGGCATCACCGCCGCCCACACATAACTCAGAGCAATTCCATAGGGTTGGATTAACACCAGAGGTTATAGACAGTTTTATCACATCTACTGCTGGAAATAATCCTCTGCCATATAGCCAAAATATTGTCACATCTATGTGGAAAATTTAACACATATCATCGTTAAGGAGGGATATGTTTCATGTAATATAGTTGGGTTGGTCAGTCACCCAACCACCGAGGAAGAAAAATTGATCTGTTACAACAAAAAGAAAAAAAAATTGAATAAAATCTGGAGCATACTCTGGTGCCCTTCCCATGGAAAGTTTGGACTTTGGCCATATAACTGAAAAGATCGCTGACAGAACATTTTCTCTTAGCTATTGACCATTACAACTATAGGTAACAGGGCATCCCACTTGTAGATGAATATTTTTATCTAGTTTCAGTAGGTCTCTACTGGGAAGTTTAATTTCTGAAATAATATTTTCTCTTCTGTGTGTTCCCAATATAAATCGAAAAACTGACGTGATGCACTGTATCCATTTCACTGTTTCAACAGAAATAACTGACTGTTATTTCGGGCGGAGTGTACAGTTGAAGAACCTTGTATCTCTTCACCAGTTCATAAATCTGATGATACATGTTAGCAGCTGACAGATTCCGCGCGTTTAGAAAGCACATGACCAGACGCATATAACACACAACTCAGTACAGTTGAAGAACCTTGTATCTCTTCACCAGTTCATAAATCTGATGATACATGTTAGCAGCTGACAGATTCCGCGCGTTTAGAAAGCACATGACCAGACGCATATAACACACAACTCAGTATCATGCATCTGCGCTGCTGACCGACTGTTGTCCCGCTAAGGGGTTTACGGGCGTGAGCATATCTTTTGGCATAAACTGCAAATGAAACTTACATTCTGGATATTCCAAGCTCTCTGCCAGCAGGTGTACAAGATGATATTTTGCTCTTTTCTGATTATGATTGTAGCTAGAAAGCCTGTCCAGTTTTACGGCTTTCTGAGCAACAATCAAAAACACAAAGAGCATTCTTCAGGCGCCGCGCAGCTTCAAGACCTGTGATACATTACATTCAAAATTCAAAACAGCCACAATGCAGTTAATGTTCCCTTTGAAATATATGCTGACTGAGGGCTTGCCAGAGAAAATTATTACAAGTAGATCAAATTCTAAAGACTCTTACACAGTGGAGTACCAAAAATATGAACCCAAGTGATTATTACTATGACAACTACATCTACAGACATTACAAGGGTTCTATATTTCATTGTGATACAAACACACTAAAGAAATTCATCAAGATGATTAAGAAAGAAGTTGAAAAAATAGGACACAGATTCTTAGAAGTGAAACCATTGAAACTGTTATCTCATAATGAAAAAAATAAAGAAAATAAAAGTGATACACACCAAAATAAGAACATTTATCGTCATGTAGACGTATAAATGGAAACATTTGGCCACTGGACAAGTGAATATAACATCAAGTTGAAAAATCCATGATTTACTGCAGTGTATCTGCACAATATATGTGAAACCCAGTTTCGAGTGTAATTGTTTGTGAAAGCGTTAGGATACGACGACGAAATGATTTATCTGATCCCAATTAATAAAGTAAAGTGTATAAGCTTTGTGAAAAAAATTTAAGTATAGAGATGCGCTTAATAAGCAGACCTAAATTCGTGGCTTCATCAGTAGACAATCATCAGACTTTTCAAGAGAGAGCAATTGTAGAAAATACTGTGTACGCCTCTGAAGACAAACTGGAGTTCATTATAACGTCCTAAGTGCTGGGCTTAGATTTTATGACTGAAAAGTTTGCATTGGTGGTCCATGGTCTGTTGTGGCACAAAGTAAGACCAAAACACTACATTTAAAAATTATGTGAGTCACTAGAACTAGAGGTTATGTTCAAAGTGAATAATATTTATATTAGAAAATAGCTGATATGTGTGCAATACTCAGAAAACTCTTTATTAAACACTTAAAAATTAATAAAGCAATGCCACTGGAATGTGAAAATAGATCGTTCCCGAATGCAGACCCAGTGCTACGACAAAGAACATTGTACTGTTTCGATGAAATGAATAATCTCTTATTCGACAGTGTAAGGTATATTAACATATTACTGCATTTTACTAACACATTATAGTCCAAACAAACAGAAATTACCTTTATTTCTTAAGGACACGCTGACACTCTTATAAACAGCTTTCCCCAAGCAAATATTGCCACCTACTGGGAACAAGCATAAACGAAAATAAGTGATACACACAGAGCACACGATGTAAAGTGCAGGGTGTACATAAAGTCCGGGAACACTTTCAATTATTTATTGCATAAGAACCAAAGCCATAAGAACCGAGCACATGTTCACACCAAAGGCGTAAGCAACTGAAATTCTAAGCCTGCGAATGTTCATCGACGTGCAGTGTTTGCTATAAATAATAGAAAGTTAGTTAGGATATTTTATGGGATCATTTTCAGAATTTTGGGGTATACCTTTGTAATTTAGTATTGAGCTAGCTCGTGACAACTGTGTAAGTGAGATTTAACCTTCAGCAATTCATGATATTACACGGGTTTATAACTCTTGAATACCTGCTATAGGGGGTTTAGGTTGGGTTACAGTAATTTTTCTGTGATATTTTGTGTATTTAGTGTCGTTTTCTTTGTGCTTTATCTGTGACCACGTGTTTCATGCCACATTTCGGAACATGTCATTCTTAACGGTTCAAAATCTGCAGATGTAGAGGTAATTTCGGGAGTACCGCAAGGAAGCGTGATAGGACCTTTATTGTTTACAATATACATAAATGACTTAGTTGACAACATCGGTAGCTCCGTGAGGCTATTTGCAGATGACACGGTTGTCTACAAGAAAGTAGCAACATCAGAAGACTCGTACGTACTCCAGGAAGACCTGCAGAGGATTAATGAATGGTGCGACAGCTGGCAGCTTTCCCTAAACGTAGATAAATGTAATATAATGCGCATACATAGGGGCAGAAATCCATTCCAGTACGATTATGCCATAGGTGGTAAATCATTGGAAGCGGTAACGACCGTAAAATACTTAGGAGTTACTATCCGGAGCGATCTGAAGTGGAATGATCACATAAAACAAATAGTGGGAAAAGCAGGCGCCAGGTTGAGATTCATAGGAAGAATTCTAAGAAAATGTGACTCATCGACGAAAGAAGTAGCTTACAAAACGCTTGTTCGTCCGATTCTTGAGTATTGCTCATCAGTATGGGACCCTTACCAGGTTGGATTAATAGAAGAGATAGACATGATCCAGCGAAAAGCAGCGCGATTCGTCATGGGGACATTTAGTCAGCGCGAGAGCGTTACGGAGATGCTGAACAAGCTCCAGTGGCGGACACTTCAAGAAAGGCGTTACGCAATACGGAGAGGTTTATTATCGAAATTACGAGAGAGCACATTCCGGGAAGAGATGGGCAACATATTACTACCGCCCACATATATCTCGCGTAATGATCACAACGAAAAGATCCGAGAAATTAGAGCAAATACGGAGACTTACAAGCAGTCGTTCTTCCCACGCACAATTCGTGAATGGAACAGGGAAGGGGGGATCAGATAGTGGTACAATAAGTACCCTCCGCCACACACCGTAAGGTGGCTCGCGGAGTATAGATGTAGATGTAGATGTAGATGTAGCACATAGAGATTAATAATGAGGGTTTGGTGTATGTTTGCTTAACTTTAGGCAATTGCCGCAGGAAATTGAAGCTCAATGAGCGTGGATTTTTTGATTTATAATGAATATTTTAGTTTATTTCTTTGTGATTGATGCTGGAACCACATGGCCTGCCACGTGGGAATATGAATTCCTTTTACATCCCTGAGAGGATTTAGAATGTGATAAATTGACTCAATGAATTTTTGAACTGCCGTAGTTGCCTATGAAATTATTTTGTGTTACGAATTTTCCTTCATTTTAATTGGTTTGGATCTCAGTAAAAATCTTGATGATGTGGTGGCATTTCATTTAATTTTAATTAAAACGCAATTTGCTGCTAATTACTTTTGCAGAGCACCACAGTGGATAGCTTATAAAACTCCCTTCTTATCTCTGTTAGGCTTGGCTTTGCTACTACTTTCGATAGTACATTCAAACAAGGCAGTAGTTAAGGTGATCAGTCTGCATATTGGCATGCCAGTGTGAATGCGACGTTTTTTACTGTTATGAAAGCACATGCAATAAAAACTTCCCACTACCTTACAGTGTGGCAGTTTTATGATATCCATAGAAGACCAAAAGTAATCCCAAATTAGAATCAGTATGGGAATTGTGCAGATCTATGTGAATCATCAGAAAGTGTAAATGAACCTGATACAGAAATTGCTAATGCTGTAATAAAATGTTATGCAGCTCAGGAATCAAGTGTTGCTCTTAAATTGGTAGAGTGATCTCCCTCTCTTCTCATTCAGTGCATAAACTGCTAGTAATCAGAAACAGTTGAGAAAAGTGAATAAATTAACAAGTTAAAGAAACCTAATTCAGAGTAACAGTGGGATATGGTTTTTTAGCTGTTAGCTTGTCTACATGAGCACACCCCTACTCCTCTGTACTGATTGTGCTGGTTCATGATAACTCCAGCGAGCGTTATCTGTTGCGTATTTAATTAACTGAGATTATGAAACTCATTTTTATCAGTGACCTGTGACTAGGGCATCCCGTCGGGTAGACGATTCGCCGGGTGCAAGTATTTCGATTTGACGCCACTTCGGCGACTTGCGCATCGATGGGGATGAAATGATGATGATTAGAACAACACAACACCTAGTCCCTGAGCGGAGAAAATCTCCTACCCAGCCGGGAATCGAACCCGGGCCCTTAGGATTGAGATTCTGTCACGCTGACCACTCAGCTACCTGGGGCGGACATTTTTATCAGTGATTAATTGATTCAAATTGGGCCAATTTTTATAAAATATACTGGCATCAAGAGCCCCATCAAGTGGTAAGAGAGTATCTTCAATAATAGAAGTTAACAATAATCAGAAATTAGAAACAAACTTGTTAGATAGATTTGTACCCATTCATACACCACAGTCCGAACCAAACAATCAAGCAAGAGATAGGTTTGCAACCTTTTGATTTATTTCGTGATTATAGCATGATCCTACGATCTTGGAAGAAGTCAGAAGTAATATAATACTGTTGTAAAAGACGAGCAAAGCAAACAAGTACATGAAAAATAATAATCGAAGTAAAGAATCGATGTATTTGATGTATGTTGCGGTAAACAATCTCTATAGCTAGGCAGTATCACAGTACTTATCATATGAAAGTGTTGATTCGATGAGTTAAACAGTTAGATTTAAAGGTCTTTTATATACATTGAATATGCAAAATAATTGTGGATGTAGTTACATTCTTTAAGTGGATTTGGAATATATATATAAGTACACAATACTCATCATCAATATCTACCATTTGCACTTAAAAAAAGTGTTTCTTGGCAGAAATGAGTGAAAATTACTTACAATATTATGTAAGAAGGTAACGTATGTTGTTCATTCTAGTGACTCTAGGTGGCCCTGTAACAGAAGTTTAATATATTTTCTTATTCTAGTTTTAAATGGTGGCATTCACTTTCTATGTGCTGTGGAATTTTTATGAAATTACAAAAATTACTGCAGGAAAATTAAGGTTTTTCCAAATGTGAAAACATGCTCCAACTTACAAAGCGGTCATGTTCCCAGGAAAAAGATATTCTCGTGAAATTTAATAGCGTTGCAATCGAAAATATCTTCTTATTACTGTATTCACTCGTCTATCTGTCACATTGTTAGTCTACCACACACCAGTAATCAGTAAGTGAAATCAGATTAAGTAGGAATATTATCAAAAACCAGTTACAAGTTAAAAACATTTTGAGAAATTAAAGCAAATGTGTAGTGGAACCAAATTTCAAGGCAGTTACGCTATGTCTCCTACAGCTCAGTTTGCAGGTAATAGTATGTTACGCGTATATGACGTCGGATGTTTAATATGTTTATTTTCAATGTTATTTTTGTAATTTTAAAGTTTGAGCTGTGTACTTAAATGGTTTTTTTGTATCTATTTCATGTCGAAGGAGAGCGCCTTAATACGACGTTGGCAGCGTCTTCGACGACAGAGAACTGTCGTTGGGGCAGCAGTTAACCACCAACCGAAGGCAGAAGATTGTGTCGGGGTGTGTTATCGCCCTCTGACTTGTACAAAAATTAAGTGCAATTAATTGTCTTTAACAAAGATAATAATGGATTATCAGTGTTGTTAATGGAAGATGTAATTATGATTAAGTTAGTTCTTGTCTTGACCTCGTACGATTATCACTGACGTTGTTGTACGGCGTATCAAGACCACCTACAATAAATCAGACCTTAAGGCAGATATCGATAGTTGACAATATGGCGGGAATCGTGGGGGAAAACAAACCAGCTTGCTTGTGTTTCCATAATGCGTGTGTATAACATTGTATATGTGACGTTCAAGAGAAGCGAAAGCATTTATTACTAGCTGTTATTTATGCTATATGCTGTGAATATCGTCACAAGTGCTACGCTAGTATTCATGTTCTAGATTCTGTAGTAAGTTCGGCATAATTTAAAGTGTAAACTGTTCTTGCGATGGGTCGTAGCTGTTGTGTACCAGGATGTAAATCCAATTACGGCAAAACATACGATACCTCAACATTTAAGTTTCCCAAGGAAACAGCATTGAGGAACAAGTGGATTAAACTAATTCATAGAGATAATTTTGAAGTGAACGATAAAGCTGTGGTATGCATTAAGCATTTTGAGCCTAAGTTTCTGGTTAGGGAAGACATTTTTCCTGTGGAAAATAGTGAACCAATACGTGTGCCACGAAAAATACCAAAACTAACAAATGATGCAATTCCAACCATCTTTCCTAATCAACCTTCTTATCACACAGTACCGGTTCCTAAGGAAAGAAAGAATCCTGAAGATCGTGTTCAACAGCTACTGGAACGTGATGAATGTAGTTTCAGCAAGTGGTGCGAAAATGACAATATACCTGACTTTCAGCATTTTAAAAGCGAAGTGCAGAAAAGGAATTTTTGTCCATTTACAATTTTAGTAAAGGATGACTACGTATCTTTCATTAAATTAAAGGATGATTCAGTCAGTGATGTGCCATTAGTTTCAGTGTGCTTCAAGATATCAAGTTCCTTGGAAGTAAAAGTCTTTCACAAAAATGTGTGTTAGCCTACAGAAACCCTGAAATGAATACTACAGTCTGGGGACAACTTGAAATGTGACAAGTGGACGAAATTCGACAATCTGGTGAGTCACCTAAATGGTTTCACAGATAACTCTACTGGCACCATTGACAAGATTATAATTTTAGTCAGTGTTCTCAAACAAGCACTGAAAGCTGGTAGTGATTTTGATGCTGAAATAGCACCTAAAATAGAATTTGTTTTGGAGCAATTACAACTTGCAATAACGAAGCAAAGTCGATATTCTCCTGAACTTTTGATATGGGCAGCAACCATTTGCTTTTCATTTCCTGGTGCCTACCATCACTCGAGAAAAAAAATGTGTTAACATTACCTCATCCTGTCTATTTAAGGCAGTTTTTATGCAAAACGGGTCCAAATAAACCTTGTATTGGTCCATCACAGGTAGCGTTTTTGAGAGAGATAAATAAATTTCTTCAGGGAAGTGACAAGGTAATTTCAGTGATGCTAGATGAAGTTTATGTTAATTCAAAATTCTCTTATAAGGCAGGAAAGATACTTGGTGTTGCTGAGAATACTTCAGATACTATAACAGCAGGTAAATGCAGGTTTTCATGGCATCATCTTTACATTCTGATTACAAAGATGTAATAGCTCTGTTTCCTGTAAAAAATGTTAATTCTGATACTCTACTGAAAATGACAATTGATGTATTAAAGTTAATGCATGGTAACATGATGAGCACTGCCTACCACTAGATTGAATGCACTCTGGTGGAGTTGCGGCCACATGATGCGGTAAGGGAAGTGTATGAGAGGCGCAGGGGCCAATGGGAAACCAATACGGGCGGCAAATGGGGAAACCCTCTCACATTACCGACTTTGGAAAAAGGGCAGATTGATATGACGCAGCGTCTGGGAACGACCATTTCTGAAACGACGAAACTGGTCGGCTGCTGCCATGAGCATATACGGGAAATCGTTGAAGGACCAGGGTGTTGGACGTCCACGCCTCATCACAAAAAGTGGAGGTCTGACACCTGCCCGCTCGGTAAACTGTGATAGGCGGATATCTGTGGCAGATCTGATGACAGAATACAATGCTGGTGCAGACACAGTGCACATTGTTGAACGTGGGGTACAGCAACAGGCGACCTCTACGTCTTCCTACGATGACCCAACGAGATCGTTAGTTAAGATTTCAGTAGGCACAGCATCATTAAGATTGGACCGCGGATCGAAGGAAATTTATCACCTATTCCCATGAATCACGTTTCTTGTTGCACCAGGTCTACGACCGTGTTTGGATACGTCATCCTGGCGAACGGTTGCACGAAACATGTACTTGGACTAGAACGCAGGACAGCGAGGGCAGTATTACGCTGTGGGGGACATAAACCTCGGCTTCCAACACACCATCACAGCTGTGGAGTACGTGAACACCATTACGGACGCCTACCATCTGCTTCACTTCATGCTCGATGTAATGGCGCCTTCCAGCTGGATGACTGTCCTCGTTGCAAGGCGAGAATCGTGCTACATTGGTTTAGGAAGCATGATGCTGTACTCACGTTAATATCTTGACCACCAAATTCGCCTGATTTGAACCCAACTGAACACATCTGGGACACTAGTTGGAGCCAGCTCCTCGCTCGCAATGCAACGACCTATATTTTATGGGAACTGCGTGACCAATGTCACATACCACTGGACACCTACCAATGACTTTTCGAATACATGCTGCGGATAATCGCTCCTGTATTGCGTTCCAAAAGTGGACTAACACGCTTTAAAGCAAGCGATTATAATGGTTTGCCTCATGAGTCTGTTCACCTAAGCAAACTATATGACCATCATGTCGCACATTGATAGCTGGTGTATTTAAAGGGCTTAAAATACTACCACCACAACTGAAACCTGTATGATTAATTTTGTATATGTGGAACTGTTGAGATCAGTAAGGCTGAAACATCTGTGTCATGCATAACAAAGTGTTTAATCAGGAAATTGTTGTGTGCACCAACACATGAGGTGTGAACATAATGTACACTATGTGATCAAAAGTATCCAGACATCTGGCTGAAAATGACTTACAAGTTCTTGACGCACTCCATCGGTAATGCTGGAATTCAGTATGGTGTTGGCCCACCCTTAGCGTTGATGGCAGCTTCCACTCTCGCAGGCATGCGTTCATTCATGTGCTGGAGTGTATCTTGGGGAATGGCACTGAGGAGAGGTATCGACGTCGGTCGGTGAGGCCCGGCAAGAAGATGGCGTTCCAAAACATCTCAAAGGTGTTCTACAGGATTCAGGTCAGGACTCAGTGCATGCCAGTCCATTACAGGGATGTCATTGTAGTGTAACCATTCTGCCACAGGCCGTGCATTATGAACAGGTGTTCGATCGCGTTGGAAGATGCAGTCGTCATCCCCGAATTGCTCTTCAACAGTGGAAAGCAAGAAGGTGCTTAAAACATCAATGTAGGCCTGTGCTCTGATAGAGCCACGCAAAACAACAAGAGGTGCAAGCCCCCTCCATGAAAAACACGACCACACCATACACCACGGCCTCCGATTTGTACTGTTGGTACTACACACGCTGGCAGATGACGTTCACCGGGAGTTCGCCATACCCACACCCCGTCATCGGATAGCCACATTGTATACCGTGATTGGTCACTCCACACAACGTCACAACGTTTTCCAACTGTTCAGTCGTCCAATGTTTACTCTCCTTACACCAAGCACGGGGTCGTTCGGCATTTACGGGCGTGATGTGTGGCTTATGAGCAGCCGCTCGGCCATGAAATCCAAGTTTTCTCACCTCCCGCCTAACTGTCATAGTACTTGCAGTGGATCCTGATGCAGTTTGGAATTCCTGTGTGATGGTCTGGATAGATGTCTGTGTATTTCACATTACGACCCTCTTCAACTGTCGGCGGTCTCTGTCAGTCAAGAAACGAGGTCGGCCTATACGCTTTTGTGCTGTAAGTGTCCCTTTACGTTTCGACTTCACTATCACATCGGGAACAGTGGACATAGGAATGATTAGGAGTGCGCAAATCTAGCGTACAGACGTATGACAGAAGTGACACCCAATCACCTGACCACGTTCGAAATCCGTGAGTTCCGCGGAGCGCCCCATTCTGCTCTCTCACGATATCTAATGACTACTGAGGTCGCTGATGTAGAGTACCTGGTAATAGGTGGCAGCACAATTCACCTAACATGAAAAACGTATGTTTTTGGCATGTCAGGATACTTTTGATCACAAACCACTGCAGACCAGTGTCTATATTTTTGTACAGTCTTAGACATAAAAACTGGCCGCCACAGAGACTAAGTCCGAGTCGTTCACTTAAGGTGGCCAATAAAACTGGCCGCCCCTGACAACTCTAAGTCCGGCCATCTGCACAATCTGGCAACACCGTAAGATGCGGAAGTGTTAGGAGGAAGTGTTGTCTACTTCCGATGTGTGCTCGCACTGTGTGAGCCCGTGGTCTAGCGGTAATAGTCGCGCATTCTAAACTGATAGTCGCCTGTTTGCGTCCACCTATATGTATATATATATTTTTTACTATATTTCGGCCGTCGTATAAAGTTATGAGTCTGATTGAACATCGAAGATAATTCGCTTGACATTCTACCCACCAGCAATAACAAGTATTCCAGAAACAATTCCGCAGGACAGCTCGTGGCTGCGTCGCGATCATAACAGCTTACGCTCGAGCGTTTCCTCGCGCTGCAGCGGCTACCGGCCACCGGCCAGACGCCACCCGCCGCCTGAAATCCGGCGCCGCCCATGTGAACGCGGCGCGACGCTGTCAGTATATGTTTTAACTGTCATTTTCGAATTTGAAGTTCTAGTTATCATCTTGCAGTTAAGCATTGCATTTTGCATATTTGAAAATCGTGAACTACGGTTAAGCATTGTAAAATTGAGTCGCAAGTGGAAGAAGGTGTAACATCTGCAACACAACGTTTACTTTTGGTATAACAGAGGGGTGAATGCAGAGGAGGCAACTAGAAAGATTTGAACTGTGTGTGGAGCGAGTGCTTTTGGGAAAAATACGCCAGAAAAAGATATTCTTGTTTCAACAAAGATCGTTCTGGCATGAATGATTTTCCACATTAAGGAAGTCTCGACTACTGATACATGTGATAGATTACCATTTCACCATCATGCGACATTTGCAATCAACAGGCAAAGTTCAGAAGTCTGGCGTAGGAGTACTGCATGCTCTAATTCGAAACAACAAAAATCATGGAGTGACTATTATTGAACGTCATCAGGTCGCTCATTGAGCATTCGTATGCAGTACTGTTGTTGGTGACGTGTTATGATGCCTTTATCGTTAACTTCCTAAGAAGAAATGAAAGGCTGAGCCCCACCAAAAGACGTAAACTCGAGTAAAGAGTAGTCTGAACATAATATTTTACATCTGATAGCTCCAAAAGTGTGTTTTGGGCTACGAATTCTGCCCCACGGGGTGTGTGCAACACAGCTGGAATTTGTTGCCAACAACTAAGACACCTTTTGGTGGCAGTGTAAGGAAATCGAGCAACAAAACTACATCACCTGTGCTACTGCATGATGACGCACTCTGTTGATTTGAGAAACAAAACTGTCCAGGAGATTGATAGTAAAGTCGTCTCTCAGGCATTTGTATTCATAGGGAAGTCCTCTCTCAAGCACATGTCCCTCTCGTCATATATTCGTAAAAATTTACCTTTCCCGCTCTTGATCGATCAACCGTCAAGGCAATTAATTCACTTCTAGACGAAAATACTCTTAAAACTACACTGGTTTAATGACATCGTTAGAACTAGTGGGTTTCTACGGGCGTAGAATTTGTAAACAACATTAGCATTGTCAGATTGTTTTAGATATCGTGAAAGAAGAATTTGTAAACAACATTAGCATTGTCAGATTGTTTTAGATATCGTGAAAGAAAATTGTGCTCCTGATTAATTTCTCTTTGGTGGTTACTAATGCGTTTAGTAAACTAATGGAAAATTTAATTAAAATATTCACTGTACTAATACAAATTAAATTCAGCTTACTACAGTAACAACACGACGGCAGTCTATCTTAATAAAACATTAAGTGTCTATAAGACGATTGATCCTATTTTAACGCGAATTAGTAGGATATTACCGACTTTTGACATCGAAAAGATCTGTATTTACTTCATTTCGTGTATCATTCGCAAGTATTATGAAAATGTGTCATTTCATAGATAAAATTATGTATTCCCAACAACAAAAAATATGTAGGTAGAAAACAAAAGTGGCATTATGAATTTGGCAGTACCGTAAGGTTTTCGTTCTGACACTAACAAGGGGAGGCCGCCAATTGTGAAATTCAGATTCGATTCATACTGCGCATAATAAAAGCTCATGGCCAGAGGTGTAATGTGGCAAAGCACCAAGATGCACTTCTCAGCCGTTGTCGAGAAAATCGACAGTTAATAGAAACCGTTGCGGTGAAATACTCTCTACGATGTATAACTTCCTATAGCGTCGTGGCGCAGCGGTAAGTGCTTGGGTTCGTAAATTAAAGTCGCCGGATCGAATCTCGCGCCATGCAATTTTGTTTCTTTTAACTGTCGCTTTCTCGACAACGGCTGAGAAGTGCATCTTGGTGCTTTGCCACATTACACCTCTGGCTATGAGCTTTTATTATGCGCAATATGAATCGAATCTGAATTTCACAATTGGTGGCCTCCCCTTGTAAGGGTTCCTGAAAGTAGCAAGACCAATTTTGCTCGAGCGTTGTCTTACGATTCCCTTATTGAGTTTGTATCTGCCTGCTTGTAGCTCTGCTACAAAAGAATTAAAAATCTGGCTTTCAGCGAGTCTCGAAAGGCGAACGAAAGCAACTTGCACCTGGTAGCCAAGCATGTTACCTCAAAACTGGTTTTTTCCTAAAGTGGGAAGACATCCTTTTGAGGTTCAATTGTTGGCAAATGTCAGTCAGACATGTGCCGTTGGTCTAAACGTTTCGGTGTGTTGAATTTGTACCAATGATTTTTCTACAGGTTTTTTCTGTCCCAAATAGAGAGTTGAAGTCTCCCATTAGTATTTTCACGTCATCTTGGTGAATTTTGCTCATAGTATTTTGAGTGTGTTCCATAATTTTTTCGACATTTTCAGTGTTTTTCTTATTTTCGATGTTGGTGGGGACATGTGCATTGATGAGTTTATATTTTTTACTGGGGCTCTTAATGGGCATAGTCATAAGTCGGTTGTTGATGGGCAGGCCGCGGTGGCCGAGCGGTTCTAGGCGCTTCAGTCCGGAACCGCGCGACTGCTACGGTCGCAGGTTCGAATCCTGCTTCGGGCATGGATGTGTGTGATGTCCTTAGGCTAGTTAGGTTTAAGTTCTAGGGGACTGGTGACCTCCACTGTTAAGTCCCATAGTGCTCAGAGCCATTTGAACCATTTCATTGTTGATGGGTGTGATTTCTTTGACAGAGTTGATGATAGATCTGTGTTCGAGAAATTCAATGCCAAAGATTGGTACGTCTTTCGCTACCTTTTGTTGTATTTTGCTCTTGAAGATTCAATGGTTTCCGTAATGCAAGGATTCATTGTCAGTTAGTCGTGGTTCTTGAAGAGCAAGAGTGAGAATTTTTTGTCGGTCGATTTCTTATGTGAGATTATTTAGTTTTCGTGTTTTGATCAATGTATCGATGTTTAGTTTTCAAGTGCATGTTTTCTGCTAGTAGGGAAATTTACCAGAGATCTTCGATATTCTCTGCCGTGCTAACCTGGACTCCCCAGAATCCGAAAATCCGACTGCCGCCTGTCGACAGGCGGGTTGTGTACCACCTGGGGTAATGTTGACTTTGCTTGCATAGTTCATGTTTGTTTGTGTCTCATTGGTTTGGCCTGGGTGATTCCAGGACCGGACAGGACCATAGGGTGTTGAAGCCTTTGCAACCAAATATTTTCAGCTGAGCTCATTGAGCTGACAGACGGTGACCAGAGTAGCGGTGATTTTCACTCAGACGTGTCTGGATTTTGGGTTCAACGGATTGAGTAGCCGTTCAGGATTGTGTTAGTATTTGGTTCACCCCAAGTATTTGATTTCCTCGGTACCACCCATATGGGGGAGGGTTTCCCCTATCCGCCACACTGGATTATTATTGTTGTCATTATGTAATCAGCAAATCCGATATGGTGTATCTTCGAACCACTGAAATAGATGTGTATTGTTATAATTACGTTACATTGCTGCTAGTAGACATATTTCTCACTTTATCTTAGACAGTTGCTACCTGTTACTCCATCATAGGACTTTATGTGCGCAGCATTGTTGCAATACAGTTGTTCAAATTATACGATTTCTGTAGTTTCATTTCGATACCAGATCGTTCTAATCGGATTCAGTCAGTCAGTCTTAATGTGGATATTCGACTACGACCCTCATCATATGATAGGCTGGGTAAACCACATTCGTAATCGGACTGTTGAATCTAGATCACTTATCTATGACAGGGTCTGAATTCTTAAACACTGTGGAAAATAATAATCCAATGTGCTTATTACAAACACGTTATTTAAATATAAACATATGAACTAACGAGATAACAGTTTATTTACAGGAGCAGAGCCCCATCCATCATAGCAGAGCAGTGCGAGATTGGTTTCAGGGCCAAGAGAGGATAAAGCTGTTGCCGTTTGTTGCACGATCGCCGAACATCAGCCAGATAGAGAATATGTGGGTAGAAGTAACAAGGTCATTGCCATGTGGACCTACAAATGCAAGCGACCTTTGGACGAATATAGAGATCGTATGGTGGGAAGTAAACCATCACGCTACACTGTCGACAACTTAATGAAATCAATGCCCCTACGCCTGTGAGAAATCTTACGTAATGGCCGTTGGTCGGTTGGTTACTAAAAGTATAGTCCACAAAACCCATGTGGACAATTTTCTGATAATCGGTCAAGCTTTGCTTTGTCGCAGCTCTTTAGCATAAAAGTCCATTTACTTTCAGTCTCCTCCTTACAATTCTTGCAATGCAAGGTAATTGAAAAATCTCATCCACTCGACGCCAACTGAGGAATTTGACTGGTGCATGTGTTGTTCAACACACAGTAGTTGTCACCCTCACTGGAATCAATGACTGTTTGTGCGTGTGTGTGTGTGTGTGTGTGTGTGTGTGTGTGTGTTTTCATGTTCACGCGCAATCTGAATCAATACTACTAACATTAGAGAGACAACCAACAATAAATATTGCATCAAATATGACTGTAAAGTATTTTAATGCGATGAAACTGAATTTTTACCCAACCCACGTCCTGCGTATTACGTTAAGTAAGATGTATTAACTCCATAGTATCGTTAGCAGAGACAGTGCGCTCTTGTTGTCGAGGCTCGCGACAAGTACAGCGATTAGCAGTGCCCAATGCCGCCGCGCTTTGTTTATGCTGGCTGAGCGTGGACACTGCAGCAGACGCTTCGCCATAAACACAAGGAAATCACCTTGGCTCTGACAGCAGTGAGCGGATATCACTGCCTGCGTGTTCTTATAGTAACCAACGTGAGACTCTACTCACAGGTGCCATGGAGCAATTGCAACGGGTATCATGTCATTAGTCATCAGAATATCAACCAGTGATGAAATGTCCACTCTATTTGAATCCCACGAAAACAGGAACCTTATCAGAAAGGAATGTGAGGTGGTATTAAAATTTATCCAACATGCAAAAATTAACTGCAGGGTTTTCATGTATGCAGTAGTAGCACACAAGGAAATATTATGTCTTGGAAGCGTATATTTCATTTCCTCTTCTCATATTAACGCCCTTGTTTTAGTATGAAGTGAGAAAATAAACACGAAAAACTAAAGTTTCTGAGAAGTATTTAAGTCATTATCTCTTCTCATATCACAACGTTTGTTTTAGTATGAAGTAAAAAAATAAATAGTTTAGGGTTCTGAAGCATAGTATGACACCAGATTCTTATCGTAGGCGCTATCGGAAACGCAAAAACAGGGAGCTGTCCATCCTTTTGTCCAACAGGCTGTTTCCTTTCATGCCTTACTCTCGCTAGGAGATTCTTATTTAAGGACTTGTGGGCATCAAGTTCTTCAGCAGAATAAGCCTTATCTTATTGTGCTAATTACGGTACGGAAAAAAATGCAACAAAGACGAGTTCCCCTGAAGCAGTGAGGATATTTGCACATGTCTGTATTCAGCAATGACTGCCAGCTGCCACAACACTTCACAGAAACCATGCGGCAGGCAACACAACTGTGCGTGCGCTTCAGACTTCATTCAGTAAGCCGTCAGGAGATGGATGGAAACGTCAAATTAACGTCGCTTTCCGAGTCGTACTCAATCCAGAATGAGGTGTTATTAAGGTAGTTGAGCGTTCTAGCAATTACACTTTCATAATTCCAATATGAGTATCCCGACAGCCAAAAGAACCCGTTAGTGTGAAACCATCGGGAACTGCATTAATAGCAAACTGCAAGAACTTGAGGCAATACGTCGACTCTTTTCTTCGCTGGGTGACCTATTACTGTTATTTAGGATTCTCTGTGTACTAGTCGTAATGCAAATGGAACTTCAGAGGCGCTTTCCGCTATTCTTGACAAACATCAGCAACTTGTAATCACTGCGAGTTACAACGGCGTGATGATAATGGTTCATGTTGTCAATAGTTGTGGTGGTGCTATGCTGTCAAACTGCTTACAGTAACGTTAATGTTGGCGCACATAATTTAGCGCTGACTACCTACTTAAGTAAAAATAGTGTTGTAGCGTCGTCGCTTCTCTTTATTTATCCTCAGCTTGAGTAATACAATTTTACGAACATACTACACCATTCGCGAGCTGCTAATGATACAGTATGACTACAGAGGTCATCGTGCGGGTATTTCATTAATTCTGCAATGAATTGCTTAGCAAATATTACCCTCAGCTATGCAGCTGGAATGACTCATTACACAGGTACTCTATGTTGCATTTGGTTAAGTGACCAGTTCGCTGCAATCCTGCTTCTACTGTTCGCAAATACAACTATATACTTAAAAAATGGTTCAAATGGCTCTGAGCACTATGGGACTTAACTTCTGAGGTTATCAGTCCGCTAGAACTACTTAAACCTAACTAACCTAAGGACATCAGACACACCCATGCCCGAGACAGGATTCGAACATGCGACCGTAGCGGTCACGCGGTTCCAGACTGTAGCGCCTAGAAACACTCGGCCACCCCGGCCGGCATACTTGTATGCTGACCATCCGTTATTTGACTAAATATGAACTACAATCTGATTCGCATATATATGACATGGGTTATCGCCGGCACAAAGTAATGACTAAGGGTTGGATCCCGTTGAAGTCCCGTTACATTGATGGCAAGCCAAATGTTCGCAAATCTCCTGTGCTGCCTCAAAAAGCAATTGCATCTTAAGTATCGAAGGACCGACGTCCACACTGTCACAGCGCGTTGAAATACAGCAACGATGGCAGATGAAAATTTGTGACCGACTGGGCTTCGAACCTGGACCTCCTAGTAACTAGACAGACGTGCTGATCACTGCACTATTATTAATTTTTTTTTTATAGTTTGAGAAGACTTTCAGCACCAGGTAGGCGGAGGCAAAGAAGGCAGGTGTCGCAGATCCGAGGCCTCGCCGCAATGCTTCCCCCGCACCTGTCACTGAGCAGCTGCATTAATCCCATGTATTCCATGTTTGCGCCCATATATTCCTTTAAATTGTAGAACAAAATTGAAGTAGTAATTAAGGTAAAATAAATTACAGTTGCCGCCTCCAATGGCGTGCATTCCTTGTAGAAAATAACTTATAACAGTGAAAAAGGTGACGGAAAAATACATGACAAACATTCATTCTGAAATATATTCACAATTTAGGTTATTATACACTGGATGCATATGAGGTCTGTAATGAAGACATATATTTATCAACAAATGAATAACGTTTCTGAGCCGGAGGGGTTTTGCCAAATTAGAACAGTTCTAATTTTAGGACCAACGTAAAAGAATATTCCGGGAATAAAAAAGTGAAAGAATAGTATTCTGCTTCTAATAAAAAACTGTCCCCCTTTTTGTAGCTCACATAAAGCAATAGATAAAAAAAAAATTGATGGCATTCCTTATATTTATTATTCTTCTTCAGCTTAAAATGTTCTTCTGCAATTTAAAGCATGTACTCTTCTTAGTTCTAAGTTTTGCTTCTTACGACATAAAACCCAAACGATCCCAGATGTCACGAATAACTGTTATTCTTTGCGGACGGGCAACATTTCCAGTCGGATTGTAAAGCTTCAGTTATCGGTATCTGACTTCTTGCTGTTCTGTGCTAATTTCTTCTCAGCCCAGTTCCAAATTCTGATTCTATTTTCACATAAGAACATGAGCGCTACAGTTTCTACCAGCCGACATTTGTGGCAGTATGGAGATGGTCTCAATTTGATTTTCCATAATCGTTCCGCTGTGGGTATGGTTTCGTTTACAACGTCGCACCATACGGCATTGACTCTAGTTGGTAGAATTTTGTTGTTGATATTTTTCCTGACGTTCCTCCAGTCTTTTGTAGGTTAATTTACCGTAATTAGTTTGTGAAGACGATGTCTGGTAATATAATAATCATAGACGGTTCTAGTGTTGGTTTGTGCTGGCGGAAGTCTTATACAGCTCCAATCGCCATAGTACTTTCGGACGTAATCTAGGCTGGCAAGCTACATTAACAGGAGCGTTCCTATCCCCAGGATCTAACGAGAGGAACAGAAGTTTCGTGACGCCTGTCTTAGTAGCATGTATTAGTTTAAAAGCACGTCTTCAATTCCAAGTCCTCTGCCTCTGCAAGTCATTGCATCTGCAATGTCGCCGTGTGGAAGGATACTTTGAAGATGTTTTGTTTCCACACATACCAAGAGGCTACAGCTAATATTTTATGTGCAGTGACCTGCGGTATCGGTAAGACAGCTGCGACATGATACATTTTGCTAAGTATCAAGAATGTGAGCAATCACTCATTGCTACAGTATAGGCTAGGGCAGAATGAAGCAGGTTTCCGACAAAGTAAACGATGAGAGGCACTGTCGCCGTCATTTTTTAAACAGGAATTGTTCAGAAAATTACAACTATATCTAGTGAAATGAGTAGGCTGATGCAGCTCCAGTCCGGCACTATCACTGAATTGCGGAACATTTTCCGAATAGCACTTAAGATAAAAATGTGTGTGTGTATGTGTGTGTGTGTCTGTTCTTTCGGACATTTCCGAAAGAACAGACACTACGAATCGAAATAGACAGCCTTGTTAAACAATTAAAGATTGAAAGACAGATGTCCAGGCTGTCATGGGCATTAAAATAGAACAACGGCGTCAGATGAAAATTTGTCTCTGACCAGGTTCGAATCCGGATTCGTAGTGTCTTTTCTTTCGGACATGTCCGAAAGAACAGACACCACACACACACATATATATATATATATATATATATATATATATATATATATATATATATATATATATATATCCATATACAGGGTGTTTCAGGAGGAACAATAGATATTTTAGCAGGTGGTAATACAGACGAATTGCATAAAAATTCCAAATAAATGCGTCCACTTTTTATTGAGTACAGAGATACAGCTGTTAGTACGTAACCCTAACAAACTCAAAGCAAAGACAAATGAGGACGTTCAAAGATGATTTTCAAAAATTCCCACACCAACTTCAATGCACATTTGAGTTCTCTTGATAACACCACGCGTAGCTCTTCTGAGGTCGTCTTTGCGTTCTTTTATGAGGGCTGCACTATTCATCATCCGAACGATCAAATCGGCTCTTGGGTTTACTTTTTCTTTGTAGACTTCGCCTTTAACCATCCCCGCAAGCAAAAATCCAAAGAGGTAAGGTCCGGGGACCTTGAAGGCCAAGAAAAGTGCCCATATCTACTGTGTCACCTGACGACTAGAATGTGCAGGAGCCCCGTCATGCTGGAGGAACATACGCATCCTTGTAGCCAAATTAAACCCTTCCAATAACGCTGGAAGCTCATTTTCATGGAAGTGTAGACAACTGGGTCCTGTAAGGACCAACATACGAAACGAAAATGCAGTGAACCCAGCTACATGTACGCAATAAAAATTGGACACGTGCTATATGGTATTTTTTCTGCAATTTGTCTATACTACCATCTCCTACAAGATTATCTATTCCTCCTGAAACATCCTGTATAATTACTCAGGTCTCGACGGGTCCTCAAAAGTTTTCAGTGCTAACCACCCGTCATCGTCCGAAACCTCGTGGGAATACAGTGTGGCCTCGAGAGAGTGGAATAATGGACCGGGGGAATTTGCGTCTGACGAGGAGCGCGTGTAGATAGGTGCTGCAGTGAGGTTGGCTGCTGTGTCACGACAGTGTCCACCGTCGGGGGTTCGAGTCCTCCCTCTGGCATGGGTGTGTGTGTGTTGTCCATAGAGCAAGATAGTTTAAGTTAGATTAAGTAGTGAGTAAGCTTAGGGGCCGATGAATTAAAGCAGCTTGGTCTCATAAGTTCTTACCACAAATTTGCAAAACTGTAAATCCAAAATACTGCATCTCGGTTCTTACAATATTGCATTAGGTGCGCCCTGGTTAGATGTAACTGAAGAGAGACTCCAACTGGGATTGTGGTTAAAGGCGATTCCCAAGCGCATGGCCACGAACAATTGGGAGCGGAAACTAAATGTCATCGGAACCTTGTTGAAGGACAACGACATGCGATCGTTAGACCGACTGCAGAAAGTTCAGTTTATAAATACATACATACTTAGCAAAATGTATCATGTCGCAGCTGTCTTACCGATACCGCAGGTAACTGCACATAAAATACACTCCTGGAAATTGAAATAAGAACACCGTGAATTCATTGTCCCAGGAAGGGGAAACTTTATTGACACATTCCTGGGGTCAGATACATCACATGATCACACTGACAGAACCACAGGCACATAGACACAGGCAACAGAGCATGCACAATGTCGGCACTAGTACAGTGTATATCCACCTTTCGCAGCAATGCAGGCTGCTATTCTCCCATGGAGACGATCGTAGAGATGCTGGATGTAGTCCTGTGGAACGGCTTGCCATGCCATTTCCACCTGGCGCCTCAGTTGAACCAGCGTTCGTGCTGGACGTGCAGACCGCGTGAGACGACGCTTCATCCAGTCCCAAACATGCTCAATGGGGGACAGATCAGGAGATCTTGCTGGCCAGGGTAGTTGACTTACACCTTCTAGAGCACGTTGGGTGGCACGGGATACATGCGGACGTGCATTGTCCTGTTGGAACAGCAAGTTCCCTTGCCGGTCTAGGAATGGTAGAACGATGGGTTCGATGACGGTTTGGATGTACCGTGCAGTATTCAGTGTCCCCTCGACGATCACCAGTGGTGTACGGCCAGTGTAGGAGATCGCTCCCCACACCATGATGCCGGGTGTTGGCCCTGTGTGCCTCGGTCGTATGCAGTCCTGATTGTGGCGCTCACCTGCACGGCGCCAAACACGCATACGACCATCATTGGCACCAAGGCAGAAGCGACTCTCATCGCTGAAGACGACACGTCTCCATTCGTCCCTCCATTCACGCCTGTCGCGACACCACTGGAGGCGGGCTGCACGATGTTGGGGCGTGAGCGGAAGACGGCCTAACGGTGTGCGGGACCGTAGCCCAGCTTCATGGAGACGGTTGCGAATGGTCCTCGCCGATACCCCAGGAGCAACAGTGTCCCTAATTTGCTGGGAAGTGGCGGTGCGGTCCCCTACGGCACTGCGTAGGATCCTACGGTCTTGGCGTGCATCCGTGCGTCGCTGCGGTCCGGTCCCAGGTCGACGGGCACGTGCACCTTCCGCCGACCACTGGCGACAACATCGATGTACTGTGGAGACCTCACGCCCCACGTGTTGAGCAATTCGGCGGTACGTCCACCCAGCCTCCCGCATGCCCACTATACGCCCTCGCTCAAAGTCCGTCAACTGCACATACGGTTCACGTCCACGCTGTCGCGGCATGCTACCAGTGTTAAAGACTGCGATGGAGCTCCGTATGCCACGGCAAACTGGCTGACACTGACGGCGGCGGTGCACAAATGCTGCGCAGCTAGCGCCATTCGACGGCCAACACCGCGGTTCCTGGTGTGTCCGCTGTGCCGTGCGTGTGATCATTGCTTGTACAGCCCTCTCGCAGTGTCCGGAGCAAGTATGGTGGGTCTGACACACCGGTGTCAATGTGTTCTTTTTTCCATTTCCAGGAGTGTATTAGCTGTAGCCTCTTGG
This sequence comes from Schistocerca nitens, assembly GCF_023898315.1. NCBI lineage: Eukaryota > Metazoa > Arthropoda > Insecta > Orthoptera > Acrididae > Schistocerca > Schistocerca nitens. The sequence continues at coordinate 973,020,436 of NC_064616.1, forward strand.
TATGTGTGGAAACAAAATATCTTCAAAGTATCCTTCCACACGGCGACATTGCAGATGCAATGACTTGCAGAGGCAGAGGACTTGGAATTGAAGACGTGCTTTTAAACTAATACATGCTACTAAGACAGGCGTCACGAAACTTCTGTTCCTCTCGTTAGATCCTGGGGATAGGAACGCTCCTGTTAATGTAGCTTGCCAGCCTAGATTACGTCCGAAAGTACTATGGCGATTGGAGCTGTATAAGACTTCCGCCAGCACAAACCAACACTAGAACCGTCTATGATTATTATATTACCAGACATCGTCTTCACAAACTAATTACGGTAAATTAACCTACAAAAGACTGGAGGAACGTCAGGAAAAATATCAACAACAAAATTCTACCAACTAGAGTCAATGCCGTATGGTGCGACGTTGTAAACGAAACCATACCCACAGCGGAACGATTATGGAAAATCAAATTGAGACCATCTCCATACTGCCACAAATGTCGGCTGGTAGAAACTGTAGCGCTCATGTTCTTATGTGAAAATAGAATCAGAATTTGGAACTGGGCTGAGAAGAAATTAGCACAGAACAGCAAGAAGTCAGATACCGATAACTGAAGCTTTACAATCCGACTGGAAATGTTGCCCGTCCGCAAAGAATAACAGTTATTCGTGACATCTGGGATCGTTTGGGTTTTATGTCGTAAGAAGCAAAACTTAGAACTAAGAAGAGTACATGCTTTAAATTGCAGAAGAACATTTTAAGCTGAAGAAGAATAATAAATATAAGGAATGCCATCAATTTTTTTTATCTATTGCTTTATGTGAGCTACAAAAAGGGGGACAGTTTTTTATTAGAAGCAGAATACTATTCTTTCACTTTTTTATTCCCGGAATATTCTTTTACGTTGGTCCTAAAATTAGAACTGTTCTAATTTGGCAAAACCCCTCCGGCTCAGAAACGTTATTCATTTGTTGATAAATATATGTCTTCATTACAGACCTCATATGCATCCAGTGTATAATAACCTAAATTGTGAATATATTTCAGAATGAATGTTTGTCATGTATTTTTCCGTCACCTTTTTCACTGTTATAAGTTATTTTCTACAAGGAATGCACGCCATTGGAGGCGGCAACTGTAATTTATTTTACCTTAATTACTACTTCAATTTTGTTCTACAATTTAAAGGAATATATGGGCGCAAACATGGAATACATGGGATTAATGCAGCTGCTCAGTGACAGGTGCGGGGGAAGCATTGCGGCGAGGCCTCGGATCTGCGACACCTGCCTTCTTTGCCTCCGCCTACCTGGTGCTGAAAGTCTTCTCAAACTATAAAAAAAAAATTAATAATAGTGCAGTGATCAGCACGTCTGTCTAGTTACTAGGAGGTCCAGGTTCGAAGCCCAGTCGGTCACAAATTTTCATCTGCCATCGTTGCTGTATTTCAACGCGCTGTGACAGTGTGGACGTCGGTCCTTCGATACTTAAGATGCAATTGCTTTTTGAGGCAGCACAGGAGATTTGCGAACATTTGGCTTGCCATCAATGTAACGGGACTTCAACGGGATCCAACCCTTAGTCATTACTTTGTGCCGGCGATAACCCATGTCATATATATGCGAATCAGATTGTAGTTCATATTTAGTCAAATAACGGATGGTCAGCATACAAGTATGCCGGCCGGGGTGGCCGAGTGTTTCTAGGCGCTACAGTCTGGAACCGCGTGACCGCTACGGTCGCATGTTCGAATCCTGTCTCGGGCATGGGTGTGTCTGATGTCCTTAGGTTAGTTAGGTTTAAGTAGTTCTAGCGGACTGATAACCTCAGAAGTTAAGTCCCATAGTGCTCAGAGCCATTTGAACCATTTTTTAAGTATATAGTTGTATTTGCGAACAGTAGAAGCAGGATTGCAGCGAACTGGTCACTTAACCAAATGCAACATAGAGTACCTGTGTAATGAGTCATTCCAGCTGCATAGCTGAGGGTAATATTTGCTAAGCAATTCATTGCAGAATTAATGAAATACCCGCACGATGACCTCTGTAGTCATACTGTATCATTAGCAGCTCGCGAATGGTGTAGTATGTTCGTAAAATTGTATTACTCAAGCTGAGGATAAATAAAGAGAAGCGACGACGCTACAACACTATTTTTACTTAAGTAGGTAGTCAGCGCTAAATTATGTGCGCCAACATTAACGTTACTGTAAGCAGTTTGACAGCATAGCACCACCACAACTATTGACAACATGAACCATTATCATCACGCCGTTGTAACTCGCAGTGATTACAAGTTGCTGATGTTTGTCAAGAATAGCGGAAAGCGCCTCTGAAGTTCCATTTGCATTACGACTAGTACACAGAGAATCCTAAATAACAGTAATAGGTCACCCAGCGAAGAAAAGAGTCGACGTATTGCCTCAAGTTCTTGCAGTTTGCTATTAATGCAGTTCCCGATGGTTTCACACTAACGGGTTCTTTTGGCTGTCGGGATACTCATATTGGAATTATGAAAGTGTAATTGCTAGAACGCTCAACTACCTTAATAACACCTCATTCTGGATTGAGTACGACTCGGAAAGCGACGTTAATTTGACGTTTCCATCCATCTCCTGACGGCTTACTGAATGAAGTCTGAAGCGCACGCACAGTTGTGTTGCCTGCCGCATGGTTTCTGTGAAGTGTTGTGGCAGCTGGCAGTCATTGCTGAATACAGACATGTGCAAATATCCTCACTGCTTCAGGGGAACTCGTCTTTGTTGCATTTTTTTCCGTACCGTAATTAGCACAATAAGATAAGGCTTATTCTGCTGAAGAACTTGATGCCCACAAGTCCTTAAATAAGAATCTCCTAGCGAGAGTAAGGCATGAAAGGAAACAGCCTGTTGGACAAAAGGATGGACAGCTCCCTGTTTTTGCGTTTCCGATAGCGCCTACGATAAGAATCTGGTGTCATACTATGCTTCAGAACCCTAAACTATTTATTTTTTTACTTCATACTAAAACAAACGTTGTGATATGAGAAGAGATAATGACTTAAATACTTCTCAGAAACTTTAGTTTTTCGTGTTTATTTTCTCACTTCATACTAAAACAAGGGCGTTAATATGAGAAGAGGAAATGAAATATACGCTTCCAAGACATAATATTTCCTTGTGTGCTACTACTGCATACATGAAAACCCTGCAGTTAATTTTTGCATGTTGGATAAATTTTAATACCACCTCACATTCCTTTCTGATAAGGTTCCTGTTTTCGTGGGATTCAAATAGAGTGGACATTTCATCACTGGTTGATATTCTGATGACTAATGACATGATACCCGTTGCAATTGCTCCATGGCACCTGTGAGTAGAGTCTCACGTTGGTTACTATAAGAACACGCAGGCAGTGATATCCGCTCACTGCTGTCAGAGCCAAGGTGATTTCCTTGTGTTTATGGCGAAGCGTCTGCTGCAGTGTCCACGCTCAGCCAGCATAAACAAAGCGCGGCGGCATTGGGCACTGCTAATCGCTGTACTTGTCGCGAGCCTCGACAACAAGAGCGCACTGTCTCTGCTAACGATACTATGGAGTTAATACATCTTACTTAACGTAATACGCAGGACGTGGGTTGGGTAAAAATTCAGTTTCATCGCATTAAAATACTTTACAGTCATATTTGATGCAATATTTATTGTTGGTTGTCTCTCTAATGTTAGTAGTATTGATTCAGATTGTGCGTGAACATGAAAACACACACACACACACACACACACACACACACACACGCACAAACAGTCATTGATTCCAGTGAGGGTGACAACTACTGTGTGTTGAACAACACATGCACCAGTCAATTCCTCAGTTGGCGTCGAGTGGATGAGATTTTTCAATTACCTTGCATTGCAAGAATTGTAAGGAGGAGACTGAAAGTAAATGGACTTTTATGCTAAAGAGCTGCGACAAAGCAAAGCTTGACCGATTATCAGAAAATTGTCCACATGGGTTTTGTGGACTATACTTTTAGTAACCAACCGACCAACGGCCATTACGTAAGATTTCTCGCAGGCGTAGGGGCATTGATTTCATTAAGTTGTCGACAGTGTAGCGTGATGGTTTACTTCCCACCATACGATCTCTATATTCGTCCAAAGGTCGCTTGCATTTGTAGGTCCACATGGCAATGACCTTGTTACTTCTACCCACATATTCTCTATCTGGCTGATGTTCGGCGATCGTGCAACAAACGGCAACAGCTTTATCCTCTCTTGGCCCTGAAACCAATCTCGCACTGCTCTGCTATGATGGATGGGGCTCTGCTCCTGTAAATAAACTGTTATCTCGTTAGTTCATATGTTTATATTTAAATAACGTGTTTGTAATAAGCACATTGGATTATTATTTTCCACAGTGTTTAAGAATTCAGACCCTGTCATAGATAAGTGATCTAGATTCAACAGTCCGATTACGAATGTGGTTTACCCAGCCTATCATATGATGAGGGTCGTAGTCGAATATCCACATTAAGACTGACTGACTGAATCCGATTAGAACGATCTGGTATCGAAATGAAACTACAGAAATCGTATAATTTGAACAACTGTATTGCAACAATGCTGCGCACATAAAGTCCTATGATGGAGTAACAGGTAGCAACTGTCTAAGATAAAGTGAGAAATATGTCTACTAGCAGCAATGTAACGTAATTATAACAATACACATCTATTTCAGTGGTTCGAAGATACACCATATCGGATTTGCTGATTACATAATGACAACAATAATAATCCAGTGTGGCGGATAGGGGAAACCCTCCCCCATATGGGTGGTACCGAGGAAATCAAATACTTGGGGTGAACCAAATACTAACACAATCCTGAACGGCTACTCAATCCGTTGAACCCAAAATCCAGACACGTCTGAGTGAAAATCACCGCTACTCTGGTCACCGTCTGTCAGCTCAATGAGCTCAGCTGAAAATATTTGGTTGCAAAGGCTTCAACACCCTATGGTCCTGTCCGGTCCTGGAATCACCCAGGCCAAACCAATGAGACACAAACAAACATGAACTATGCAAGCAAAGTCAACATTACCCCAGGTGGTACACAACCCGCCTGTCGACAGGCGGCAGTCGGATTTTCGGATTCTGGGGAGTCCAGGTTAGCACGGCAGAGAATATCGAAGATCTCTGGTAAATTTCCCTACTAGCAGAAAACATGCACTTGAAAACTAAACATCGATACATTGATCAAAACACGAAAACTAAATAATCTCACATAAGAAATCGACCGACAAAAAATTCTCACTCTTGCTCTTCAAGAACCACGACTAACTGACAATGAATCCTTGCATTACGGAAACCATTGAATCTTCAAGAGCAAAATACAACAAAAGGTAGCGAAAGACGTACCAATCTTTGGCATTGAATTTCTCGAACACAGATCTATCATCAACTCTGTCAAAGAAATCACACCCATCAACAATGAAATGGTTCAAATGGCTCTGAGCACTATGGGACTTAACAGTGGAGGTCACCAGTCCCCTAGAACTTAAACCTAACTAGCCTAAGGACATCACACACATCCATGCCCGAAGCAGGATTCGAACCTGCGACCGTAGCAGTCGCGCGGTTCCGGACTGAAGCGCCTAGAACCGCTCGGCCACCGCGGCCTGCCCATCAACAACCGACTTATGACTATGCCCATTAAGAGCCCCAGTAAAAAATATAAACTCATCAATGCACATGTCCCCACCAACATCGAAAATAAGAAAAACACTGAAAATGTCGAAAAAATTATGGAACACACTCAAAATACTATGAGCAAAATTCACCAAGATGACGTGAAAATACTAATGGGAGACTTCAACTCTCTATTTGGGACAGAAAAAAACCTGTAGAAAAATCATTGGTACAAATTCAACACACCGAAACGTTTAGACCAACGGCACATGTCTGACTGACATTTGCCAACAATTGAACCTCAAAAGGATGTCTTCCCACTTTAGGAAAAAACCAGTTCTGAGGTAACATGCTTGGCTACCAGGTGCAAGTTGCTTTCGTTCGCCTTTCGAGACTCGCTGAAAGCCAGATTTTTAATTCTTTTGTAGCAGAGCTACAAGCAGGCAGATACAAACTCAATAAGGGAATCGTAAGACAACGCTCGAGCAAAATTGGTCTTGCTACTTTCAGGAACCCTTACAAGGGGAGGCCACCAATTGTGAAATTCAGATTCGATTCATATTGCGCATAATAAAAGCTCATAGCCAGAGGTGTAATGTGGCAAAGCACCAAGATGCACTTCTCAGCCGTTGTCGAGAAAGCGACAGTTAAAAGAAACAAAATTGCATGGCGCGAGATTCGATCCGGCGACTTTAATTTACGAACCCAAGCACTTACCGCTGCGCCACGACGCTATAGGAAGTTATACATCGTAGAGAGTATTTCACCGCAACGGTTTCTATTAACTGTCGATTTTCTCGACAACGGCTGAGAAGTGCATCTTGGTGCTTTGCCACATTACACCTCTGGCCATGAGCTTTTATTATGCGCAGTATGAATCGAATCTGAATTTCACAATTGGCGGCCTCCCCTTGTTAGTGTCAGAACGAAAACCTTACGGTACTGCCAAATTCATAATGCCACTTTTGTTTTCTACCTACATATTTTTTGTTGTTGGGAATACATAATTTTATCTATGAAATGACACATTTTCATAATACTTGCGAATGATACACGAAATGAAGTAAATACAGATCTTTTCGATGTCAAAAGTCGGTAATATCCTACTAATTCGCGTTAAAATAGGATCAATCGTCTTATAGACACTTAATGTTTTATTAAGATAGACTGCCGTCGTGTTGTTACTGTAGTAAGCTGAATTTAATTTGTATTAGTACAGTGAATATTTTAATTACATTTTCCATTAGTTTACTAAACGCATTAGTAACCACCAAAGAGAAATTAATCAGGAGCACAATTTTCTTTCACGATATCTAAAACAATCTGACAATGCTAATGTTGTTTACAAATTCTACGCCCGTAGAAACCCACTAGTTCTAACGATGTCATTAAACCAGTGTAGTTTTAAGAGTATTTTCGTCTAGAAGTGAATTAATTGCCTTGACGGTTGATCGATCAAGAGCGGGAAAGGTAAATTTTTACGAATATATGACGAGAGGGACATGTGCTTGAGAGAGGACTTCCCTATGAATACAAATGCCTGAGAGACGACTTTACTATCAATCTCCTGGACAGTTTTGTTTCTCAAATCAACAGAGTGCGTCATCATGCAGTAGCACAGGTGATGTAGTTTTGTTGCTCGATTTCCTTACACTGCCACCAAAAGGTGTCTTAGTTGTTGGCAACAAATTCCAGCTGTGTTGCACACACCCCGTGGGGCAGAATTCGTAGCCCAAAACACACTTTTGGAGCTATCAGATGTAAAATATTATGTTCAGACTACTCTTTACTCGAGTTTACGTCTTTTGGTGGGGCTCAGCCTTTCATTTCTTCTTAGGAAGTTAACGATAAAGGCATCATAACACGTCACCAACAACAGTACTGCATACGAATGCTCAATGAGCGACTTGATGACGTTCAATAATAGTCACTCCATGATTTTTGTTGTTTCGAATTAGAGCATGCAGTACTCCTACGCCAGACTTCTGAACTTTGCCTGTTGATTGCAAATGTCGCATGATGGTGAAATGGTAATCTATCACATGTATCAGTAGTCGAGACTTCCTTAATGTGGAAAATCATTCATGCCAGAACGATCTTTGTTGAAACAAGAATATCTTTTTCTGGCGTATTTTTCCCAAAAGCACTCGCTCCACACACAGTTCAAATCTTTCTAGTTGCCTCCTCTGCATTCACCCCTCTGTTATACCAAAAGTAAACGTTGTGTTGCAGATGTTACACCTTCTTCCACTTGCGACTCAATTTTACAATGCTTGACCGTAGTTCACGATTTTCAAATATGCAAAATGCAATGCTTAACTGCAAGATGATAACTAGAACTTCAAATTCGAAAATGACAGTTAAAACATATACTGACAGCGTCGCGCCGCGTTCACATGGGCGGCGCCGGATTTCAGGCGGCGGGTGGCGTCTGGCCGGTGGCCGGTAGCCGCTGCAGCGCGAGGAAACGCTCGAGCGTAAGCTGTTATGATCGCGACGCAGCCACGAGCTGTCCTGCGGAATTGTTTCTGGAATACTTGTTATTGCTGGTGGGTAGAATGTCAAGCGAATTATCTTCGATGTTCAATCAGACTCATAACTTTATACGACGGCCGAAATATAGTAAAAAAAAATATATACATATAGGTTGACGCAAACAGGCGACTATCAGTTTAGAATGCGCGACTATTACCGCTAGACCACGGGCTCACACAGTGCGAGCACACATCGGAAGTAGACAACACTTCCTCCTAACACTTCCGCATCTTACGGTGTTGCCAGATTGTGCAGATGGCCGGACTTAGAGTTGTCAGGGGCGGCCAGTTTTATTGGCCACCTTAAGTGAACGACTCGGACTTAGTCTCTGTGGCGGCCAGTTTTTATGTCTAAGACTGTACATTGTATCTGTTGTGGCATAGTCAGTGTTTCCACTTGCGTGTTATCCGAAACGATGTTGCAATGTGCTGTGCACGTTTAGTGGAAAATTTGATAACATCTAACGAACTAGCAAAGAAATACCGTTCTTGTGAATTGAACACGCAAAGTTGCAATTAGTGAGTCACTTCTGCAATTCCTTCAAAGAATTACAACGACGAAATTAGTAAGTTGTTAAAACATGCATATCTGGGGCTGGAATCTGCGAGATATAACTAACGTAATATGCAAACATGACGTGCTAGACCTGCTTTACAGTTGAGAATAGAAAAAAAATGGAGAAACTACGATTTCAGCGTAAGCTGTGAAAATATGATTCGCTTGGACTCAAACCTTCAATCTCTCAATGGAAAAGGAGTATGTGAGTAGTGGAAGTTCAAACATGAAAGTAGGATGTCGAGGAATCCCATGCGGATTAGAGAGGTTTTAACTAATGAGTATTCGAATTTTCTTACTTTGTGGACTTCGAAATTTTGGAGGTGAAATCAGAAAAGACTACCATTTGCACATAAAGCAAGTGGAAGATTTCCACCATCCGTAAATGCTCACCATAAGTCTGGAAACTGCGCACGACGTCTCGGAAACGGTGAAAGGATCTGATAACAATCCCGCCTTAATTCAAACTGCCCCTACAAAAGTACTAACGTTTACTATTGCGTCTAACTTTTATTCTGGGCTTTGGGCGTTCAGTTGTGATTTTGCCGCCCATAGTAATCTGGTAACAGATGAACAGGAATGTTTATATGTAGACCTACTAGGGTTTGAACTCAACCTTTAATCCTAACAGAACACAAAATAGTTGCTGCTGCGACTCCACCCTGCTGACCAGGTCAATAAAGCTTACCCCGGTGAAGATTCCACCTATGTTTCAATTCAGAAGGTAGCCTGTGTCCTTCAGGGATTGCGCAGACATCCTTTGAGCAGACTGAAGTGCCAAAGAAACTGGTATAGGCATGCGTATTCAAACACAGACATACGTAAACAGGCAGATTACGGCGCTTCGGTCGGCAACGCCTATATAAGACAAGAAGTGACTGGCGCAGTTGTTACATCGGTTACTGCTGCTACAATGGCAGGTTATCGAGATATAAGTGAGTCTGAACGTGGTGTTATAGCCGGCGCACGAGCGATGGGATACAGCATCCCCGAGGAAGCGATGGAGTGGGGTTTTTCCCGTGCGACCATTTCACGAGTGTACCGTCAATATCACGAATCCGGAAAACATCAAATCTCCGACATCGCTGCGGTCGGAAAAAGATCCTGCAGGAACGGGACCAACGACGGCTGAAGAGAATCGTTCAGTGTGGCAGAAGTGCAACCCTTCCGCAAATTGCTGCGGATTTCACTGCTGGGCCATCAACAAGTGTCAGCGTGCGAACAGTTCAACGAAACACCATCGATATGGGCTTTCGGAGTCGAAGGTTCACTCGTGTACCTTTTATGACTGCACAACACGAAGCTTTACGCCTCGCCTAGGCCCGTCAACACCGACACTGGACTGTTAATGCCTGGCCGGACGAGTTTCGTTTCGAATTGTATCCAGTAGACTTGTATGGAGACAACGTAATGAGTCCATGGACCCTGCATGTTCAAGCTGGTGGAGGCTCTGTAATGGTGTGGGGTGCGTGCAGTTGGAGTGATATGGGACCCCTGATACGTCTAGATACGACTCTGACAGGTGACACGTACATAAGCATCTTGTCTGATCATCCATTCATGTCCATTGTGTATTCCGATGCAGTTGGGCAATTCCAGCAGGACAATGCAAAACCCCACACGTCCAGAATTGCTACAGAGTGACCGCAGAAACACCCTTCTGAGTTTAAACACTTCCGCTGGCCACCAAACTTCAGACGTTAGTATAGTCAGTTGTGCCATCCAGGGGATGCTGCGAGCTGACATGCCAGTTGCAATTGCAGTAGTAAGGCGGTACCGTTGTGCACTTAGAGCCAAATAACTGTCCTCTCTTTCTGATGTCACACGTGGTCAGCCCTGTCCTGGTTTCCAGGATACAGGTTCGGTCTCTATAAACTGTCGTCTCATCCGAGAAACAACAGAACAGTTCACATTAAACCATCGGGCCACATCTGTTTGGGACTCTCTTGGTTCCATTCTTCCTATGGCACTCCACAGCAGAGTGTCTGTAGGTGTCTTCTATGTGCCATACTGCACCGTCTGTGACTGTATACACAGCCATTGTGGATGTGGGACTACCCGGCAACCTCTACCCCGCTTGATGGGAGGCCTGACGTCATTGCTGGCTGGCATGGTTGTCCGTTGATCGGGATGCCATGTTCCGTGCAGAACACGATCCTAACGACATCTTTTGACAGTTTGTATGGTTATATCGAGAATTAGACGCAGGACGGGGAAACAGCAGTTTGTTGCTTTAATTTTGTACACCAGTTTAGTTTCTGTAGAAGACCAATGACGCAAAACAGAGTGTGTTGGTTTGGTGTTCCTTCTCCTGAATATTCAGTACAGTTGAATAAGAGGCGGAGAGAGAACGTCGAAGCGTGAGGAAGAGTGGCTATAATGTTAGAGATTAATGACAGTGCCATACTCATCAGTGAGTGTTGGAGGCATGCGTGAATACAGTAGAGCTATGACTGCAAAAATTCCAGTAGGTGCGGTTCGTCATTCTCTTCCTGCGACCTGTTAATGAAGTGCCGAATATGTACATGTATCTTGTTTGTTCATTTTAGTGTTACATTTTGTGTCAAGGGAGTGTGTGGAATGAAATGGAGGAAGTGCCACCACATACCCTGCCTGCCGGTGTGGCCGAGCGGTTCTCGGCTCTTCACTCTGGAACCGCGCGACTGCTACGGTCGCAGATTCGAATCCTGCCTCGGGCATGGATGTGTGTGATGTCCTTAGGTTAGTTAGGTTTAAGTAGTTCTAAGTTCTAGGGTGCTGATGACCTTAGAAGTTAAGTCCCATAGTGCTCAGAGCCATTTTTGAACCACCACATACCCTGCTCTTCTCGAATAACAACAAGATGGTTGGCGATTTGGACGTTCCCATACTTCCATTCTATGATACGCTGCAGAGAGATATGGAAGTAAACCATACATATTGGCGTACTTCCTGATCCTTAACTGCACGGAAGTACTCTCTTTTCACGCCGTTTATACACAGAACGACCTTTACCTTAGCAGTGTGTCAAATAGACTAGAAAATTTATTAGAAACCTGAACAGAATAAACCTATCCACAATGGAAGCCACACAGTCAGCACTAACAGACGACAAAGATGTCTCGCATTTGTGGAAAATATTAAGAGCTTTTTTGTGAATCGTTGCACCAAACACACAAGCACTGCATAAGCAGAAGCTGAAATTTATATTTATAAATAATGGCGCAAGATTGAGAAGTTCGTCCCTGTAACAGTTTCACACAGCCTTCAGGAAGGTAGTTGTGTGCAGAGTGGTTTCTTTTCTTTGATTCACAAACTTTCTGTCAGTTTATGTCTGAGTTATCAAATTGCACTCGAGTCTATTTCTCTGTGAAAACTCATTCTGTGCCGATTGGATATTGTACAGCGCATTATCACAAATGAAGGTCTCCAAAGCCTTCTACTCGTGCTTGTCATTTTACAAGAGTTTGAGGAGTGCGTATGTAGATTACTGCTTCGTAAATACGGCAAGACTTTAGCACTCGACCACTGATTCTGGCTGTGAAAAATCGCCAACGTGGCTGATTAATGGCTGGCATGAAACAGATGCGGTGAAGGCTAGAGGGTCTAGCGATGAGTTGCGGAAACTCGACAATTGAAACGAGCAGGGAGTTCTCGGAAGATAGGTCCAATTCGTCTCGCACCAGCTCACTCTGGGGATGCGGCCATTAATGTTCGCTTGTGATTGCAGCCGACAGATTATCTCCGCTGCCGACAGAAAAGCAAAACGCGGCAACAAAATTTCGTATTCGGTTTTCTCAATACGCTTCTTTGGAGCATAACGTGAGCCTGCAGTGCAATTACATGCGCACAGCGCGCAGGTGGAGGGGTATCGAAAGACAATGACATTCCGAGCGCGAGAGGGCGGCAGAGGCTTTGTGCACCCCTGTTGTCACGCTTCCTCACGTGTTCGAACGGTAAAAAGGGGCCGGCCACCGTGGATAAAGACTGTTGCATTTCTTGCGGTACAATGGGCCGTCGAATCGTTTCCCACGTCCTGGTTGGCACGCGCTCCAAAGCCACGCATCCGACTAGGCTGCCAACCTACTGGAATAAAATGTACAAGGGTCGTTCAATAAACAATGTCCGATCTTTTCTACAGCCGTTAATATACACAGGAAAATGTCCTTTTAAGATGTTTCCAATTTTATGTTTCGTCCGCACGTATGTGAAGTTTCAAACAATTCCGCCATGTAGTAGAGCCGCAGTGAACGATCAAAATGGCATCTACGCAAGACATTCCTTACAAGCAACGTGCTTTAATTGAATTCTTGCTTGCGGACAAAAAACGCAGCGAACACCTGTAAACGATTGTGTGAGGTGTATAGTAATGATATAGTTGATAGGAATACTGTTGGGCGACGAGTAAAGAGAGCTAAAGCGTCAGGTAGTAGAGAAACTGAGCTCCACGATCGGACGTCCTGTCAGAGCCACTGATCCCGATATGGTGAAACGCACTAATGTCATTATTCGTGCAGATCGGCACATCACAACTCGACGATTGGCTCTACAGCCATCTGTAAGCATTGGAAGTGCGTGTGCAATGATTGAGACTCTTGGATATTCAAAGGTGTGCTAAAGATGGGTTCCACAAATGCTCACAACAGAACTCAAGAGGCAAAGAGAAGTCATTTCATCTGAAATGCTGGCTGCTCGTGCAGTTTGAGACCAGTGGAGAGGCCTTTTTGTCACTAATCATTACACGTGACGAGATCAAGTCTCAGAATCCGGGAACATGTCTCCAAATTGGATTGGACATCAATGTCTCACCCATCCTATAACCAGATCCGGCGCCTACGAACTTCCATCTGTTTGGGCCACTTAAAGATTTTCTGCTTGGGGCACGCTTTAAAAATGATGAATGCATAATTCATTTAGTAAAAACGTGGCTACGAGCACAGGACAAGTGCTTTTATCTACAGGAAATACATGCTCTCACAAACTCTGGTGTAATGCCATAGAGCGTGGTGGAGACTATGTAGTACACGTAAAAGAAATGTTGATTGATATTGTCCACAAATTCTAGTCTTGAGAATAAATATGTTCTGACACAAAAATTGTGGGATATTATTTATGCAAAAACCCTCGCACATAGGTCGACTTCATTCCGAGACGCAAATCTTTACTTATTGAGGTTTTCTATTCTCTGACGTCCTTGACCACTATCACGGTAGAGAGAGAGAGGTAATGCAGTGTAAAGACGCTGGGTTCGTATTCTGGAGGTCGGAGGGTTCAAATACCCGCAAGGTGTCAATGTTTACCCTATGTTACATAAGGCAGATGCTGGAATGGTTCCTTTGAAAAGGGTACGGTTGGTTTCCTTCTACTATCCCAACTTATGCTCCGTCTCTGATAACTTCATCATCGATGGGACGTTAAATTATAATCTTCCTTCTATGATAATTGTTTTCACCATTCACGTATACTTCACATACCACGTTTACATGCAACCCAACTTATGAGACAGGAAAATCGAATTAGGAAATCGTTTTTCGCTATCGTATCTTCATGTTAGGCCTGAATCGATTTTGCTAACACAATCTTAAATTGATTGCTTTACTCTGTAAATCAACTGTCCAAATTTCTTCAATAGGATGACGAGAGTTTAGCATTACATACGTACTATTTTTAACGATCCGATGGATACCAGTTAGCTCTGGAGAAGGAGAAAGAGGAGGAGGAGGAGGAGGAGGAGGGGAGCGGGAAACTATAAGAAGAAACGTTTTAAAATATTATCCTCAACAATTAATACATTCGGAATTACTTTACTGCATTCACTTAAACCATGAGGAAAAACTGAAATGAACATTGGTGGAAGGTTATTGTATTGCAGCTTGTTGAAGACTTAGATGGTTCGAATATTTGCGAATGATTAAAGTCATATTTCTAATCGTGTGCACAGAATTAGCGAATATTGTCACCAGTCACTAAAATAGCAGTGTTGAAATTATGCAGAATATGGGGTTATTGTCAAGCAGATTTTTCTTGTTCAGGAAATTTATCATTTATGTATCTCTTTCTATTTAATAAAGATGGAGTATGCTTATGTTAAAGTAAATTAAGAAAATTAATACCCTTCTTGTTAGCCGGCCGCGGTGGCCGAGCGGTTCTAGGCACTTCAGTACGGTACCACGCGGCTGCTCCTGTCGCGGGTTCGAATCCTGCCTCGGGCATGTATGTGTGTGATGTCCTTAGGTTAGTTAGGTTTAAGTAGCTCTAATTCTAGGGGGCTGATTACCTCAGATGTTAAGTCCCATAGTGCTTAGAGCAATTTGAACCATTTGAACCTTCTTGTTAGCCGAACTCTTTTCCTTCACTTCACATAAAGCCGCTTCATCCACATTTACCAAGGCAAGTAGCAGTCTGACAATGAAACTCAAATGCGATACTGTTTTTACATATCGCAGAAACCGACTGTGCAAGTTGAAATCCGGTAGCCCGATCGGCACTTTCAGAATTGATATTGGAGTGTTCACAGAAGCGCTATGGGAAATCAGCTGATGGAAAACCAGATTCGTAAACGTAGTGACAATTAGCTTCCTCAGTAACTTATCTACAATCCCCTTCTGTGCCTAGGCCACTCATCAATGTACACAACGTAACGAAATTGTATTTAAAGCTGAGAGTAGAGTGACACCTCTCTCCGTTCTCGAGACATTAGTTTCTATGTCTGCCGGACGAGTCGAGCACAGTGTGCTCAGTTCTTTGCACATGCATCGAGAATCATGTTATCATAGCAAGCGTCAAATTTCGTAAATGGTTCGAGATACCGAAATGAGTTTTTTTGCAAATGATAGCACTCAACGAGGCACATATTTTGTCATATGATTGTTGTTTGACATTTATTTATCCATATGGAAGATTATTTTTCAAGAAACTATGCACTTTTCAAACAGCATTTAATATCTCGTCAAAAAAGAAATGCAGTGATATAGCGCATGTCAGTGTTTACCGCTTAACTTATCATAATAGAAGTAGGACTGTACAAATACGAGGCCTGTTCAGAAAGTAAGCTCCGATTGATTGCCAAATTGAAACCACAGTGAACATCAGAAATGTTTTACCTGTAACAATTAGCTACACCTTTCAGCTACTTCTCTACGTAGTCGCCGTTCTGACTTAGACTTTTGTCATAGCGTTGTACCAACTTTTCAATAGCCTCATCATAGAAGGCAGCCGCCAGTGCTTTCCGCCAATTCTCCACGCTGGCCTACACCTCGTTGTCTGTGTCAAAATGTTGTCTTCAAAGACAGCGGTTCATGTGACCAGAGATGAAACTCAGGGGGAGACAATTGCGGACTGTATTGTGGGTAATCTCACATTTCCATTTGAAAACGATGCAGGAGCATCTTCATTGCCCCTGCAGAATGCGGCTGAGAATTGTCTTGAAGAAGAAACAGCACGACAGTTATGTAATGTTAGCTGCATAGCTTCAGGCGAAATTTCTCACCAGGCCCTCGTACTTGGCGGCAGACACTATTTTCTAGACATCTTTACGCACTCACTGCGAGCTCAGAAATGAGAAGAGCGACGTGATGCTAACTGGGGTTATACTAGAGACACTACCCAACACATCTGTGCAAAGCTTTAACGGATTTTCATAGTCGTTTCCATTTCACGACCGATCGGAGCTTAGTTTCTGAACGCCCCTCGTATACTGTTTGTAATTGGAAAGAGTTTAATAACGCAACGCGACACTAGCTCAATCTTTTTTAAAATCGTGTCGTTTGTTATAAAATGTCGTCACTGTTGTTGCTCAATCATCTTCGTAGCCAAGACAAAGGAAAGTATTTGTGGCCACCAAGTTAGTTAGCATACTATGTACTTAAGAATTAATAGTTTTATGGAATATTGGGAATCTGTGGTTGTCAGTACTCACTGACTTGATGTACGACTCTCAACAAACTAAATAATATCAATCCTTGTTACATACTCAGATCATTATTTACCTTAAAAATTACTGCTTTGTAGGACTTTAGGTATATCAGTTTGGTCGCCACAGCGAGCGAAAGTGAAAAACGATTGTGTGTCTTTATTGCAAATGTTGTTGTTGTTGTGGTCTTCAGTCCTGAGACTGGTTTGATGCAGCTCTCCATGCTACTCCATCCTGTGCAAGCTTCTTCATCTCCCAGTACCTACTGCAACCTACATCCTTCTGTATCTGTTTAGTGTATTAATCTCTTGGTCTCCCTCTACGATTTTTACCCTCCACGCTGCCCTCCAATACTAAATTGGTGATCCCTTGATGCCTCAGAACATGTCCCACCAAACGATCCCCTCCTCTAGTCAAGTTGTGCCACAAACTTCTCTTCTCCCCAATCCTATTCAATACCTCCTCATTAGTTATATCATCTACGCATCTAATCTTCAGCATTCTTCTGTAGCACCACATTTCGAAAGCTTCTATTCTCTTCTTGTCCAAACTAGTTATCGTCCATGTTTCACTTCCATACATGGCTACACTCCATACAAATACTTTCAGAAACGACTTCCTGACACTTAAATCTATATTCGATGTTAACAAATTTCTCTTCTTCAGAAACACTTTCCTTCACATTGCCAGTCTACATTTTATATCCTCTCTACTTCGACCATCGTCAGTTATTTTGCTCCCCAAATAACAAAACTCCTTTACTACTTTAAGTGACTCATTTCCTAATCTAATTCCCTCAGCATCACCCGACTTAATTCGACTACATTCCATGATCCTCGTTTTGCTTTTGTTGATGTTCATCTTATATCCTCCTTTCAAGACAATATCCATTCCGTTCAACTGCTCTTCCAAGTCCTTTGCTGTCTCTGACAGAATTACGAGTACAATGTCATCGGCTAAGCTCAAAGTTTTTATTTCTTCTCCATGGATTTTAATACCTACTCCGAACTTTTCTTTTGCTTCCTTTACTGCTTCCTCAATATACAGATTGAATAACATCGGGGAGAGGCTACAACCATGCCTCATTCCCTTCCCAACCACTGCTTCTCTTTCGTGTCCCTCGACTCTTATAACTGCCATCTGGTTTCTGTACAAATTGTATATAGCTTTTCGCTCCCTGTATTTTACCCCTGCCACCTTCAGAATTTGAAAGAGAGTATTCCAGTCAACATTGTCAAAAGCTTTCTCTAAGTCTACAAATGCTAGAAACGTAGGTTTTCCTTTCCTTAATCTAGCTTCTAAGATAAGTCGTAGGGTCAGTATTGCCTCACTTGTTCCAATATTTCTACGGAATCCAAACTGATCTTCCCCGAGGTCGGCTACTACCGGTTTTTCCATTCGTCTGTAAAGAATTCGCGTTAGTATTTTGCAGCTGTGACTTATTAAACTGATAGTTCGGTAATTTTCACATCTGTCAGCACCTGCTTTCTTTGGGATTGGAATTATTATATTCTTCTTCAAGTCTGAGGGTATTTCGCCTGTCTCATACATCTTGCTCACAAGATGGTAGGGTTTTGTCAGGACTGGCACTCCCAAGGCCGTCAGTAGTTCTAATGGAATGTTGTCTACTCCCGGCGCCTAGTAAATATCTCTTTATAATTTATGGAATTAAGTGCTACACTGTAATATGGCAGATGGTTATAATTAACTTTCCATATTTAACACATTATAACACGGAAACTAATTATCGTACGAGTACCGAACTTGGTAGCATTAATTTTTAGAGTATAGGATGCATGATTTTCTCGCGTCGCAGTGCCACCGTCCAGTTCCAACTACGGCTGCTAGGTGCCGTGATCAGTCATCGTGAATCATAGTCTGTCACACCCGACCAGTCGCGTTGCACTGGTTGATGTGTCAACAAGAGCCAGGGAAAAAAAGGAGGGCGTTATTGGTGCAGCTCTATTATCAAAGCAACAGCAATGCTGCATCTACGCTTCGAGAATATCGCCCGCTGAAAGGATTACGGAAGGGTCCTTTTTCTCCACCTGCTGTGCGGAGCATGACGAGGAAGTCAGAATCAACTGGAGAACTGGCCGTCACTCCGGGAAGAGGACGACGACCGGTTGCACCACAGGTGGTTGATCAAATCGCTGTTGCTATGCCACACAACGATGCGCGCAGTTCCCGATCGTAGGTAATTGGCGTGCTGTGTCACGACAGTTGAACACCCCCTGGTCCACAGTACGGAAGGTGCTCGGAACCATTCTCAAATGGTATCCGTACAAGATCCATATCGTACAGCAGTTTGCACCACAGGGCGCACAAAGACGTGTTGACTTCGCTCTCCACTTTCTCACAAGGACTAAAGTTGACGAGAGCTGGCCCTCGACCATCCTATGGACAGACGAAGCTCATTTTTCTCCGACGGGTGAAGCGAACACACAGAATTGCCGAGTGTGGGCTTCACGTCCACATTCATCATTGGCCAATTCTTTTTACAGAAATTTGGCGCTCAAGAACCAAAGACATGCAGTGTGACTGTTCAGCGTTATTGCGATATGCTTCGGCAGGAGAGAGACGCATTGAAATTAACAGTTTTCATGCAAATGGTGTCCCACCGCACGACGCTCGTGAAGTTCACCTGCTTCTCTGAAACATATTTTGGAAACGATTGAATTATCAGCCGATCGTTTCCAAATGCTTGGCCGGCACGATCACCTAATCTCACTCCCTGTGATTTCTGGTTGTGGGGTTACCTGAAGGGCAGGGTTTACAAGGGGAACATTCACAGACGTGCCGATGAGAGGTGCAGCATATCAAGCTAGGTAGCCAGCATACCTACGGACATGCTTCATTCTGTGCAGAATGCAATCCTGCGCTATCATACTCTTCTGGACACTGATCGGAGCCCTTTTTGTAGCAGTAATGGTACCAGTAAGTAGTGGTATGACGTACCGTAGCAGCATATTCAAAGAGTTTCAAATGAATTCATTCTGCATTGCTTCTCTTCCCCATGTCCTTGACATTAATGCTACCAAGTTTGGTAGTCGTAAATTTCCGTGTTGTAACGTGATAAATAGGGAAAATTTAATTAAAAGCACCCGATGTATATGTTACTGCAACATAGTATGGTGCCAACCGCTTTGCTGCAGTGGTAACACCAGTTCTTGTCAGATCACCGAAGTTAAGCGTTGACGGGCTTGGCTAGCACTTGGATAGATAACCTTCAGCCTGCCGAGTGCTGTTGGGAAGCGGAGTTCTCTCAGCCCTTGTGAGGCCAATTGATGAGCTACTTGCCTGTCAAGTAGCGGTTCCCGTCACGAAAACACACAACGGCCGCGAGAGCGGTGTGCTGACCACATGCCCCTCCATATCCGCACCTAGTGAGTCCTGTGATTGAGGATGACACGGCGGTCGGTCGGTACCGTTGGACCTTGAAGGCCTGTCCGGAAGGAGTTAATATTTTTAGTTTTTAATATACTATGGGACTGTCTTTTTTATGAAAGCTATTGAACACCCACTATGTATTATATGGGCATGAGTTCTTTGAATGAAGCATTTCTAAATTAGTGTGAAGTGAATTTGTTCATCTGCGACCACTTAAAAGTTTGAAACATTCCTTCACCACGTTCGACATTACTACTAAGACTGTACCTTAATCTCAGTTTGTACCAACCCAGTAAAGTACGTGAGGCAACGCACTTGATCAAAAACTTATCATTATTCGATCACATAGCTTATGCTGTCCACTCACCTCCAGTGTTTTAAGATCCCTGCACTGCTGCTTGCATTAAATACCGGATCGTTGAAACTGTATAATTTTTTTTCTAGAATGACAATACGTTCTAGGAAGAGAGCTGTATCATAAGGTAGTGATTTTTTTTTTTCAAAAGAAAGCTCTATACTAGGCTATCAGAACATGTTTCAAGCATTGGCGCATTGAATAGATTCTCATTAACATGGTACAATAATAATAATAATAATAACAATAATAATGTACTATTAGAGCAACCAATCACACCCGAATCTTTGGTCGGGTCGCCCACGCGAGATAGTTTGTGAACTTCTTTCTCACGCTCTTCAACGTATGCTACGATGCTTCACCTAAAACGTGTTCCACTGATACTGGTGAGCAAATTAGTGCCGCACGTGTGAGTATGAAAGTAATAAATTCTTCGTTTCCCTACAGAGAAGAAATACCGTATGAATCGATAAAAAGTAATATGCATGGCCGATAAAGCATGAGTGTTACACAAGCACATCAAGTAAAGTGAACACTAAATTCCACATGTAGGTCAGTTCTTTATTCGTCGAAATGGTGTAGATACTGCATACCCTACACCAATTTCTTTGACTGCCATCGTTTGCAAGTCTGTGTGAAGATGAAAGTGATATTTATTAATCACTGTATTATTTTGTAGGGATTTAGTTAGGTTTAGAATTTGAGAGCTTCAACTTGGCACCAAGATTAGAGCACGGAATTAGCAAACTCTGCCCACCTCTTGCCTGGCAGTACAAGGGTGGGGACACAACAGCTACCTCCCTCAAATTACACGTGTGCTCTGTATCGAGCGTCCGTGTACACAATTAGAAACGGAAGTAAAACGTACCTAATACGACACTCACCTTACACAATGGCGTTAACGGCAACTAATTCCGCGTCAGTACTCAAAACATTGCAAGATGCTAATCAACTGCGTAGTGGTTATATACAATCCGATTTGAACGACTTCTACCTATTTAAAACTACGGCACTCAGGTCCAAGTTAAAGTTGAGAAATATTAAATATATCACATCTTGTGAGTACAGAGTTATAGCATATGTCACTAATACTGACGAGCAACAATAGTGCATCTGTACATGAATAAATCCTGCTGCAAAAGGAAAAGAAAAATAACACATCAGTGTAAAACGTAATTGTTAAACCATTAGCAGATTCGTAAAAATATTATTTTTGTAGTTGCAGAAACAAAATTAAAGTGGAAGTGTTTGCGCGATCGATACTGCAAAGAAGCTGATAAGCAGCATCATTGCAGTGGATCTGGTTCAGCAGTCACAAGCGCATGGCCACGGATGATGCAATTGCAGTTTCTGAGAGAAGTGATACGTTGTACGCCGTTAGCTGAAGAAAAATGGAGTGTTATTTAGAATTTAACTGCAAGGCCAAAACTTGTACACCTGACACATAGAGCAAACGATTTCTACATTCAGAACCACAGCCGACTTCTGGACTTTTACTTCCACAGCATGCAAACCAGAAGCCAGCAAGTCTAGATTGACAGTACCACCTGGTTAATGCAAGCGTTTCTGTCAATTGACTTTATTGAAATGGTGCCTTGTAGCTTAAATGTTTTCGTGTTACACTGCAGAGATCTTCGGCAGCAAGTTTTAATTGTTATAATGCTTATGACCTTCCGGTATAACTTTTTCCCAGGTGTGAGGAATCAAAGAATGTGGGCCGAGCTTTTTTCGCACTCTCAGATTTGGAAGAGCCAAGATCTGCACCAATAGACAACAAAATACCTCCAATTCTAGGTATTAACCATAATTCATCATTTCGAAAAAGAATGTGTAGCTTTTCAATTGTCGACAGTGAATTATGGTTTTACAACTGTAGACATATGTCGATTTATAAATGCTGTGAAAAAACTGGAAAAAACAACATGAAGACTGGTAGTCATTTCGACGGTATTGTGCAAATATTCACTGACACCTCGACTAAGGCATTAAACACGGAAGATGCAGAATACCATTAGTCCAGGAATGCTGCTACTGCCTGACGTAGACTGGACAAAAATCTAAACTGAAACACTTGTATATGGTATCGAATTCGTCAATGAATCTAAAGAGGCAACATAAATCCAATGTAGCGTCTGCATTAAATTATCTTTTACAGTGTTCAAAGTCACCAATAATGCTAGTTCAGTCAGTGAAGTAAAGTTAGGGGGAAAAATTTGTTTGGTTGAAATTTGTTTACTGTGGCAGAGGGGAGCGGCGTGAACAATATACTAAAAATACCCTGTGAAATTGCCTTTTAAAAAACACAGGAAAGAAGAATGACATGGGGTTTTATTAGAACCAAAGATAACCACCCCATATTGCTAGACGCGTGAAAGATCTCTTGCGCGCGTCGTTTGGTGATGATCGTGTGCTCAGCGGCCACTTTCGTCATGCTTGGCCTCCCAGGTTCCCAGACCTCAGTCCGTGCGATTATTGGCTTTGGGGTTACCTGAAGTCGCAAGTGTATCGTGATCGACCGACATCTCTAGGGATGCTGACAGACAACATCCGACGCCAATGCCTCACCATAACTCCGGACATGCTTTACAGTGCTGTTCGCAACATTATTCTTCGACTACAGTTATTGTTGAGGAATGATGGTGGACAAATTGAGCATTTCCTGTAAAGAACATCATCTTTGATTTGTCTTACTTTGTTATGCTAATTATTGCTATTCTAATCCGATGTAGCGCCATCTGTCGGACATTTTTTGAACGTTTGTATTCTTTTGGTGCTAATAAAACCCCATGTTATTCCAAGCATGTGTGTCAATTTGTACCTCTCTATCTACATTATTCCGTGATTTATTCAGTTTTCAAATTTATACTGACTTTTTGATCACCCGATATATGTCCCTTCTGTGCGGCAATGTTTTAATCATGTAAGCAACCAGTGCCACTCTGCCGTAAGATCCACCAAATGTGGAAATGGTGCGCGAGCCGACTGCCCCTCCACTGCCGGCCGTTGTGGCCGAGCGGTTCTAGCCACTTCAGTCTGGAACCGCACAACCGCTACGGTCGCAGGTTCGAATCCTGCCGCGGGCATGGATGTGTGTGATGTCCTTAGGTTAGTTAGGTTTAAGACGACTTCTAGGGAACTGATGGCCTCAGATGTTAAGTCCCATAGTGCTCAGAGCCATTTGAACCATTTTGCCCGTCCACTCAGCCGCGGTGTGTACATTGCAGGCAGGCGCACTAGGCGGTAAACCAGGCGTGCCCGGGGTAAACGCGCCAGATGTACGTCGCTACTAGGCAAGTCCTCACTTTCGTGGATGCCGAGGCGGCTATCTCACATAGGCCGTATGCCGAAACAGTGAAGTCTCCTCCTCCTCTGCGTGATAAACGTGCCTTCCCATCTCTGACGGCTCAGCCGCTCCGATATACAGTCAGTCACAAACCAACGACGCCAGGCCTCCCGCCCGGCGCCCCCACCCCGATGGACGCCACCCCCACCTCTGCACCTGACCACCCTGCCACTGGGACCGTTCCGCAGCAAGCCGTACCGACGACAACACCACGCCTCCAAGTCGCTGAACAACTCTTGTAACGGAAGTTTCATTACGGAGATGGAAACAGACAGACTGTCCGCTCCGGGGTCACTAACTTTGCAAGACAAACTTTTTAATCTTGTCATGTAGGTCATTCAAGAAATCCAAACGACACCAGAAGGGCCAGTCAATTCCACAGCGATAAGCAAGATGTCACTGGAAACTCTGACTCAGCAAAATGGTGATTAAAATTCTGCAATAAAGCCACTTCGGTCATTTTCAACTGAGAAATCCTGCAAAGGGAATTACTTTCACGCATTCATTGTTCTGGTCCACAAGCTTCCACATTTTTCAGGACGACAGACACTACGGAAAAGGCGGAGTTCCACTGTTCGTTAGATCCTCAGTTCCTGCTTCTGCTAGATACGTCGACCACACATACGTAAGAGGGTTGGGTTAATTTGGGGGGAGGAGACCAAACTGCGAGGTCATCGGTTTCATCGAATAGGGAAAGATGGGGAAGGAAGTCGACCGTGCCCTTTCAAAGGAACCATCCCGAGCCGGCAGGGGTGGTATGGATGTGTGTGATGTCGTTATGTTAGTTAGGTTTAAGTAGTTCTAAGTTCTAGGGGACTGATGACCTCAGACGTTAAGTCCCATAGTGCTCAGAGCCATTTGAACCATTCCGGCATTTGCCTGAGACGATTTAGGGAAATCCCTGAAAACCTAAATCAGGATGGCCGGACGCGGTATTGAACCGTCGTCGTCCCGAATGCGAGTCCAGTGTGCTAATGACTGCGCCACCTCGTTCGGTATACGTAAGAGGCGTCCGGGCTGTAGCGGTGCGCACTCGCTTCAAGACTTTAGACCTACCCATAACGCCATTGTAGTGCCCTATAAGACACAAAAGCCAATTTAATGAGTGGCATACATTGGTTAATCAGTTCGAGGCACCTTTCCCGTTTTATGGAGACTTCAATGCGCACCATACGACCTGGGGATGCGAGATGAACGATAGATATAAAGCAGCTGTTTCAGACATCACAGATGAATTCAATTTATTTATTGTGGACAACGGTTGCCCAGGTCTCATGCCGGCGCTTGGAAGACACGCGTTTGCGATAGACATCACCTTATGTTCTTCGAATATCTCCCAAGAGCCGCGCGGGGTAGCCGTGCGGTCTGCGACGTCTTGTCACGGTCCGCGCGGCTCCCCCCGTCGGAGGTTCGAGTCCTCCCTCGGGCACGGACGTGTGTGTCGTCCTTAGCATAAATTAGTTTAAGTTAGTTTAAATAGTGTGTAAGCTTAGGGACCGATGACCTCAGCAGTTTGGTCCCATAAGACCTTACCACAACTTTCCAGCTTTTATCTCCCAATAATTCAGGTGGGAGATTTGCCCCTACCCGCTGTGGTCTGATCATATTGCTATCCGAATAAATACGATAAATGAGAGTGATCCAGATCTCACACGCCATCGTCAAAATGGAACATGCGCAAAGCAGACTGGGAGGCGTGTAAAACATATATCAACGAACACCTCCACGCAGGTTTATTGCAAGAGCCCACACACGGACGTTACAATCTGTTCATTTCCCTACTAAATGAGGCCGCCGTATTTTCCAAATGCCAAGTCAAAACTATTCAGAGGCCGAAAGGTCTTTCAGTTCCATTGTAGAATCAGGATTGGTCAAGAAAAGATGCTAAACGAAAGCTGACTTACAGCATCTATAAAAGAGGAGACACCGGGGCGAATTTTCTCAAACATAAACAGATGCCTGCCGCAACCAAACGGTTTTTGAAGCAGCGAGAAAAACAATCTCGGAAACTGTTTTGTGAGACGCTGACCAGAGAAACTCCGTTGTCTTCGGTTTTGTCCACCATACGCAAATTACGAAACAGGTCCCGGTTGAGTAAAGGTTTACATGGCTGGCTGGATGACTTCGAACAAATCGTCGCGCCATCATCGGTAATTCCCGAATCACTGCCAACCTCGGATGCTGCTTCTCCTTCATCCCTAGGGTCGACGCAATCGTTACTGATCTCATTTCAATTCTCAGATCTACAGAACGTCTTAAAAGGTTCCAGCAACACTACTCAATGATATGACGAATCCACTAGAAAATTCTGGTCAATTTGGCGGATGAAACTCTTCCACATATTTCTCAACGTCTACGATCATTTATGGCAACTAGGCAACTTCCCGAACGATTGGCGCGCTAAAGTAATTGTTCCCATGGTCAGGCCCGGAAAGACCCCAATCTGCGCAATTCATGCTGTCCGATCGCTCTTTCTCTTTGAGCGTAAAACATCAGAATGGACCATGAAGCGTCATTTGGAACGGTCGTTAGAGAGGAACTCCCTTCTGCCCCGCTCTTAACACGGGTTTCGAAAAGGCAGAGGCACCAGGCTAAGTCTCTTCAAATCGCTCTGAGCACTAAGGGACTTAACATCTGAGGTCATCAGTCTCCTAGAACTTAGAACTACTTAAACCTAACTAACCTAAGGACATCACACACATACCTGCCCGAGGCAGGATTCGAACCTGCGGCCGTAGCGGTCGCGCGGTTCCAGACTGAAGCGCCTAGAACCGCTCGGCCACACCGGCCGGCGGCTAACTCTCTTAACTATCGACATAGAATGTATTTATGCTTCTAATGGTTACCTGATGGCACTGTTTTTCGACGTTTCCGGTGCGTATGACAGTGTGGACATGAAAGTCCTGTTACGGACGCTACAGACAAAGGGTGTGCGACGCCTCATTACTCGCAACCTATACTCTCTCCTAAGGCAACGTGTAATCTGTGCCAGACAACAGGACAGTACCTTGCACGGACCGCGTCTGGTCTAAAGAGGACTGCCGCAAAGCTCCATCATAAGACCTATTCTTTATGCAGTGTACTCGTCAGGCCTTAGCACAATATTTGGCCCTTCAGTAAAATTCTAATGTACGTTCATGACATCTGCATGCACACGTTTTCTCTCAGCTTAAGGATGACGCTAAGGTGGTCGGATCGAGCGGCATACGTGCTGCATTGGTGGACGTGCAGAGCTGGACTGAATCTGGCGGATATCAAATCTTCGGTGGTTGTCTTTATACGACAGTGATGGACGATAACAACACACGAGGTATGATTAGGGCCATGTGTAATATTTGATTTTCCAAGTCGGCCGATTACTTAATATCCTACGACTGGTATCTCGCGAATGGTGGGGAGCTGATATTACGGTCCTACTTACTCTTAATCGTGGCATGATTCAGACTATATTGGATTAAGGGTGCACTTTCAATGGCAATGCCTAGACATCTATACTAAGCGAGATCGACACCCTGCAGTACCGTTCCATTCGCAACTGCCTTGGGGCAATGAATTGTACATCTGTAAATGTGCTTTTGGTGGAAGCAAGGGAGATGCTCCTTCAATTCCGGAGAGCTATCTTGGCTCAGAAATTCATCCTTAGTAGAGTATCCAAACAGTTCATCCTCGTCGCCAAAATCTTAACTGCTTCACTGAGGATAACTGGTAAGTCGATAGGATTCGAAGGGTGGGGGGGGGGGGGTACCCCTCCTAGTTCAAAGTTTCAGGCAGAAAAGATATGTGATACACCTCGCCCTAAAAGACTCTGTCCCTGCATTTAGCTTGGAATACGATTTACTAAACTACCAGTTTACAATTTTCTATCAGCTCGGAGGGTCGGATGGAACTTTCACCACTTCCACTAGCGTTTACCATCTGAAGGCGTAACGTGGCCCTCATCGGCCAAAATATTCACTGACGGTTCCAAAACAAGAGAGGGCATCGGCTTTGCATACTTCTGCGGAAATCCACAAGCTTGGGCTATTTTTAAACTACCGACGGAAGCTAGCATCTTCACTGCCGAAGTTATTGCAAGCCCTTCAATATGCAGCAAATCAGTTCGATGACATCCTTACTGTTACGGATTCGAGGAGCGAACTAGAAAATCTGGAAAAGCAGCAGTGGGGCTCCAACACTAACCGCCATGTGCTCCATGTAATTAAAAAATGGTTCAAATGGCTCTGAGCACTATGGGACTTAACTTCTTTGGTCATCAGTCCCCTAGAACTTAGAACTACTTAAACCTAACTAACCTAAGGACATCACACACATCCATGCCCGAGGCAGGATTCGAACCTGCGACCGTAGCGGTCTCGCGGTTCCAGACTGTAGCGCCTAGAAACGCTCGGCCACTTCGGCCGGCTCCATGTAATTATGTTAATCTATTAGTGTGAAGGTGAACATTAGCGTGTCCAGTTATTGTGGAGCAAGGGACACTCTGCTGTCTCACATAACGAGATGGCGGAAACCTGGCGAAACAAAATGTGATTGATGGCCAACCCTACTAAACAAACAGATTTTGTTGCTGGCAGAAAGTTCCATTAAGAATGGTCACAGACGTGGGAGATCTCACAACAGTACAAAGGAAGACATTATGCCGCAATACAGCCGAATATTCCTTGAAAAACATGGTACTCCTAAATCAAGCTATCTGGACGTCATACCATTACTGTAACGCGCATCTGGCTGGGTCACGGTTGTTTATAGGATGAAAGGTCAGTCATCTCCACACTGCGAAGTCCGCCCATCTGAGATTGCACACCTCAATACTGGATGTTCACGCTATGACAGACAACACCGCAAGTTTCTTAAGGCCTCGATCAGAGCAGAAGTTCCCCAGTGTGAGTTAACTGGCATTGTGCTCTCATTTAAATATATGGTCGAAAGAGTCAGCCTACAGGAATTCACATTTAAGTGCTTGGCAGAGGGTTCGTCGAACCACAATCATACTATCTCTCTACCATTCCACTCCCGAACAGCGCGCGGGAAAAACGAACACCTAAACCTTTCTGTTCGAGCTCTGATTTCTCTTATTTTATTTTGATGGTCATTCCTACCTATGTTGGTTGGGCTCAACAAAATATTTTCGCATTCGGAAGAGAAAGTTGGTGACTGAAATTTCGTAAATAGATCTCGCCGCGACGAAAAACGTCTTTGCTTTAGTGACTTCCATCCCAACTCGCGTATCATATCTGCCACACTCTCTCCCCTATTACGTGATAATACAAAACGAGCTGCCCTTTTTTGCACCCTTTCGACGTCAATCCCACCTGATAAGGATCCCACACCACGCAGCAATATTCTAACAGAGGACGAACGAGTGTAGTGTAAGCTCTCTCTTTAGTGGACTTGTTGCATCTTCTAAGTGTCCTGCCAATGAAACGCAACCTTTGGCTCGCCTTCCCCACAATATTATCTATGTGGTCTTTCCAACTGAAGTTGTTCGTAATTTTAACACCCAGGTACTTAGTTGAATTGACAGCCTTGAGAATTGTACTATTTATCGAGTAATCGAATTCCAACGGATTTCTTTTGGAACTCATGTGGATCACCTCACACTTTCCGTTATTTAGCGTCAACTGCCACCTGCCACACCATACAGCAATCTTTTTTAAATCGCTTTGCAACTGATACTGGTCTTCGGATGACTTTACTAGACGGTAAATTACAGCATCATCTGCGAACAACCTAAGAGAACTGCTCAGATTGTCACCCAGGTCATTTATATAGATCAGGAACAGCAGAGGTCCCAGGACGCTTCCCTGGGGAACACCTGATTTCACTTCAGTTTTACTCGATGATTTGCCGTCTATTACTACGAACTGCGACCTTCCTGACAGGAAATCACGAATCCAGTCGCACAACTGAGACGATACCCCATAGGCCCTCAGCTTGATTAGAAGTCGCTTGTGAGGAACGGTGTCAAAAGCTTTCCGGAAATCTAGAAATACGGAATCAACTTGAGATACCCTGTTGATAGCGGCCATTACTTCGTGCGAATAAAGAGCTAGTTGCGTTGCACAAGAACGATGTTTTCTGAAACCATGCTGATTGCGTATCAATAGATCGTTCCCTTCCAGGTGATTCATAATGTTTGAATACAGTATATCCTACTTCAAAACTTCACGAAGTCAAAATTTATAAAAAAAAGTCATACTGATGTGGTCTTGTACCAGGTCCATAGGAATGATGCCTCATTAATAACTCAGACAATTAGAATCAACAATTATCACGAACTTTTTAATTACAACACGTCTGTTCTCACTGAAAGAGTTAATACAATTGACCCACTGTAAGTATTGAGCTCTTACATTGACACTACGTGCTAAAATTTCCATCTCTAACTTTGATGATTGTGAGAAACGTTGTTTGTAAGATTTCCATTAAATACTTAAGATTATTTGCGTGCAGGTTGATTGTCAGACAAGGTAGTTTACTTTGTTCATAATTCACGTGTTATCGGCTATCACCTATATCACTGCATGTTTGACTAAAGAAACGTCGTGTGTTGTACTTCTACAGAACGAGAATACAGAGTACCAACTGTTCCGTCCCTCATGTCAACGTCGCTGTTCGTGCTTGGCACATGTTTCTTTTAAAGATCGGATAAAGTATCCAGTATTAGTTAGATGCACACTACAGACAAATCTGAAATCTTGGTCTGAATATAAAACTTTCTTTTATTCACTGTTGCTATGTTAATTAATATTACGTTGAGTAAATTACGAAAACAGACCGTCAACCAAAGCCCGGAGGTGGCATTAGACTACTTCATCACTACGCCGTCGCACGATTTCCATCATAAATGTCAGACACGTTCAAAATCTCAACTCTGAAGATAATGCAAGGTTAATTGTTTAAATCAGACAACAGAGTGGTACTGTACAGCCTCAGCATCAGACCGAACGAGCCGGCCGGATGGATGTCTGTGATGTCCTTAGGTCAGTCAGGTTTAATTAGTTCTAAGTTCTAGGCCACTGGTGATCTCAGAAGTTAAATCACATAGTGCTCAGAGCCATTTGAACCATTTTTGAGACCGAACGTATTTTTTTTTTTTTTTTTTTTTTTTTTTGCGAGGACCTGTGAACATGTTACATGTGTAACAAATACGTAGCCCATTAGTTCATTAGTTCCATGTTCCATGGATAATTTGCAAGATAATTCGTAACGTTGTGGAACTAGTCATTCTACATTCACATAGTGAATTAATTTGTAAATATGGCTAAATGATGAACTTTATGATTATTATTATTATTAGGTATACAGATGTGAGTGAGTAATACCTACTCACCCTCTTTTACACATTACAATAGCAGAAAATCTTCTACGGGATAGAAGCTATGAAGGAGGAACTTTTTCATTTTGTTCTAAGCGATAAAGATTTTTGTTTGTAATATTGTGCAATTAAACATTTACTAACAGTAAAAGCATCAAGTGAACAATAATCTGCAATATAACGTTAGTACAAAGGGTGTCTCAAGCCTAAGGACCAAGCGTAAGAAGAGAAACTGAGGAGCAGCAACGAAATGGGAAGCCATAATCTACGAAACACCCTAAAATGGTGTGGTCGTGTGTAAAGTCAGTAAACGAATCCATGTAAACTATTCCAGTTACTCGGTGGTGATATTGGCACCAGCCCGGAGAACGACTGAGCGAACGAAAAAATACTGAATTCCGCCATCTGAAATTCAGTTTCTGAAACAGAGTATGAATCATCGCTCTAACGTCCAAATTAGAAATATTGAGATAAGCAATCGTGGAAACTACTACAAACTATAATCCCTCAGCAGAACATAGGCAGATTATGTTGACTCTACTGTGTGAAATAACATGCTCCCTTTCTAGCAGCAGCTGACCTTCGGTCGTTGATGCAACGTAGCGTTCCAGGTAACTGGAAAAGGCTCAAGTTACTCCTTATATCGAATAGTCTTCGGACATGATCAGATCGCTACAGGTCTATATCTCACAATTCTGTCGAATTATAGAACGCGTTTTCTGGAAACCGGAAATTCTCTCTCTAGAAATCACTCTGGATTCCGTAAACAGCGATCTCATTAAAAACTCGACTCGCTCTTTCCACACCTCAGATCCAGAGGGCAGTAACCAATCGCTTGCCAGCTCGATGCCGCATTCCTCGGTTTCCGGAAGGCGTTCGATACAGTTCCGCACTGTCGCCTGAGAATAAAAGACGAGGTAACGGGATATCGGCCCAGCTTTGTGACTGAACTCAATAACTACAGCTCAACACTTCTTTCTTAAATCGTCGGACTTGAAAGTAACTTCGGGCGTACCCCAAGGGGGTGTTATGGGGACGCTACTATTCACGTTCCGTAAGTAAATGATAACTGACATGGGGGATAGCGGCGGGCGCCCTGAAAGGCCGACGCTTTTGTATAAAAGAAAGCCGTAGCACCAGAAAACTTAGATCGAAGTGCAAAGGATCGATACTTGACGCAGGAACAGTCACTGGAGCCTTGACATAAATTACTTCTTTGAATTGCTCGTAACTAGGCAAAAAAAAACAACCTTTTCTTGTTCGATTAAACCATTATCAATCGATCAGTGGAAACAGTAAACAGCCTGAATTGTCTACGAGTTTGCCTTCGGAGCAGCCTAAAGTGGAACGACCACATAATACTTTGGGTAGGAAAAGCATAAGTAGGACTGCGATTCTCTTGAATGATGATATTATTTCTCAGGAGATGGCAGTGACTTTATTTTATTATTTTGTGAACAAAAAAGGCTAGAGCATACTTTCATTTAGCTTTTATTGCTGAATCAGGCGATCTTCAGAATTAAAATACAGGAAGAATATTATGTTACAATATTTCTCAGTTGTCTTCCAGTACTTAGCTTAACATTTTACTTTTATATAGTTTTATGTCTATCTCTCTATATTTAATGACTGCCAACGTCGATGAAAACATTTAATAAAAGTTGAAAAAACGTTATCTATATTGATTTTATAATAAAATAAAACTGACGAAATCTAACCCTTTAAGTGAAAAAAAAGTTTTATCCAACAAAAAGTGGAATACTGTACATTTCAGTATTTACTCTTTAGGAATAGAAATCAATGAAACTGCTCAACTTTTTATTCTTTTCTTCGTCAACCATGAGATATTGCGTCGTAAATACTCGTAGAAATGAATAAGGAGCACAAAATCTGTGGTGAGAAAGTTGGAAAAACTGTAGGAAACTAGCAATATCCATTTCTGTTAGCAAACAAAAAAAAGTCCTTAGGGCGAAGATATTTTCCGTAGGATTGTGGTTCGCAACCAGCTTTAGACCATGCATATGAATCCCCATTCGCAGCCACTTCAGTATCAGATCCAGTTTCACGACGTTCATTAATGCTTCTTCAAGCACAAACAGTCTACCTTCCCTGCTGCATCTATACTAGAGATTTCATTCATTGATCCACTTAACACTGTTACCCAGAAGTGTTCTAAACTGTAGAAATAAGGACTTCACTGTCTGTATTACTTTCCTCCAAATTCTGAAACTTCTTCGTACTCTTCTGTGACATCTTCCCAATAGTTTATTGGATAATCAGACAGAACTTCACTTGCCATGGAACCGAAGTCATTCTTATTGATCTAAAACAAATATTCAGTAAAGTCAGTATGATCTCTCTAACTATAAAAACCAACCAAAGATGGCGCGCTGAAAAGCAATGTGAAACCTCTTAAAGCTTTCTAAATAAAACAAACACTCTAAGTCTTTATTCTTCATGTCTACATATTTATTTCCCAACATAGTCGCCCTGGTGGCGAAAACATTTCTCCCAACGAGAGGCCAGTTTGTTGATACCGTCATTTTAGAATGTTTGGCTTTGCTGACAGAGCCACAACCTCACCTCTGCTTGCGCCGCTTCATTACTATCAAAGCGAAGTTGTTTAGGTATTGGAAACAGTTGAGAAGCCAAATCGGGATTGTATGGAGGATGAGTGGTGACAGTCAACCCAAGGCATCGAACTACTGCAGATGTCGCAGCGCTCGTGTGTGCTCTGCTATTGGCATGCTCCATGTGTGGACCAACTCTTTGAATTCTTGGTTTCAGTTTACTGAGGGTCTCGGATGCTGTTTCTCCCGCACCGACGCAGTGGACGTTACACACCACCATGTTACCCGTTACAGTTCGGAGCCAGAGGGTTGCAACTTGCATCAACGAAGCGGGGAAGTCGATCGAGTAATATGCTTGATGTGTAATACCTCAATCGATACTGAGAACAAAATAAAAAATTCGGAGGCATTACTTTTCAGCAAGCCCTTGTAATAAAACACAGTACAGAGAGAATCACTCAATCTTCTTAAGTGGATGTAGACAGAAATGACATCCAAGAAAAGGTATTGCTCAAAAATGTGCTGACAATTCCCTCGACATTGTCTTTGTGCACGTTCCCAGTGAAGCCTGAGGCATCGATATTCCTCTGCCACATACCAGTGCAATTTGGTGAGGTCTTTGGAGCCCTCGACGATTTATGTTGCTACTAATTGCGTGAACTGTCAGTTTCCCCCTTTTCCTATTAGATGCTGCGGAGCCATGCAACGGATTAATGGAAAGAGACGTCTAGGAAATGCCGAGAGAGACGCTCGTCATAAAGCGTACCGACGTACCCACAATGCCATTCTATGATAGCTCCCAGGGTGGCCACTACTGGTTATTAACTGCGTTGCTGACAGCCTTTAGTGCTCTAAGAATCACTTTTGTCCTTGTCTTAATATTTAGTCTATATTTTGAAAACGAAGACTACAACAAAACGCATCCCACAAAATCCTTAAACGTAATTCTCTCTACCTCACTTTCCGCATCCGTCTACCCACTCCCATGCGAATCCTCATTCAAATTATAAAATATTTCCCTCACTTAGAACGAACAGCTTTGGATATCCTACATCTCCCACATAGCTGACACAAACCACTCATTCGTTTCATCCTTTATCTGCAAACTTCGTACTCTGAGACTTTCCCCGCACATTCCGTAAAGGCTTACACCGATACACGCTCCACGTCATATCGTTAGAAAACTGTAATTACCTTCCTTCTCTGATAATAGCTGTACCCATCCTTCCTGATTTAACAGATTTCGCGCCGTATTCTCGTTGCGCATAAAGGAAAGCCTCAAAGAATATATAAGAAATGTAAAAGATATTTTTTAAAAACATGGTTCAAATGGCTCTGAGCACTATGGGACTTAACATCTGAGGTCATCAGTCCCTAGAACTTAGAACTACTTAAACCTAACTAACCTAAGGACATCACATACATCCACGCTCGAGACAGGATTCGAACCTGAGACCGTAGCGGTCGCATGGAGCTCCTCAGAAACTGGATATAGATCACAAGGATATCCGATGTATCGAAATTTAGATTGAAGCCAAACTGCGTTGGTAAAACCATATAATGATGTATCCAATCTAATACAAATTAATCTAGGTAGGGCTACGACAGATATGCGCTCTATTTCCATATTTATTCAGTCATTATTACGCTGAAATTTTTGAATATTGTTTGAAAGATGTGAAATTGGGAGTTAAGATAAACGGAAAATTGATTAGCTACATTCACTGATAATATAGATGACGTACAACCAACTGTCAACATAATAAGATCTCAAGAAATTGATGGGTCTAAATATGATAATTTAAAAGACAATTCGAGAACCCAAGCAAGTTTTATCTATTTCAAAATTTAACAAGATGTTATGAACAAGTAAGGGAAAAAAAGTCTACGTTTAATTATCTGGTCACACGCTCTTCGAGGAATGGTCATCTAACAGTGAGGTAAAATATCGCACTGAACTAGTTCGCCAAGCGTTCTTAAAATTTAAGTAAGTTCTTAAATGCTAGAATTTTGATCTGGACTTTTGTATAATGTTAAGTTTCGTCGATAATACGTTACGATGCAGGAGGTTTGTCATTAAAAGTAAGCAACAAAATAGAAACTTGCGAAATTTGGACAGACCACAAGGTACTAGATATTGTGCATGGTGGTGACGAAATGGATAGCTTGAACGTGTCAGCAGAGACCGAGAATTATGCGACATAATAAAGGAAAAGACTATTTATGTCATATCATGGAAATCGAAATATACCGATCTTTACAGCTGATAATTGAGGGCAGAAGAGGGGTTGGAAGAAAGGAGAAAGAAGACGTCTTGGTTGAGAAA
This sequence comes from Schistocerca nitens, assembly GCF_023898315.1. Classification (NCBI taxonomy): domain Eukaryota; kingdom Metazoa; phylum Arthropoda; class Insecta; order Orthoptera; family Acrididae; genus Schistocerca; species Schistocerca nitens. The sequence goes on from NC_064616.1 coordinate 973,056,371, forward strand.
CTTTGAACTATGGATGCGCTATATGGTTCAGTGACACATGCCACAACAGACAGACAACATTAGTATAGCAATATACAGCAGCAGGGCAATGACACGACCCTACACACTCGTGTTGCTTAGATGCAGGGGAGAGATGCTGTGTCAGCAGATACCTTACACTTAATGTCGTAAGCAAAACTTCTCCCTTGTCTGCAAAAGTTCTGGCTTGTCAGTAAACTTCATCTTAAATGTGTGTACGTAGTAAAAGACACACATACACACACACGCGCACATTTTGCCCTTCCAAACACATCCCATTGTTTTACCAGCCAAACAGAGCGCAAAATTTTATGGTCATTAAAACAAAACAGCCGATAAATATGTAGCTACCATCTTCACCATTTCAGAAGTATTCGAATAATCTCAATTTTGTGCCACGTTTAAAACTGTGCAAAAAATCTGAATTTTGCATAAATTGGCGCCATGTTAAAAAGTGTCCAAATGACCTGAATGCTACGTAAATTAGTGCCATGTTCAAAAGTATCCGAATGACCTGAACTTTGCATAAACTGGCACCATTTGCTAAAGTATCTGAATTATGTGAATTTTCTGTAGATTGTCGCCGTGTTCAATGGCCAGAATTTTGCGTAAATTGGTGCGGTGTTCAAAAGCATCTTGAGCGATCTGAGTATTTCATTCTGTATAAAGTATTTTAGTAATTGGTATTTAAATGTTTACTTGACACCTCAATAGCGAAGCCATAGTCGCATTTTTCTTTAAAGAAAAATTTTGTGTACTGTGACTGCGGCTTTACTATTGCAGTGTTTAAATTATATTATAGTCACACTCCTTTACGAAAATTATGTCTGGAATATAGAAATGGAATTTACTTCTTTATTGTTGTATTTCCCATATTACTTGTTTTAAATGTAACACCATATGATCACATCTTTTGCTATATTGCACAGCCTCTTGTTTTCTGGCAGTAGGAGTTTCACTGCCTGCTACCTTGGATGTTGGTCATGTTCTGCTACCACTGAAATGTTACATTTGTCGAGTCTGTTCTCTATTAATTTGTGGTTTTGTTAGTGTTTGTACATTTTATTTAGTTTTGCAAGATCACTAGACATTTTAATGTGCAATTGATGTTTGCATTTTATATTGATTACATTCTGATCTCAAGCTATGTTTACCACATTTGCTTGTTAGAGTAAGTTCATTTGCACTGAATTAATTGTATGTACTTCGAGAGATTACAGACAATACACAACAAAATGCAGAGTGCCCTAGTGATGGAGGAGAAGTATATTCCGCAAGAGCGCGGATAAGTTTGATGAACGGTGGGAGTAATATTGTACATGTACATGTAAAAACAGTCCAGCGAAGTAATCTATCTCTCCTCCGTAAGCAGTTCACAGCACATGCCGATACTAAAAAGGACTGCAGTTAACGTCGTGGATACTGAACGTAAATGTTTTTGCGTTGCTATATTTGCCTGACGATGGGACTGAACTTCTGAGGTCATCAGTCCCCTAGAACTTAGAACTACTTAAACCTAACTAACCTAAGGACATCACACACATCCATGCCCGAGGCAGGATTCGAACCTGCGACCGTAGCAGTCGCGCGGTTCCGGACTGCGCGCCTAGAACCGCTAGACCACCGCGGCCGGCTTTCTGAAAAAGAGAAGTAATTTAACATCTAATATAAATTCAAACGAATGAAAGGGGAAGCTAACTGATAGAATTCTGCACAGACCATAATTTAATCATCGCTACCACTTGGTTTAAGAATCTTAAAAGAAGGTTGTATACGTGGAACAGACCTAGAGGCACCGGAAGGTTTCAGACTGGTTTTATCATAGTAAGACAGACCTCAGAACCAAATTTGAAACAGTAAGACATTTCCAAGGGTTGATGTGCACTCTGGCTACTATTTATTGGTTACGAACTGTAGATTAAAACTTAAGAAATTGCAAAAGGTAAGAAGTTAAGGAGATAGGGCGTCGACAAATTGAAAGAACCAGAGGCTGAGAGGGAGCATTAGGCAACAGTTGACCGAGACAGGTGAAAGGAATACAGTAGAAGATGAATGGGTAGCTTTGAGAGATGAAATAGTGAAGGCAGCAGATGATCAAGTAGGTATAAAGGCAAGGTCAACTAGAAATCCTTGGATGTCAAAGGAGATACTCAATTTTTATTAATGAAAGGAGAAAATATAAAAATGCAGCAAATGGAAATTGCTAAGCAGGAATGATTAGAGGAGAAATTTAAGGATACAGAAGCATAGATCATTAGGGGAAAGACGGCGACCGCTTGCAGGAAACTTGAAGAGACTTTTGGAGAACAGAGAAGTTGTTGTATGAGTATAAAGAGTTCAGATGGAAAACCAGTACTAAGCAAGGAAGGGAGAGCTGAAAGGTGGAACGAGTATGTAGAGGGGCTATAAAGAGAGATGAACTTGTCGACAGTGTCATAGCAAGGAAAAAGGACATCGATGAAGTTAAGATGAGAGATGCGATACTGCGAGAAGAATATGACACAGCACTGAAAGACCTACAGTAAGTCGAAACAAGGTCCATGGAATTGACGAAATTCCGTCAGAACTTTTGGTGTCCTGGGAAAGTCGGCCATGTCAAAACTATTCCATTTGGTGTGCAAGATGTATAAGACAGACGAAATACTCTCAGACTTTCAGAAGAATGTTTAATTCCAATTCCAAAGAAAGCAATTGCTTACAGTTATGAATATTACTGAACTATCAGTTTAATTAGTCATGGTTGGAAACTACTAACAAGAATTATTTACAGAAGAATGAACAACTGGTGGAAGCTGACCTCGGGTAAGATCAGTTTGGATTCCGGAGAAATGAAGAAAGATGCGAGGCAGTGCTGACTCTACGACGTTTCTTAGAAGATAGGTTAAGGAAAGGCAAACATATATTTATAGCATTTGTAGCTTTTACATTGTTGACTGTAATACTGTGTTTGAAATTCTAAAGGTAGCAGAGATAAAATTCAGGGAGCGAAAGGCTATTGATAGCTTGTACAGAAACCGGACGGCAAGTATAACAGTCGAGGATATGAAAGGGAAGCAGTGGTTGAGAAGAGAGTGAGGCAGGGCCGTAGCGCACCCCGATGTCATTCAATCTGTACAATGAGCAAACAGTAAAGCAAGAAAAAGAAAAATTTGGAAAAGGAACTAAAGTTCAGGAAGAAAAAATCAAAACTTTGGGGTTTGTCGATGACATCGTAATTCTATCAGAGACAGCAAAGGACGTGGAAGAGCAGTTGAACGGAATGGACAGTGTCTTCAGGGGAGGATATACGATGAATATCAACAAAACAAAACAAGAATAAAGGAATGAACTCGAATCAGGTGATGTTGAGGGAATCAGATTAGGAAGCGAGCCACTTAAAGCAGTAGAATAGTTCTGCTATTTTGGGCAGCAAAGTAACTGATAGCCGAAGTAGAGCGTATAGAAAACGTGGATTGGCAATGGCAAGAAAAGTGTTCCTAAGAAGAGAAGTTTATCAACATCTAAGTATTAGGAAGTCTTTTCTGAATGCATTTGGAGTGTAGCCATGAATGGAAGTGAAACCTGAACGACAAACTGTACAGTCAAGAAGAGTACAGAAACTTTTGAAACGTGGTGCTATTTAGTATACTGGAACTTCGGGTAACTAATGAGGAGGTACTAAAATGAATTGAGCTGTAAAGAAACGTTCAGTGCAAGCTGACTAAAAGAAAGGATATGTTGATAGAAAGTGCCTGAAGCACCAAGGAATAGACAATTTGCCAGTGAAGGGAACTTTAGGGGGTTAAAGTTGTGGAGGGAGATCAAAGCTTTACTACAGTAAGCAGGTTCACGTGGATGTGGGATTCAGTGAGTATACCGATACGAAGTGACCTGCACAGGGGAGCTGCGTCAAACTAGTCTTCGGAAAGAAGACAACAACAAGATCCTGAGTAAGAGGGGTGGAGGTATCGTCGAGCTTAGCGTGCAGGGAACGCGCTGCACTATACAGACGGCTGCAGCTGAACGTGAAAGTGGTGTTGGCGTGCCCCACTTTAGCATTCCGCCGGGTAAGCTTCTTATTACACGCTGGCCAGCGTCGCGAAATCCGAGCTTTGCCGCAGACTCGCTGCCGAAAAACCGGCTTTACTCTCACCCGAAATTGGAACCCATTATAGTTACAACGGCATTCGAAGCCCATCTTGAAATTTGCGACACACACTACGCAAATAAAAGTTCTCAAAGTAGCGCCGTGGTTAAGGCAACGCGAGTAGTGGACTTTAAAGAGACCGTCTGGCTGTTCACATTTCTCTTTTCTGTAGCTTACCAAAGTCGCCGTGGCGAATTCTCAGGTCCGCTTTTATATCTGTACTCTGCAATCCAGATTACAGAGTATAGAAGGCGGCTATCATTCGCGTTCCTGGAGGCTCGTTGTAGGGAGTAAAGTGGTTCACACATCGTCATCCGGCCATCCACGTTCAGGTTTTCCCTAATTCGCTAAAGGCGAGATATTGGGATAGTCGCTTCGTACGAGAATGCCTGTTTCCTCAAGTATACTTTCCCAATTCCAACATGTGCTCCGTCTCGAATGTCCTGGATAAACCATAGTCATCCTTTTTGCGAATACTGCTTGGGAAGAATGACTGCCGGCCGCTGTGGCCGAGCGGTTCTAGGCGCTTCAGTCCGGAACCGCGCTGCTGCTACGGTCGCAGGTTCGAATCCTGCCTCGGGAATGGATGTGTGTGATGTCCTTAGGTTAGTTGGGTTTAAGTAGTTCTAAGTCTAGGGACTGATGGCCTCAGATGTTAAGTACCATAGTGCTTAGAGCCATTTGAACCATTTTGAAGAATGACTGTCGGTAAGTCTTCATTTGAGCTTCGATTCCTATTGTTATCTCGGAGGAGGTTCAAATGGCTCTGAGCACTATGGGACTCAACTGCTGAGGTCATAAGTCCCCTAGAACTTAGAACTACTTAAACCTAACTAACCTAAGGACAACACCCACATCCATGCCCGAGGCAGGATTCGAACCTGCGACCGTAGCGGTCGCGCGGTTCCAGACTGTAGCGCCAGAACCGCTCGGCCACCAGCGGCCGGCTCTCGGAGGAGGATATTAGTGTTAAACGTCCCGTCGACAACGAGGTCATTAGAGACGGAGCGCAAGCTCGGGTGAGGGAAGGATGGGGAAGGAAATCGGCCGTGCCCTTTCAAAGGAACCATCCCGGCATTTGCCTGAAGCGATTTAGGGAAATCACGGAAAACCTAAATCAGAATGGCCGGAGACGGGATTGAACCGTCGTCCTCCCGAATGCGAGTCCAGTGTGCTAACCACTGCGCCACCTCGCTAGGTATTGTTATCTCGCCTAGTACAATTGGCGAGATGTACGTGGAGGAAGTAATACGTAGCCAAAGCCCTCTGAGAATTTACGCCGCACCTCTTTCGACCTTCTCCATCTCCTCTACTAATCCTGACACGTAAGAATCCCACACTAAATAGCGCTACTCAAGAATCGAGGGAAGGTTTTCTGAGCGTCCTCTCTCGTGGGTGCATAACATTGCCTTGGGATTTTTTTCATCAATCTCAGACTGACAACTAGTTTTCCTACAACTACAGGTGTTGTACAAAAATATGGAAACACCGAGAGAAATGCACGCTTGAACATAAATACAAATGCTAGCCTGCAGATTGCGCTAGTGTATCTGATCACGAACGGCACCTGTGTAACGTGCCCAAATACGTTGCAAGTGCAGTTGTGGTAAATGGTTCAAATGGCTCTGAGCACTATGGGACTCAACTGCTGTGGTCATAAGTCCCCTAGAACTTAGAACTACTTAAACCTAACTATCCTAAGGACAGCACACAACACCCAGCCATCACGAGGCAGTGAAAATCCCTGACCCCGCCGGGAATCGAACCCGACAGTTGTGGTAAGAATAGTGTTCTGTACAGTTGTGAGTGTAGTCATGCCGGAGCCAAGTGAATTCAAACGTGGACAAAGTATTGGCGCAAAGTAGCCGAAGTGTATGGTTTTTCAAGAGGCACCGTATAAATGGTTTGTACCGTATACAGGGAAAGCGGAAAAACACGATCCTATAAGTCACAACGCGGGCGAAACAGTGTGTTGAGTGACTGCGACAGACGGTCATTCAAGAGGCATGTAACGCAAAATAAGGAGAAACAGCTGCAAAAATCACTGCAAAACTTAATGTCGCACTTGCGAACCCTGTCACCACCAAAACATGAAGAAAGGCGTTCCATAGGCAGGCAACTGCAGGGCGAGTTGCAATTCCAGAACCATTTATCACTGATGCAAATGCCCACAACAGGAAAACGTGGTGCCGAAGCCATAAAACCTGGACTATGGAACAATGGAAGAAAGTCACTGGGTCGGATGAGGTTTGTGCCACACTGTTTCCAACTTCTGGCCATGTTTTCGTCCCAAGCGTTGAACATGTCGGGGGTTCGGTGGTGATTTGTGCAGCTATGACGTGGTATTCCACGTGTCCCCTGGTTACTGTGCAAGGTCGCATTACTGCCAAGAATTATGTGATCGTTTTGGCTAATCAGGTTCATCCCATGGTACAACGTGTGCTACTGACTTCCAAGACGACAGGGCAGCGGTTCACACAGGTGGCATCGTCCAGGACTGGTTTTGTGAACACGAAAATGAACTCTCGCATCTTCCATGACCACCAGTCACCAGATTTCAGTATCAAAAATGGTTCAAATGGCTCTGAACACTATGGGACGTGACATCTGAGGTCATTAGTCTCCTAGAATTTAGAACTTCTTAAACCTAACTAATCTAAGAACATCACACACATCCATGCCCGAGGCAGGATTCGATCCTGCGACCGTAGCGGTCGTGCGGTTCCAGACTGAAGTGCCTAGAACCGCATTTCAGTATCATTGAGCCTTTGTGGTCTGCTTTGGCGAGAAGGATGCGCGATCGCTGTCCACTTCCACTATTGTTATCTGAACTTGCCACTATTTTGCAGGAAGGATGATATAAGATTCCCTTCAAAACCGTACAGGACCTGTATTTGTCCATTCAGAGACGACTGGAAGCTGTTTTGAATTCCAACGGGTCTCCTACATCGTGTTACGCATTGCAATTTGCTGTTTTCGTTGTTTCCATATTTTTGTCCACCCTGTTGTTTTATATAATTGTTTCACTTAAGACTGCTCAAGACGCATACTCCTAGACACTTTTTAAGTAGGCTGTTTATGTTTTCTTATTGGCAACGTTACGTAGCGCTCTGTATGAAAATCACTGGCTGTGCTGTGTGCAGTCTGTGGCTAGTTTGCATTGTTGTCTGCCATTGTAGTATTGGGCAGCTGGATGTGAACAGCGCGTAGCGTTGCGCAGTTGGAGGTGACCCGCCAGCAGTGGTGGATGTGGGGAGAGAAATGGCGGAGTTTTGATATTTGTAAGAATGGATGTTATGAACTCTTACATATATTATGACTTTTGATGACTATTAAGGTAAATACATTGTTTGTTCTCTATCAAAATCTTTCATTTGCTAACTATGCCTATCAGTAGTTAGTGCCTTCAGTAGTTTGAATCTTTTATTTAGCTGGCAGTAGTGGCGCTCGCTGTATTGCAGTAGTTCGAGTAACGAAGATTTTTGGTGAGGTAAGTGATCTGTGAAAGGTATAGGTTAATGTTAGTCAGGGCCATTCCTTTGTAGGGAATTTTGAAAGTCAGATTGCGTTGCGCTAAAAATATTGTGTGTCAGTTTAAGCATAGTCCTGTATAATTGTTCAAAGGGGACGTTTCAACTTTACGATCGTTACTCCTTCAACTGATTGATCGCCAATACAACTGTATCGAAACATAATGCTTCGGTTTGTCTACTCGGATTACGTTGAGAGAGAGCTACCAGTCGTTGCTCGAGACGTCGATGCTCAGCATGTCTTCCTGCAATTTGCTAGATTTCTGGAGTTGCGAAAGAGTGTGATGGAGTTGCGGACGTTTTACATCAATTTACGTATGTATATTGTGAACAAAACGACCCTATAACAGTCCACTGGAGATCACGCGAAGTTTCGTTTGTATCTGACGATTTCGCACCTTCAGGAATGCCGTGCTGAGTTCTGTCTGGCCGCGTGGAGTGGCCGTGCGGTTAGAGGAGCCATCTCACGGATTGCGCGCCGGGACGACCGACCGGTTCTAGGCATTTCAGTCCGGAACCGCGCGACCGCTACGGTCGCAGGTTCGATTCCTGCCTTGGGCATGGATGTGTGTGATGGCCTTAGGTTAGTTACGTTCAAGTAGTTCTAAATTCAAGGGGACTGATGACCTCAGATGTTAAGTGTTTTGCGTGTTTTTGGGTACTTGCATTGTTTAATTCATAAATTTCGGGCGTATTATAGTATTTGAGAGTTGTAGCATCGCGCATTAGTACCTGAATAGTGTAAATTCGAGTAGTCGTCTGTCTTCTGTTTTTGTTTTGAACGGCCAGTGTCGGTGGGTCACAGCCAGTGGGCTCCCTGCCGCCATTGGATAAGCAGCTGCAGCAGCAAGTCGTATACCCCTAGCTTACTTATTTGTTACATAGTTTAATTCTTAAATTCTTTGCGTTTTTTGGGTACTTATATTGTTTAATTAATAAATTTCGGGCGTATTATAGTATTTGAGAGCTGTAGCATCGCGCTTTAGTGTCTACTTCGTAGATTCTTACTTAAATTGCGTGTGAGTTTCGCATAGGAGGTGTAATTTCGAGTTTTAGTTACTGTAATCGTAAATTCAGGCAGATTGTAGCCCAGTCGTTAGGCATTTGTACAGGTTAGTTCATACATTCTTTGCGTGTCTCCCTTGCTTTATCTAGGCACGGACTCGTGTTTCAGTAACTGTTGTTCAACATCGATTAGAATGGACAGGGACTGTGATTGCTGTGTTCGGATGAGGGCTGAGTTGGCATCCCTTCGCTCACAGCTGCAAGCGGCGCTGACTTCGGTCGCGCAGCTTGAGGCTGTTGCCAATGGGCACCACTGTGGGGAGCCGGACTTGGGTATCACGGAGATGTCAGCCTCGTCCCGTCTGTCCCCAGATCGGTCCGCCGCTGTGGTTGCCCCAGTTGCTGCCCGCATTGGGGCTGAGTCCTCGCCTGTGGTTGTTTGGGAGGTCGTTCTAAGGCGTGGCAGGCAGCGAAAGACGTCCCCGGAGGCTGATCAGAAAGCCTCCCTGGTGTGTCTGACAAACAGGTTTCAGGCACTGTCTCCTGCTGAGCCAGATGCAGCTGCCTGCCCTGTTTCAGAGGATGATTCTCAGTCTTCAAGGTCCGGGCAATCACAGAGGGTGGGCTTATTGGTAGTTGGGAGCTCCAATGTTAGGCGCGTAATGGGGCCCCTTAGGGATATGGCGGCTAAGGAGGGGAAGAAATCCAGTGTGCACTCCGTGTGCATCCCGGGTGGAGTCATTGCTGATGTGGAAAGGGTACTTCCGGATGCCATGAAGAGCACAGGGTGCAGCCAGCTGCAGGTGGTGGCACATGTCGGCACTAATGACGTGTGTCGCTTTGGATCTGAGGAAATTCTCTCTGGATTCCAGCGGCTATCTGATTTGGTGAAGGCTGCCGGTCTTGCTTACGAGATGAAGGCAGAGCTCACCATCGTTGACGGAACCGACTGCGGACCTTTGGTGCAGAGCCGGGTGGAGGGTCTGAATCAGAGGCTCAGACGGTTTTGCGACCGTGTTGGCTGCAGATTCCTTGACTTGCGCCATAGGGTGGTGGGGTTTCGGGTTCCGCTGAATAGTTCACTACACTCAGCTGGCGGCTACACGGGTAGCGGAGGCTGTGTGGCGTGGACTGGGCGGTTTTTTAGGTTAAAAGGCCTCGGGAAAGTACGGGGTGGGCTGCAATCTCAAAGGGTACATGGCAAATACAGGACGTGCTTGGATCAAGGAACAGTCAGAATTGTAGTTGTAAATTGCTGTAGTTGTGCTGGGAAAGTCCCTGAGCTTCAAGCGCTAATAGAAAGCACAGAAGCTGAAATCGTTATAGGTACAGAAAGCTGGCTAAAGCCTGAAATAAGTTCTGCAGAATTTTTTACGAAGTCTCAGACGGTGTTCAGGAAAGATAGAGTAGGCAGAATTGGTGGTGGAGTGTTTGTCTCTGTCAGTAGTGGTTTATCTTGTAGTGAAGTCGAAGTAGATACTCCGTGCGAATTGGTATGGGTGGAGGTTATACTTAACAGCCGAACTAAGTTAATAATTGGCTCCTTCTACCGACCCCCAGACTCCGATGATATAGTTGCGGAACAGTTCAGAGAAAATTTGAGTCTCGTAACAAATAAATACCCCACTCATACGGTTATAGTTGGTGGGGACTTCAACCTTCCCTCGATATGTTGGCAAAAATACTTGTTCAAAACCGGTGGTAGGCAGAAAACATCTTCCGAGATTGTCCTAAATGCTTTCTCCACAAATTATTTCGAGCAGTTAGTCCATGAACCCACGCGAATTGTAAATGGTTGCGAAAACACACTTCACCTCTTAGCCACAAACAATCCAGAGCTGATAGAGAGCATCATGACTGATACAGGGATTAGTGATCACAAGGTCGTTGTAGCTAGGCTCAATACCGTTTCTTCCAAATCCACCAGAAACAAACGCAAAATAATTTTATTTAAAAAAGCGGATAAAGTGTCACTAGAAGCCTTCCTAAGAGACAATCTCCATTCCTTCCGAACTGACTATGAAAATGTAGACGAGATGTGGCTCAAATTCAAAGATATAGTAGCAACAACAATTGAGGGATTCATACCTCATAAATTGGTAAGAGATGGAACTGATCCCCCATGGTACACAAAACAGGTCCGAACTCTGTTGCAGAGGCAACGGAAAAAGCATGCGAAGTTCAGAAGAACGCGAAATCCAGAAGATTGGCTAAAATTTACAGACGCGCGAAATTTGGCACGGACTTCAATGCAAGATGCCTTTAATAGGTTCCACAACGAAACATTGTCTCGAAATTTGGTAGAAAATCCGAAGAAATTCTGGTCGTATGTAAAGTACACAAGCGGCAAGACGCAGTCAATACCTTCGCTGCGAAGTGCTGATGGTACTGTTACCGACGACTGTGCCGCTAAAGCGGAGTTATTGAACGCAGTTTTCCGAAATTCCTTCACCAGGGAAGATGAATGGAATATTCCAGAACTTGAAACACGAACAGCTGCTAGCATGAGTTTCTTAGAAGTAGATACCTTAGGGGTTGCGAAGCAACTCAAATCGCTTGATACGGGCAAGTCTTCAGGTCTAGATTGTGTACCGATTAGGTTCCTTTCAGATTACGCTGATACAATAGCTCCCTACTTAGCACTCATATACAACCGCTCGCTCACCGATAGATCTGTACCTACAGATTGGAAAATTGCGCAGGTGGCACCAGTGATTAAGAAGGGTAGTAGGAGTAATCCATCGAACTATAGACCTATATCATTGACGTCGGTTTGCAGTAGGGTTTTGGAGCATATACTGTATTCAAACATTATGAATCACCTCGAAGGGAACGATCTATTGATACGTAATGAGCATGGTTTCAGAAAACATCGTTCTTGCGCAACGCACGAAGTAATGGCCGCTATCGACAGGGGATCTCAAGTTGATTCCGTATTTCTAGATTTCCGGAAAGCTTTTGACACCGTTCCTCACAAGCGACTTCTAATCAAGCTGCGGGCCTATGGGGTATCTCGTCTCAGTTGTGCGACTGGATTCGTGATTTCCTGTCAGGAAGGTTGCAGTTCGTAGTAGTAGACGGCAAATCATCGAGTGAAACTGAAGTGATATCAGGTGTTCCGCAGGGAAGCGTCCTGGGACCTCTGCTGTTCCTGATCTATATTAATGACCTGGGTGACAATCTGAGAAGTTCTCTTAGGTTGTTCGCAGATGATGTTGTAATTTACCGTCTAATAAGGTCATCCGAAGACCAGTATCAGTTGCAAAGCGATTTAGAAAAGATTGCTGTATGGTGTGGCAGGTGTCAGTTGACGCTAAATAACGAAAGGTGTGAGGTGATCCACATGAGTTCCAAAAGAAATCCGTCGGAATTCGAGTACTCGATAAATAGTACAATTCTCAAGGCTGTCAATTCAACTAAGTACCTGGGTGTTAAAATTACGAACAACTTCAGTTGGAAAGACCACATCGATAATATTGTGGGGCCTCGGGCATGGATGTGTGTGATGTCCTTAGGTTAGTTAGGTTTAAGTAGTTCTAAGTTCTAGGGGACTTATGACCACAGCAGTTGAGTCCCATAGCGCTCAGAGCCATTTGAACCAATATTGTGGGGAAGGCGAGCCAAAGATTGAGTTTCATTGGCAGGACATTTAGAAGATGCAACAAGTCCACTAAAGAGACAGCTTACACTACACTCGTTCGTCCTCTGTTAGAATATTGCTGCACGGTGTGGGATTCTTACCAGGTGGGATTGACGGAGGACATCGAAACGGTGCAAAAAAGGGCAGCTCGTTTTGTACTATCACGTAGTAGGGGAGAGAGTGTGGCAGATATGATACGCGAATTGGGATGGAAGTCATTACAGCAAAGACGTTTTTCGTCGCGGCGAGATCTATTTACGAAATTTCAGTCACCAACCTTCTCTTCCAAATGCGAAAATATTTTGTTGAGCCCAACCTACATAGGTAGACAAATGGCTCTGAGCACTATGGGACTCAACTGCTGAGGTCATTAGTCCCCTAGAACTTAGAACTAGTTAAACCTAACTAACCTAAGGACATCACAAACATCCATGCCCGAGGCAGGATTCGAACCTGCGACCGTAGCGGTCTTGCGGTTCCAGACTGCAGCGCCGTTAACCGCACGGCCACTTCGGCCGGCTTACATAGGTAGGAATGATCATCAAAATAAAATAAGAGAAATCAGAGCTCGAACAGAAATGTTTAGGTGTTCGTTTTTCCCGCGCGCTGTTCAGGAGTGGAATGGTAGAGAGATAGTATGATTGTGGTTCGACGAACCCTCTGCCAAGCACTTAAATGTGAATTGCAGAGTAGTCATGTAGATGTAAGTCCCATAGTGCTCAGAGCTATTTGAACTATTTTGAACCCTCCCGCCGGAGGTTCAAGTCGTCCCTCAGGCTTGGGTGTGTGTGTTGTTCTTAGCATAAGATAGTTTAAATAGTGAGTAAGTCTAGGGACCGATGACCTCAGCAGTTTGGTCCCTTCGGAATTGACACACATTTGAACATTTTGGATTTCTGTCTGCTGAGAAGTCCTGAACACAATTACTTAGAAGAAAGAAGTTTTCGTATAAATTGGAAAGGGTTTTCTTCCTGTGAATGCAATGACCCCTTTGCACGCGGTGTATGAGAGCCGTGTCTGTCTCACTTTGATGAGGGGCGGGGGAGGGTGAAACCCGGCGCCTGCACGTAGCCTACACCTCTCGAACGCCCCGTCACCGTGTCGCGTCAACCATAGATACCCATATGCTCTGACCACCACGCATGCACCTGATTCCTCCATGTACTAGTCCTCCGAGCTTTTTATTTGAGATAAGAGAACTATTGCTATCGCCAAAGGGCATTCGTGAGTATGTGTAAAACAGACGTCAGACGTATTGTAAAACAGACGTCAAAATACCAAGTGTTTTTGAGAATATCTCTGCAGAATGCTAGAAAACTAACACGGGGTATTAATCTTATGACATATTTTAAGCAAGTGGTAGTCGAAACATTAACGCGAATCTTGTAAACGTCCCCATCTGATGGACGGATCGTCATCAACTGAGTCACATGCCCTCAACTTCGACACACACTGCGGAGAAGGTAGGATTCAATCCAGGACATTGGATCAAAGTTTAAACCTTGCGCCACCCCTCTACTCTCGTTGTCGGCCAAATACTGGTCGTGAAACCTGCTTCCACTTCCAGAATTAGAACTGCTTACATCCGAGTCGAGAATAGTTCCGTTCAAATTGGCATGGGAAACATAAATCTCCTAGTAAGCTAACCATAGTGTCACCTAACCAGCACGAAGTATGCGTTTGAACAGTAATGTGGTGTTTAGAAACGAGAAATGTGCAGTGCTGCAAGGAAGTGTGCGATTATGGAAGAAACAGCACTGCCAAGCGAAGGAACATCTCAAAAATGTGCAAGCAGACGACACTTCCTGATGCGAGAGAAAATCGGACATAAAATATCACCACGGGTGATGTTTTGTATCAATAAAACGAAACGCGTTTTGTGCAAAAATACACACTCCCTTGCAGTTGCACAGACGGATTTAAAATTCATTCAGTTACTATAAAGCAGTTACGAATAACATGACCACACAAAAGAAGAAATCACTCTCTAATATTTACATTTTATCAGGTAAATATGTGGCAGTTGTAGAAAAATCAGACCTACGTACTGCAGCCCATTTCAGGCGATACGTGCCTGAAATACAGCTATAGTAAAAATAAATATGGAAATCAAATTTGTGGAAAAGATGTAAACAAAAATGTATAGGTTTACAATCCGTTGCACCAATTACTGCACACCTTTTACTCAAAATTAACTCTAGTTTAGCGGTACGGATACCTATCCTAGAGTCAGATAAAAAGAAAAAAATAATATCCAGCACCTTATCTGGTGGCTGCGAAATATTCGAGTTAGTATTTCAACTGCCACTTGTTTAACATACGTCATAGGATTAACATCTCGTGTTAATTTTCGAACGTGCTGCAGAGACTTTCTCAAAAATACTTGGCATTTTGGCTTGTGTTTTACAATACACAAACTCATGCGTGCCCTTTGCCGATACCAATGCAACAGTTCAAAGCATTAGTACTAGCAGGAGTCAGGTACTCGTGTGTCGAACAACCTGTCAGAGCAAATGAATATCCTATGTGCTGTTATGGTGACGCGAGACAGTATCTTGGAAGGACGCTCAGCTGAGGGGCGTGTTGGCCGTGCCAGGCCAGAGGCAGTCCGCGCGAGGCTCGCAGCGATCGCCTGTAGATGGCGGCCGCGTTGTGGCTCTTACCACGACTGAGTTCAGTCTCTGTGATTGGCGGAAAGGGTAGGGTAAGAAATATCATGGCTGCAGGAGTGCAGCAGTTGAACTGTGGATGGGCTCGGCAAAACGTGGTACACTCAGCTGTTGGAGAGAAGTATGCAGGGGCCAGCCGCTAAGGCGGAAACGAGAAACTACTATACCTACTATTCAGACCAAAATTCTTTGAGAAACGCTTCAAGACAGTTATAAAATAGCCAAGAACCTCTACAGAAAGGGAAAAATTAGACACGCGTGTAAATACGCCCTCAGTCAGCCCAATAGTTTGAGTTATTAATTACGGGAAATCTGCAAATAAAATGAACTGCAACGGAACATAACAATAGAATTTTCGTACATCTACATCCATGCTCTGCAAACCTCTGTAAACTGCATGGCAGAGGGTACGTGGCCTTGTACCAGATATTACGACTTCTCCCGTTCCATTCATGTGTGTAATGCGTGAAGAATGATTGTTTAAATGCGTCTATGCGTGCTGTAATTAATCTAATCTTGTGCTCACATCCCCACAAGAGCGATATGTCAGGGGTTGTGGTGTATTTGTAGAGTCATCATTTGTAGCCGGTTCTTTAAAACATGTAAGTAGGCTTTCTCGGAGTAGTTTCCGTCTGTCTTCCAGATTGCCAGTTCAGTTCTTCTAACATTTCCTGTGGGTCAAACAAACCTGTGACCATTCGTGCTGCCCTTCTCTGTATACGTTCAGTGCGGTACCCACTGCTAGTCGTATTTGGTGATTTGTAAGCAATATCCTGATTACATCTACATCTACATCTACATCTATACTCCGCGAGCCACCTTACGGTGTGTGGCGGAGGGTACTTATTGTACCACTATCTGATCCCCCCTTCCCTGTTCCATTCACGAATAGACAGAAGGCTGCTACCTGCTTTATCCATGACTGGGCCGATGTAATAGTTCCGTTGCATGTCGCTACTAAGTGTTGCACCCAGGTATTTGTATGAGTTTACCGATTACAGCTGTGACTACTGGCATTAGAGTCATAGGATACTACGTGTTTTCGTGTTGTGAAGGTCATAGTTTTACATCCCCTAACATTTAAAGCAAGTTCCCGATCTATGAACCTCTTTGAAATCTTCTCAGGGTCTGAGTGAATGTTTGTGCAGTTTCGTTCATGCTGTACTTCATTGTAGATAATCGTAACATTTGCTTCAAGTCTTAGGTTACTATTAACACTGTCCGCAAGGCCATTAATATGCAGCGTGATCCAGCATTACTCCCTGGGGTATACCCGAAATTTACTTCCACATCTGTCGATGACTCCATCCGAGATAACTTTCTGCGTTCTCCCTACAAAAAAATCCTCAATTCAGTCTCAAATTTCCCTTGATAACACATACAATCGTACTTTTGATAATAAGCGTATATGTGTTACTGAGTCAAATGCTTCTCGGAAATCGAGAAATAATGCATCTACCTGACTTCCTCGATCCATGATTTTCAACATGTTATGTGAGAAAAGTGCGAGTTGGGTTTCACGTAATTTGCTCAAGATAACTCGTTATGTTTGAGCTCAGGATATGTTCTAAGATTCTATAACAAATGGATACAGGGATATTGGACGGTAGTTTTGTGGATCACTTCTGCTACCCTTTTTGTAGACAGGTGTGACCTGTGCTTTCTTCCAACTACTGGCTACTGTTTTTTTACTCAAGGAATCTACAATAGAGTATAGTTAACGGAGGTGTTGAGTCAACCGCAAACTGGGTATAGTTCCTGACAGGGATCCCATCTGGCCCTAGGGCTTTGTTCCGTTTCAACGATTTCAGTTCTCAATGACACGAATCTTTTCAGTGGTACGAGGATTAAGCTGGGACAACACTCCTTGATTTTCCTTTGTAAAGGAACGTTTTGGTTCCACTAACAGTCTTTACGACCAGTACATCTTTGGATTTTGTAAAAGATCAATCGATATTATTGTGCTGCGTTAGTCACCGAAGGCTTCATGTATTTCTATCTTGACAGCCAGACATGTTTAATTCAGCATCTCTCTATCTACAGCCCTATGATTTGTTTTATACGTATATACTGACGGAGAAAAAATCCGAACACCAAGGAGTTATTAAGATAAACGAAAATTGCGAAAATTGGTAGGTGTTTTTGTACATGTGTAAGATGACGTCTATTCAGATTTGGTGCCACTTTGAGGATACAAATCAGGTTTGCTTTAAAAGCGCTCTGTAACAGTTGCGAGCGTTAGTTACCATTGAGACTGGAAGTAGAGAGTTAATATTAGTCAAGAATGCCTTTAAGACTACGAAGACGCCATTGACAACAACTCACCGAGTTTGAACAAGGTCGTGTATCAGGGCTACGAGAAGCTGGATGTTCCTTCCACGGTACTGCAGAACAACTTAGTAGAAATGTAGCCACGGTACTAACGGGAAGGAACGGTAGCAAGACGACTCTGCTTCGGACGGCCGATAGGCGCTAGCGAGAGGGAAGACCGTAGTGTTCCGTGTATGGTTGTGGTGCACCATACTGCATCTGCAGCAGCAGTTGGCACCACAGTGACGCAAATAACTGAAATCTGTTATTCCGAGGATAGCTCCGAGCCAGACGCCCTGACTCCAAAACACCGCCGTTTGCGACTGCAGTGGTGTCAAGCTAGGGCTCACTGGAGGGCGGAGTGGAAGTCTGTTGTGTTTTCTGATGGAAGCTGGTTCTGGGTCGGTGCCAGTGATGGCCGTGTGCTGGTTAGAAGTAGGCCAGAGGAGAGGCTGCAACCAACCTGTCTGCGGCCTAGACGCATCGGACCTGCACCTGGAGTTATGGTCTGGCGTGCGATTTCGTATAACAGCAGCAGAACTCTCGTGGTTATCCCACGCACACTGACAGAAAATTTGTACGTCAGTCTGGTGATGTGACCTGTTGTGCTGCCATACATGAACAGCATTCCAGGGGGTGTTTTCCAACGAGATAACGCTTGCCCACGTACCGCTGTTGTAACCCAACAACCTGCTCGACCACCAGATCTGCCCCGAATCGAGCACGTGTGGGACATCATCGAAAGACAACTCCAGTGTCAGCCACAACTACCATTAACTATGTTATTAATCTACTAGCATTTCTCTGTTTGCAATGCCTTTTCCGCTCTCATATTAACCCGTGAACTTGTCAGGTTAATCACTTAAATATGTTACCTAGGCAAATGTTTTCCAGAAATTCATTACTCTACATTAATTATTTCTTGAAGCAGGGACTTTTTTCCCGTCTGTGTAGTGTGTACTATTCTGTAGCCTCAGTTTCTTTAGAAGTTTCTTTACAGTGACTTATGCTACGGAGGGTCTCTCTCCCATCATGTATTGTTCTACTGGGTATATATCTATCCAGTACATGGTTAACTATTTTTTAACACTTGAACCATAGTTCTTCTACGTGCTCCTGTCCTGAGCTAAAACTTTCCAGTTCCTCACCGAGATTTGGCGCTACTGTTTCCCTTTGCATTTTTCTGAACATGTAAATCTTTGTACATGTTTTAGTTACCTTTTGTACTTTGGTATTCGTTGTTGCTATAATTGCCTCACGGTCACATACATCTACATCTACATCAACATCTGCATCAACATCTACGTGATTACTCTGCTATTCACAATAAAGTGCCTGGCAGAGGGTTCAATGAACTACCTTCAAGCTGTATCTACCGTTCCACTCTCGAAAGGCACGCGAGAAAAACGAGCACTTAAATTTTTCTGTGTGTGCCCAGATTTCTCTTATTTTATCGTGATGCTCATTTCTCCTTATGTAGGTGGGTGCCAACAGAATATTTTCGCAATCGGAGGAGAAAACTGGTGACTGAAATTTCACGAGAAGATCCCGTCGCAACGAGAAACGCCTTTGTTTTAATGATTGCCACTCCAATTCACTTATCATGTCTGTGACACTATCTCCCCTATTTCGTGGTAATACAAAACGAGCTGCCCTTGTATGTACTTTTTCGATGTCATCCGTCAGTCCCACCTGATGCGGATCCCACACCGCACAGCAATACTCCAGAATAGGGCGGACAAGCGTGGTGTAAGCAGTCTCTTTAGTAGACCTGTTGCACCTTCTAAGTGTTCTGCCAATGAATCGTAGTCTTTGGTTTGCTCTACCCACATAATAATCTATGTGATCGTTCCAATTTAGGTTATTTGTAATTGTAATCCCTAAATATTTAGTTGAATTTACAGCCTTCAGATATGTGTGACTTATCGCGTAATGGAAATTTAGCTGATATCTTTTAGTACTCATGTGAATAACTTCACACTTTTCCTTATTCAGGATAAATTGCCACTTATCGCACCATACAGATATTTTATCTAAATCATTTTTTAAGTCGTTTCGATCATCTCATGACTTTACAAGACGGTAAATGACAGCATCATCTGCAAACAATCTAAGACGGCTACTCAGATTGTCCCCTATGTCGTTAATATAGATCAGGAACAATAGAGGGCCTATAACACTTCCTTGAGGAACGCCGGATATTACTTCTGTTTTACTCGATGACTTTCCGTCTATTACTACGAACTGTGACCTTTCCGACAGGAAATCACGAATCCAGTCGCACAACTGAGGCGATACTCCGTAGGCACGCAGTTTAGTTAGGAGATGCTTGTGTGGAACGGTGTCGAAAGCCTTCTGGAAATCTAAAAATATGGAAGCAATTTGACATCCCCTGTCGATAGCACTTATTACTTCGTGAGTATAAAGAGCTAATTGTGTTTTACAAGAACGATATTTTGTGAAACCGGGCTGACTATGTGTCAAAAAATGGTTCAAATTGCTCTGAGAACTATGGGACTTAACTTCTGAGGTCATCAGTCCCCTAGAACTTAGAACTACTTAAACCTAACCGACCTAAGGTCATCACACACATCCATGCCCGTGGCAGGATTCGAACCTGCGACCGTAGCGGTCGCGCGGCTCCAGACTGTAGCGCCTAGAACCGCTCGGCCACTCCGGCCGGCGACTATGTGTCAATAAATCGTTTTATTCGAGGTACTTCATAATGTTCGAATACAGTATATGTTCCAAAACCATACTACAAATCGACGTTAGTGATATAGGCCTATAATTCAACGGATTACTCCTACTTCCCTCTTTGGGCATCGGTGTGTCTTGAGCAATTCTCCAGTCTTTAGGTACGGATCTTTATGTGAGCGAGTGGTTGTATATAATTGCTAAATATGGAGCTATTTTATCAGTATACTCTGAGAGGAACCTGACTGGTATACAGTCTGGACCGGAGGCCTTGCCTTTATTAAGTGATTTAAGCTGCTTCGTTACACCGAGGATATCTACTTCTATGTTTCTCATCTTGGCAGTTGTTCTTGATTGGAATTCAGGAATATTTACTTCGTCATCTTTGGTGAAGAAGTTTCGGAAAACCGTGTTTAATAACTCTCCTTTAGTGGCACTGTCATCAGTGATTTCACCGTTGTTATCGCGCAGTGCAGGTATTGATTGCGTCTTGCCACTGGTGTGCTTTATGTATGACTAGAATCTCTTTGTGTTTTCTGCCAGATTTCGAGACAGAATTTCGTTGTGGAAATTATTAAAAGCATTCCCATTGAAGTACGCGCCATATTCCGAACTTCTGTAAAACTTTGCCAATCTTGGCGATTTTTCGTTCTTTTAAATTTGCCATGTTTTTTTTTTTTTTTTTTTTTGTTGCTTCTGCAACAACGGTCTGACCCGTTTTGTGTACCATGGGGGATCAGTACCATCACTTATTAATTTATGTGTATATATCTCTCAATTGCTGTCGATACTATCTCTTTGAAAACATTCCACAACTTTTCTACACTTACATGACCAGATCGGAAGGACCGAAGACTGTCTCTTAAAAAGGCCTTAAGAAGGAACTTACGTACAAGCTGAATTGAAATGAAGTTTTCTTTGAAGTTTCTCTTCAGTAGGTGAGCGTGGTGGTCGACAGAAGGATCCAGCTACACTATGTGATCAAAAGTATCCGGACACCCCCAAAAGAATACGTTTTTCATATTAGGTGCATTGTGCTGTCACCTACTGCCAGGTACTCCATATCAGTGACCTCAGTAGTCATTAGACATCCTGAGAGAGCAGAATGGGGCACTCCGCGGAACTCACGGACTTCTAACGTGGTCAGGTGATTGGGTTTCAATTGCGTCATACGTCTGTACGCGAAATTACCACACTCCTAAAAATCCCAAGGTACACAGTTTCCGATGTGTTAGTGAAGTGGAAACGTGAAGGGACACGTACAGCACAAAAGCGTACAGGCCGACCTCGTCTGTTGACTGACAGAGACCGCCGACAGTTGAAGAGAGTCGTAATGGGTAATACGCAGACATCTACCCAGACCATCACACAGGAGTTCCAAACTGCGTCAGGATCCACTGCAAGTACTATGACAGTTAGGCGGGAGGAGAAAAAACTTGGATTTTATGGTCGAGCGGCTGCTCATAAGCCACACATCACGCCGGTAAATGCCAAACGACGCCTCACTTGGTGTAAGGAACGTAAACATTGGACCATTGAACAGTGGGAAAATGTTGCGTGGAGTGACGAATCACGGCACACAAGGTGGCGATCCGATGGCAGGGTGTGGGTATGGTGAATGCCCGGTGAACGTCATCTGCCAACGTGTGTAGTGGCAACAGTAAAATTCGGAGGCGGTGGTGTTACGATGTGGTCGTGGTTTCATGTATCTCTTGTTTTGCGTGGCACTATGAAAGTACAGGCCTACATTGATGTTTTAAGCACCTTCTTGCTTCCCACTGTTGAAGAGCAATTCGGCGATGGCGATTGCGTTCTTCAACAGGATCGAGCACCTGTCCATAGTGCACGGCCTGTGGCGGAGAGGTTACACGACAATAACATCCATGTAATTAATTGGCCTGCACAGAGTCCTGACCTGAATAGAACACCTTTGGGATCTTTTGGAATGCGGACTTCGTGCCAGGCCTCACAGACCGACATCGATACCTCTCCTCAGTGCGTCACTCTGTGAAAAATGGACTGTCATTCCCCAAGAAACCTTCCAGCACCTGATTGATCGTATTCCTGCGAGAGTGGAAGCTGTCATCAAGGCTAAGGGTGGGCCAACAATATGTTGATTTTCAGCATTACCGATGGAGGGCTCCACGAACTTTTAAGTCATTTTCATCCAGGTGTCCGGATACTTTTAATCAGAAGTGTATAATTTTATACCCACCCTTGATATTGAGTCTTGCCCAAATTCAATAATAGCATTAATTTACGGTAAATGCAGACAATATACACTCTTATTAAGAGAAAGAACTAATGTGACACGAGATGTAACTTATTTACTGTAAATTACAAACACGTATTCATCAGGCAATGGATTATGCATAAAACTGTTAATTTACGAAAATTTTTGCAAGCGCTTCAAATGCTCAAAAAAAGCTTTTTTTTTCAAGTAAATATGTAATGAAATTAGGGAACTATTGGTTGCGAGTGAGGATATTGTGGCCAAAATTTCTGAAAATCACAGGTGAAGTGAACAGTTGACAGTATAATACTATACAAATCTTAAGTTCCTAAATAGCACGCGTTATGTTTACAATTGACGGTTTAGTAATACACAATATGTCACGATACCTGCACGTCAGAAGCACGTTTAAATTTTGCGTTAAGTGTTTCGAAACGATTTTATCTGACGCACGTAATTTTACTAGGAGACAAAAGAACTACCGAAAGTCGACTTATATACGTAAGAACAAATAAACGTGTGAATTGCACAGACTTCACAGCTTAGCTGATTTTGCGTCTCCATTTATACTAGCGTGCGAAAGGTAAACTTTGAACTACACAACAGAATATGTATTCTGAGATATGCGAACGTCATTTTTAAACAAAACAAGTAATAAATTAGTGAAAGTAGTGTCAACATGGTAATTTAGACTAGGTATTTATCTGTTAATGTGTATATTTCTAGACTCAGGAAAAACTAGACATTATCGGTCATTTGAGAAAATTTCAGTCTGGTACGATATGCTGTATGTATGTTTGACATAAGGTAAATGTTGAGATGTATGGAATATATTGTATGAGAATGTTCGCAACGACAGACCAAGGGCATACATAGTCGGCGGCCATTTTGGCCTGGGTCAGTCGATGTGGAGACCTGGAACAGAGCAGACATACGTATCTGTGTGGGAGCAAACCGAGATGTGAAGTGTTCGGAATTTTTCTAAGTATTAGTTCGGGAACTTGTGAAATTATCGGGCACCAATGGAGAAAACTTAGAAGATATTTGGGGAAAAGTTGGTGTGGACTTGTAATAATTTGTATAGAGTTAGAATATTCAGCGATTTAGTGAGTGTTTGGACGTGTAACAACTCTCCCAAGTTGGAATGAGTTGAACGCAGAAAATTTCGGCGAGTAAAACAGAGCTGAATTTTTCGTGAATTATCGAGAAGCTGGAACTACTAAGTCATAGTAACGTCGTGCCCTGGTCTGGTAAATAAATTCATGAAGCATTACTTCTGTCGTTGTGTAATTTCGCTCACAATAAGGGAATTAATAAACTTCAATTATTTTAAATCGAAACCCGTGTGGTATGAGAACATTATTTGCATATTTGTCACTTTGTAGTAAATTCTGGATGCGTTTATGAACAAACTATTGGTCAGTTAGTACAAAGATTAATAGGTTGTTGCGACAAACGCATTGGTTGTCCGCTAGACGACAAACGAAGCCAAATAAATTTAAAGCAACCACTCATCCGAAAACCCATAAATATTATATTTTTAATAATTTATTTACTGTACTGTCGCTCACACAATGTCTCTAGGAGGAATACCGATATGTCTTTCTAAAAATCGTCAGAATGTTGCATCGCACCACGGTGTCATCATACCGCAGACGACGGTCAAGCCAGGAAGTACAGAACCGAGAAACATCGCCGAAAATAATGCGATGCCATTCTTCAGCAACGCATGCTTGCCACGTAAGCATCACGCCAGATGCTGCCGTCTGTCTTGTGGTGTTAATGGCAGCCTTTGGATGGGATTAAAATTCAGTAGTCTCGTTGTTACTCGTCCGATCAATGTTACGGACTGACATGGGTTGTTGTAGTGGGCTCATTTCTGTGTCCGAATGTCAAGTGAAGACACAAAGGGGTTATGCTGTGCTTGACGATTGTCCCTTAGTGTGGTCGGAGTTAGTCAAATGTTCAAATGTGTGTGAATTCCTAAGGGACCAAACTGCTGAGGTCATCGGTCCCTAGACTTACACACTATTTAAACTAACTTATGCTAAGAACAACACACACACATCCATGCCCGAAGGAGGACTCGAACCTCCGGCGGGAGGGACCGCGCAGTCGAAGTTAGTCGACTGGAAACTTGACGTGTGTGGTTTTCTGCTCGCCGCGCGGGATTAGCCGAGCGGTCTCCGGCGCTGCAGTCATGGACAGTGCGGCTGGTCCCGGCGGAGGTTCGAGTCCTCCCTCGGGCAGGGGTGGGTGTGTTTGTCCTTAGGATAATTTAGGTTAAGTGGTGTGTAAGCTTAGGGACTGATGACCTTAGCAGTTAAGTCCCATATGATTTCACACACATTTGAACATTTTTTTGTTTTCTGCTCGTTCCCCTTCAGTCCAATGCCGGAACAATGTCGCATCTAAATGTCGCAAACTGTTGTAATTGTGCTGTTCTAACAACTGCACAGGTGCAAATTCACATTTCAAAACTTGTCAAGTGCTGGTAACACCACCAGAGCTCATTCTTTGTGGTCCGTTATTGCTCATGTGGGGATGGCATGCTATTGTCCTTCGGAGCAACACAATTTTAAATATCAACTGAGTTTTACAATTAATAATGAATAAAAATGAGTATAAAACAGTTAAAGATTAGTTCTGTTGATGACACTTCCACATAAAACACGAACGGCGACTGTGTGGTTGGTGCTGTGATGTGGATGACAATGTTGGACATGGATTGTGACTGATGTGTATTGTGGTGGCTCCCGATTAGTGTATCAGACGTGGAAGGGGCGGATGGTGAATGAAGAACAAAGCGGACGGTACAATATAAGCCAGAAAAAATAATCTGTAAATCGCACACTTCCATTTACGGTGTGCAAAACTTACGGATGAATCTGTAAACTATATTCCAATAACCCCATCCTCTCGCCTCTGATCACCAATCCTGGTATCCTGTAGTGCCTTCAGAAACACATCCCGCCATCCCTAAACCTACACACAGTCAATATCCTATCTCAACGCAACTCTAACCAACTCCCTCTCCCAGACAACGAGATCCACTCCGATATTTATCCTTCCTACCAACTTCAACCCTTCCCACGTATCCCAGTCCACAGCAGGGCTCGTCTCTCCTTATCCCTATACACCCAGCCCCATCCTTTTCTTCTTGTACCACTACCCTCCCCATACACCATTCCTCTTCCACACCCTCTGTCCTCCCCACTGTCTGTATTCCCACAATCTGCTTCACCTCCTACCTATCATTTCCAAAGTTTCCCCACCTAACAGACCTCTATCTCTTTACCAACCCCCCCCCCCCCCCCAATTTCTAAGGAACATATTTTCTTCACAATACTTCTCACCCAGTGCACGCCCTTCAGATGTTAAGTGAAAGTGCAGCGCTCCAGTGCTTTTTCCATAGAAAAATTTCACCTCATTGAAACTGTGTTTCCTAAATTGTATATATTCTTCTTCCTTTCAGCTGTCTGTCATTAATCTTTTAAATTTAAAACGTAAATAATCCTCATATTTTTATTTTTCTATCGTATTTGTTACATCTTTATGAATGCTGTTGGCTAATGAGCGGAGTATTGTACCGCTGACAGCCCACCTCACCTCCTCCCCCTGGCCATACAGGGCCTGGGGGCTGAGATAAAAATAGAGAAAAAATACCTTAAGGACGAAAGTAAATTTCGTATGATGTGTCACTGCCAAATAACACTGCTTGATGAAACTTGCACCACACATAGAAAGAACAGCTACAGTACAGTACGGTACAGAAGGCATTTGAAGGACACTTTCATTCAAAGACAATAATCACACTGAGGTAATCATGATCATGATGTTTCCCTGGACATTGCAAAAGATGAGACGTGGTTCTCAATAAGTTGTGTGATAACCAAGATGGCAATGTGCTCCCCATGCTGGTGGCAATGTTGGTTAGGAGTTCTGGTGGTAGGGCATCCCATTCCTTCACCAGTGCGGTCGACAACGGCTGGATGGTCGTTGGTGCATGTGGACGTGCTCCAGAATGTCTCCTCAATGCATCCCTCACTCGCTCGATAGGGTTTAATTCTGGGGAAAGGGCAGGCCAGCCCATTCACCGAGTATCGTCTCGTTCCGAGAGCTCCACCACCTGTGCAATCGATGCAGTTGCGCATTGTCACCCACAAGAATAAATGCACCCCTGTAAAGATGCACATGGGAAAGAAGTACAGTGTCACAATAATGTTGATCGGAGAGTGCACCGTCTTAAAAGTTTGGATGTCAGTATGTCATACAACAATATACCTCTCTACACCATCATACCTGGACTACCTAAACAATAGTGTTCGACAATGGTCCTCAAAAATGGTTCAAATGGCTCTGAGCACTATGGGATTTAACTTCTAAGGTCATCAGTCCCCTAGGACTTAGAACCACTTAATCCTAACTAACCTAGGGACATCGCACACATCCGTGCCCGAGGCAGGATTCGAACCTGCGACCGCAGCGGTCGCGCGGTTCCAGACTGTAGCGCCTAGAACCGCTCGGCCACTCCGGCCGGCCACAATGGTCCTCAGTGCATTACTTGTTCTCACATCTCGCCATATGAGGATATGTCCAGCATTTCTGAACGCGATCGTTTTGATGGTCTAGGTGTTACGGTGTGGGGAGGCGTATTGTTATGTAAGCGTATTGACCTACAAATCTTGAAACACGGTACACTCAGTGGTCAGCGTAATTGTGACTCGGTACTCCTTCCCCATGTGCGTCTTTTTAGAGTGCATTCGGCCCTGACTTCACTTTTATGGATGCAAAATCGTGACCATCGAACAGTGCAGATGAAGGAGCACTTGTAACGAGAGGATATTCGGCGAATGGACTAGCCTGCCTGCTACCCGAATGAATTCCATCGAGCACAGGTCGAGACAGGTCGAGATGTACTGCAGTACGTCCAGCAGCCACCGACCAGGACACAGCAGCAACAGGTAAGTCATTGATTTTGTCACATTTTACGAGTTTCTAACCAGGAGAGAATGATATTGTTTCATCTATGTGCTTGGTAGTTTAGTTCCTGAATTTATACATGTTAATTTAATATTCAATAGACACAGTTATCACTCTTTCTTTTGTGTCGGAAAGTAACCGATTTTTCAAGTTCCTAACCAGGTACAAATTATTAAGTCTCACCTGAAGGCTTTGGTAGTTTAGTTTTTGAATCTCTGCTTGTGAATCTGATTTACTATACACAGTCCTTGCATTTTCATCAGTGTCTACAACAGAGTTTCATACCAAGTATCGATAATCGGGTTTTTGTCTGTTAACGCAGTTTCCCACCTCCTTTAGTGTGGACAGGGACTGTGATTGCTGTGAGAGGATGCCAGCTGAGATGGTGACACTCCACTCTGAGCTCCAGGTTGTGCTGGCTTCAGTTACACAGCTGAGGCAGCAGTGGATGGGCATCTCTGTAGTGGGCTGGCCGTAGGGATTCAATAGATGTCCAGCACGACCGACTAGTCCGCTGATTGGTCTGCACCGGTAGCCAGCCCAGTTCCTGCTCGCACTGAGGTTGATTCCACACCCATCGTAGAGTGAGAGGTCGCCTCAGGGCGTGGTAGGCTGCGAAAGACATCCTGGGGGCCGAACATAATGGCTCCCTGGTTAATCTGACAAACACGTTCCGGGTGATGTCTGTGGCTACTACTGTCTAACAGCTACATGGAGTCGCTTGTCCTGGTTCAGAGGAAACCTCTCAGCCTGCAAGATCTGGAATGTCACAGAGAGAGCGATTATTGGTAGCTGGGAGCTCCAATGTTAGGAGCGTTATGGGGTCCCTTAGGGATATGGCTGCCAAGGAGGGGAGAAAGCCAATGTGCACTCCGTGTGCATACCTGCTGGAGTTATTCCAAACGTGGAATGGGTTCTTCCGTATGCCATGAAGACTACAGGCTGCAGCCATCAGAAGAGATTCTCTCTGGTTTCGCGTTGCAATTATAGGCGATAAATGCTGCCGAGATGAAAACACAGCTCATCATTTGCAGCATAGTCAACAGGACCAATAGCGGATCTTTGGTACAGAGCCGAGTGGAGGGTCTGAACCAGGATTCCTCGACTTGCGCCATAGGGCGGTGGAGATTCGTGTTCCGCTAAATAGGTCACGGGTCCATCATACGCAGGAGGCGGTTACACGGGTAGCTTGGACTGTGTGGCGTGGACTGGGTGGGGTTTTGTAGGTTAGAGGGCCTCGGGGAAACACAGGAAGAGATCCAGTTTCAAAAAGTGCAGATCGAATGCAGGAAGAACGTAGATCTAGGAACCATCGCTATAACAGTTGTAAATTGTTGTTTATCTTGTAACGAAATTAAAGTAGACGTTCCTGTGAGTTGTATGGGTAGATGTCATTTTTGGCAACTGGAATAAAATAATAATAGGATCCTTTTACCGACCTCCTAAATCAGACGATACATTTGCTGAAAGGTTCAAAGAAAAATTGGGTCTAATTTCAAACATGTACCCGACTCATACAATTGTAGTGGTGGTGACTTAAATTAACTTTTGATATGTTGGCGAAAATACGTGTTTAAATCCGGAGATACGCGTGAAACATCATCTGAAATTGTGATAAGCGCATTGTCTCAAAATTATTTCGAGCAATTAGTTCATGAGCTCACTCGAATAGTAAACCGTTGTGAAAACACATCTGATTTCTTAGCAACAAATACCCCAGAGCTAATAACGAGCATCAGAATGGGTACAAGAGTAAGTGAACACAGTGTTGTAGTAGCGAGACTGAACGCCGTAATTCCCAAATCCACTAAACATAAACGAAAAGCATATCTATTCAAAAAAACATATAAAAATTAGCTTGACGCCTTCCTGAGACACGATTGCCACTTCTATCAAATTAACAATGTACGTGTAGACCAGAATTGGATTGAATTCAAAGAAATAGTATCGATAGCAGTGGAGAGATTTATACCAAATAAATTAACAAACGACGGAACTGATTCTCCGTGGTACACGAAACAGGTCAGAACACTGTTGTGTAAACAATGAAAAAAACATGCAAAATTCAAACGAACGCAAAACCCCCATGATTGGCGTTCTTTTACAGAAGCTCGAAATTTAGTGCGGACTTCAATACGAGATGCTTATAATAGTTTCCACAACCAAATTTTGTCTCGAAACCTGGCAGAAAATCCAAAGAGATTCTGGTCATATGTGAAGAATGCTAGCGGCAAGACACAGTCAATGCCTCCTTTGCGCGGTAGCAATGGACACACAACCAATGACAGTGCTGCTAAAGCAGAGTTACTAAACACAGCCTTCCGAAATTCCTTCACCAAAGTTGACGAAGTAAATATTCCAAAACTCGAATCAAGAACAGCAACCAAAGTGAATAACTTAGAAGTAGATACCCTCGGAGCACTGAAGAGCACTGAAGCAACTTTATAATAATAAATAAATAATAAAATAATAAATAAATTATACAAGTAAGTCTTCCTATCCAGATTGTATAGCCAGCCGGGGTGGCTGAGCGGTTCTAGGCGCTACAGTCTGGAACCGCGCGACCGCTACCGTCGCAGGTTCGAATCCTGCCTGGATATGTGTGATGTCCTTAGGTTAGTTAGGTTTAAGTAGTTCTAAGTTCTAGGGGACTGATGACCATAGATGTTAAGTCCCATGGTGCTCAGAGCCATTTGAACCAGATTGTATACCAGTTCGGTTCCTTTCAGAGTTTGCTGATGCAACAGCTCCGTGCTTAACAATCATGCACAACCGCTCGCTCGACGAAAGATCCGTACCCAAAGACTGGAAAAGTACACAGGTCACACCAATATTCAAGAAAGTTTATAGGAGTAATATACTAAATTACAGACCCATATAATTAACAGTGATATGCAGCAGGGTGCTGAACATATATTATATTCGAACATTATGAATATACCTCGAAGAGAACGGTCTATTGACACATAGTAAACACGGATTTAGAAAACATCGTTCTTGTGAAACACTCGCAAGAAGTGTCGAGTGCTATCAACAAAGGATTTCAAATTTATTCCAGAAGGCTTTTGACACCGTACCTCACAAGCGGCTTGTAACCAAATTGCGTGCTTATGGAATGTCGTCTCAGTTACCTGTTTGGATTCGCGATTGTCTGACAGATAAATCGCAGTTCGTAATAACTGACGGAAAATCATCGAGTGAAACGGAAGTGATTTCTGGCGTCCTCCAAGGTAGTGTTATAGGCCCACTGGTGTTCTTTACCTATATAAACGATTTAGAAGACAATCTGAACAGCCGTTTTAGGTTGTTTGCAGATGATGCTATCGTTTATCGTCTAGTAAAGACGTCAGAAAATCAAATCCAATTGCAAAACGGTTTATATAAGATATCTGTATGGTGCGAAAATAGGCAGTTGATCCTAAATAATGAAGTGTGAGGTCATCCACATGAGTGCTAAAAGGAATCCGTTAAACTTCGGATACACGATAAATCAGTCGAATCTAAAGGCCGTAAATTCAACTAAATACCCAGGAATTACAATTAGGAACAACTTAAATTGGAAATAACACACAGAAATGTTGTGGGGAAGGCGAACCAAAGACTGAGTTTTATTGGCAGAACACTTAGAAGATGTAACAGATCTACTAAAGAGACTGCCTACACTACACTTGTTCATCCTCCTTTGGAGTACTGCTGCGCGATGTGGGATCTTCACCAGATAGGATTAACGGAGTACATCTTGAAAATTCAAAGAAGGGCAGCACGTTTTATATTATCGCGAAATAGGGGAGAGAGTGTTACGGACATGATAAAGATTTTGGGGTGGACATAATTAAAACAGAGACTGTTCTCGTTGCGGCGGGACTTCTCAGTAAATTTCGATCACCAACTTTCTCCTCCAAATGCAAAAATATTTTGTTGACGGTGACCTACGCATGGAAAAACGACCAGAATATTAAAATAAGGGAAATCAGAGCTCACACGGAAAGAGACAGATGTTCGTTTTTCCGCACGCTTTTCGAGAGAGGAATAACAGAATTACTGTGGAAGTGGTTCTATGAACCCTCTACCAGACAAATAAGTGTGATTTGCAGGTTAGCCACGTAGATGTAGATGTAGATTAGATGTGGTGGAGGAAAGGAAAGCATTAGCAGGAAAGCTCTTTACCAACCTCACAGCCAGCATGGGAGCACGCTGCACAGCTTGCATTACCGTCCGTGGTGATGAAACATCCTATTGAGAACTGTGTCCCACCTTCTGTCATGTCCAGGGGACCGTTAGGAATCGCTGCGACTTAAGTGTAATTATTGTCTTTAAATAAAAGTGTCATTTCTATTCGTCTTACTGCGTGCTTCTTACAGTTACCTTTTGTACTATACTGTAGGAGTACTTTCTATGTACAGTCCAAGTTTCATCGAGCTATGTTACTTGGCAGTGACACGTCATGCTATTGTTATTTTCGTCTTTAAGGTTTGCATACCAATGTACCTAGCTTGTTTACATTACTGCCATATATTCCGGAAAAACGTTTTTAAAATAACCTCAATTTGCAGTAGGATTTTGGAGCATATACCGTACTCGAACATTATGAATCACCTTGAAGAAAATGACTTATTGATACATAACCAACACGGATTCAGAAAATATCGCTCTTGTGCAACACATCTAGTTCTTTATTCCCATGAAGTAATGAGTGCTTTCGACAAGGGATTTCAGATGGATTCCACATTCCTAGATTTCCAGAAGGCTTTTGATACCGTTCCTCACAACCAACTATTAAATTGCGTGCATATGGGGTATTGTCTCAGTTGTGTGACTTGATTCGCGATTTCCTCTCAGAGAGGTCACAGTTCATAATGATAGACAGTAAATCATCGAGTAGAACAGAAGTGATATCTGGCGTTCCGCAACGCAGTGCCATAGGTCCTCTGCTGTTCCTGATTTACATAAATGATCTAGGTGATAATCTGAGCTGCCCCCTTAGATTGTTTGCAGGTGACGCTGTAATTTACCGTCTAGTAAAATCATCAGACGATCAATTAGAATTACAAAACGATCTAGGGAGAATTTCTGTATGGTGCGAGGGTGGCAATTGGCACTAAACAAAGAAAGGCGCGAGGTCATCCACATGGGTACTAAAAGAAATCCGATAAATTTTGGGTATACGATAAATCGCACAAATCTAAGAGCTGTAAATTCGACTAAATAGAATTACGAGCTACTTAAATTGGAAAGACCACATAGATAATATTGTGGGGAAGGCGAAAAAGACTGCGCTTTGTTGGCAGAACACTTAGAAGATGCGACAAACCCACTAAAGAGACAGCCTACATTACACTTGTCCGTCCTCTGCTGGAATATTTCTGGGCGGTGTTGGATCCTTACCCGGTAGGATTGACGGAGGACAGCGAAAAAGTGCAAAGAAGGGCAGCTCGTTTCGTGTTATCGTGCAATAGGGGTGAGAGTGTCACTGATATGATATGAATGTTGGGGTGGCAGTCACTGAAACAAAGGCGGTTTTCTTTGTGGCGAGATCTATTTACGAAATTTCAGTCATCAACTTTCTCTTCCGCATGTGAAAATATTTTGTTGACACCCACCTACGTAGAGAGAAATGATCATCATAATAAAATAAAAGAAATCAGAGCTCGAATGGAAAGATTTAGGTGTTCCTTTTTCCCACGCGCCATTCGAGAGTGGAATGGTAGAGAAGTAGTATGAAAATGGTTCGATGAACCCTCTGCCAGGCACTTAAGTGTGAATTGCAGAGTAACCATGTAGATGTAGATGTAGATGTTATGGATAATTACGGTAAAACACAGTTACATTTTACATTTGTTAAGTATTTTTTAATATTGAACGAGGGGTAAAATAGTAGTAATAGTTGTGATCTTCAGTCGAAAGACTGTTCTAATGCCGTATATTCCGTGCAAGTTCGTTTGTTTCTGCATAGCTACTGCAGTCCACTTGAAGCTTCCAACTTTATTCATACCTTGGTCTCTCGCTACAACTTTTATCCTCCATTACCAGACTGCCTATCCTTTGATTCTTCCGGATGTGTCCAAACAATCCCTTCTTTTAGCCTAGATGTGCCTTAAATTTATCGACTCCCCAATACAGTATACTACCTCTTCAAGAGTTAACCGATCTACCAATGTAATATTTAGAATTCTCCTGTGGCACTACATTTCAAAAGTATCTACTGGCTCCTTTGTGCTGTTTATCGCCCTTGTTTCACTTCCGTATAAGGCTGATCTCCAAACATTCTTTTCAGAAATGCCTTCCTAACACTGACGTGACTGAAACTTTGCGCCGGACCGGGACTCGAACCTGGGAACTTTACTTTCCGCCGGCAAATGCTCTGCCGACCGAGCTATCCGTGACTGCATGGGTCTGTCCATGATTTGTCCATAAGAACATTTGCCAGCGAAAGGCAAAGATTCCGGTTTCAAGTCCCGGTCCCATGCACGCATTTAATCTGCCAGAAAGTTTCACATCGGCATACCCTCCGCGGTAGAATGAAAATTCATTCTGGAAATGTTAACGTACTTTTCTTTTTTCCGAAACCCTTTTCCAGCAATTGTCTAACTGCATTCTACATCCTTTTTTACTTCCTCGGTCCTAAGTTTTCTTCCCTTATAGCAAAACTCGTTTCCTACACTCAGTGTTTCATTTACGTGATTTTTGTTCTGGGCTTTAGTATGACAACGTAGAGCTCACCAGATGCCGCCTATGACGTATAGGTATGAACCGCATTTACTCTGATTATTACTTACAAATTGAACTGGCAAATATTTACAGATTTTACCGTTCTTTTTTCTAGGCTTCTTTCTTTCCTGTTTTAGATTCTGAAGGTGGCCAACGTACGACCGAAACCATTTATGATCATCATATGTGATTGTGTCTCTAATAAAAATGAGTCTACCACTCTTCTTCATGCACAGAATCCTATTTTTTTTTTCAAAGGAGTTATCGCGTATTCATGCGACGTGAGTTACGAAATGGCGTAACACATACTTCAGGGTCAGGCCGGCCTAGGTGCATCCATCAGCTATCCGAAAGCCTGATTATGGCTCCTCTGTGTGACGCCAAAAAAGTGGCCCATTTCCTACCGCACAACCCAAGTGTTGGCTGTTAGTAATCAACAGTGAAAAATGTGTAGTGCCTGGTGTCTACTAATAAGGCTTATTCCTGGGAACCGAGAGGACGCGGGTTCGAAACCCGATCGGACCAGTCTTAACAGTTTTCTAGTCTTCATCTCTCAACGCTGTGAGGAGCCGCCAGGAACTACTCGCGGTTCGATTTCTGCGTTAAGCTGTAGGTTTTCTTTGACCGCTTGGATAGCTGGGGTGGGTTACAGATACGCAAGTCGCCGAAGTGCCAGTCAATTGAAAGGCACCCGGCTACTGAACCACAAGAACTTATGTGTGAAGAATGCTACGTGTGACACAAAGACAGATATGAGCCGCTGAGAGCCAAATTGGTATAACTCAACTTTTTACAGTTCTGAGAAATGAAAGGTTTTGCGTTTCTTTGAATGTAAATTCATACTTTACAGTAATTCGTGATTCATTTGATGAAATGTACAAACGAAATTTTATAATTAGGTTTACTAAAGACATTTTAGTTATTTGTTCCTTAAATTCCTTTTTATAGTTCCTAAAAGTTGGAGTACAACATTTCCCCTCAGAAATTTTCTCACAGTGAAAGATAAAATGGTATAAATCAAGGATTGTACCACACTTCTTACAAACGTTTTGGTGAACTTGGATACCTGAGAAGGAATACGCTGTTTTTAATCTCTGTAACTGCGATTTTTTTTATAAACCATGAACATAATGTGATACGGTAAATGTGAGTCTGCACTGCTCCCATTATGCACTTTTCTCTCAAAAACTGAATTAAAGTAATTGCATTATTTCTGTTAGTTACTGGAATGCTACCTACTGAGTCCGTCTAATAGTTCAGCAGTGTATTCATCTACACATTATAAATAAATTGTTGTTTCTAAATGACGAAATTTCTTCAAGCGTAATTCTTGTCATGCTGATATTTCAAGAGGCTTTATAATGGAGTATGTCTGTTTACTCGATTTCGCCGTACACGTCATCTTCCTCTCATGTCCAGATCCAGATTACTGAGCCAAACGTGCAGTTGTCAGTTGGTTGAAGAAAGCGTGGTGCACCGGAGAAGTGTCATGACGTCTCTCCTTTTTGCCTCGGTGACAGGTCGCACAGCATTGCTGGGAGGGATGAGTTGAACATTAGACAAGCGTGATCAGCCGCGAGCACGATGTAAAGTTGCAATGTCCAAAGTTTTGAAAGGGATACCTGCATCACGAGATTTTTTGCATAAAACGAGATGTAGGCAGTCTTTCTGGAAACGAAGCCATCGAGCGTGAAGCCAATTGAACTTTTCATTCTGTCTGTTATTCTTTCTAAATATCACACTTTTCTTTAGATCCTTTGTTGAGAGAAAATCATTAAGGGTCATTCTACAAACGGTAAAATGTTATTTTCTCCTTGTGTTTTGAATGACATTACACCAATCAACCGGAGTGAAAATTTGAGCGGTTCTTGATTTTGTATCAATAACTCCGAAATTGTTTGGCAGAAAGGAATGTCCCGATAACATACCCGTAAGCCTATGGTCAACAATATGGATCTGATTTCTTGAGTCCTTTACAATCTCTATCCAAATTAGTGCAAATTTCGAATTCCGATTTTGACCAGTCGCTGCGTCATTGTATGCTATTATGTGATGGGTATGGAGTTCTACATGCTTTAGAAGGCAGCGTTTTGATGCCAAAGTCGCATCCCAAATGTACATAAAGTCTTCTGGCATGCGAATATTCTGTTCTAAGCTTTTTGTGAATAAATCAAAAAAGCTCAACGTATGGTCTGTGTATTTACTGTGAGACTTCGCTGCTTGATTCGTATGGTTTTAACCTAGACTTGAGTATGAAGTGCAAGCTTCCCTTACGAAGACAATTTCTGATTTAGTAACACCTGGATATTATAAACCTAAAGAAAGAAAACAATACTAATACTTCCTAGCACTGTCCCAATGCCTTTTTGATTTTGAAGCGTAAATAAACCGCAAAACAACACAAAGTAACACGATAACGTGGTCTTGACGCTTGACTTACACCACTATTCCCGCCAACGCACTTCACACTTGCGTGAGAGGAAGACTGCATTTAGCCCTCTGAAGCGGCTCCGGTGGGAGTTATCGGTATACCACTTCTCCGCAACAAATTTCTGTGTATTGTGAGTAATCTGAGTGGTATAACTCAAAAACTAAATTTTTTTGACTTAGACCACTTTGGTTCTCAGTGGATCATATACCCAACATGTCTCTTCGAAACCACACAAGCGTGTTTATGTTGGGAATTAAGCGGAAAGTTCGAACTTCTAGATACAAGCAAATAAGACCAATAGTGAGTTGGTGCGTTGTCCGAAGAGCGAAAAATTCCACACTGATTCCGTAAGCATCCTTTATATGAAAACCAGCTACTTCGTGGTAGCCAGAAAGAACTCAGGAATCGGACTTGCAGTAAGCGTCAGGTACGGTTTCACGCCGACTTCTGGTAAACTAAGTGCTAAGGAATATCGAAACTGGTATGCGAGTGGATTGAGGACTTTCTTTCAAACGGAACTGACAACGCAGTTCTTATTGCGGTGCATCGTCACAAGGGAAAGTCGCGCCTGGCGCTCCGCAAGGCAGTGTGCGGGGAGCGCAGAGTGCTTCGATAGAGGGAGCGCCTCTTCTATGCCTCAGTTCGATTTTCCGACATTTGTACGATTATTCTTACGTAATACAAGGTCATCGCGGACATTTGTGGAAGGGTGCGAATGGATCACGTAAATCCTACTTGGGGCATGATTCTCTTCTTAACAGGACACGTACAATTCATTTACGCAGAAACAGAAAGCGCCAGACAGCAACCTGTGAATGTGGGGACCGAACACTCATCCCCTTTTCAATAAACAGTAATGCACCAGAACCTCCGTGATTCAGAATTGTTCATTACGACAAGCATATTAGCCCAAAAAAATTCGAACCAGTTACATGTAGAATACGTCCACTTGCGCAATTCTGCCTCCCCAGCGAAGTGAGAAGTTGGAGCTTCGGTGATGCAGAGCTCGTCGATCGACGCCGACGTCACACTGACGATGGAACCACAGCAGAGGAACAATCTCAAAAATGGTTCAAATGGCTCTGAGCACTATGGGACTCAACATCTTAGGTCATAAGTCCCCTAGAACTTAGAACTACTTAAACCTAACTAACCTAAGGACATCACACACACCCATGCCCGAGGCGGGATTCGAACCCGCGACCGTAGCAGTCCCGCGGCTCCGGACTGCAGCGCCAGAACCGCTAGACCACCGCGGCCGGCGAACAATCTCAAGATACTTAGAAACGCACATTTTTAAGCAACAGGAATAATATTTTATATGGTTAGATTCATTCTGTAACAGTTTTTAATTCCTAGAACGGCGAAAATTAAGTGTGATATTGAAACTGTAGTTCAGATTAGTTTACGAACATATTACACTACTGACCATTAAAATTGGTACACCACGAAAATGACGTGCTACAGACGCGAAATTTAACCGACAGGAAGAAGACGCTGTGATATGCAAATGATTAGATTTTCAGAGCATTCACACAAGGTTGGCGCCGGTGGCGACACCTACAACGTGCTGACATGAGGAAAGTTTCCAACCGATTTCTCATACACAAACAGCAGTTGACCGCCGTTGCCTGGTGAAACGTTGTTGTGATGCCCTGTGTAAGGAGGAGAAATGCGTACCATTACGTTTCCGACTTTGATAAAGGTCGGATTGTAGTCTATCGCGATTGCGGTTTATCGTATCGCGACATTGCTGCTCGCGTTGGTCGAGATCCAATGACTGTTAGCAGAATATGGAATCGGTGGGTTCAGGAGGGTAATACGGAACGCCGTGCTGGATCTAAATGGCCTCGTATCACCAGCACTCGAGATGACAGGCATCTTATCCGCATGGCTGTAACGGATCGTGCAGCCACGTCTCGATCCCTGAGTCAACAGACGGGGACGTTGGTAAGACAACAACCATCTCCACGAACAGTTCGACAACGTTTGCCGCAGCATGGACTATCATCTCGTAGACCATGGCTGCGGTTACCCTTGACGCTGCATCACAGACAGGAGCGCCTGCGATGGTGTACTCAACGCCGAACCTGGGTGCACGAATGGCAAAACGTCATTTTTTCGGATGAATTCAGGTTCTGTTTACAGCATCATGATGGTCGCATCCGCGTTTGGCGACACCGCAGTGAACGCACATTGGAAGCGTGTATTCGTCATCGCCATACTGGCGTATCACCCGGCGTGATGGTATGAGGTGTCATTGGTTACGCGTCTCGGTCACCTCTTGTTCGCATTGACGGCACTTTGAACAGTGGACGTTACATTTCAGATGTATTACGACCCGTGGCTCTACCCTTCATTCGGCCCCTGCGAATCCCTACATTTCAGCAGGATAATGCACGACCGCATGTTGCACCAGCACATTCTCCAGATCTCTCACCAACCGAAAACGTCTGGTCAATGGTGGCCGGGCAACTGGCTCGTCACAATACGCCAGTTACTACTCTTGATGAATTGTGGTATCGTGTTGAAGCTACATGGGCAGCTGTACCTGTACACGCCATCCTAGCTCTGTTTGACTCAATGCCCAGGCGTATCATGGCCGTTATTACGGCCGGAGGTAGTTGTTCTGGGTACTGATTTCTCAGGATCTATGCACCCAAATTGCGTGAAAATGTAATCACATGTCAGTTCTAGTATAAAGTATTTGTCCAATGAATACCCGCTTATCATCTGCATTTCTTCTTGGTGTAGCAATTTTAATGGCCAGCAGTGTATTTTAAAGGTCGGACAACCGCAGCCAAAATTCTACATGTGAATAAAGCTTTTCGCACTAGTTGTTAGAATGCTTTTTATTGAAAATCACTGCTGGTTTCGCGTCAGTAGAGATGTATTTTTAGGCTATCTGTGCAAGAAATTAAAACATTACAGAATTACAACGGCTTGAGGCTGGACGTGTACTACCACAAAGCGCCATATATCAATGAGAGATGTGTACCCGCAGGGTTTTGAACAGTCATGCCTCGGCAAAGTGATTGCTTAGAGACAAGTCCCATCGTCAAGACAGAAACAGGTGGCGCCGCGCGGAGTGGCTGGCCGGTTCAAGACGGCACGTCACGGATTGCGTGGCCCTCCCGCCGGAGGTTCGAGTCTTCCCTCGGGCATGGGTGTGTGTGTTGTTCTCAGCATAAGTTAGTTTAAATAGTAAGTCTAGGAACCGGTGACCTCAGCAGTTTGGTCCGTTAGAAATTCACACAAATTTGAACATTTTTGAAACAGATGGCACGCTGAAAACGGTAGCCAGTGATTAACCTGATTGGGACCACCGGACACCTAATATAAGTGATAATAAACCAGATAAACCTACTAAAAAGTCTGTCTACAGTATAATTATGGGAATTAACTGACAACACCACATGAACTTGTCTTTGACTTCAAGTGAGGTACAAAGAGCTTGAATGCCTCACCTTGTCGTAGACAGCATTGAAGTTTGTACGGGGTTATTGTAAACTGTACTGGGTTATTGCGAGCTACCTGAGTGGGGTGGCGCTAGCGCCTAGTCTCGGACCGAACTGACGCTATCTATGACAAGATAGATGGAGGCTGGATTTACAGTATGTCTATCTTACGTACTATTACATATTATATGGCCATAAAGATTTTTTCTTTTTTAAAGACATTCGTAGTTAAAAACGATTAAACCCTTTAAATTACAAGATAACAAACCCCTGAAAAGCCTAGCTAATAACATGATTTTTTAATGCTATACTCCTCTATTGTTTAGAACCAGCAAGCGTATAGAAAATACGTTTATGTGAACGTAAAGCGGAATTCTATTTACCGTAAAACTGATAGACCGCGACTAAAGGTAAATCAAAATCACAATAAATGATATTAGAAAAATTTGATTCTTTGTTATTCTGGGGTGTTAAAACGCTGCACCTACTTCCCATGTAGCAAAAACAGTATGAGTGATTACGTATTAAATTGATCAAGTTTCCATTTTGGCGCACATAGAAAGAGGCCTAATTAAGTGGTTCAATGGTTCAAATGGTTCTGAGCACTATGGGACTTAACATCTATGGTCATCAGTCCCCTAGAACTTAGAACTACTTAAACCTAACTAACCTAAGGACATCACACACATCCATGCCCGAGGCAGGATTCGAACCTGCGACCGTAGCAGTCGCGCGGTTCCGGACAGCGCGCCTAGAACCGCTAGACCACCGCGGCCGGCCTAATTAAGTGGAACTAACGCGTAACTATCCGAACGAAATAACACTTGTTAATTAATGAGCACAGTAAATACAACGCATCTAGCACATGTTCCACGTTAACGTTCTTGCTTAGTGCAAAGAAGTGAGTAATCCTTCCAACCAGTCATGAATTCTCTCAAACATAGCATTTATACGCTATCAAAATACTATGATGTGTTGCAAATATGCGTTTTTGGTGGCATAAAACGTAAGATGTTATGTGCGGAAACACACAACTAATTGGCTTGAAACTGCAGAAAACGGACAGTTACACAGCAACATGTTCTAACTGTTCCGCCTCCGCTGTCGATCGCTGTGTCCCAGGCTGTTATCACAGGAACGTCAGTATATGCTCTTACGCGTTCAACTGCATTCGCGATACTGCGGGAGAACTTGTCCTTTCGCCTTTTCCGTTGAATCAATAAAAATACTAAAAGAATGCAATGCCCTCTTTCAAATAACGTTTGGCGCTGCTAAAACAAGTGTCACAAGACGTAGTTGAGCCAGCTGCTTATTAAGCTTTAAATTAGCCAATCTGACACTACTAAGCTACAAACTAAGGAACGTCCGCCCCCGGTAGCTGAGTGGTCAGCACCACAGGGCGGGTATATGACGGTGCTTAGGGACTGATGACCTTAGCAGTTAAGTCCCATAAGCTTTCACACACATCTGAACATTTTTGAACATTATACATTGATTTACTTCGATCTCCAGAACATCCAACCATCAGGCAAATCTCGCATGCAACAGCATCATCAAACATAAGTTTCGAGTGGCACAAACTGTATTAAAATTGTATTTTGCGCTGATGACTTGCTGAAATTGTGAAATCGAGTTACTTGTCCGAAGAAATATGGTCGTGTAAAGATACCACACAACGGTAGCGTAAGTTTGTAAAAAAGAAAAAAAGAATAGACACATGATTTGTTTCCCTTCGACAAGTGCTATTTTTTCCC
Organism: Schistocerca nitens; assembly: GCF_023898315.1. Lineage (NCBI taxonomy): Eukaryota > Metazoa > Arthropoda > Insecta > Orthoptera > Acrididae > Schistocerca > Schistocerca nitens. The sequence goes on from NC_064616.1 coordinate 973,097,933, forward strand.
AGATACAGTTACCAATTTGACCTGATTTTATCTTTCGGAAGTAACACAGTACATTCAGTCTGGCGATTACTTGATTAATTTTTACGTAAAAATAGACAAATGGATGCAAGAAGAGCAATTAATCACTACTAGTAGAATATTTCAATCTTATTTCAGTGTAAATCGGTACATGATGCTCGTGTGGTACATTTAGTGATATAGCTTGCTGTACAGCAGGCCTACATTACAGCAACTGTTGACACGGTCGCCGCATAGAGTATGGTAGACCGTTATTTAATACCACTTTGCGGATCATACACGGATGACATCCAGGGAAAGGAGTCGCGCCACCTTTCCTGCATGTGCCCCAGTCTCATGAGTTGTGAGATTTTTTGCTGTTCGTCACTATGACAACAAGATATTTAAATGTCGACTACAGTTAACTTTGGATATTGCAGAAGTCGAGGTGTAATGTTACCGAAAATATCTACTAATAAAGAAATTACCCTAGATGAAATTTGAATATAGATTAAGGGTGCTCAGACAGGGACACATCACGCTTCGTATACCTTGTATGACATTTATTTCTGCACAGGCTGTATATATTGATAATAACAACTAGCAGTTGGCCAGTTACCATCCCTTGGTGATTATGAAGCAAACTTTATCAGTTAGATCGTGTATCATTCCCCATAAAATAAAGATACATTGGCCCGCAGACAGGACAGCACGATAAACGATTTGAGTAATGAAGCATGCTTGATAATGACCAATGTGATTTCTAGAGTGAGTATCAATAAATACATCCCATACAGGGAAAACTTCCTCAAGTAAAAAATTAATTTCGAACGTGAGGACAAATATACAAAAGAAAATAGACGCTCTGTATATTTTTCAGTGGACAACTCGTTAAGTGAAGAGGGTAATTTGAAATACATATTTAATAGTGGACAATTTGTTAAGTGTGAAATGATAGTATCAAATTCCATATCGTGGTACGAAATTCAGAACATATTTCTGTCTTACTTTTAAAATGGAGAGAGTACGTCTTCATTAGTTATATGGTCTACCCATCTAATCTCCAGCACTCTTCAGTAGCACTATATTTCAAAAGCTTCTCTTCTGTACTGCTTTGCGTCCCTGTTTCACTTTTTCATGAGGCTACATTACAGATAAATACTCTCAGAAAAGGAGTCTTTACATTCACTCTTCTCCGATGACAAAATGTGACGTTACCACAGATGAGGACTAAAAGTATGTTGAATTTAAAACAGCCTTTGATCGCAAAGATGATCATATAGAAATAAATCGGTAATAAAATAAAAGAAAATTTATCTTCAATCAAAGACACTTTTATATTCCACAAATCAAATTTCTGATGACAACATCCTCCTGGGTGCCTACGGAGCATCGTCGATTTGCTGTCAGAAAGGCCACAGTTCTAGTAAAACAAAACTGATATCCGGCGTTCCCAGGCCAAAAAGTGGCAATTGACTCTAAACAATAAAACGTGTGAGATCATCCACATGAGCACTAAAAGGAAGCTGTTAAATTTCAGTTACACGATAAATCACACAAATCTGAAGGCTGCAATTCAATTAAATACCTAGGGATTACAGTTACCAACAATTTAAATTGGAAGAATGACATAGAAAACATTACGGTGGGAGCGAACCAAAGACTCAGCAGATGCAGTGCATCTACTAAAGAGATTGCCTACACTACGCTTGTCCGTCCTCTTCTTGAGTACTGCTGCTCCGTATGGGATCCTTACCAGATAGAATTGCCGGAGGACATGGAGAAAGTCCGAAGAAGGGCAGCTCCTTTTGTATTATTGCGAAATAAGGGACAAGTATGTCACACATATGACTACGCGAGTCAGAGTGGTGATCCTTAAAACAAAGGCGTTTTTCTTTGTGGCTAGACCTTATCACGAAATTCCAATCACCAACTTTGTACTCCGAGTGAGAAAATAATTTGTTGACGCCGACCTACCTAGGTAGAAATGGTCATCGTAATAAAGTAGGAGAAATAAGAGTTCGCACGGGTAGATATAAGTCCTCGCTTTTCCCGTGCGTTGACCAAGAGTGGAACGGGAGAGGAATAGTTTGAAGGTGGTTCGATGAACAGCCTGCCCGGCACTTGTAATGTCAGTCTTTCCAATTTTACTTGAAAATCGTTCTAGGAGAGTGGTATTTTAATAATGTACTCTTCTAGCATTTTTCACTGCTTTTTCAGTACCTATTTGCCCTGTAAGCAAAGAGCGAACGTTAACTAAAAGTTCAATACATAATAATATGACTCGATGTTGCACTCAGCTTTTAAGCTGTCAATGATTCAGGCTCGTCGTATTCTCTAGAAGTTAATCAGAGGTCCTGGGTCTTAAACAAACAATCGAAAACGAGTCTTCACACTATCACTGCACGCGATTTATTCCACATGCTGATTAATCACAACAGTAAAAAATTAAGTTGCTCATGTTGTAGCATTAAAGAGTTTTCCAACTCCGCCTTTTTCATAGCCAAAGAAACAAGTACTATAAGGGCAATATACTTGCAGTCTGACAAAGAGCTTACAAGGAATATCTGCACTAATGTGTTTGCTTCGGCGCTAATATCATGTATACTGTGTATCAAACCTACTTCCTTCCAGAAGGATCTAGAAGCTTCTATTTGTCAAATTAAGAATATAGACAAATTTAAATCAAATTATATTTTGTATGATTGCAAAATTCTTAAAATTGTAATACAAACAGCAGTTACGTAAATAAATTTAGTAATTTCGAAGTATACAACGTGTAAAATATTGTGTATATTTAGTTTTTACAAAATTACTGTTATTAACGAAAAATTTGTGTGTTTTTAGAATATAATGGCAGTTTTCTGTTTACTGAATACTCAATTTACACGAAATATTACGTAAATATTTGACCCATGCGGCATCTGTTACGAATTGCATCAAGAAAAAATAAAAAGCGGATTATGTTTTGCGTAGATACATAATCTATCTGGTAGCTAGGTCACTATAAAGTAAAATTTCTAGGATAATTAATTTTCATAACACAACGTTACCTCACAGAAACATGCAAACATATTATTATGTCATAGGCAAGTGTAGAAAAATATAAAATTTCGTAAATCAACCAATGTGTTGCATAATTATGTGATAAACGTGAATTTCATATTTTGTAGCCGAAAATCGGAATAAACTTCATTGAAAAGATGGTATCACAACCTTTGGTTAACCCAGAAGGTACCAATAACACTTGTTTTTTAATTCACTGAATTGTCACCTGCGGAGTAGTCATGTTGATGAGTAGCTCCGTATGGTTTATCTCTGTAACATTTTACCCAGGTGGATGAAACCACACAGTAGAGTTGCGTGTTCTCGGGAAGTAGAAAAGCTTTAGGTTCAACCGTGTTGCAGTACCGACATAGAAAGATTATGTTGGCTAATGTTACAAGGCCAGATTAGTCAGTCATCCAGTGTTGCTCCTGCAAAGTGTAGCCTCTTCCGCAGCCTCTCTCCAGGAACCACATGTCAGTCTGGCCTCTCCATGAATACCCCTTCGATGTGGTTGCACTACGATAATGCTACCTGAATCGCTGTGGCGTGCAAGCCCACCCAGCCGAAACAATGTCCATGGATCGAGGGGAGCAGAGGCGTGGGGGAGGGGGCGGGGTGCCGCTTTCTGATGCAATAGACAGAAATGCACAGGTATTATGAGATCCTGAGAGACACGAGTCCTTCGAGAGTAATAAAGGTGAAAGTTATGAGTCTAGAGCGGACGCTGTGTGGTAGCAGTTTATCGGCAATATAGCAGTAGTTTACGATTTTGAGTCAGTGGGACCTGAGCATGACTCAGCGCTGGCGCTCACCTTGTACGAGTTGCGCAAATTGTCTATCGTTGCCTCCACTTGGCCACCAAATTGAAACGCAGAGGATAGGTCTATATGCATTTGTACGCACCGTAATCTTTCGCGTGTTGTGATCCCTGTGCAATACATACGGTGGCGACAGCAGAATGCTCTCTCGGTCTTCATCGTATACTGGTTCTGGTTCTCTAAATTTATCCAATAGTATTTCGCGAGAACTACGCTTTCTTACAAGGACTGCCATTCAAGTTCCCCAGTATCTCTGTTTCACTTCAATAAGGCCTATACCGTCCTGTAACGATCCTAGCAGCGCGTTTCTGAATACGTTCCATGTCTGTTGTCATACCTATATGATAGGGTCTCCAAATGCTGAAACATTTATCTAAAAGTAGTCGCGCCAGCGTCTTGTATCTAATTTCCTTTACAGATACACTGCACATTCTCAGAAACTTCCAAGCTTCCAGCCTCCCCTGACACAAATTTTACGCGTCTTCGTAATTCCTACCGCTTCTTAGTATTGCTCCTAAATACTAATACTGAAGTCCAGAACTGTTTACGTGTAACACAACGGGCTTCAGTTAGTTGAGTATGTCGTCAAACTCAGAGTCAGACCTATGCTTAAGAAATGTACAGGGTGGTTGTAATTAAACTTTCGATACATGAGCCAGTGTAGACGAAAAGGTATTTGTCGTTTGGGTACAAAACTTTATAGGAATGATGATCAGATTGTGCGCTGCAATTTATGCTCTTGTCAGTTGTGTTAGTGTCATGACTTGCCGTTAGACGCTGGCAATGGTACGGCAACGTAAGACTGAAACACAAGCAAGTGTTCATTACGGTTGCATACAGTCGACATGGGTCTGGACACTGCAAGCAGGGCTTTAGTCGTAGAACTGTTTTACCAAAACAACTGTAATAGTGCCGCTGCCCTTGGCGACTATCGACGCATTAAAGGAATACGGAGAGGTCCTCTTTCCGCACTGGGTTTGAAGAACACGATTCGGCAGTTCGAATTACTGGCCATTTGGTAATTGCTCGTTGGAGCGGCAGGCGGCCAACTGCGCGACAAATTATTGAAGAAGTTAATGTTGCCACGGCTGAGAATGCTGGACGCAATGTGCGCTCTCCAAGCAGTGCACGGGCTGTTTTACGACAACTGAAGATTCCATGGCAAACTGTTCGAAAAGTGCTGCGAAAAATTGTGAAGTTGTACCTGTAGCGCGGTTCCAGATTGTCGCGTATGCGGGTGGTCCTCACACTGAGCAATGTTCGTAACCTGTAATGTACACATGATACGCAACTACCAATGTGTTCCATTCAATGGTTTATTCGTCATTTCTCTTTACCAATGTTTCCACAAAGTTTCATTGTCCTACGATCACTCGTTCTTCATGAGAGCCCTCTCAGGTAGTGAAAGTTTAATAATGACCACCTTGTAGATGCAAGTAGTCCACATTGGCGTCTCGATCAAAGGAATAATGGAGGAAGTTTACCGTGCCATACTGCTACCCGTTACCAAGTGTCACGTGTGTATCTGTGTCGTGCTGGTGACTATGTGTGATCGTACAGCGTAGTGGCGTGTATGTGAAGATATGGTTGAAACGAAGTGCGATTGCAGCACATAGCCTAGTCTTATCGAACAACACACTGGGAGCCGTGGAGGTAACGTCGCCATCCGACGGACGGATCGACGATGCTACATGCGCTCACTCCGAAAGATAAGTTGGAGAAGTTTGGAGTTGATCCTAGGATGTGGAGAAAAAGTCTGATAATTAATCGGTCTGATAATCTGTACGCCTCCGTCTCTCTTCCCCTTGCCAGTCAAATACTAGCGATGAAAATATCTTCCATCCTAAGTGTCGAGTGCCACTGTACGGCGTCTATTAAAGAACTCGGATACTGAGGCGGAAGATCCTTCAGTGACTATACTACAACAAATCGGACTTTAATGTGCGAACGCGTGTTTATGGTTTTCTGGCGTTTATCCGAGTATGCGAGAATTATTAAATCGTTCAGCCATCTGATGTCAAAGAACTAAAGTATTTGTAGGGCACTGATGCTCAATAGCGTGCTCGTGTTGTCGCCAGTGCAGGGTGTTTCCGCAAGAGCGTCAAAAAACGTAGCAGGACATAGAGAATGCTCCACTGAACAATTTGCGGTAGGGAACTTGGGGTCGGAGAAGCCAGATATGGAAGTAAACTTGTCTCCCGTTTGGGCCAGCATTACTGTCTTCCAGGTTATCTACACCTAACATGAGTACAAGTTTAAACGCATTGTGCTGTTTATTTACATGTGCATTCCTCATTTCCTGCAAGGAAACAAGGAGGACGAGCCTGATTACTAGGAAGTCATGATGCAGACTTTGTTTACTTCACTTGTCCATAACGTGGTCCTGTCGTGCTGTATTTACATTGTCCCATGGCAGAACGTGCTATGAATCAATGACAGATCCATTCAACATGACGGTGCACCGTCCCACTTCATTATGAATGTCAGCAACCGTCTCAGTGCTGTATTTCCTGGACGCTGGATTGGAAGGGGGGTTCCTATTCCATGGTCTACGAGGTCACCTGACCTGAATCCCCTCGATTATTTGTTGTGGGGATATCTAAACTCACTTCTGTATGAGACCCCAGTGGATATGGAGATGGGGCCGAGCGGTTCTAGGCGCTACAGTCTGGAACCGCGCGACCGCTACGGTCGCAGGTTCGAATCCTGTGATGACCTCAGCAGTTAAGTCCCATAGTGCTCAGAACCAAACCACCATACGGAGATGGAGTCAGTTGCCAGAATTTTAGCTGCCTTTGATGTGATACTAAAGACACCAGTGATATCTGTCAGGGTGCGTCAGAATCTTGTTCGCCGATGTCATGCTTGCATTGACGTTGATGACTTTCAGTTGCAGCACACTTTGTAAGACACAGTACAAATGGTATGTTCATTGTGTCAGTGATGGCATTTGCGGTTAACTGTAACTAATGTAAATAAAAAAGTACGCAGAAATGTGATTTTATTCCAATTGCCTCCCTAAGTTCGCATCTCCGACCTCAAGTTTCCTACCTCAAATTGTTCAGTGGAACATCCTCTACGTCCTGTTAAATTTTTGCACGCTCTTGCGGAAACACCCTGCATGTCTGACGTCAACGAACTTCCTTTTAGTGTTATGTTTCACATACTACGTCAACCTGATGCCTATCTATGATTGAAGCTATCATCAACTAAACAATTGCTGATAAAACAGATTTTGGCGCTTTGAAGATATCATTCTTGAATCATTTACGGTAACTTTCAACTTCGGAAGCAAGCTTGCGACGATAATGATATAGGTCTTATGCAGTGTTACGAATGGTATCCCTATTTAAAATTGGCCGACAAGCTGTTGAAGATTAAATCGGGACTGCCTTAGTAGTCAAATGGTCGCGCTCTCACTACGAAAAGTAAGGATCAGGTGAGTGCAAACTGGCGTCTAAGGGTCGAAGTACTTGTAGAAGAGGTTGAGGTCTCAGTTGCCCCTGTCACGAGATTTGGGCCGAAACATTGATGACTGGAGAGCAGAAGAAACAATGAACGGAAATCTTTGAACAAGTTGATGAAGACGAAATATTCGAGCAAATCATTTTGGCTGTAATAGGGTCAACAGACATCGTAAATTGGGTGAAATATAACATTCTGCTATAGTAAGAGTTGAACTACTCTGCATTCGGTATATTCCCTTTATTTTGCACGTTATGATACTCCTAAGTGCTATTGTGCATCGTTGCGGTTCTAGATACAGTTAGTGGTCTTTTTGAGGTCCGGCCAAGTCCCTATAGTGTGATTTGATAACAGAAACACGACCATTTGATGAGGTGTACTATACAATCATCTGGAAGTGGATTCATAACCGAAACTGCGCAGTAATGAACACAAAATAAAGGGATATTTTTTATCCAGTCAGAGTGGCATAAGGATAGTCACAGGAAAGAATTTGCAGCTACGACTCGCAGATGGAAGTCACGTCATTACAGTGATATTGCAACTTATTCGCAAAAATAACACGACAATTCCATTAATTGTAAAAGTGCCACTTATTTTTCTCTGTAACAGTGGTGTTGTGTGCTTCGAAATTTTACGTGGCAAGAAAATCCTCCAAAAGACAAAGCACGGTGGTTTCACTATGATAGCGAGCCTGGATCGTCAAAAATCAGGCAAGTCCAGCCACAGTCACACTAATCTGCAAATCTCGCGGTATGTGACATATTCTTGTACAAAATCAAAAAATGATAACAGGGCGCTGTTTGGGCATTAGTGATCACATTAAGAAAAATTCGCATTGATTCTGAAGGACATTATTGTCGCAGAATTAGCCGGCACGGTAGCTCAGCGTGTTCGGTCAAAGAGCTGGTTGGCCTCTGTAATAAAAAGCTGAGTGGAAGGATCAACAAACAAACTTGAACGGATGTCATGTGACGTCCGCAATGACCAAACACAACGATCAACAACGAACAAAATGAAAAGAAGTAGTGTAGTGGTTATAATACTTGATTGTTGCCTGGAGGGCAGTCAGTTCAAAACTCCCCTCAACTGCAAAATTTTAATTTCTATATTCGGCTCGAGTACATTTCAGACGTATCCACAAATGGCAAGAATCATTGTAGTGGAATGTTCTGTAGCTGTGTGTGTTCTGGCCGGAGGCAGTTCGATAGTCGCTCTTGTATGTGCAAGTGCTGAATAAACCTTCGTTCAGTGAAGTTAGTGTTCGTCATTTATCTAATTACACCTTTTTCTACGTGACATTATAATGGTACTTTCCATGACTGCAAAGCAAGTTGGAAATAAAGGTGGGATAAGAGTTTAAATAGAAGAGGGGAGTGCTTTAAAGGCGACAAGGACTAAGCATCTGCAATCTGAATAAAACTATTGTTTAAAAATGTTCATCTAATTTTGTAACAATAATTGTATCTCAGCTCAATAAGTACGCCGCTAAAACGAGCCGTACCACGGAAGGAAACCAGCGTCATTGCTCAGTATCAACGATATTCAAATACGTAGAAGCATGTTTACGTATGACCCTTAATAACTAGTTATTTCTAGCCGCGCGGGATTAGGCGAGCGGTCTAGCGAGCCGCACTCATGGACTGTGCGGCTGGTCCCGGCGGAGGTTCGAGTCCTCCCTCGGGCATGGGTGTGTGTGTGTTTGTCCTTAGGATAATTTAGGTTAAGTAGTGTGTAAGCTTAGGGACTGATGACCGTAGCAGTTAAGTCCCATAAGATTTCACGCACACACACTTATTTCTATCCCAACCGCAGGAGATATCAGCCGGTATGTGACGTGCGTCCTTGAGTGTAGCCCTGCACAGTGGTTCGTAACACATTAGTCCCTACTCAGTATTCCAGGTGAACATCAAAAGTACCTTGTTAAAATTTAGTCCACTTTCTATTCAGTCACCTAGACATACTACTGAAAATCGTCACCAAACCCCACGTCTGATGCTCGAGCAGCAAATATCCTCTTCCAAAATCTCCTCGTTTTGTTCCTAATAAAACCGTCTCGAGCACATCATTTTCTGGCACGATCCCATACCTACCATACACATCAACAATCCAATCGTATTTAAAGCTCTTACTTCCTACCCACATACTCTAGATACCATCATCAGCTGTCTCACAAGTCAGGCAAGTCACCTACACGAGCGCGCGCGCGCACACACACACACACACACACGCACACACACAAATACACACACCAATTTCAACATCGTCTCGCTGAACTAAATTGTCGCACGGAAATTACAGGTTTTTGTATATTTAATACTTTCTTCGCCATTTTAAATTGCCTAACAGTGGATAGTATACACTGATCAGCCAGAAGATTATGACCACTGACCTACTATCGATATAAACCCGTCTGGGCGATAGAAGCGTTTCCTGGCGAGGCATGACTGCTAGTCAGACACACGCACGGTGCATGTGGTATCAATGAGCGTATTGTCCGTCTGTAGAATGGGGAAGGCGGGCAATCTTGCTAAGTTTGACCGTGGCCAGATTATGATGGTGTGGAGGCTCGGCAAGAGCATTTTGGAAATTGCACGACTTGCAGGGTGTTCGAATAGTGTTGAGGTGAATGTGTTGAAGACGTGCCAAAACCACGGTGAAACCTTGTCCAGAGGTCGTGCGGTTGGGCGTGCACCCCTCATTACGTCGTAGGCTGGGCTGGCTGGTAAAACTGGACAGGCGGCGAACTGTGGCGAAACTAACATCACACTTTAATGCTGGGTGGAGTACAAGTGTGTCTGAACAAACAGTCTACCGAACACTCCTAAGAATGGGCCTCCGCAGCCGACGACCCACGCATGTGCCAGTGTTAACACCACGACATCGGTAGCTACGGCTGAAATGTACACATGATCTTCGGCACCGGACGTTGGCGCAGTGCCAATGGGAGGACGCGAATACGTAGTGGTCCAGGGGAACAGCTTCTTCAAACGTGTACTGCAGGACGGAGACATGCTGGCGGTGGCTCTATTATATTCTGGGGAACAGTCACGTGGAAATCCATGGGTCCAGTGGAAGTCGTGCAAGCTACTATGACGGCCAACGGCCAAAGAGTATCGTACACTGGTTGCAGACCACGTACACCCCTTCATGACAGTCACGTTTCCCGACGGCTGTGGCACTTTTCAACAAGATAATGCACAATGTCACAAGCGCAGTAGTATGATGGGAGTGGTTCGAGGAAGGCAGTGGCGAGTTCCGATTGATGTGCTGGCCCCCCAACTCGCCAGATCTGAATCCGATGGAATACATTTGAGATGTGACTGCACGCGGCGTCAGAGCTCATCCCTCCCCCTCCCCGCAATTTATGGGAATTAAGTGACTTGTGTGCCAACTCCCTCCAGATACCTACCAACGCCTTATTGCTCCCAATCCACGACGCGTCGCCGCTGTTAGCCGTGCCGAAGGTGGACATACTGGCTATTTGGTAGGCGGTCATAATGCTCTGGCTGATCAGTGTACACTCCTGGAAATGGAAAAAAGAACACATTGACACCGGTGTGTCAGACCCACCATACTTGCTCCGGACACTGCGAGAGGGCTGTACAAGCAATGATCACACGCACGGCACAGCGGACACACCAGGAACCGCGGTGTTGGCCGTCGAATGGCGCTAGCTGCGCAGCATTTGTGCACCACCACCGTGAGTGTCAGCCAGTTTGCCGTGGCATACGGAGCTCCATCGCAGTCTTTAACACTGGTAGCATGCCGCGACAGCGTGGACGTGAACCGTATGTGCAGTTGACGGACTTTGCGCGAGGGCGTATAGTGGGCATGCGGGAGGCCGGGTGGACGTACCGCCGAATTGCTCAACACGTGGGGCGTGAGGTCTCCACAGTACATCGATGTTGTCGCCAGTGGTCGGCGGAAGGTGCACGTGCCCGTCGACCTGGGACCGGACCGCAGCGACGCACGGATGCACGCCAAGACCGTAGGATCCTACGCAGTGCCGTAGGGGACCGCACCGCCACTTCCCAGCAAATTAGGGACACTGTTGCTCCTGGGGTATCGGCGAGGACCATTCGCAACCGTCTCCATGAAGCTGGGCTACGGTCCCGCACACCGTTAGGCCGTCTTCCGCTCACGCCCCAACATCGTGCAGCCCGCCTCCAGTGGTGTCGCGACAGGCGTGAATGGAGGGACGAATGGAGACGTGTCGTCTTCAGCGATGAGAGTCGCTTCTGCCTCGGTGCCAATGATGGTCGTATGCGTGTTTGGCGCCGTGCAGGTGAGCGCCACAATCAGGACTGCATACGACCGAGGCACACAGGGCCAACACCCGGCATCATGGTGTGGGGAGCGATCTCCTACACTGGCCGTACACCACTGGTGATCGTCGAGGGGACACTGAATAGTGCACGGTACATCCAAACCGTCATCGAACCCATCGTTCTACCATTCCTAGACCGGCAAGGGAACTTGCTGTTCCAACAGGACAATGCACGTCCGCATGTATCCCGTGCCACCCAACGTGCTCTAGAAGGTGTAAGTCAACTACCCTGGCCAGCAAGATCTCCGGATCTGTCCCCCATTGAGCATGTTTGGGACTGGATGAAGCGTCGTCTCACGCGGTCTGCACGTCCAGCACGAACGCTGGTCCAACTGAGGCGCCAGGTGGAAACGGCATGGCAAGCCGTTCCACAGGACTACATCCAGCATCTCTACGATCGTCTCCATGGGAGAATAGCAGCCTGCATTGCTGCGAAAGGTGGATGTACACTGTACTAGTGCCGACATTGTGCATGCTCTGATGCCTGTGTCTATGTGCCTGTGGTTCTGTCAGTGTGATCATGTGATGTATCTGACCCCAGGAATGTGTCAATAAAGTTTCCCCTTCCTGGGACAATGAATTCACGGTGTTCTTATTTCAATTTCCAGGAGTGTATGTGCATTCTTCTGCACTGCTGAAAAGCAGTAATACAGCAGCTGCCAGCATGTACCCGAAAGAGGAAATAAAATAACAAATCAACAAAAAAGTACGAAGGGGAATATTCTAGTAATCTTCACTAAAAAAGAAAACCACACCGTTTCATATAGCTTTATCCATAACGTTCGGTAAATATAAGCACAGTTACTCTTTAACAACTGTTGTTTTGTTTCACATCAAGTGATTCACGAGAGAAGGCAATTAGTTCAACAATCCCTTTTAAAACCTAACAGTTTTTAGCATGTGATGGGACCTTCACGCCGAAACATTGGGAAGAAAAAGCAATAATTCCTAAATGTCGCTTGTTCGATGTAGCTAACTGTAATTAAAAGTACATTATCAAGTTTTTGTATTTGCGTTGATTGCAGTCACATACGTAAGACTACATGCATAAGGGAGAATACACATGGACAATTACCTTCGTAATGCTTTCCATGAACGATATAAGAAATCAGAATAAATAAAATCGCATTTTACTAACAATTGTCGAGCGTGCAAATAAAGTGCAGTAATCGTCGGCGATTTGCCTAGTTCGGTGTCAGATCCCACGTTATATTGCAGGTTGTTTGAGCGAGCCCGTTCATAAATCTGGAGAATATAACTGCGCGTTAGCTCGCATAGAGGCCTGACTACTGGTGGACTAAAAAATGTATAAACCAACCTTTCGCCTATTAGCTGCAATGTTCAATCTGATTCAGAGACATTACATCTTGTGTAGGCTGCAAAAGACCATTTCACTTAAAATAATGACAAGCGTGAGAAAGTAATACAGTGACGGGGTGCGCAGTCCATCACTGGAAGCTGTGTTCTTAGACAGTTGTGGACCTCTTAATATACGTTGTCTGTCCCAATAATAAATCATTTTACGCGAGTGTTCTGACTGTTTATTCCAGAAGGAAATGACCAGTACCTCCTCCGTTATTTTCAGAGGGATCTTCTGCCCCATTTCTGATACAGTCATCGTGTATGGACTATAAACTGATCGATATAGCTACCGTTTTAAGAAGCATCTGTTTTATCCAGATTCTACAGGCATATATGCATACCTAGAAGCGAGACGTCGCTTTTGTTTTGGCCATCATTTCAACACCGGAGCACGTACCGTTCTCAATTAATAACAGTTAACTTATTCTTAAGATGGACTTGTTTTTGCGAGCTTGTAGGTGAATGGTGTGAGGAGAAGGAGTAGCTCAAGCTTCACGCTGTACTCTGTCATAGATAAAGAAATATTACTTACCATTCCATGCTCAGATTACAGCAACTAATACAGTTAGTGTAAGTTTCCAAGGCGGAAAAAGGAACATCAAACAGAGTAACACGAGCATGGAAATGGATGTTCTTCCGTTGCATAAAAATTCTGCTCAGATTTTGGGCAACCTTACTTTATGAAGGAGGGAAGCTCTTATAGGAGAATTATACTTTGTCCGTAGGCCGCCAGAGGTGTTCGGTGAGTGCAAAGGAACTGAGGGGCTTGAAATGACATAGTTGCGACTCTCTCTCTCTCTCTCTCTGTATGTGTGTGTGTGTGTGTGTGTGTGTGTGTGTGTGTGTATTGTGGTGGAAACAGATAAAAAAAGATCCAAATTATATCAAAAAAGAAAATTATTTGCACTCAGCTGAATAAAGATGTTAATTCTATGGCTAACGAAAATAGAATCATTATAAACCATATGGAATGCAGCCTAAATTGAAAAATATTATATGTGACTTGTAATCCTTAGCCCACTAGCAAAGAGTACGGAAATTTAAGCATATTCCGAATAGAAAGATAAACTTCTGAAGAAGTCTTCAGTATCATAAGACACGGAATAAACGCTAGAGGATAGTGGCCAACTGTATACACATAATAAATCCAGCAGAAGCAAAAATTAACTTCTCATGGTCGAGATTCACAGTAATATAATATTTCTTAAAAGACATCATAGTAGCCGTTGACTGTATAAAATATTTATTAACACGATTGCAATTTCGGCCTAATGGTCATTTTCAAGTAACACTGCAAAAGTTACCTAAACACAAAAATACAAAAGTGAAGCACAGGGTGTATATACATAATTAAGCAAACATTTCAATAAGAAAATAGCTCAATTATAAAAATAATGTACATTACTTGCACCAATTTTTATAATTGAGCTATTTTCTTATTGAAATGTTTGCTTAATTATGTATATAACACCCTGTGCTTCACTTTTGTATTTTTCTGTTTAGGTAACTTTTGCAGTGTTACTTGAAAATGACCATAAGGCCGAAATTTCAATCGTGTTAATAAATATTTTATACAGTCAACGGCTACTATGATGTCTTTTAAGAACCAAAAATGTTAGCAAGACTAAGGCTTCAGTAAATCAAGCGAGCAACACAAGAATCTAAAACTGTCAAGATACTCCAAACCGAACAGACTTTCGGAAGATTAATCGTTTTACTGTTCTGGCGCAAAATAACGTAATGATGAAGAAAGGTGAGCGACAAGGCGGACCACTCCATAATAAAAGCCGACACGCCAGCGACGGCTAGGTGATTGCGTGTGCAGTGTACACTTTTTAGATTAGGGTACTATGTAGCTCTAGAAGACCTGGAATTATCAGTGTAAGATCCAAAGAAATGTCCCTCCACAGGCACGAGTACTAAAATCCAATTGCTTAACTGCCAAAGCATTCACAGCAAAATGCCATAATCTGAAGAGCTCCTAAAAAGCAGTGGAGCTCTCATTATAATAGGCGCTGAAAGCTGGTTAAAACCCGAAATCGACAGCAGTAAAATTTTTGGGGAAGATTTAAGTGTATGTTAAAGGGATAGGGTAATGGCAAATGGAGGTTGTGTATTTGTCGCAGTAGACAAGAAACAAACTCACCCAGAGATAGAAATTGAAGCAGAAAGCCAGAATGTTTGGGCAAGACTCACTATCAAGGATGTGCAGCAAATTATAATTGGATACTTCTATCGATCACCAGACTCACCCCTTCATGTAACTGAAAACTTCAGAGAAAACTTAAGTTCACATCAGCTTGTACTTGTGTTCCCTAATCATACAGAAATCATTGTATTGAGATAATTACAGTTTTGTTAGTGGTGGGCGTCACAAGACACCGTGCGACACATTACTAAATGCCTTCTCTGAAAACTACCTACGACAGATAGCTGGGAACTCCATTGATGATGGAAATAAACTGGACCTAATGGCAACAAATGGACTTATCCCGATTGAGGATGTCCACATTGAAACTGGTGTCAGTGATGATGAGAGAGTTGTAACAAGAATGATTACCAAAGTACAAAGGTCAATTAAAACAAGTAGAAATATTTATATGATCAGTAAAAATGTGCGTGAAAGCTTATGGGACTTAACTGCTACGGTCATCAGTCCCTAAGCTTACACACTACTTAATCCAAATTATCCTAAGGACAAACACACACACCCATGCCCGAGGGAGGACTCGAACCTCCGCCGGGACATGACTGCAGCGCCTTAGACCACTCGGCTAAACCCGCGCGTATATGATCATTAAACTAGATGAAGAAGCATTGGTATCATATTTCACTGAGGAATTCGAAACTTTAATTCAGGACAGGAGCACGAATAGGAACTATGGCTCAAGTTTGCAAGACTAGTGAACCATCGACTGGATAGATATGTATCTACTAGAACAGTTTATGATGTAAAGGACGCTGCATAGTATACGTTCACTGTAAAGAAACTTCTAAAGAAACATTCTATTGCATAACACGTGTAAAACAAAACATAGGGCTATAGACCCAGAGATGATGAATGAAATGCGTTTGACTGTCAAGAGGGGAATGCGTGAAGCCTTCAGTGACTACCGTAGCAGAATATTATCGAAAGATGTTTCACAAAATCCGAAAGAAGGCTGTTAGTGACACCAAAGTTAGGCTCCTCACACTCATGGATGAGACAGGACTGAAATTAAGGGTAGCAAAGCAAAAGAAGAAATGCCTACCTCTGTTTCAATTGTTTTTTTACAAAGTCGAACTAAGGGGGTACTGTCCAATTTTAATTCTTGTACCACATTAAAAATTATTGAAGTAGATATTAGTGTAAATGGTGTCGAGAAACAGCTCTAATGTTTAAAATCGAATAAAGCCCCAGAGCCTGATGGAATCCTGATGAGATTCTATACTGAATTTGCGGCAGAACTAACTCCTCCTTTAACCATGATACACAGAAGATCCGTCTTAGAAAAGGCTGTGCCAAGAGGTTGGAAGACAGCGCAGGTCACACCCATCTACAAGAAGGGCAGTAGAAGTAATCCACAGAACTACCCCCCAGTATCCTTAGCTCTATACGTTGCAGTATCTCAGAAAATATTCTGAGCTCAAATGCAATGAGTTATCTTGCGAACCAGCATAGATTTTAAAAACATCGATCATGCGAAGCCCAACTCGCGCTTTACTCACATGGCAACCTGAAAGCCATGGATTAAGGCTGTCAGACATGCAATGTTTCTTGACTTCCGAAAAGCATTTGCCTCAGTGCCACACATACCCTTATTAGCGTACGTACTATAATATGACGTATCTAGCGAGATTTCTGACTGTACTGGGGATTTATTGGTGGGGACGACACAGTACATTATTTTGGATGGAGAGTCGTCGACAGATGCAGACGTAGCTGCAGGTGTGCCCCAGGAAAGTGTACTGGGACCCTTGCTGTTCATGTTTTATATTAATGACTCTACCGTCAATATTAATAACAACCACAGATCTTTCGCAGACGATGCAATTATCTATAATAAAGTAATATCTTAGCAAAGGGGCACCAATATTAAATCAGATATTGATAAGATTACAAAGCGGTGCAAAGACTAGCAAATCACTTTAAATGCCCAGAAATGTACAATTGTGAACTTCAATATAAGCAAAAACATAGTATCCTATGATTACAACACCAATGAGTCAATGAGTACCTTGTTGCACGAATTTATAGGGACATGAGATGGAACGATCACATAGTCTCAGATGTACGTAAAGCCGGTGGCAGCCTGCGGTTTGTTGGTGAAATACTAGGGAAATGCAACCAACCTGCAAAGGAGCTTACATAGAAAACACTCGTGCGACCCACCGTATAATGCTGTTGTAAAAACACCTTTTATTTGGCCAGCGCTGAGGGAGAATACGCTTGTTCAAGCCACTGCATTAGCAGATCATGTGTGTGATTGTTGCATTCCACGACGAAGTGAGTGATATCAAATTTTTGAGTAACACAAGGCGATAGATTATATTTTGCAGTGCTAGAAAGAATGGCTCATTTAGAATTGTATCAAATGTATGATACAGATTACAGAATACATTATGTGTTAATTTTTCCTGCGTTTCTCAGTAATTACAGGCATTTATTCATTGTTCTCTGAACTGTTCCTGCAACATGTAATACATACTTAAAATAACAAGAAAATGCGAACCAACAATCGAAATTAAAGTACTCTCAGTCGCAGAAGACAAATGGTCAGAAACGGGATTCCGAGAGTGGTGATAACGGCTGCCTAGCTTTGTGTGTGTATGTTAAGAAATGGCATCGAAAAATAACCTGGGAAGAGTACTGATTGCCTCACTACAATCGAAACGCTTAACGCAAAGTAGGACCACAAGAAAGTGTTCTTTGAAATAGGAGTGAGACCAACAGCCTACGACAGACGCTGGGTGCTGATAACAAAAAGTTTCTTAATGATTGATCCGGGAATTTTTCTATCAAGTATTACTTTCAATTTATGCAAATAATAACTTCATCAAACTTATCTGCAAAAGATCGTACAATAGTGATCGCTATTGTTAGTTTGTTGAACAAAACAGGGATATTGTGTAATAAGGGAAGGGCTAGAGATCTCACTATTAAGAACTAAGCGATCACACTGAAGCTCGCCTACTTACTTCTCATCTCTCACGGCAATTAATTCACGAAGTTCGAAAGATGGGAAACAGCATCTGTTGTTGAACAGTAACTAATGTCGCTCTGAATGGTTTAAAGGAGTGTCCAATTGACTGTTACTTCAAAATCTAAAGAAAATATGTAGAATTAATAAACGATGTCTGAACACATCTGACTTTATTTACCTGAATAATCATTACCAGAAACTTTTGCTGTGTTAAACTAGCGTGTGTCTCGTTAATCTGCAGTAGACGTTAATGAAAAACAAACAATGACCACCCAAATGGATCCAGTGCGATGAAAATTACTTACAAAGCACGGAAAAAAGTCCTAGTGTCCAATAGCATAAAATCATAGAAATCACGCGGTATATGGTAACGCAATGTGGTGACATCAGATGGTCATTGTATGGATGGTACTGTACCTAGTCCCTGTAGCAGGTGATCTCCAAGATTCATTTGGTTGGACACCAAGAGCAAACAAGGAAAGTAACATACAGGTATAGCAATAGATCAAATACATGAAAATAATTTCATCATACTAGTAAACTGTCTGGAAGAAGAATGTATTTCAATTCAACCAGTGAATGGCGACTTTAATTCGCAGTGGTTGCACTAAAAGCCTTTTGTGTTATGTTCTTCCCTATGAAGACCGGATCGAGAATAAGACTGTAGTTCTCTTTAGATACCCATCGTGTTCTGCAGACCTCCACATGAAGCAGAACTTCAGAGATGTGGAAAGAGTCAAGTTATACATTAACAGAC
Source organism: Schistocerca nitens (assembly GCF_023898315.1). Classification (NCBI taxonomy): domain Eukaryota; kingdom Metazoa; phylum Arthropoda; class Insecta; order Orthoptera; family Acrididae; genus Schistocerca; species Schistocerca nitens. The sequence continues at coordinate 973,116,893 of NC_064616.1, forward strand.
AGAAACACTGGGAACGAATTATGACTAGCGCTAATCTGTTCACACTCGTATTGATAGGAATTTCTCCTAGACGTGGATCATGGAGCGTATATTATGAGGAAGAAACTATTTTAAAAAAATTAAAAAAAAGCATTGCTCCTTCTCTTATGTTATTCATTTGCTGTTTTTATCAAATACTTGAAAGTATTTACTTTTAACAGATGACCATCAGCTGGCTATATGCTGGCAAAGCCAAACTCTGTTGAATTCAAACACTACAGCTGTTCGAAATTTACGTACTTGAGACCAAATATTTGGATAAATTGTAGATGTGGCTAATGAGGTATTTCTTTACTTTGTTTCTAAATATATGGAAATTTTAGTTTTCTGCCTCTTATCTATCGGCAGACTATTATAGAGTTCCGAATTCTAAATAGGAATGCGTAATCTACATGGAAATTAATTTTGCTTCTAGTATTGTGGTTCTCAGTTGCAGAGTTCAGCCTAAATTCACTCTGGTTATGAACCACAAATACCATTCGAGAGTTTGCGTATTGAAACGTAAGTGTAAGAATCCGTGGGTCCCCGGAGAAGTTTCCGCAATATGTTCGGTCACCAATCGTATAAAATAATCTTATTGCGTGCTCCTGTAGAATAAATAGTTTTTGGCCTTAACCTCGTTCCCCCAGAAGATGGCATCAAAGGGCAGTAAGTTAGCAGTGCTGTCTGCAGGTGGACACAGAGAGAGACTTGTAAATGTGGAGCTGTGAAGGGGAAGGGAGAGCTGCGATACCTGGTGGTCGTGCGCCGGGGCTGCGGTCGTGGCAGGCTGGGGCCCGCGAGCGACTGCGCTGCACTGCCGGGCCGCGCCGCGCCGCGCCGCGCCGCAGCCAAGGACGCCCCCACTCCGCGGTGAAAGCGGCGCTCGGCCGCTGCACGGTTTCCCGATTCACACCACAAAAGAAATCCTAAGAGGGTAGCAGCCTCCTACCACCGGGACCTCGAGTTAGCCACTCGGCGCACTATTCGATGCCACAGCACAGGTGAGCGCCGAAGACTCGACCGTCCCGAGCGATCACATAACCGAACGTTTGCCGAAGACACTGAGGGTACACCACGGAAAAAAAAATTGCTAAACACAGCGGAAAAGGTGCTAATACAAAGTCAAACTGTTAAGCCTGAACAGTTCCTGTTCTCACATTTATTTATCTTTGTTAGTGTGTAATACCATTGTCCATTATGAGTAGTTAGTATAGCGTAATTAAGTGTGTGTAACTATGAAGTTATCTCGGCCAGCAAGATCGCCGAATCTCTCCCCAATTCAGAACGTGTGGTGCATCTACATCTACATCTACATACATACTCCGCAATCCACCATACGGTGCGTGGCGGAGGATACGTCGTACCACAACTAGCATCTTCTCTCCCTGTTCCACTCCCAAACAGAACGAGAGAAAAATGACTGCCTATATGCCTCTGTACGAGCCCTTATCTCTCTTATCTTATCTTTGTGGTCTTTCCGCGAAATGTAAGTTGGCGGCAGTAAAATTGTACTGCAGTCAGCCTCAAATGCTGGTTCTCTAAATTTCCTCAGTAGCGATTCGCGAAAAGATAGCCTCCTTTCCTCTAGAGCAGGGCTTCCCAACGTAGGGGTCCGCCGGCTCTTTCTAGGGGGTCCGCGGCCACCTTTCACCAAATCGTGTAAAATAATGAGTAAAATTATTGAATAAAAATGTAAAAATCTAATTCATCACTGTTTTTATTCGTGTGTAAAACATGTGTACTTTTACTTCAAATCGTATCCCCAAGCAGCCTTTGCGGTTCCTAAGTGAGAACGTCTACGCGGTTTAATGCCGGAGAATGCGGCTTCTCTGATCGACTGTTTCGCAACAATACGGGGGTCGTTTGTGCACCGGCTCACGGCGCTAGATGCGCTGAAACCTTTTACGCATGCGCGGAGCGAGCTTTGTCGACCAATCACAGCGCTCGCTGGCACGCATGCGGCCCCAGGCATCATTAAATGTTAAAACTTGCTTTGTCAGCGCACTACCTATTTCATAAGTCGATTTTTGACCACTTTATTACTTCTAACATGGATCGGTGGCTGAAGTCAGGTTCATTGAAGAAGGGTGCAGTTTCTCCATCGCCTTCACAACAAGGGAAGTTTCCAGTTGAAATGAATGAGTTGATTGCTCTTGGAGGAAGACAGCTCCATCGTGTGAAATTTCAATTACCAAGTAATTTTAATCGGGCTATAGTGTGTTGAACAAAGGGAGTAAATCCACTAGTAAGTGTCTGGATACAGTGGGAATTCAAATTGGGTCGTTAATTTAAAGTTGTTTTCATTCATCTCTAAACCAAAGACTATTGATACTTGGGGGGCGAGGGGCCATTGGGAACATGACACTTCCATTAAGAAGCTTTCAGTTCCCATGGGTTTCGCTCTGAAATTTAAAGTTACTGTGCTCCTGACTGACTAGGGGTCAGCCATGGATTTTCGACTGAAGAAGGGGTCCGCCAGCCGAAAAGGTTGGGAAGCCCTGCTCTAGAGACTCCCACCCGAGTTCCTGAAGCACTCGCGTGATGATCAAACCTACCAGTAACAAATCTAGCAGCCCGCCTCTGAATTGCTTCTATGTCCTCCCTCAATACGACCTGATAGGGATCCCAAACGCTCGAGCAGTACTCAAGAATAGGTCGCACCAGCGGTCTATAAGCCGTCTCCTTTACAGATGAACCACATCTTCGCAAAATTCTACCAATGAACCGAAGACGACCATCCGCCTTCCCCACAACTGCCATTACATGCTTGTCCCACTTCGTATCGCTCTGCAATGTTACGCCCAAATATTTAATCGACGTGACTGTGTCAAGCGCTACACTACTAATGGAGTATTCAAACATTACAGGATTCTTTTTCCTATTCATCTGCATTAATTTACATTTATCTATATTTAGAGTTAGCTGCCATTCTTTACACCAATCGCAAATCCTGTCCAAGTCATCTTGTATCCTCCTACAGTCACTCAACGACGACACCTTCCCGTACACCACAGCATCATCAGCAAACAGCCGCACATTGCTATCCACCCTATCCAAAAGATCATTTATGCAGATAGAAAACAACAGCGGACCTACCACACTTCCCTGGGGCACTGCAGATGATACCCTCACCTCCGATGAACACTCACCATCGAGGACAACGTACTGGGTTCTATTACTTAAAAAGTCTTCGAGCCACTCACATATTTGGGAACCAATCCCATATGCTCGTATCTTAGTTAGGAGTCTGCAGTGGGGCACCGAGTCAAACGCTTTCCGGAAGTCAAGGAATATGGCATCCGTCTGATACCCTTCATCCATGGTTCGCAAGATATCATGTGAAAAAAGGGCGAGTTGCGTTTCGCAGAAGCGATGCTTTCTAAAGCCGTGCTGATGCACGGACAGCAACTTCTCTGTCTCAAGGAAATTCATTATATTCGAACTGAGAATATGTTCGAGAATCCTGCAACAAACCGATGTTAAGGTCTGTAATTTTGAGGATCCGTCCTTCTACCCTTCTTATATACAGGCGTCACCTGCGCTTTTTTCCAGTCGCTCGGGACTTTACGTTGGGCAATAGATTCGCGATAAATGCAAGCTAAGTAAGGATCCAATGCAGTAGAGTACTCTCATCATCATAGGCAAGGCTCCCGATGGTGACGATCTAACGTGCCAGTTGGACGCAACTGGTACGATATCCTCAGGAGGACATCCAACAACCCCACCAATCGATGCCAAGCAGGGTAACTGCTTCCATAGTGCTCTTAGGTGGACCAACGTTTTATTGACTTGCTCAATTTGTTAAGTCTTTTCCCTTGAATAAGTCATCTAATTTTTCTGAAATTGTAATAATTCGTTTGTGTGTTCATGTACGTACGTCACGTCTACAGACCTCCGTCTCATTCGGATAATTCCTCTATGTGCGTCATTTTTTTGTCTTAGTGTAATGAGCACTAAAGTGTTTGCCGGCCGCAGTGGCCATGCGGTTCTAGGCGCTACAGTCTGGAACCGCGAGACCGCTACGGTCGCAGGTTCGAATCCTGCCTCGGGCATGGATGTGTGTGATGTGCTTAGGTTAGTTAGGTTTAAGTATTTCTAAGTTCTAGGGGACTGAAGTTGAGTCCCATAGTGCTCAGAGCCATTTGAACCATTTGAACTAAAGTGATTACGAAAACTGATTTTCAATCCTTATGCTGCGTGTCATTATTCCTAGTAACGATTCCCTGAACTGAGACGCTGGTTTGCGCGAGAGATATATTACTTGTGACAAATCTCACTAAGGAATAAGCATTAGTTTGAACACTCAGTTCTCTCAAGAGGTTTCTGCAGGATGATCTTGAATTCACATCAGGAATAATTCGTATTACACCCTTTTTCATTCGGAAAATTTAAGCGTGGATTGTTGAGATACCCAAAAATGTGATACGGCCAGACACTGTGACGAAAGTAAGCAACATATGCCAGTATCATTTTAAATTACCTGCGTCTTTTTACATTTAGCGTCTAACGATCTGCTTAAATTTAAGTTCAGTAATAATTGTTCTTATTTTGAATACGTTTCACGTGTGGGTGCCACGACTTTCGAGACGCTCTGATGAATGTAGCAGTGAACTCGTCCATCGGAAAGTTTTCGTGGCAAACAAAATCGAGTCCGATTCGTTCAGCACGTACGCCTACCCGGTGTGACTAACCGACTTTTTATGCAGCCTACAGCCGAGCCTCCTGGAAACAGCAGATCACTATCGCGATGTTGAGAACAATTTTATCGAAATGCACTTTAAGGATGCAATTTGTCATGATAGAATATTCAAACGTGGCATAAAATTATGTTCTGGATCTACTTCAGTGGTGGGAAACAAGTAACATTAGAGCGCGAGCTGGCTATTCTATGTACTATTGAATACCAAAAGAACTAAGTAGTACGACATTTGCTTATCGATTTCTTTATCGACACTTTATTGTTCACGAGACTACAGACACCACTTTTTATGTAAGACGACGCTGTCTTTCCAGTACGAGGATTATTCAAAATTCTTTACTTTATGCTTAATCTTTTCTGTCTTATTGCCAGTGAAATATTTGTCGATCCAGATAAGACAATGTGTCCCTTCTAGCAGCCAATGTCATTTGATGCGATAGTTGCAGCAGAGGTTGTTAACAAAATGCGGAGAATAGCTGAAGGTGTCTGCTGCATTCCTTGTGTGGCAGTATCAGCATACAAACGTAGAGTGATGACATGCTAAAAGATAACAGCGCACTTGGATGGAAAATTGACCGTTTAAATGATCACGAATCACGTATTTCTGTAGGCTCGTAATACCTGTTTTTTGTGTTTTTTTTCCAGAACTATTTCTATGGCAGGGTATTCCAAACTGTGTTTCGTGGAACACTAGTGTTCCGCGAAAAACTGTTAAATACATGACTTTTTTCAAAATTTTGACGACACTAATGATTTTTAAAAAATCTGATTGTAATTTCTGTGTAATTAATTATGATTTGTAACTGAGGTAATCACTGAATAAAAAAGGTTTTTCGTGTGTTTTAAAATTTTATTAACCTTCAGAATAAGTTTTTGGTTCAAATGGTTCAAATGGCTCTGAGCACTATGCGACTTAACTGCTGAGGTCATCAGTCGCCTAGAACTTAGAACTACTTAAACCTAACTAACCTAAGGACACTACACACATCCATGCCCGAAGCAGGATTCGAACCTGCGACCGTAGCGGTCGCTCGGTTCCAGACTGTAGCGCCTAGAACCGCACGGCCACTCCGACCGGCAATAAGTTTTTCGTATGTTTCAAAATTTTATTAACCTTCATAATAAGAGAGTTGTTTTACCAAAGTACCAAGATTCTCAAAGTGTCCCATCAGAGGAAACGTTTGGGAACCTCTGCCCTATGGTGACGGCTGTACACTGCTCCGCAGAACTTAAGAACTTGACAGATAAAGTAACATAACATAATCAACTAATCGCTGGAAGTAAACCAAAGTGTGGGAGCATGTTGCTAGACTTCTCTCAGTCGTGCACAGAAACCTGGACGCCACATGGCGATTGTGTCAGCGCCAAATGGGGCTGGCCCCGCGACAACAGGCCGTTGAAGGAACGTATTGTCAAGCAGCGTGCACTGTGGTCGTGTTCACGGCCCGTAGACAGTATCTGGAAGAATCGTAGTGAGCCTGGAAGAATGACGAAGTGTGAAGGGAGTACACCAGGAGTTTGGTACTGCTCACAGCATTGTTTCATGTGCATGGGGAACGTTGCGAACCACACGCGCTGCTGCGCGAAGGAGAACAGGTGATCGACAGCGGTCAACTGCGGCAGGCAAGAGGAGACCCACGTCAGACAGCAAGTGCAACATTTAACAGGACTGGAAGGCACACAATCTCACGATCCACAGTGGCACGGCTACTGGGCGTGGCAGTGTTCTCTCTGGCCGACGACCAGTACGTTGTGTGGGAGCACACCGTTTGTTACGGTGCCAGGAGCATATTGACTGGATCAACGACGAGTGGGATCGCGAGCTCATCTCGGGCGAGAACAGATTCAGTCTGATTAGTGATTCTGGACGTACCCTCATATGGCAAGAGGCGGGAACACGTAATGCGCCCAGGAATATTGTCGGACACGATCGTTTTATTGTATTCCTGCCCAATGTGCGTCTTTTCAGGGATGCATTCGGCTCTCACTTCATTTTTACGGATGACAACGCGCTACGTCATCGAACGGCGTAGGTGCAAGAGCTCTCGGAACGAGAGGATATTCATCCAATCGTCTGTCTGTTCCCGCGACTTAAATTCCATCGAGCACGCGTGGAACACGTTCGACAGACTTATTGCAGCAACGGCCATCCAAAGTTTGTCAGCTGCACTGGTGGAAGAGTGGAACGCACGACCGCAACAACTCATGAGCAGCCTTGTGACCAGCAGGGAGAGCATGCATTGCTGTCTGTGGTGGTCACACACACTATTAAGACCCGTGTCCCCCGAAAAAGTGTCATTTCTGACATCTTGGGTTGTCGGGTGTTCTGCCGGATATCAGCGTCGTACTTGCACGATATTTCGGTCACGTAGCTCGTAACCTTCATCAGGTGCGACCTGAGACTGCTCCTCGAGTGGACCTGGTCCAGTATTTATGCCTATGGCCTTCCCCCTCCACACATATCCGGCAGAACACCCGACAACCCAAGATGTCATTAGATCGCCGGGAAAGCCTGAAGAGTTACATCAAAAGTCTCTACGGGGAGGAGATGTATCAGAATATCAAGAAGCTGGACAAGCTTCGGCAGAAGAAAGGGAAGATGCTGAGTTCTCTCAGTTTTTTGCTGAGGTGTCGAGATGGAGAAGTGGTACCAGTATTTGCCAGAATTAAACATCACATCAACTCCAGAGCGGCGAACAAGATAAAACGCAGAGCCAGCATGGCACTGGTGAGAGGGAGGATTCGAGATATGCGCCACAGGTTAGATGTTGTGGCCAGGGAGCTGTTACACATTCATCTGTACATGGCAGCCTCCTTAACAAGAGAAGATTGGGATTGGGTAGACCGTGCCTCCTGGTCTTTAGCTGAGTGTGCTAGAAGGAATGCCTCATCTTGCCAACCTGCAAAGTTTGACCGCATGAGTAAGAAAGCACAGCAGATGGAAGAGACACGCACTGTGACGAATCTGAGTGGCATACAGTTTGATGATACAACCTTAAAGGCACTCAGCAAGGGTCTCAACTTTGCTACGACCCCTAGAAATGTACCCATTTCAGGTTTCGTCAGTGCAGTAGAGCAAGTTGCAGCCACACTTCCACCTAATGTGGCAGAGGATGCCCGCCGAGAGACCTGCAGGGCCCTCACCAAGGCCAGGCCGCCGAAATCGAACATCACAACCGAGGAGAGGCTTGCACTCAAGAAACTCCGGGAAGACAACAGCATTGTGGTACTGCCAGCAGACGAAGGGAACTCCACTGTCATTTTGCAGCGGGTGGATTATGATGAGAAAGTACGCCTGGAGGACCCTGCATACAGAATTCTGGAGTGTGACCCCACGGACAAGGTGGCCAAGAAGACTAGTGCTCTCTTGAAGGAAACAGGGATGCCTGATAAGATCATCAGACAACTACGGGAAAAAGCGCCAGTGCCACCTAGACTGTATGGTCTGCCTAAAATACACAAGGAGGGCGTGCCCCTACGTCCAATTGTCAGTAATATTGGGGCACCTACGTACACAACAGCCAAGTACTTGAAAGGTCTCCTGTCTCCATATGTGGGCAAATGTATTCACCACATCCGCAACTCAGAAGATTTCCTGCAACGCCTCAAGCAACTGCACATCACAGATTCGGACATCATGGTCAGTTTTGATGTGGTATCGCTGTTCACCAGGGTCCCACTGAAGGACTCACTAGAACTGATTGCAGAGAAATTTGATGGTGCTCTGTTGGACCTGTTCAGTCATACACTGACATCCACGTATTTCCTGTACAGAAACCAATATTACGAGCAAACTGAAGGTGTAGCTATGGGCAGCCCACTGTCCCCTGTGGTTTCCAACATGTTTATGGAGAGTTTTGAGGAGAGGGCATTGGAGACAGCCACATTTAAACCCACATGCTTCTTTAGGTATGTGGATGACACCTTCGTGATCTGGCCACATGGGATGGACAGGCTCAATGAGTTTCTTGAACATCTTAACTCATGCCACCCTAATATCAAGTTCACCATGGAACTGGAGAAGAGTGGCCAGCTGCCATTTCTGGATGTACTAGTCCAGAGGAAAGCAGATGGATCAATTGGCCACAGTGTGTACCGAAAACCAACACACACTGATTTATATCTGCAGGCCAGCAGCTGCCACCACCCTGCACAGAAGAATGGGGTTCTGAAGACTTTGGTCCACAGAGCACATGCCCTGTCAGACCAAGAGAATCTACCTATAGAGATAGAACGTCTCAAAACAGTTTTCTCCAAGAATGGATACACGGACAGACAAATTGAGAGGGCACTCCAACCAGCCACCATACCACAGGTTCCCGAAGAAGACCAAGATGAAACAAAGAAGGTGGCATATCTGCCCTATGCTGGCTCTATTTCTGCCAGAATCAGTAGGATCCTCCGTAAACACAATATCAAGTGTGTTTTCTGTCCATCCAACAAGATTGGGGGACTGCTGGGGAGTGTCAAAGACGACCTGGGGTTACGAAAACCAGGGATTTACAATATACCTTGTCAATGTGGCAGGTCCTACATTGGCCAGACGACAAGAACTGTGGAGATCAGGTGCAAAGAACATCAGAGGCACACTAGATTAAGACAGGTGACTAAGTCAGCCATTGCTGAACACTGTCTAGAACTAGATCATGCCATGAAGTATGAGGATACCAGGATTCTAGCACAAACACCTAGATTTTGGGACAGTGTTATAAGAGGATCGATAGAAATTAAAATGGCTGACGATCTTATGAACCGTGACACAGGGTACCAGCTAAGCAGAGCCTGGGATCCGGCTGTGGAATTGTTAAAGGAGCAACGGGGCCAGCTGCAACACTGCACAAACAGAAGAACCAGAGACATGGAGATGGAAAACGAGCCCCTGACGGACTGCCAGGAGCACCAGACCGAAGATGGAACACCCAGAAGTGGGACCGGTGGGCGCTGACCGCAGAGGGAACATCCAGAGCCGCAGTGGACGAAAAACGGAGCGGCAACGCTCCAACAGGTCGTGGTGAGCGGGCGCGGACCGCAGGGGGAACGCTTGGTACCCCAGACCGTAGATGAAACCCCCAGGAGCGGGGTTGGTGGGCGCGGACCGCAGAGGGAACACCTAGAACCGCAGCGGACGGAAAACGGAGCAGCAACGCTCCAGCAGATCGCAGGGAATGGGCGCGGACCACAGAGGAAGCGCCTGCAGCCGTTGGTGGAGGGGGAAGGCCATAGGCATAAATACTGGACCTGGACCAGGTCCACTCGAGGAGCAGAGAGCGGCCCGAGCTGGCGAGGTGAGCGCATCGCTGGTGTTGCGCGCTTCGCTTACTCGGCCGTTGAGAGCTCGTGAAGAGGTTTTCTGTGCTGTGGGGGCTGCGGAGAGCAAATTGTCGTGCGTTGTTTTGACGACGCGTGCAAATTGTCGTGTTCCGCGCCTCGCAGCATGGGAAAGAAGCGTGCGCAAGGGAAACCTGCCGCTACGAAGGGTCCTTCGGTTGTGCAACTCACTGAGTCTGCCGACCGTGCAAGGAACTCCAGAGAAGACGAGTCGCGGCCTGTCCCCCCTTTGTACGTCAAGTGCAAAGGTGGGTGGACAGCGCTGTTCGACACCATGACGAGCTGCGCTCGGAACGTGGTGGTCTACGAGTCTGTCGATACAGACTCGCTGATCTGCGTTCGAGCCGCAAACGTGGCCGACCACAGGGCGATCAAGGTCGCAGTGGCCGACCACATCGTCGACGCGCCGCCGGCGCGAGAGAAGGCACCTTCCGTAGGAAGGATGAAGACGACTAAGGCACTCCTCAGGGGGTTGCCTTGGTGCTGTGATGAGGCAGCGGTCCGGGAAGGGCTGCTGCGAGCCGGGTTTGGTAGTGCAGCCGCAAGGTTGCACAACCGAACCAACAGGAAGAGGGCGCCGCTCTATGCCGTGACCGTGCAAACGGTCGACGGCGAGAGTGACATCTTCGACTTGCGGAAGTTGCTGGGCTTCCCGGTTACGACGGAGGCTCTCCCGACCGCCATGGATCCTCAGCCCCAGTGCTTCAGGTGCCAGGGCGAGGGCCATGTTGCGAAGTATTGCCGCAACGCGGCGCGGTGCGTCAAGTGCTCAGGTGAGCACGACAGCCGCGCCTGCGACCGCGGCAGCAACGCTCTGCCGACTTGTGTCCGGTGTGGCGGCCCGCACGTCGCCAGTTGGCGCGGCTGTGCGGCTTTCTCAAGCCGCAGCCGTGCCAGTGGCGGCGGGGCGGCCGCGGCCGCACCGACGCAGCAGCAGAAGAGAAGACGACGTCGGAAACGGCGTAGGGCGCAGAGCAGCCCGGTGCAGCTGAGGGAGGGCGCAGCAGCAGATCCACCTGTCAGGGGCGGGGACGGCCGCTCGGAAACGGGCAGCCAGGACGCAGCTCGCCTTCCTGCGAAGAGATGTGACCTCGAACTCGGCACTGCCGTGAAGGAGGCCACAGCAGCCCTCAAAGCCGTCATGGCGGCGGAGAGGGCTGCCTTCGCAGCCGCCGTGGCTGCAGAGAAGGAAGAGGCCTTGAGGCAACTGCGTGCAGTCTTCGCCCAAGGCCTCAGCGCAGTCGTACCTGCGAACACTCCTGCGACCTCGCAGAAGGACGTTCGCGCGCCTATCCCAGCTTTTGTTCCAGCAGCACCGCAGGTGAGAGGCGCAAAGAAGACAACCGCCGCCCCAGCGGAACCGGTGGCAACGCCGTCGACCGCGGGGACGACCCTCATCGCGACAGCGAGAGCGAACGGCCTGCGTTTCTCCGACGCTGAAGCGGCGCAGCTCACTGAACAAGCGGAGCTGCTCGAAGCTGCTGTGCAGAAGTCCTGCGCTGTGCAGTAGAGGAGGACGCTGGACGGTAGCCAATCGCCGTCGTTCTGCACCGGCCTGATGAAGCTGCACCAAGTCACTGACGACAAGGTGCAGCAGAGGGCCTAACAGCAACGCATGCGTTGCCGTGCCGAACTTTTATGTTACAGGGAGGAAGCCACTGCGGCCGGCCCAGGAGACTACAAGCGAGCCCCGCCGCAGCACCGGACTGACCCCACTACCGACCACGCAGCACATAGGTAACGATGCACGATACCTCACGCTAACCTTCCCTCACCTTGCATGCTCTGTCGCAGCTAGCAAGCCGCTACTGCCCTTACTACCCGTCCTACTGTCGCAGAGGTTTTTTTCCCTTGGCGCTGGCCTTGGCACTTTTTTTCCTCTGCTCTTAAAACCGCTACCCTTCGATCGTTTTCGACCACTTCTATCTCCTGATGGACCATGTTAATGAGTAGTCTTACCCAGACGCATGGATAACATCACAGCCTGCATCCTGTGACGCCTGATTCAAAAACTAACATGTTTACGGAGGTGACAGTAGAACTTTTGGTTTGGTCACCACGTTGGTGCGGGCGTGGAGGGGCCCCATCCTTTTTTTTTTTACTCGAGGAGCAGTCTCAGGTCGCACCTGATGAAGGTTACGAGCTACGTGACCGAAATATCGTGCAAGTACGACGCTGATATCCGGCAGAACACCCGACAACCCAAGATGTCATTAGATCGCCGGAAAAGCCTGAAGAGTTACAGTGTCATTTCTGTTTTTCACATTGAGGCGTAGCGCCGTATACCGATCCTGCCTTGGAGGCGGTTAAGTGGGAGATGTGTCTCAGAGCTGGATAGCGACCGATGGTGACGCGAGACTGGACGCGCACGTAGTTTATGTATCAGCCGATAGAGGACAATATTGGATGGGGACTGATTTAGTTTCGATTGTGCCAACCAGAGTGCACTAAAGTAATAGAATGTTTTCCATAAACTGTTCTAGTATTTTCATAAAGTGTTATTACGTCTTTTTGTGCAGGTAAAATGTTATAATGTGTTTTAGCAGTATGAATGATGCGTGAGTGTGGTTTAAGGTTAATATGAAGATAATTCTTTAACGAGTTATGTAGTGGGATTTAGTGTGGGAACATTTCGAAGAAGTATGGATGTGGACAAGGGGGATTTTTGTGGAATAGATTTGTAAAGTAAGTTTATGGTAAATGGAAAGTTAATTCATATATAAATAAAAATGGTAAATAGCTTTATGCATAAGCAAAACTTGAGCATATTAGATAATTATGTCGGTAAAAAGTGCAGTCATTAGGTTTACTATTTTGCGATTGGTTATTGATGAAAAGCGCAGACTGACGCGAGAGAATGTTGTTTTGCTATTGGCTGTTGAGTAAATTGACCAATGGTAAAGCAATATTCTTCGCGTGCCTTTCTCTGCTGGTAGAGAAGACACAGTATTCTAGAGAAGAGTGGGAGCCTAGCCATGAAACAGTTTGGACGTGTGTAGTAGTAGTTCCGATGGAAACGATAAGTTGCCCGATCTAGCAGTGTTTCATACATCAAAAGTGTGGTAAAGTGACGGCATAATTATTCCAATGGGCGTGTAGAAATTTCGGAATTTTTAAGTGAATTTTCTGACGAGGAAAGATATATATTCCGCGTGGCGTATTGAGCAGGTCGGTGGCTAAAAACTGTGACTGCATTTGGAACCGACAGACTTAATATTTGGCGAGCATTCTCAATAAAAAACAATCAGTATTTTTGTAGCTATTACGTTTTCGGGAAATGCAACACCATAAACTTGCTAACGTGAGTGAAAGGGATTGTGAGTGACTGTGCTAAGACTAGCACGGGCTTGGCAGTGATACTTGTTCACTTAAGTTTCAGAATTTATTAATTGAGGACAAAATTTCCAGCCTTTCATTTCGTGTGAAAACTTTCTCCCGAAACGTAGATTAGTGACTTTAATTGCAGCTTGGTTCACGTCGAAGTACAGTAGGTTTCGTCGGCTTCGCTACTGATGATATGCTGAGACAATGTTCACAGGTAGATGCAGGTTCGTCGTAAAGGGACGGAAAGAACCGCGCCGCCGCAACATCGCGTATTTGTTTGTCACCTTCTCTACTGCCCGCATCTCGTGGTCGTGCGGTAGCGTTCTCGCTTCCCGCGCCCGGGTTCCCGGGTTCGATTCCCGGCGGGGTCAGGGATTTTCTCTGCCTCGTGATGGCTGGGTGTTGTGTGCTGTCCTTAGGTTAGTTAGGTTTAAGTAGTTCTAAGTTCTAGGGGACTTATGACCACAGCAGTTGAGTCCCATAGTGCTCAGAGCCATTTGAACCTTCTCTACTATACTATTGTAGCTTTTTCTATGTATGGTCCAGGTTTCATCGAGATATGTTATTTGGCAGTGACACACCATGCGAAAGTTACTTTCATCCTTAAGTTTTGCCCAGAACCGTATTTGTAGCCTTATATGATAGAGTTTCCATATATGCCCACACGAAATACGCTCGTGGGAAATCGAGTATTAAGCAGCTCCAGTTAAACTTCGTTATACTAAACTGGTTCATGCTGAATTTGGAGCTATGATCTCAACACATCATTTTTACGAGTTAAAACTGACACACGTAACACTAATTTCGGGAGTTTCGCAAGGAAATGTTATAGGAACGATACCGCTTACAAGATATGTAAATGAGCTAGCGGATAACGTCGGAAGTTCCTTGAGGCTGTTCGCGAATGACGCCGTTGTTTAGACGAAATTTTCAGTCCACGAGGCTGTAGCAAAATATAGAACAAGCAGTTCACCCTCAAGTTAATTACATGTCACGTATTGCGCATAATTAAAGAATGAGATTGGTTACTGCTCGATTACTCTATTGGTGATAAACCATTGGATGCGGCAACAACGGAAAATAGAATTATTCACCCTTAGAGACCTGAAGTGGAGCGTTCACAAACAAAAACTTCTTGTAGGAAAAGCAGATGCTAGTGTGAGAATCATTGGAAATGTCTTAGGAAGTACATAATTCTGGAGTGTTTCTCGTCAGTTGCTAACCCGTCTGGATTAACCCACACATACTATAAAAAGGGATCTATGTACGTACGTTCCATATCTCCTCCTAAATCACCGGATCGATTTCAACCAAACTTTGTATTTACTGTCTGGAAATGATCGCTTTGGGTGTAAGAACCATCTATGAATCAAAGGGAGGGGTGGGAGGCGGTGGGTGGAAAAGAAGTGTAGGCCACGGTCGGCGAATACCCAGACTTTATTCATCCAGTAGTTGAAAATGAGGACGCAAACCACTTGCAACAAATTTTACACCTAATTTGTGACCTTTACGAAACTTTTTCTGACCCCATAAAATGCTGGAAGGGAAAACGTTTATCTGTTACTACATTTTCGCTGTTCAAACAAGTAAAATTACTGCATCCAACATGAGGTTTTAATTTATTACTTCTATAGTACTAACTGTATTCGCAACACATTTTGCAGATGGCGTTCACATATACCAGCAAAATTATATCGTTGCACAGCACGTAGTTCAGCAGATATGACGTCATTAACACTGAGCTTCGTGAAAACGAAATTGCCGAGCGAAATTCTCTAGAGATACAAGTGAATTATGTGGGCAGATGTATGTGATATGTTAAATAGATGTGATACGTGTGTACGCAGGCAAAGCCAAGAGCAAAAGTCTACTCCTAAATGCTGGATCTATTTTAGCCAATGTTGGTACACGTACTATTTACAACCTGGAAAGAAATACTGTAGGGCTAAGAACCAGCAACTTCCTACTGGGGTAGGGTGATAAAATTGAGAGAGAAGAGGTTGGACAGAAAGCGAGGAGAAAGGAAGAGAAGGATACAGATAGGGGAGGGTGAGGATGGACAGAGAGATGGGAAAGAAAGAGAGGGACAGAGGTATGGGAGAGGGAGGGAGCGGTTGATGGACAGAGAGGGGAAGGAAGAGATGGACTGAGAGAGGACAAGGAGGAGATGGACAGATGGGGTAGAGCTGATAGACAGGGAAAGCAAAGAAGAAGAAATGGACAGAGAGAGGGCGGAGGAGGAGATGAACAGATGGGGTAGAGCAGATAGACAGAGAAAGCAAAGAAGAAGAAATGGACAGAGAGAGGGCGGAGGAGGAGATGAACAGAGGGTGTAGAGCAGATAGACAGAGAAAGCAAAGAAGAAGAAATGGACAGAGAGAGGGAAGAGGAGGAGATGGGCAGAGAGGGGAGAAAGGGACAGAGAAAGGGGGAAAGAGGAGATGGGCTAACAGACTGTACTAAATACATACCCAGACAACGTCGGGTACGCAGCTAGTATGGTATAAAAAGATCGAACGACGAGCAGCACGAGATGCTCAGCAAATAACAGTGGCAGAAGCTACGTTCTTCCTCGCACATACGTCTCGGGAAACAACCACGACGAGAAAACCAGAGAAGTTGGAGCTCAAAAGGAGGCTAATCGACAGTCGTCCTTCTCACGCACCATTCGCGAATTGAACGAGGACGTGGAGAATCGATAGCTCTTACAGAATTACTTTTGTCACACACCTTCGTGAGTGATGGAGTTCACATATAAATGTACAAACTCTTGAGTATGTGCTACATGTTTTCTGAAGGAATCAAATCATTTGACCCATGACCGCAGTGTGGTAACATTTCCTTCTCTTGAACAATGTTAGCAACACAGGATTTAGAGCCATTCTACAGGGATTTAACTAAAGAAAATGGTTGATGGTATTTGTGAATGATTTTTGATTCACCAATATCTCTGATATAAGTTCTAAATTTGAAGATGTCGGATTGCAAATGGCGTACAGCGGCACTCAAAATCTAACTTCTGACGTAGGAGGCAATATAACGTAGGACTTATAAAATACAATTTTCCGAGCTCTTTAAAACATCGCTTTGTGTCTGCTACCATAATTCATAATATTTATCAGAAAAACTAATCACACAGGGAAAAATGGAGAATTTAATGGCTCTGAGCACTATGGGACTTAACAGCTGAGGTCATCAGTCCCCTAGAACTTGGAACTACTTACACCTAACCAACCTAAGGACGTCACACACATCCATGCCCGAGGCAGGATTCGAATCTGCGACCGTAGCGGTCGCGCGGTTCCAGACTGAAGCGCCTAGAACCCCTCGGCCACCCCGGCCGGCTGGAGAATTTAACATGTTTGTATGCGACAGTTACCGTCATATAACAGAGGCGATGTTCTTCACGGAAAACAACTTATACCTGTCCAAAACGGAGTCGGCTTTACACATGATGCTCCCAAGCTCTATAAGCTGAGACATGCCTACCAGAACTGTAGTGGACGTGGCCTTCCACTGCTGATAAATGGTCACACTATTCTCGTTCGTATTTACTTACTGGGCCTAAGTGTTACTTGTTGTTGTCGTCTTTGGCCTGAAGACTAGTTTGATACAGCCCTTCCAAGTACTGTATCCCGGGAAAGACTCCCAATTTTTGCATAACTATTGCAACCTACATCCATTAGAACCTGCTTGCCGTAATGAAGCTGTGGTCTTCCTCTGTAATTTCTACCTCCCACGCTTCCCTCTGTTATCAAACTGACTATTCCTTGATGCCTTTTATCAATCGATCCCTTCTTTTAATCAGGTAGAATCATAAATTTCTTTTTTATCGAATTCGATTCAGTACGTCCATTTTAGTTATTTGATCTCTTCATCTAACCTTCAGCATTCTCCTGTAGGAGCATATTTCATAAGCCTCTACTCTCTTGTTTTCTTTACTATGTATTTTCACGTTTCACTTCCGTACCAGGTTACACTCCATACAGATACCTTCAGCAAATACTTCCTAACACTTCAATTTATATTCGATGTTAACAAATACATCTTTTTCAGAAGTGCTTTTCTTCCTATTACCAATCTGTTTTTTATGTTCCCTCTGCCTTGGCCATCGGTAGTTATTTTGCTGCTAAAACAACTAAACCTGTCTATTTCGTTTAGTGTCTCATTTCGTATATCAGTTCTTTCAGCATCGCCAGATTTAACTCGACTACATTCCATGAGCCTTGTTTTACCTTTGCTGAAGTTCATCTCAGAAAATTTTTTGAAGACACTATCGATTCCGTTAAACTGCTGTTCGAAGTCCTTTGCCATCTCTGACAAAATTAAGTAATTGAGAAGTGAGACGATGTTGCAGCGTATCCCCCATGTGACTCAATCTGCACATTGAGTACGCATTAAAGAAAACTAGGAGCTATTCGGAAAGGGAACTAAAGTTCAGAAAAAAGAAATGAAACCTTTAAGGAGTGTCGATGATACTGTAATGCAGCCAGTGACGGCTGTGGACTTGAAAGATCACTTGAACGCTATTGATAGTGTCTTGGAAACAGGTTATGAGAACAGGGGAGTGTAATGAAATGAAGTCAAGTGATGCTCAGGAAAGTAGTTTAGGAAATGAGACGCCGAAAGCTGCAGGCGAGTTTTATTGTTTACGCAGTGAAGTAACCCTCGAATGCAGATGTAAAGAAGATATGAAATAGAGGGTGGCAATAGGGGGAAAAGCTTCACTGAACAGGAGACTACGTAGGCACTGAATGTACATTTAAGTTTTAGGGAGTCTTTTGTGAATGTATTTGTCTGGAGTGCATCTCTATATGGAAATGAAACGTGGACGGTAGGCGGCTCCGACAAGAAGGGAATAGTAGCGTTTGAAATTAAGAGCCACAAAAGAATACGGAAGATTAGGTGGGTAGGTCGAGTGAGTAATAAACAGGTACTGAGACACCAAAGAGTAGTTGCTTTGGCGATTTAGGTGAGTGTGGGAGTGTCAAAAACTGTATAGAAAGTAAAGCAGCCAGGTTCAAAGAGGTGCAAGGTCCAGTGTTAATGAAAATATGGAAAGCCTTGCACAAGATATGCAAACATGGGGAGCTGTATCAAACCAGTCTTCGGAATGACAACTACAACAACAAAAAATTGTCCAGATACTTTCCCGTAATTTATGGGATGTCATTGAATTGTTCATGAGTAGCCTACGAGTCCAGATACGTAGCCCCACTCCACTTGGGGCAGCTACTGCTGCCGGTGTGGTCCGAGAGATCGTGATCCAGCACCAAGCGATCATCTGGACGTTGTTGACAGGGCGGGCCAAGCACAGGAGCAGTTTTCGGAGAACACATGTGTGTGGCAGATGACCGAAAGGCGAAAGGCTATACCCACGCTTGTAACGAATAGCTTTGAAGCATTGTCTCCTGCTGATGCTGAGACAGCCAGCACGACTAGGCTATCGTACCTCAGGAATGGTCTCTGCTCTGGGCAGCCACAGGGAAGAAACATTAGGTTCCAAGTTGTGAGTAGCATGAACGTTGGGGGACGTGATGGCCACTCTTAGAACAATAACGAAAATGGACGGTAAAGGACCTGGCGTAATTCTGTGTGTATCCCAGGAGTAATTGTCCGCCAGGCCATCCAAGTAGCAATCTAAAGTCCAGGTCATTGATTTGGCCCGAACGTGACTGTAGCCTGAGATCCGAGACCTATGTTATTGGTTCTTTCCTGAGACTGGCGCGATTGGTGAAGACACATCGCCTATCTCGTGAGGTCTCAGCACAGCGGTAGATCTGTAATAATAATTCCATGTGGCTTAAATCGTTTCAGGCAAATGCCGGGATGGTTCCTTTGAAAGGGCACAGCCGATTTCCTTCCCACTCCTTCCCTAACCCGAGCTTGCGCTCCGTCTCTAATGACCTCGTTGTCGACGGGACGTTAAACACTAACCACCACCACCATCCATGTGGCTCAACGGCCTGGCGCAAGTCTTTCAATTGAGTGCCACTTCTGCGACTTACGAGTCCTTAATCTAACCCAGTAATCAGTAATGCTACTGGGAAAAGGGGGCCTACAGTTTAACGTGGAATCCGAACCACATGTCGTTTCTGGTGAAATTTCACATCACTGAGAGGTGAAGGCTTTGTCAAAGACAGACTGGAATATTCTGTTTTCCCACCAGGACTCGATCCCGCGACTTTTCAATTTCGTGGTAGATCTCTAATATCGTTTCGAAGACAGATATCGATCCTTTTGTTGGGAAACGAATGAAGTGTCTATACCAGAGGCTTTATCGGGTCTGTTGTAGATTTTTCTAACTGTGGTAAGAAGTGGGGTCAAGCTGTATAGGTCAAGTTTGGACATTACAGCGGAAATAGCACGTCGAATGCCAGAGTAAGGATGTAAGTGTGGGATTTCCCCTTTCCTTTTCTCTGTTATTTTGAGTATTTATACGAAACTCCAAGATCAGTCTGCGTAAACCCACCATCTGAGAAATTAATTACTAAGACCAACCATATGTAAAATATGTAAAGTGAGAATATTTAAACAGTAGTTAGCTCACGAAGTGTTCACAGAAAAGAAGGGAAATTTACAAAATGTGGAACGTATATCGGAAACACACATTTTCCAGGATACAGATTGTTTATAGCGACAAGCGGAGATAAGGAAACTAAATTTATCACTATTGCTTACATTATACTTGAATCATACCTTACCTTCTATTACACGCTTCATTTCCTGTGACTCTCAGTTTCAGTCAGACATTTAAACCAAACGCATCACGCCATCTGCAACACCGAATAATTAGACAACGGGGAGGGGTCTCTGGAACGTGGAAAAAAGTCAGTTATGTACATTTTACTTAAAAGGAATACATTAACATTATGAACTGTTGTAGTATTACAGTGCTAATATAACACATTACTCATAATACATTTTATATGCTTTGGCAGATTGCTGAATTCATGTGTACCGTTTGAAATCTTTGTAGAGTTTGTTTTTGGTGCTAGTATCGCATTCATGCACTTCACTATTTCTTGAGGAAAGAGAACGGTTCGTAATAACAAAGGAGGTTAATAAATATATGTATTGTGAAGTAGTTGTCAAAATACCCAGTTTTTGAAGAGACTACTCCAGGGAGTTCTTGAAATAAAGTCAAGTATAATTCTTATAACATGCTTCTGAATTCTGAAGGTACTATCCCCCGGAAGTTGATTTCCCCCAAAAAATGATGCCGTAACCCATTAGTGAATGGAAATATGGGGGACAAATCAGTTTCTTCAGTTTCAAATCACCTGTGTCATGTGCACTGCAAATGTAATTGAATTAAGGTGCCTCATCAGTTCTAGTTCGTGGATTTTCCACTTAAGGTGGTATATGAAGTCCCATAACCTTAACACTACTTACGTCTTGCATTTCATAGTTTGAGCAGACTACTTTGATAAATGTGGAATTATGAGGAGTACTGAACTCCACGTTATGAGAACAAAATGTTGTCATATCTCAACTGAGACACTTCCGGTCATTTCGTTGGACCTGTTCTGAGTTATACTAGACGCACTGTTAATTATTTTCAATGTGGTTTCTCTTATGTATTTTTTTGGGCGAAATTTGGTTGTTAGTATCACTTCTTAAAACTGGTACATCTGATTGCTGGTTAAAACAGAAAGCAACTGGTCGTAGACAAAAAACGGTGATACATGCGTACAGTCCTATGTGAGATATTACATTTACCCATGTAATGAATTCGGACAATAGCGGAACTACCGTGGAGTTATTAATACACTCCTGGAAATGGAAAAAAGAACACATTGACACCGGTGTGTCAGACCCACCATACTTGCTCCGGACACTGCGAGAGGGCTGTACAAGCAATGATCACACGCACGGCACAGCGGACACACCAGGAACCGCGGTGTTGGCCGTCGAATGGCGCTAGCTGCGCAGCATTTGTGCACCGCCGCCGTCAGTGTCAGCCAGTTTGCCGTGGCATACGGAGCTCCATCGCAGTCTTTAACACTGGTAGCATGCCGCGACAGCGTGGACGTGGACCGTATGTGCAGTTGACGGACTTTGAGCGAGGGCGTATAGTGGGCATGCGGGAGGCCGGGTGGACGTACCGCCGAATTGCTCAACACGTGGGGCGTGAGGTCTCCACAGTACATCGATGTTGTCGCCAGTGGTCGGCGGAAGGTGCACGTGCCCGTCGACCTGGGACCGGACCGCAGCGACGCACGGATGCACGCCAAGACCGTAGGATCCTACGCAGTGCCGTAGGGGACCGCACCGCCACTTCCCAGCAAATTAGGGACACTGTTGCTCCTGGGGTATCGGCGAGGACCATTCGCAACCGTCTCCATGAAGCTGGGCTACGGTCCCGCACACCGTTAGGCCGTCTTCCGCTCACGCCCCAACATCGTGCAGCCCGCCTCCAGTGGTGTCGCGACAGGCGTGAATGGAGGGACGAATGGAGACGTGTCGTCTTCAGCGATGAGAGTCGCTTCTGCCTTGGTGCCAATGATGGTCGTATGCGTGTTTGGCGCCGTGCAGGTGAGCGCCACAATCAGGACTGCATACGACCGAGGCACACAGGGCCAACACCTGGCATCATGGTGTGGGGAGCGATCTCCTACACTGGCCGTACACCACTGGTGATCGTCGAGGGGACACTGAATAGTGCACGGTACGTCCAAACCGTCATCGAACCCATCGTTCTACCATTCCTAGACCGGCAAGGGAACTTTCTGTTCCAACAGGACAATGCACGTTCGCATGTATCCCGTGCCACCCAACGTGCTCTAGAAGGTGTAAGTCAACTACCCTGGCCAGCAAGATCTCCGGATCTGTCCCCCATTGAGCATGTTTGGGACTGGGTGAAGCGTCGTCTCACGCGGTTTGCACGTCCAGCACGAACGCTGGTCCAACTGAGGCGCCAGGTGGAAATGGCATGGCAAGCCGTTCCACAGGACTACATCCAGGATCTCTACGATCGTCTCCATGGGAGAATAGCAGCCTGCATTGCTGCGAAAGGTGGATATACACTGTACTAGTGCCGACATTGTGCATGCTCTGTTGCCTGTGTCTATGTGCCTGTGGTTCTGTCAGTGTGATCATGTGATGTATCTGACCCCAGGAATGTGTCAATAAAGTTTCCCCTTCCTGGGACAATCAATTCACGGTGTTCTTATTTCAATTTCCAGGAGTGTATTTCAAGTAAGAGACCAGAATTTTATTTCACTTATATAAACAGTGTACTCGCAGTGGGAAGTCTGTAGTTGTGACTTGGATGAAATTACGCACATGTGTTCCCCACTGAGGTAAGAAGATAACACTCTCGACATTTAGCTCGACAGTCCGTGGTTTTTGAGAACATTTGTAGAAGTTGCTTGAGTTGTCCAAGTCTCAGTGACTGGAGCCAGATGCTAGCTGATTCGATGAGTGAAGGGTGAAAGCGTCACAGGCTTATATTTATCGGCTCGTTTCAGGTCGGCTTTCCGCGTCTTAGTAAAATGGTTAACTCCTGTAAAATACGTCTTTTTCACAAAATAATCGGCGTTTCACTAATATTAACACCCTGTGCGACAGAATGAAAGAATGGTTTTTCGAAACCCCGTAATTGTCTCCCACTGCGACGCGTAAGTTTTAAATTTGGTTCAAAGACGCCTACAACCTTTCTCTGTAATGGTACAACAGCGTGGCTCCGTGGCCGTCACTCTCGGGCCGGACGAGCGACACCTGCAAAAAACCTCACAAGTTCATGTGACGAGTAGTGGTGTCACATTCTGCACGTGTCACGCCATGAGAAGGCCGTCACAGCCACTCTTACTCACACTTCAACCCTTCTTCTGACGCCCCTGCGATGGAGGTCAGAACTGCACGATCAGCATTGAAATCACACGGATTTCTTGTGAGTGGCGGAGGAAAACATTTCAAACATACCCCGCTCAGAATCGACTCGGAAAGGCCTCAAGGAGCGGCATAAGGGGCGTCAGTGTGGGACGTTGATTCGCGGTTTAAGGGGGGTAGGACGTCAAACGGGCCCACTTGGAGCAGGAGAGGCATCACAGGACATTTTCATTTCCACTGTCTATACTTTTACAAATAAATTCATCAAACTTTGTCAGCATCACCAGGAAGGATTTAGGATTTACACCCATTGCAGTGGAAGTTCGAAAACATAACAAAATAAATTTTTTACGTGCAAAATTTCATCATTTTTTCACTTACTAATGGCTGCATTTGTTGCTATTGGTACACTTTTCTTCATAAGTTAGAGAGATTCTTCGATGAATTTTGCACAGCATATTCACAGGTGTATGAAACTCTAGAATTTATTTAATTTATGAAAAAACGAATGAACTGTTATATTTCAAACTTCATGTTTAGAAAAAACACAAATTTTATAGATAATTACCTCAATTTTTACCACAGTTTTTAATAGATTTGGAAAATTCTAGAGTTTCATACACCTTTAAGTATGGTTTGTATGCTGTGCAAAATTCATCGAAGAATCTCTCTTGCTTATGAAGAAAAGTGTACCTACAGCAACAAATGCTGCGATTAGTAAGTGAAAAAAATTAAGAAATTTCACATGTAAAAAAGAATTATTTCATATGTTTTCGAACTTCCACTGCTAAGAGTGTGAATTCTGAATCCTTCCTGGTCATGCTGACAAAGTTTTACGAATTTATTTGTAAAAGTATAGACAGTGGAAATTAAAATATTCAGTGGTGCCTCTCCTGCTCCAAGTCGGCCCGTTTGACGCCCTACCCCTCTTAAAACGACAGTCTGAGAAACAGAAAGACGTTCTTGACGCCCCCTGACATTCCAGTCCGTCTCTAAGGACGTTGTGCGTTAGCAATATCGCTGAATGTGAGGGTAGTGCGACCGCAGTTTTTGCTTCGGTGTACGAAGTGAAACCACTACAGTCTTTTCAAAACTATTCGACGAAATTTGAACGTGATCCGAAACATCGAAGAGTGCATATGGTTTTTTATCCCTCCTGTTTCACACCCTCCTGTGGCGTGATCGTGGAGGGGTGTCACATTGACACATGTTGAATACAATGGCAAAGGGTCATTCTAAGCAGTACCCGCCTATCTTTATTGAGAACGTAGCCTTAGTCACCCGCCTCTGGGCACACCTGCTATGCCAGTTTCCTACCTCCAGGTGCCGAGTACTACTACACAGGTTTTTAAAATTCTAATACTAGAATTTTCTTACAATTTTGCTGTAACATGACGATGTATGGGGTAATTTTGCTACAATTATGCAGTAACATACCGTTGTATAGGGCAATTTGTCATAGTATTCTGTAACATAACGACATATCGAGTAAACTGTTACAATTTTGCTATAATATGGTGATGCACAAGTCAGTTTGTGAAGTTTCAGTAGTATTCAGCTTCATTTTTAACAGAATTTAAATCTAAATCTCAATCACGTAATTCTTCCTGCAGCCAGTAATTCAGCGAGTACAAAGAAGGTATGTTGTCGAATTCTATTACATATCTCATTTCCTCTATGGCTTTAATAATTAGCTCATTCCTTCTTGCAAATTTTTAGCTGAGAACACTTGGGGACTTTAATTTTGCCTATTATTTCCTGCCTTATACTATTGTTAAAGCATAACACATCATTTTGAATGCGTATTACCAACTCTTCTCTTCCACATCCCTGTGGAATTTCTGTCTATAACTTCAAGTTTACATCTGTAGCAAACAAAGGGCTGTTAAATGTAGTTATTCCATCAGTTTTAAAATCTGAAAATGGATTTTCTGTTGCCAGATACACATTGTCCCATCCACAACGTGTAGATACAATGTAACTACCCTCTTTAGGCAGATCGAAATGGGAGTGGATATTTATTTTCGTGTAGCCTTTAATGCTGTATAGTCCATGAATCTATCATTTTCTTCAGGTACTTCAATTTATAGCCATTTTCCATTGGCATTTACAGTAGATGCAGATATTTTGTATTTCTCAGTAGTGAAACTTCCAGGCAGATTAAAACTGTGTGCCGGACCGAGACTCGAATTCGGGACCTTTGCCTTTTGCGGGCAAGTGCTCTACCAACTGAGCTGCCCAAGCACGAGTCACGACCCTTCCTCACAGCTTTACTTCTGCCAGTACCTCGTCTCCTACCTTCCAAACTTCTCAGAAGCGCCCCTGCGAACCTTGCAGAATTACCACTCCTGGAAGAAAGGAGTATCTAAGTTTGTCCATATACTGTGTTTAATGTATTTTGTGAGTATTGCCTGCACATCCGCGATGGCTTGTTCTTTTTCCAATATTCTTCCTTCATGGCAATTGTTTTCGCCA
The DNA here is from genome assembly GCF_023898315.1 of Schistocerca nitens. Classification (NCBI taxonomy): domain Eukaryota; kingdom Metazoa; phylum Arthropoda; class Insecta; order Orthoptera; family Acrididae; genus Schistocerca; species Schistocerca nitens. Next base: position 973,142,574 of record NC_064616.1, read on the forward strand.
AATACTCGAGTTTTCGTGTTTTAACTTGGGTGTCTTTTATTTTTGGAAATGAGATACTTAAACTAGTAGATGAGGTTTGTTATTTGGGCAGCAAAATAAATGATGATGACCTAAGTAAAGAAGATATTAAATGAAGATTAGCAATGTAAAGAAAAGCGTTTCCGAAGGAGAGAAAGTTGTTAACATCGAGTATAGATCTGTGTGTCAGGAAGTCTTTTCTGAAAGTTTTTCTATGGAGTGTAGCCATATGTGGAAGTGAAACATGGGCGATAAACAGCTTCGATATGAAGAGAATAGGACCTGTTGAAATTTGGTGGTATAGAAGAATCCTGAAGTTTAGTTGGCTAAATCACGTAACTAATGAGGAGGTACTGAATAAAATTGGGGAGCAAAGAAATTTGTCGCAAAACCTGACTAGGATAAGGAAACGGTTGGTAGGACATATTCTGAGACTGCAAGGAATCACCAATCTAGTATTGGTGGGCAGTTCAAATGGCTCTGAGCACTATGGGACTTAACATCTGTGGTCATCAGTCCCCTAGAACTTAGAACTACTTAAACCTAACTAACCTAAGGACATCACACACATCCATGCCCGAGGCAGGATTCGAACCTGCGACCGTAGCAGTCGCGCGGTTCCGGACTGAGCGCCTTAACCGCGAGACCACCGCGGCCGGCTTTGGTGGGCAGTGTGAAGGTTAAAAATCGTAGAGACAGACCAAGAGATGAATACAGTAAGCAGATTCAGAAGGATGTAGGTTGCAGTAGTTACTCGGAGATGGCTTGCACGGGATGGAGTAGCATGGAGAACAGCATCAAACCAGTCTTTGGACTTAAGACCACAACAACAACACGCAATATATTAATTGCATTTAAAGGAGTAATTTCCTTAACAGGGAATGACTGAAGCCTATTTGATACATTGGTTCTTTTACTTAATACATGTGTGTTTTGCTGTCTTTTCCTCGTAGTCTATTTCGAAAATTTCTTGTATATTTCCGTTTAAGAGGTGTAAACTCGCATTTTGTAAGTGTAAATTCGGACAGTCTGTAGGACAGTTTTCGTTTCTTCTGAACAGCCATCAGCGTTCATTGGTGACACATCAGGAGGGTAGCAAGTTGCATATCTAGGATTTTTCTCCTTTTACAGTTTGCTTTTTCAGTTAGTCTTGCTGGGTAGGATGTGTGTAGGATGCGTGCATGCTATGTGCAGACCCAGGAGGATTTGGCTGCAGTTTGCAAACAGCTGAATGCGCTTGTGGCTACGGTCAGTCACATTCAGGCTGCTGCTCCAGGGTGTAGCGGTGGCGTTGAATCTGACACATCGCATTAGGATACTTCAGGCGTCGCTTGTTTCCCCAATGGATCTTGCTACCGAGGCACCTCCTAGTATACCCGACGCGATGGTTTCGCCCTCAGAGCAGAGTGAGTGGTGGGTGGTAACGCGTTCGCGTCGCTCGTGGTGGAGGGCCAATGCAGAGGCTGGTCGTCTGGCCCAGCGCATTCACCGTGAGAGTGGACAGCTGCCCGCTCCTTCAGACTGTTATGAGAGGGCACATGGGGCGCGTTATGGAGCCCCTTAGGCAGGTAGCATTCGGGACTGGAAAGAAAGCCAACGTGCACTCGGTATGTCTGTCAGTGGGCCTCATCCGAAATGTGGAGGCGACGTTGGCTGGGACTAACGAGCGTGTAGGGTGCAGTCATCTGCAAGCCGTGACTCACTTTGGCACCGACGACGGGCTCTCTGGCCAACCTCAGTCATACAGGTAGCTGGCTGAAGTGGCGATGGCTGCTGGCCTCACACGCAGGGTCCAAGCAGAGTCCGCAGTTTGCAGCATTGTTCCCAGAACTGATCAAGGTCCTTGGGTTTGCAGCCAAGTGGAGGGTCTCAACCAAAGGATTCGTCATGGCTGCAGATTTCTAGATTTGCGTAATCGTCTGGGGATTTGTAGGAATCCAGTTTATAGGTCAGGGCTGCACTACACAAAGGAAGCAGCTACTTGGGCAGTAGGCTACTTGTGGTGTGCATGTGGGGATTTTTTAGGCTGGGCGGTAGTTTGAGGTACTCCGACAGGCACTCGCGAGTCGATACGCAGCAAGAGAAGTCAGACCACGTTCAGAGTAAAGACACTTCGACTGTCAAAATTTTATCAGTAAATTGTCGAAGTATTCGTAACAAAGTTCCTGAATTTACTGCCCTCCAGGAAAGTTCTCTCGCTCAGATTAATCTTGGGACTGAAAGCTGGCTGAAATTCGAAGTGGAAACAGCTGCGCTATTTAGCGATTCGTCGTACATTTATCGGAAAGACAGGTAAGAGGCCATAGGTGGAGGAGTGTTCATTGCAGCTCAAAAAATATTTGCTCTATTGAGGTCGAAGTTGAATGTGATTCTGAAGTTATCTGGTCGCATATAACATGTCTACGTGAGACCAAGTTAATTTCTGGATGTTTTTAATGACAACACGATTCTGCTGTGACAGTTCTAGAATCATTCAAGGAATATCTATGGTCAGTAGCTTAACTCATGCATTGCTAGTTGGACGTGACCTTAACCTACCGGGCATAGACTGACATGACTATGGATTCGTCGCTGAGGATGCAGACAGTCATGCGAAATTCTTCTGAACACGTTTGCTGAAAACTGTCTTGAGCAGCTAGTTCGGCAGCCCGCAAGCAATGGAAATGCATTAGATCTTGTAGCTATAAATAAGCCGGACGTTATCGACAACGTCAGTATAGAAACGAGGATTCACGATCATGTAGCCATTGTAGCAACTATGGTTACGAAAGTTAATAAATCAGTTAAGAAGGCTAGGGGAGTATTTCTGCTAGAAAGAGTAGATAAGCAGTTGTCAGCATCTTATTTCGACAGCGAACTGACATCGCTCAGTTCCAGTAAGATGGACGTAGTGGAATTATGGGAAAAGTTTAAGCAGATTTTAAATCGTGGTGTGTAGAATCATCTGCCTTGTAAGTGGATTAAGGACCGAAAAGACCAACCGTAGCTTAATAATGAGTTTCTAAAAATGCTTACGAAGCTGAGGCAGTTGCACTCTTAGTTCTAAAGAGAATGCGCAAATAACAACAGAAGGTTAGCAGAGATTCGGGTGTCTGTGGAAAGATATACAACTTCCACGCTCAACTGCGAGCTAACATCCCAAAGATGTTTGGGCTCACATGCGGTTCCTCTTCGTCGAAATGTCTTGGCTCAAACTCGTCTAGGGGTTGAACCGCATGTGTCACATTACACGCCCTAAATTAGACACTTGTGACCCCTTGGTTAAATTGTCTGTCTGATGGCAAGTTTATGAAATGCAAAGTTAATATAACGTATAATAACAGTAATCATAATATCGGGAACTAAATTAACGACCCATAAATGATGTAGGCCACACAGTTGCGATTTGGTTAGAATAATGTTTATTCAGAAAGCAAACTAATAGCGAAAGTGATCGTATTTAGAGTTACTGTTACACCCGAGCGCATTCGATTTTATACAGTTCGATCATTCACAATCGCATCGCGAAACACAAGTCCAATATTCCGCCTCCTAAACTACACGAAAAGTTAGAGTTCACACCATGCGCGCGGCTGCTCACTGCTGAAAGACCAAGCCCCGCAATACCACACAACGCGAATTTTTCTAAGTCGTTTCACTTCCTCGCTACCTAAAGACCGACCGTCCGCTTTCGCGTCTCCTCCAGCACTGCCCCTCTGCCCGTTCCCGGCAGCGTTTCCCGCGCGCCGAATATCCTCGCTCAACTGAGTAGGGCAGTTCCCTTTCCTGAAACCATCCATCTGATTGGCTACAGCTTATTCTACATTATTTTACATTTTAACATATTTAAATAATCAAAGCTTGACCACTTTCACGTTCTAAATAAAGTAACAATAATATCCATTACATAATAAACGTTAAATGTTTGACATAAAACCGGTACAATTTTCTTCTTAACTTGGAATGTCACGGCTAGTAGCCTGGCACCAATGCGCTTTCTGATAAATAAATGAAGAACAAAAGTAACTAAACCTTACAACAAATATTCTGTCCCCGTTGATGTATATCAACGCCTGTCGGCAGCTTAGGGTCTTGATTCAATCATCAAATATTCTATTACCTAATGATTGAATAAGGTGTCATGCTGTTATCGTTCAATGTGTTTTGTGTGGAGGAAATGATGATCTGATGCTTAACTGAAAATACTGATAATTATACTTACTGTATCTTTTAAACAAATAAAATCACATAGTAGATATTTACAACGTTTGTCATTTTAATGCTGCTCTTTCATATGAAATATCGATCGTTAAGATCGACTAAAGCGATCAGACTTTAGCATTCAGGTCTTTGTTACAAAACTTGTGAATTTCATTTTAACAGCAAATCCTAAATTATTATAGATACGATCAATATTCAAGTTTTATTGGGATCACCATGAAAATTTATGCAGGATCGCAGATTAAAATTACTGTGGCTTGATTCCCTGCATTACTACAGAATTATATAGTTTTCATAAATGTTTCCCTTTATGGCCGATCTTGGGTCCGCCATATTTAAAACTGCTACGTTTCCTTGGCCACAAGAGCCTTCTGCTGGGTTTCCCTATGACATAAGTTCTCGCCTGTCTCACTCGCACACTACAGCGCTCAGGCCTCAATAGACAATAGACGCCTGTGGGTTTCCCCATCTCGTGGTAAATCTGCACCCTTTGTGGCATCCGGTCCTCGACGACAGGGTTCGTTTCACAATTCCTGAAGGTTGACTCTTCCGGCCATATACTTAAATGAGAGCAAAATGCTCGTTAACCCGAGAAAATTCTGGCTCTATGTAAAATCGCTAAGGCTTCCATTCAGTCACATGTTGACCAGTCTGGTGTGGCAGTTGACGGTAACAAAACGAAAGCCGCAGTTTTGAATTTGACATTTAAGAAATCGTCCATGCAGGAGAATTGTACAAACATACCGTCCTTTGGCCCTCGAACTGATTCCAGTATGGACGACATAATAATAAGCATCCTTGGCGTAGAGAAACAACTGAAGGAGTTGGAAACAAATAAGTCATCAGGTGAGGATAAAATCCCACTTCGGTTTTTCAAAGAGTACTCTATAGCATTGACCCCTTACTTAGCTTACGTTTATCGCGAATCTCTGGCCCAGCGCAAAGTCCCAAGCGACAATAAAAATGTGCAAGTGACTCCTGTGTACAAGGGAAAAGAAAGGACCCGCAAAATTACAGGCTAATATCCCTAACATCGGGTTGCTGCGGAAACCTTTAACATATTCTCAGTTCGCATATAATAAATTTTCTTGAGACCCAGAAGTTTATGTCCACGAATCAGCATGGTTTTAGAAAGCATCGCTCGTATGAAGCCCAGCTTGCCCTTTTGTCAGATGGTATACTGCAAACTATGGATGAAAGGCAACAGGTAGATTCCATATTTCTAGATTTCCGGAAAGCGTTTGACACGGTGCCCACTGCAGGCTGTTAAAGAAGGTACGAGCACATGGAATAGGTTCACTGATATGTGAATGGCTCGAGGACTTGTTAAGTTATAGATGGCAGTATGTTGTCCTTGACGTCGAATGTTCATCAGAGAAAAGACTATCACCAGGAATGCCCCAGGGAAGTGTGATAGGACCGCTATTAATTTCTATATACATAAATGATTTAGCTGGCAGGGTGTCGAGCAATCTGCGGTTGTCTGCTGATAATGCTGAGGTGTACGGTGAGGTGTCGAAGTTGGGTGACTGGAGGAGGTTACAGGATGACTTAGACAACATTTCTAGTTGGTGTGATGAATGGCAGCTAGCTCTAAATGTAGAAAAATGGTAGTTAATTTGGATGAATACGAAAAACAAACCCGTAACGTTCGGATACACCATTAGTAGTGTCCCGCTCGACACAGTCACGTCGTTTAAATAGCTGGGCATAGCGTTTCAAAGCGGTATGAAATGGAACTAGCTTGTGTGGATTGTGGTAGGAAAGACGAATGGTCAACTTTGGTTTATTGGGGGAGTTCTAGGAAAGTGTGGCTCATCTGTAGAGTAGACGGCATATAGGACGCTGCTGCGATCTATTCTCGAGTACTGCTCGAGTGTTTGGGATCCGTACCAAGTCGGATTAGAGGAAGACATCGAAGCAATTCAGAGGCGGGCTGCTAGATTTTTTGCTGGTATGTTCGAACAAGACGCAAGTGTTGCGTAGATTCTTCGGAAACTCAAATGGTAATTCCTAGAGGGAGGGTGACATTCTTTTCGAGGAACACTATTTAGAAAATTTGGAGAACGAGCATTTGAAGCTGATTGCAGAAGGATTCTGTTACCTCCAACATATATTGCGCGTAAGGATCACGAAGATAAGATACGAGAAATTAGGGCTCATTCGGAGGCATATAGACAGTCGTCTTCCCCTCGTACTATCTGCAAGTGGAGCAGGAAAGGAGATGACTAGTAGAGGTACGGGGTACCCTCCGCCACGCACCATAAAGTGGATTGCTGAGTATCGCTACAGATGCAGATGACATTACTTATGGAAACCAATCGTAATCCATACCGTGGATAACAATAAAAAAAATGTTTCATCAGGTTTAACATAACACTTACTTATACTACTTCTGTCGTGTTTGGTGGAGTCTATACTAGCCGGCCGAAGTGGCCGTGCGGTTAAAGGCGCTGCAGTCTGGAACCGCAAGACCGCTACGGTCGCAGGTTCGAATCCTGCCTCGGGCATGGATGTTTGTGATGTCCTTAGGTTAGTTAGGTTTAACTAGTTCTAAGTTCTAGGGGACTAATGACCACAGCAGTTGAGTCCCATAGTGCTCAGAGCCATTTAAACCATTTTTAGTCTATACTAACAATTACCACATAATTTAGAGGTAAACAATTAAAACCATAATAAGACAGAAAATAGTTTATAATCTATTGTTTTTCTTGACTGTCTGGAAAGTTTACTTACACACTACACAACTTTTGCGTTTTGTTATTGCTCCAGACGACAAAGTGCAGAACAGTGTATAAAAAACACAGCAAACAACAGCTGTTCAGTACTTTGCACCACACACAAGAAATCTGTACATAGTACAGTAGAGCACCTTGTAAATTTGTTTGTTGGTGTTACTTCTGTCTGGAGCAGGATCTTGGCCAATTAAAATTTCATTCATGAAAAGACGGAGGGACTTTGGAATACTGACGTATCACAACATGCTAAAGATTTTATGGGTACATCATATGACCAATGAAGCACTCCTACATGGTGTAAGTACATATCTTTAATTCATAACCACCATCAAACGCAGTAAATCAGCGTATTTTGGACAAACCTTCCAGAGTTCCGTGCAACTGAACACTGAAGAAAAATAGATGGAAATCGTGACCTTGATCGGAAAAGAGTTTATGGTCGCCGAATCCCCGAGGGCGGATCGACGTCAAAGATATTGCAACAGTCATTAGAACAGGCGAGAACAAAGAAGAATACTACACGACGGTCGCCAGCGTATAAAGAGCCTGCACCCAGAAGAGAAGAAGGGTAAATTGCTTTCAGACTCCAGTCTATGTGAGGTTGATCAGTGTTTCTACCTTCTAAACTTGTCCCTCTGCTTTTTACAGCCTGTTGTCGCACCCTCCACCCGATTTCGGTAAATTCACCTTTATGACCTCTATCTATACAACGAAAGGAAACGACCTCTCTATCAATAGCATAGAGTCAGACGCTTTCTGTCAGACGGTATTTTTTACATATACAGCTTGGGATCTTTCCTACCTGTTCTATGAAACGATCCCAGACTGAAGAGCAGGACTCGAGAAGCGCCCGAACATGGCTTCTGTAAGCCATCTCTTCCGTGCATGAGTTACATTTTAGTCTGTATTTTTTAACGATTGTATCCAGTAGTTGGTCGCCAATCGTGTAATTGAATGACAACGGGCCTTCCCGCTTGTTTGTGCTCAGTGTGTCACATTTATGTACGCCGTGAGTGTACTGTAGCAACACCAAGCATCGATCCTCTGCAGGTCTTCTGGCGTTGCTATTTTCCTAAGTAAAACGGCATCTTGCACGAACAACCTCATAGAGCTTGCACGTTGTCTATCGCATCTTTGGTATATCGCGTGAATAATAAGGTCTCCGTAAGATTACCGAAGCTACTTTCACAACTGATGGTTGCGCCCTGCCACGGACATTCTATCTGCTAGGAAGTGACAAAGCAGTTCCGATATTCCTTAAGCTTGTATTTTGTTCAGTACGCGACAGAGCAGAACTGCATCGAACGTCTTGCAGAAGGCAAGAAACGGTATCAGCATGGGCGGCTTCTGGATCTCACGGAAGAACAGAAAGACCTGAGTTTCACAGGGTCGCTGTTTACGGGATCTATGTTGATTCCTGTAGACGAGACTTACGGCCCCAAAAACGTCATAATATGCGAGCATAAAATGTATTCTGCAACAGATTGAGCAGTGATATAGGCCTATAATTATGAGAATCTGTTGTCACAACTCATCCAGAAAACTGGAATGACGTGTACCTTTTTCCGGTCTCTTGGAACGCTTGATTGTCACAGGAACCTACGAGAAGCTATTGGTGGATTCCTTCGCATAATCTGTGTAGAATTATACAAGTATCTCGCCATGTCCTGATGCCTTTCCTCTGGTGGGTGATTATCGCTGATTCCCTTTCTCTCTCCCATTTATCGCAGTATCTGGCATTTCTGCATTCGTGCGATGAATGAAAGGCGGAATCGTATAAAGACCTTCCACAGCGAAACAATATCTGAAGATCGTATTCAGTATTTCGGCCCTCTGTGTGTCAGCCTCCGTTCCGGTGCCACTATGGTCACTGAACGCATTTACTTACTTCACATAAGACCAAAACGTCTTAGATTATTCGTTAGATCTGAAAACAATGTTTCATTTTTGTAGAGGACGCCTTGCCGGTCTTCATTAACAGAAGTAATCCATTAATACTTTCAGAATCTAAAGTTTCCTTTCACATTTGAAGCTGCGACGAGTTTCCACAATTCTTACGAACCTGGAAGATCTGTGACAGAGGCATCACGCCTTCAATTCCTGTATTTTGCTGAATAAACTGGCCACATGCGCCACCATAGCAAACCAGCAGAGGGCGTGAGAACGGAGTCACGTGCGTGTTGCTGGCGGTGCCGGAGAACGCAGAGCACAGTCGAGGCTCTAGTTTGTAATCCAGCTTTCATACCGAGCAGACGGCTTTCCATCTATTTCTGCACTTCAAGACCGACCACCAGCCAGACCTGACGTGAACCTCCTCCTCTCCCGCATCCTGTTCCTCAGTTCCACGCAGCGCGGAGAATGGCCGGCGAACTCTCATTCTTGACCTGGGTTAGCACCTCTGTCGTTCGCACTGCCATATTCAGAAGTTCAGCTGATATCACTTTTTTTATTTCGACACTCCATTCCGACGCCCATCCTCAACAATCATTGACCAGATTCCATTTCTGAGCCCTGTACACTTTCAAATTCATTGAATGCTTCTCGAATTGCTCTCTTTACGTTTGTTTCGGTTTCGTTCAGTTTTTGTCACTAAGGCTTCGGCTAAGTGCATATAAGTGGATATAATTTTACTTTACCCTCATTCCAATGCTATTATAATTTATTATTCCACGTATAAGGAAACACCGTTCTCCCCTTTCCTTCACTTCAAGTTCCACTTGCTCTACAGTTGAAATTAATCCCTTAATGGCTGAATAAATTTCTCGATGAGAGATAAAAATCAAAAACTGTGGCTATTTTGAGGAATCCGAAACACTCAGGAGAATGCAGCACATGTCAGAAGCGTTGGTAGCATCATGCAGAATCAGCAGGTACCGGCACTGGCTCTCAAAAACGGTTAACCTTCCAATTATTGGCACAGCATTGGTATGGCGCGAATTCTCAACCTCGGTATTAAGGAGTTGACAACAATCAGTTTGTATGTCGAATTGATGTAGAGGTGCTACTCTTGTGTCCAGTGGTGTCGTTGGGCGCACCAATATTATTGTTGATAGATATATAACAGCCTAACTGTCACTGCAGAGGTTGTAAAACTGTAAGTTTCCTAATCGTTTGATAATTTCATTGCATTATTCATTTGTTCCGTAAGATGTTTGAGCTGTTGTTTTCTGTCGTAGTTATTTAACATCGGATTGTTTGTAGACGGCATTACTGGACGACTCATTCCCGTGGTACATATGTCACTGCAGTAACTAATACCTACTATCCTACATGTCTAAATGTGAGGTTTTTCAAGTGCTTCGTCATATCGATATGTAAATAATAATCTCTGCTCTCTGATGTGACAGCCTTTAATGAGTTGCGACATATTAAACATGACACTAATTCAACAGTAATGAAAATACACATAAAAGCATTTCACGTTAATGTACTGTTCATAAAATAATGACAATCAATGCAAACACAAGAAAAATAACACACTTCCTCATTGTTCTAAATCTACAACCACTTAGTCTATATTGTTTTTATCACTTTCTTCTTACAGCCGTCTATTTCGTGTAACACTTTTTTACATTTTGTATGTGTTCACGATCATACATTGTAAGTTTAATTTTTTTGTGTTCCAGGATCCCATACGCAATTTTCATCATCCTGCACTTTTAATACAATCAGTTTTATTCTGGTTCATTCTCATTTTATAATGTTTCAGATCGCCAATATTCCTTATTACGAATTTTTTTCTTTGATTTTGGGTACGCTAGGTAAAAGGCATTTGGATGTACCTTGCGTGCCACCGTAAACAGACCTCCAAATGTCACAAAAATATTTGAGCTGTCTGAGTTAATCTCTTTTGAATGTTTGTGGGTCTTTACTATGACTAAGTCACCAATATTTATCATAGTTTCTTTTATTTTGTTTTCTTTCCTCACTGCAATTTTCTTTTTAGAATTATTATTCAATCTTGAGGATTCCGATGCTTTTCCACATCGTAATTATCATCTTTCTTCTGTGTCAAAAAGATCTGATTTCTTCCTTGTTCTCCTCAGTTTCTTCAACCAACTTTTTCTCTAAAGAGGTTCCAGCTATTAGTGGGCAGCCCCATTATTACTGATGAAATATCTGTATCTTTGTCTTTCTCTTTTTCATATGGTTCAAATGGCTCTGAGCACTATGGGACTTAACTTTTGAGGTCATCAGTCCCCTAGAACTTAGAACTACTTAAACCTAACTAACCTAAGGATATCACATACATCCATGTCCGAGGCAGGATTCGAACCTGCAACCGTAGTGGTCGCGCGGTTCCAGACTGAAGCGCCTAGAACCGCTCGGCCACACCGGCCGGCTTTCTCATTTTCACTATGGGTCTGTATGTCTTTAGTAGTCCCTTCTTCCTATATTACTTTATTTCTACTGGCGCCCACTAACTTTCTCCGCTTTCTTTGCAATGAATTTTTTTCTTTTGCGCGATATCTATTCCTATATCCCACGTTTTTAACATTTTCCCAAAGATTATCCTTTTTTCTGACTATCTCTTCCAGCTTGAATTTCTGATTAGAAATGTGCTCTCACCTTTTGAAGAGTCCTCTTGTCTGTTGTTTGATAATTTTATCTTTGTTTCAATTTCCCTTGTGTTACTTTATTGCCGTTAATTTTTGATTTCAGTCTGTTCATTTTCCTTTCTATAAGCTCTGCTATCGCACTTATTAATTAAAACCTAGCTGCTAGTCCTGTCTTTGGTTATTCTGCAGACATGACCTTGCTGCTATCCTCCCTTGCCTCTACATGTTCTCGGCTTATGTTTTGTGGCGTAGTTGCATTTACCAAGGTTCTGTTCATTGTCTTGTCTGCTCACACAGATTCTGTACTACTTAAATTTACTGTTTGGTAACCCTCCACACCAAACATATTCCCTTACTTAACATCACTTTCCGCTATTAATGGTTCCATTTTACTATTCTACAGTCACGAATACTGGTCCAGAAATGTTACCCAACACACAGCACTATTAGATGTTTATCATACCAGATTTCATTACACACAATTATAACACTATTGTCGCCTGTAAAATAGAGCAGTTGGGCCACTGACAGCTTTAATAATGGGTCATAAGGGTCATTTTCGTGTAGTGTTGTATGTATGAACATCACTATTCTTCTCCAGTTTCAATAGCGAATATATGTATTGTGATGACAAAGTTAAAATACATATCTCCTTGGAGACATACCTACATGACGACTGCAGGTGCACACCAGATATTATTCTTACTGCTTGCTTTTGTGGAATCAATATTTTTACCCCAGAAACTTATTCCATAAGACATTACTGTGGCGCAAAATACTTCAAGAGGTTGATTCATTTGTTTCCAAGACTAGCAGTTATACGAAGAGCAAAAGTAGCTGAACTTAATTGTTTGAGCAGTTCAGTAATATCCCTCTTCAAGTTAAAGTTTTCATCAATACGATCACCCAACAATTTGGAACATTCTACGCTGTTTAGCGACTGTTGTTCATATGCTATACCACTTGTTAGTATGACTATCTGTTGTACATAACTGAATATAGCGTGTTTTCTCAAAATATAGGAAGTTAATTTTCAGAGGACCACTTAATTATTTGTGCAACATCATTAACAATCCTTTCGGTAGATTTCTCTCTAATGCGCTTTGTTATAAGACTAGTATCTACTGTAAGAAGTACGAATTCGGCTTGATGTATGTTATGTGGAAGGTCATTCACATATATAAGGAGTAGGGAAAAAATCCGTGTGGCGATCATGTTTGATCGTCGTAGAACAATCGGTGAATTGGCAGAAAAGATTGGAATCTCCTGGAATTCATGCCAACGAATTTTGACTGAAGATTTGAAGATGAAACCTGTTGCAGCAAAATTCGTGCCGCTTCTGTTTTTTGACGACCAGAGGGTCCATCGTTTGCGCATGTACCGGGAATTACTTACTTACTTACTTAGTTGGTTAGTTACTTAGGTAGTTAGTTTCATATTCCATGGATCATTTTGCAAGATAAATCATAATAATGTGGAAGGAGTCAGTTTACATTCACATTGCAAATTAATTTGTCAATATGGTTACGTGCTGAACATTTCGAGGCTTTTTTTAAGCATACAAATGTGAGTTAGTAATTCCTGTCCACCGCCTTTTACACATTAGTATTATAGAATTTCTTCTGCGGAATGAAAGTAATTCTAAAGGAGAAACTTTTTCAGTTTTTTTTTTCAAATTTTACTTTACTGTCTGTCAGACATTTTATGTCACTAGATAACTGACCAAAAATTTTCGTTGAAGCATTGTGCGCCCATTTTTGTGCTAAAGACAACCTTTATGTGGAGTAAATTCTCATCAGTATGGACAATTTACCCTGTTTATTATTTCCTACCCATTTGTGACACTTATCACTGGCGTTGTACCCCTAGATATGCAGAAATGAATAAGTTGTATCTTTTTAAACGAGTCAATGATGGTTTGAAGAACAGTGTTTACCATTTCTTCTGTTTTTGTGTGTACGCTTGGACTGATTACAATTCTAGCGTCGTCTGCAAAAAAGAACTAATTCTGCATGGTGTATTGGATGGAAGATCTTTTATATATATGAGGAGCAATAGCGTATCTAAGATTGAACCTTGGGGAATCCCATACATGATCTCTTCCCAGTCAGAATTATGGTCCTGGACTATATTGCTTGAATCGCTAAGTACAACTTTCTGCATTCTTTTAGTTAGATATGACATTATCCATTGGTTGGCTATACCATCAAACCCATAAAACGTAAATTTATCTAGGAAAAACAGTGATTCACACAGTCAAATGTCTTCGATAAGTCGTAGAAAATACCAGCGGACGCTATTTATTATTTAATGGTTGTAAAAGTTGGTGAGTGTACATATAAATGGAATTCTCAGTAGAGGAAATCTTCTGAAACCCAAAGTATGATTTTCTGAGGATGTTATTGTTGCTAAGATGAGATACTATTCTAGAAAACATCACCTTCTCAAAATTATGGAAAATGATACCAGCAGTGAAACCGGTCGGTAGCATTGACATCTCTCATATCACTTTTCTTAAAGAAGGTTTTAACAATGACACTTTTTAGTCGCTCTGGAGCACTGGCTTGAGTTAATGAGGCATTACATATTTCAGATAAGACACCCCTTATTATATGGAAAGAAATCTTTAGTACTCCATTGCAAACATCATCAAAACGATATGAGCTTTTATTTTTGAGAGAATGTATAATTTCCTTGATTTTAGAAAGAGAAATTTGTGATACATCCATAAGATTGCATTTTATGGGAGTAACTTTTTCAGGGAACTGCTGTGATTTTTCTCTTGAACTGTTTGTCCCGATTATTAAATATATACGCTACCTGTGACTCATCATTTGTAATCCTTCAACAGCGATGTTATCCTCTACTGTGACTAGGCGCTTCAGTCTGGAACCGCGTGACCGCTACGGTCGCAGGTTCGAATCCTGCCTCGGGCATGGATGTGTGTGATGTCCTTAGGTTAGTTAGGTTTAAGTAGTTCTAAATTCTAGGGGAATGATGACCACAGATGTTAAGTCCCATTGGGCTCAGAGCCATTTTTTTTTTCCTACTGTGACTGGTTTTCCTGTCCTCATAGCTTTAAGTCTGTTGCCGGAATTACTGAGTTCTTACGTGCTTGATTTTTTAATACCCTTTATTAGTAATGTTGAGTAGTTTTTGTAGTTTGCAACTACTTAATTGAATTGAAACCCAGAAATTAAGAAACAATATAGCCTGTGGAAGACTATTTCATCATCAAAATCAGAGAAAGCAGGGCAGGTGAATTCCGATATGTAGACAACGTTGCTTCTGTTTTTTCAGCATCAAGGGGATCGTCCACCATGAATTGGTTCCCCAGTGTACCACAGTTAATGCCAGTACTACTACCTTGTAGTGCTAAAACAATTACATGAAGCAGTGAGGGAAAAACGATCCGCATTGTGGCAATTACGCGATTGGCTTTTGCACAACGTACCCCTACGTAACACAGCATTCAGTTGCAGGCACTTTTTGGCCAAAAATCAAATAACGGTTTCTCACCTAAACTGATCATCGGACCTGGCTCCCTGGAAATATTCTTGGGAATAAAAAAAGACAGACAGACCAGAAAGGGAAGCGTTTTGAAGACGTAAAAGAAGTGAAGGCACTAAACAGCATAATTTCAGACTTGTTTGAAAACAGTTTCCACCAACCGAAAAACGTTGGGACAACTATGTTATTTCTGACAGATATTATTTTGAAGATGTTTAACGTTTCGTCAAATAAACTACCTTTTGTAAAATAATTCTCAATTAGAACAGTAATGCTACATATATGTTTCTATATTCGAAATCCTTAGTAGTGAATGGCTTAAGTTTGTTCAATACATTAATTCTAGGCAGACGTCGCTCTTGATTGTCTGGAGGGTTTACTTGCACAAAAGGCAACTTCCGTAAGTTATTACCGAAGTAGACAAATTGCATTACGCTGTTAAATACCAGCTCACACACACACACACACACACAGAGAGAGAGAGAGAGAGAGAGAGAGAGAGAGAGAAAGCAGTTTTTTTTGTAAACTATCCGACAATTTACACTACATGGAAGTCGTTGGCACCGAGTACAGTGGAGCATATTTTTAAAAAACACTATTCGCTAAGATTTAGTACATTTAGACAGATCTTCACAGGGTCAAACACGCACAGTCCATTTCATAGTTATAAATGGTAGTGTAATACCACGTTTTTTAGCCGAGGACTATGTAAAGTTTCTACCAGAAACGTATCAATGTACATTATAATATTAATAAAATGGTTAGTCCAATTGGATCTGAGCACTATGGGACTTAAATGCTGAGGTCATCAGTCCCCTAGTACTTAGAACTACTTAAACCTAACTCATCTAAGGACATCACACACATCCATGCCCGAGGCAGGATTCGAACCTGCGACCGTAGTGGTCGCGCGGTTCCACACCGGGCGGCAAAATGGTTAGTGATAACTTGGTTCACTCCTGAGCATGTGATCTGACATATAAGTTTGTTATATTTCTTTGCAAGTGGAGTTCGTTCGGGTTAAACAGCCTTATCATTGTTTACAGCAGGGCCGGCCAGAAATTCTGCACGCGTGCAGTGCTCATGCACATGTGCAACTTCCGGGTCACAGCGTGCACGCCGCAGCCGTCAGCGTTCATGTAGTGCATGTTTCTACCCACAGATGTCGTTTTATCCACTTGCTGGGATACTCTGTACCGGCGCATTCTAGTGCTCCTTCCACAGCTTGCAAGCCAACCATGGGAAGGTATTTCCCATATTAAACATTTAAAATACTGTCAGTCTACTCATTGAGACGTCTACTTTTATGTTAAAGTTTAACCCAGTAAGACAAGTAATACAATTAACAACCGTGGGTTTTTATTAAGGCAGCTTGACTGACGGCACGTAAATACGCGTAATGTTTTTCATGTAGTATTTAAGAAAGTGAGCACTTAGCGACTTCCAACGAACCTTATTCATGATTTCAAATAACATTAAACTAATGTAAGGTTGACTATAACTAATTCTCGGTGCCCTCAGTTACACCCACATAATTTCTGTCTCACTGACCTCTGAACAGAATGATAACCAAAGACCTCTCGATTATCACCTGTTATTTTAATACCATTAATGCTATGTCTTTCATCAGTTCAGTCTGAAATCTGCATAATAACCGACAATTAGATGAATGTTATGTTTTATTGACTTCAGCTGATAGAGCCCTTCACACATTAAAAAAAAAAAAAAACCTACAGGTAAGTATACATTGGAACAATCGGTTTAATGACCAGTTTTCCTGATAATAATGTAACATGGGGCAGAATGAGGCAATAATGCACAGTTAGTAAACAATAATTTTTAATTATGAAAGGAATAAATCCAAACACGTTTACCACTGGTCATGAGAAATGATATAGTTAGTATCGGGCACAAAGGCACGGCTCATTGACAAACGCAAGCAGTTGCGAAGATTTTTCATAACTTATGCTTGATCGAAATCACCGAGAAAAATCTTTCACAAACATATGTCTACCCGAACATGGACATAACTCTCACGGCTTCTCGGTGCAGGCGTGGAAATTCTTGTTGTGAAAAATTTTCGTAGAATTCTTTTGTACTTCGCATTGCAAAGAACTTGTCCTTCAGTCTTGTATTGTACTGTAGGTCGATCAGTTCCATCTCTAGATCATTCGGAGCATCTTCAACTGACGAGGAGGACGGTCGAGCAAAGAGGCGAATGACAGGAGACAAACTCGTAACATCTGCAGATCGTGCTCGAAATTGTTCCTAAATTTTTACAATTACTGACACGTATTCTTGAAATCTAGCACTTTCATGGACCAATCCAAGAGTCGGGAAACGTGCAGTGTTTTCTGTCAATAGCTGGCTCTCCCAAAGCGTAAGCTTCCTTTCAAAGGCATTTACTTTTCCCAACATGCAGAAATTAAATTATTTTCACCTTGCAAACTGACGTTCAGGCTGTTCATGTGAGACGTCATGTCCACGAGAAATGCAAGATCTGATGTCCAACAAGGGTCTTCCAACATAGGTTCACTTTTTCCCTTCTCATGTAGGAGTGTTACTATGACCAAACGTAAATCAAAAATATTTTCAGCATTTTACCTCGACTGAGGCAGCGCACTTCAGTATGGTAAGGTATGTCGCCGTACTCCTCTCCTAATTCCTCCAAGATCCGCCGAAACTGGCGATGCGTAAGTCCATGTATCTTCACATAGTTTACAGTACGCACAACAATTTGCATGACGTTTGCTAACGTTACTGATTTTGCACAAAGTGCCTCTCGATGCACAATGCAGTGAATTCCATACTACGTCTCCTCTGTGCGCCCTAGCTTTTTGCGCATCCGTGCTACGAGTTCGCTCTGATGGCCTTACATTGATGGTGCTCCATCTGTGGTCACAGAGACTAACCGATTCCAGTCCATGCCGACACCATCAATCGCTTGCTCGACAGCTTGGAGTAAGTCTGCACCTGTAGTAGGTACTAAAAAAAAGTCCAAAACGTCCTCTCTTACACAAAGTGCGTTATCGACACCTCGTATGTATATCGCAACCTGGGCTGTATCTGTAAGATCCGTTGCTTCATCGAGCGCAACAGAGAAAGCAACAAAATCTTTAGCCTTATTTATTAGCTGCCTGTGCACATCGCCGGCCATAGCACTGATACGTCTTGTCTCTGTTTGTTTTGATAAACTGATTTCTTGAAACTTGCTAACGGTCGTGGGACACACAAATGCTGCAGCATCAATCAGACACCCTTTCACAAACTCCCCTTCGCAAAAGGGTTTCCCAGATTGAGCAATTCCTAATGCTATTTTAAAACTTGCTCGCAGTGAAGATTTAGTGTGGTTGTCATTCTGGAAAACGGAAAACAGTACATTGTACAGCGTACAGTAAAATAGACACAAATGTAACATAAGAAACTAAGAGTTCAAGAAGTATCAGTTACTTTGACGTACAGTAAAATCGAGTTGATGCGTCTCATCCATTTTCTTGACATTTAATTTTGCTTGTCGTTCTTCACTGTTGAGTACACTACATTCGTCTTTGTGATACGTATTGTAGTGTCTTTCAATTGAAAACTTACGCTGGCCCCCTATTATTCGGCGGCACACCAAACACTGTGAGTTTTCGCCAACGGCTAGAAAAAAGAATTGCAGTTCCCAGTCATTTTTAAACCACTGAGAACATAGATCTCCCGTCCTTTGCTTTTTCACAGTACCTGCCATTTCTCAGTACTTCTCTGTTAAGGTTACGGTCACCAGGGGTAAACGAGACTGGGTATGTTGCGCTCTTGCTTGTACCACATAACCGGGGAAGTGGAGCCACCACCGTTCATTTAGGACACATGTCTAATAACAGATGTCGCTGTCGCTCGCTGTCGCACATGTGCACACTTCCGCACGTCTGCACACTGTGCAGCGTTTGGCCGGCCCTGGTTTACAGCAACATTGCCATTCCCCTGTTGGTCTTCTTCTTGCACACAGAAGGTTTGGTTCGAGGTTACGTAGTTAGACATCTCCGTTTTCTTAAAAATCTTAGCAAAATGTTGTGTTATATCACATCCATAAGCTAATAATCGTCTACGCGAAGCTGTTGCAGTAGTCCACGCAGCTTGTCTAATTGGACATACATTTTAATGTCGGCCGATGCTCCTCTATGTGGTAACGTTACAGGATTTTTATAGTTTTTCAAAACTGTTTGCATTGCTTCCATGTCATTTTTTACCAATATACCTCTTTCTGCCATGTTATTGCTCCTATGTGAAGGAGAAATGGTAGTTTCATCTGGAAATCATGTGTCTAGAATGTTCTGTCTTTCCTCTATTACACACATGTGGTGTCTTCTCTGACTTACTCGTATATCTACTGCTTGCGTTAAAGTTATACAGTAGGGTGACTAAAGCCTTACATAACTTCTTGGGCTAACAATTTTTTCACAGTGGCCTCAAGCTCGTTCACACGAGGGTATGAGAGGCCGTAACGTGGTTTATGCACAGGTACACTATCGCTGACTTCTGCTTGACATTCAATGAAGGACGTTACTCTCAGTTTGGTGGCTAACACATCTGGAAACTCCTGCTTTCATGCCACACTCGCGATACAAATGCTGCACATCTATTTCAGTAGGTTTTACGCCCTCTTCCACATTATTACTACTTGCAATTTCCGCGCTATATTTATCAGTGCTACGGCAATTTCCTCATGCTGACAAAAGATCACCTTAATCCTCCGACGAAATTTAAAGAAAAATTGTTATAAATCTAATTACTTCTTAAGCCAATTCTTATTGTAAAATCTGATCCGCACAATAACACTTGCTTCGATGTGGAGCGGCGGTGGGGTGAGTGGTTTGCTGTAGCCTGTTATGTTGTTGTGAACCACTGAGGGCTACGGCAGGAACGAAGCCTCTCCGTCGTTTCTAGGTCCCCAGTTCCATGCAATACAATACAATGTTTCGCTTACTTCCGCTTTGGAGTACGTTTCCAGTCGCACAGTGTGATGCACCTGCTATCCGTACCGCAACAGAACTGTTTCTGCAGGTGCCTCGATCATGTACTCTTGTCTGACAATGCGCCACTTTTACAGCGCATTGGTCTTAGGGTGGGAAGACATGTATATCTTACTCTACGAAGTCCCGAGAGCGAGTAAAGCTTACACTGATTATGAACACAAACTTCAAACCCCTTTGGCATGAGGACCAATGACGGCATCTCTGTGTATGAACAGTCGATCGCACAAGTTAAAGTTCCTCGAGCGGTCAAAGAAAAATCATAGTTGCTATCATGCGGACTATTCCAGGAAATAATTTGTCAGTCACAGCACTTAGTTGTTCCGGTTTAAAATCCGCAAAAGCCTCACTGACATTACACAGCTGTATAAAACGTAAGGACGAAAGTAAGTTTCGCGTAATATGTCACTGTCAAATAAAATAGCTCGTGAAACTTGGACCATACATAGAAAGAACTGCCGCAGCATAGTACAGAAGGTAACTGTGGTCATCGCGATATACACACATCAAAACAGGTTTTGCATCACCCCGGTTCCCAGAACTCTTGAAGACAGACGTTGACTGTGGATATTGTATCACAGACACAATCTCTTTGACTGTTCAGAGAAGTCACTAAACCCGCCCAAAGATGCGAACAACCATGCATGAGCAGCGCCTTGTAGACGGAGGGGGCCGACAGCCGATCAGTTTCAGTCATTCCACTAGGAAGGAGGCACACGGCTCGTGTCGTCTGTAGTTCAACCGTGCCTAGACGGTCAATAGCGCGGTTCGATCGCGTCCGCATTGTTACTTTGTGCCAGGGAACGCTCTCAACAAGGGAAGTGTCCAGGCGTCTTCGGAGTGAACCAAAGCGATGTTGTTCGGACATGGAGGAGATACAGAGAGACAGGAACTGTCGATGACATGACTCACTGAGGCCGCCCAAGGGCTGCTTCTGCAATGGTTGACAGCTACCTACGGATTATGGCTCGGAGGAACCCTGACAACAACACCACCATGTTGAATAATGCTTTTCGAGCAGCCACAGGACGTCGTGTTACAACTCAAACTGTGCGCAGTTGGCTGCATGATGCGCAACTTCACTCCCGACGTCCATGGCGAGGTCCATCTTTGCAACCATGCAGCGCGGTACAGATGGGTCCAACAACATGCCCAATGGACCGACCAGGATTGGCATCACGTTCACTTCACCGATGAGTGCCGCATATGCCTTCAACCACACAGTCGTTGGAGACATGTCTGGAGGCAACCCGGTCAGGCTGAACGCCTTAGACACGAGTGCAGCAAGGTGGATGTTCCCTGCTTTTTTGGGGTGGCATTATGTGGGGCCTATGTACGACGCTGGTGGTCATGGAAGCGCCGTAACGGCTTTACGATACGTGAATGCCATCCTCCGACCGATAGTGCAACCATATCGACAGCATATTGGCGAGACATTCCTCTTCATGGACGACAATTCGCACCCCCATCCTGCACATCTTGTGAATGACTCCCTTCAGGATAACGATATTACTCGACTAGAGTGGCCAGCATGTTCTCCAGACATGAACCCTATCAAACATGCCTGGGATAGATTGAAAAGGGCTGTTTATGAACGACATGACCCACCAGCCATGCTGAGGGATCAATGTCGAATCGCCGTTAAGAGTGGGAAAATTTGGACCAACAGTGCTTGATAAACTTGTAGATAGTATGCCACAGCAAATGCATGCATGCATCAATGCAAGGGGATGTGCTACTGGGTATTAGAGGAGTATTGGAACAACATTCGTTCTGGACCAAAGTACTGTTATCCAGATGGCGGAGATGACGTCATCCAAGAAGGCAGCTATGAGTCAGCTGATGATACAAGTACCATTATCAAAGATAGCGGTTTTTGGCGAGAAGTTGACACGCCACCCTCCTCTCCCCTCCCCAGAAAAGTGGTGGGAAGTTCAAATTCCAACAGGATAATGCTTTACACCACGGTTATCTCTACTAACCTAAGAAAATCGTGGGATGATATGTCACTTGGGCTACCTCCACTAACCTCGAACAGTGCTGGACATAAGTCTTTATTTTGCATGCACCAGTCTTTATTTAAACAATGTCATGCAGTACAGCCATCCAGGGTGTTGACCACGAGGTCCAGACTCCAACTGATCTAGTACACAGAAACTGTCACCATAGGGCACTGTTGTCTGTGACGTAATCCAAGATGGCGGTGGAAAATAGCTACAGACAGTGTCTGCATCAAGAGATCCAGAGTCCAACTAACCTAGTACACAGTACTTCCACCAGAGGGAGCAGTCGTCTGTTCCATGACGTAACCCAAGTTGGCAGTCTGGGGTGGGGAAAATGACGGGAAAAGGACTCTGCCTGTGCTGCACATGATTCTTCATAATGCAGGCAGTGTCTTCACCACGAAATCTAGAGTCCAACTGACCTATTGCACAGTACTGCCATCCCTCCTGTGACATAATCCAAGATGGTGGTCTGGATGGGGAAACGTCGCGAAAATGACTCAGCCTGCGCTGGGTTGCTGGAGAGGGTAAGGAAGGAGACTACTTTATTTATTTTGGAACAATTTATTTAGGGATGGAGTATATTTATCACACTGATACAAAACACATACTTGGGGTCACAATACACTGTCTGCAGACCTGTAACCTATTCCTAAATAACGCTCTGCAGACACACAAAGAACTCCTAACTTACCGAAATAATTTCAGTACAGACCTGCAAACTGCTCCTAAATAATGCAACACAGTGATGTGTAGACATGCTCAGTACTCGTAAATTATCCAAGCAGCACATAGCACAGCCTACAGACCCGCTCGCAAAATAATGCAACAGACACGCACAGACACCGCCTGTTGCCCCTTGTCCGTTGCACCGCACGCACTCCCAGAAGTCGGGATGCACTGACAGCCCCACGAAGTGACGCGGCCGTCAGCTGTTAAACCACACACAGGCGCCTGTTCAGGTCCCTCACGCATGAGGTGGCATCATCTCTTTCATACTCAACATCTGAGAAATTCCTCTCCAAATATGTGATCACCTAGGCGCTGAACGTTGTAGCCTTAGGAGTGCGTGTGTTTATGTTCTCTCTTACCAATACCTTCCTTGTACCGATCCTAGACTCTAGAACAATACTTTAGAGTTGATAGCTTGGTTGATTTACGTAAAAATGCGTCGAACTCCATCCGTCTGGAGCTCCATCGACCATAAAAATCACTCGTTTCTTGTTATTCTTAACCATTTGCTATTATATCACCTCACTTTGAAATCTATTACTGCACATCTATAAGGAGTGCTATGCTCCTCGACATGGGCGCATCTTGAGAAATCTCGTGCATTTGGATTGGTGAGGACTCGGAAAGCTCTATTCATTCACGAGACGTGGAGTGTAGCTGTCTACTTCTGATTGGTTACAGATTAATTCGGTAACAGTGCTGCAGAGTGGGTTGGTCAATGACAGTGTGAGGAGGATCTTTCACTCTCTAATTTTACCCTAAGACAGCGAGAATGCTCTGCGACTCTCATATGCAGAGAGATAGATCGTAAATTAAGCACTGTGCTCGAGGTGTTAGAAATATCTAGAGAGTTGTCTGGTATACTTTGATGATTTATGTGTTCGAGAATTAACAACAAATGGACATACTGCACAGTCATCTATCTGCATTCACAATGATGCTTGCAAAGTAGAGAACGGGCAGTTTAGCTATGATACTGAAATTGGGAAACATGCTGTCACATCATTGGCTGGTGGTGAAATTACTGCGAAATTGTTCGCATTATCAACTGTGAAGCTTATTATTAGAGTACATCGATGGTGTCTTTTCTGTCCCATCTGTGCAGTGGCACACTGTTGGTTACCACATAATCAGTGACTGACAGCGCTTGTTTGAGTTGGGGAAAGAGTTTTGGTGGATGAACAGCACCTTCTGGGGTGGGTAGCACCGGAACAATGATTGTGTACGTGAGTGCACTATGAGGAATCAGTCGAAATGGAATGCAGAGCCATTGTCTATTCTGTCATTGTGACAGATGAGTTTAAATGTAGAGGTCATCAATCACTTTCAGACTGAAAATCTCTTCAACGCAGCCCAACTCTTCTAGTTTCCTCATTTGTAACTGTCTTTTATTTAAAACCGTCCAGTGTGCAGCGTGTTAAAATGATTTACACCGTGCGATGTCTAGTTTTCTGCGAGAGGTTGTGGATCAGAGCATCTTAATGTCAGTTTAGGGCCTGACACAGACCTCGAAGCTATGGCAGAAAAACAAAATGTATGGCAGTGTACAAAGTGCGTTAGAAAACAATGTTTCAAACAACAACACAGAGTCACAGGGAACATCTCTTGCGACTTACAGTGTAGCCTGTGGGATACAAAAATGGTTCAAATGGCTCTGAGCACTATGGGACTTAACATCTATGGCCATCAGTCCTCTAGAACTTAGAACTACTTAAACCTAACTAACCTAAGGACATCACACACATCCATTCCCGAGGCAGGATTCGAACCTGCGACCGCAGCAGTCGCGCGGTTCCGGACTGAGCGCCTAGAACCGCTAGCCCACTGCGGCCGGCCTGTGGGATACAGTCATCATCCTACAGTATGGGTGATGAAACCTTAAACTGCCCTCTGCACTGGATCAAAAGCTGTATATTTAATAAGATCGTTCTGCATAGGCAACAGCAGCAGTTTGACAGGTCAAATCTATGACGGAGGTGGTGTCCCATTGAATGCTATTCTGGGGAGCATCACGGATTCTCCCTCTCCGTGCTGGAGTGCACCACACCTATGCGTCATCGCGTGAGCGACGGTGGCTAGGTGTCTTCTGTATCGGGTGAAGTTAGCGGAGCTTCTATAGTTCTTAATTTTTCTCTGTTGAGGGGTAGAGAATAACGATGATGGCACATTTTGCTGACAGATTTGAATGGACGCGGATCTGCTTTGGTTTGTAGTATCTGTATCTAGTTTGGGGATGTAATACATGGCGCGCATTTCCACTGAATGGTCAAAACACTATCCTGTTGCACTAACTCAGGTCGTTCTGTTTGTGCACGGGTCGCAGAAGGTGGTGTATATGTCTTTCTCCAACTTCTGCTCAGTTCCGACTCAAATTGGAACGATCCCAAGCGGAAATCTGTAGAAATGGGAGGAGTTTCAAGATGCGTAGGGGGTGACTAAAACCACATCGGACTTTTACTGTAGCAGCCAGGTTCAAGAAAGGTGACTCGTTTCGTGATATGAGAGCGCCAGAAATATGATTGAGTAGTGGTTGTAGTCATTAAAAGAATTGTAAATAGAATCCAACCCAGGTATGTTCTTGAATGGAAAGACCTGATTCCAAATCATGGACATCATTTCTAGCAGATAGTGTAACACTAGAGATCTGAGAAGCTAGTGTACATTTTCTTATGACCTCAATCAGCACATCATCTACTACTTCTTTTTGTGATCCTTCTCAATCAGTCATCGCCTATAATTCAGTGGAGATATCACTGAACCTCTGACATGGTATCGAGACAGAAAACGTTACAAGTACTACAGAAATATCTAGCTGGGGCAGCGTGAGGGAGTTGCAAATACATCTTAGATACCACGTTCCTTAGCTGAATCACTTTCAAAATTCAGCGATTTTATTATGAGGTTGCACCATAGGCGATGTATAATCGGAGTGCTGGTCTGATACCATACACTCCTGCGATCGCCATCACGGTATGAGTCCAGACAAAAAACCACCTCATTCAGAGGTAATGTCATACCTCGATTTATAAAGCCAGTATAGCTTTTAACATGGATACTTGCGTACACCTGTAGAATCATCTCCACTTGTGACAGTAACGTACCGTAGTTGTTGGGATCGAGTTTTTTTTTTTAAACGTACGGCGGTTGAATCTCTCTTTCTAGTACACGGTGGTGGCACTCGCAAGAAAAACTTATGAGACATGTCCACCCATGCTTGATTTTTTCTCAGTATTATTTTGTATTGTAGGTAATCAGTTATTGATGAAGTATTATACTTAGTAGTAGGGGATGTGTGATATGTTCACATTTGAGCATCAGGCTTATAAAGTATGTGTTTGTGTTCTGACGTGTGTAAAGGAAATGACTATGTCCAGTTGTAAGGAAGGTATGGGTTTGACGTGGAGTACTCTGATAGCATGGGAAGAGTATGTCAACTCATAAGAATGGTACTCATATTTCTATTTCCAGAGCCACAGCCATCAACAGAGTGTATTTCCAATACTTCACTCATTGTCAAATGTCGTTCATCTGAGAGCGCTATCATACATTTAGTTTGTAAGTACAGGGATAAAATATATATGTGACTGATTATTTAGGATAAACATTCTACATGTACGTGCTCGGCCCACAGTGCCAGTGGTCTGTGCTGGGGTGATTCACGTTCCCCATTAACGGTAAGATCTGTAAGACTGGAGATGCCTGTTAGAGTGTAGGAATGTATTTGAATTAACAGTGTTGTCCTCTAGACGACCAAATAGCGAACTAGTACTTACTATGTATTGGATAGCTTTCGTGATCATGTGGAAATTTGAGAATGAATATGGAGGTGCGTTTGCGCCGGATCGTTATTCCCGCCCATGTAATTTATTCTGATGAATGCTTCTGCACATTTCGCACAATTATTTAGTTGAGAGAAGATCCGCTGTGGTGTGTGCATCTAGCATGTGGAAGACATGTGTGCCAGTTCTATAGACATTAGAAACTCTATAGTTGACCTTGTAAATTATAGGGATGATTTGGAACGCACCCCATCACCGACATCGGTATTCAGGAGTGGAGATATCAGATTCCTCTATTTGTTTCGAGTTGCTGAGTAAAGGTCTTCACAGACGGGATAAGTTTCTAGTTACTCAATGGTCTAGTGCACGCTCCACATAGCTAAAATTTCGGATTTGTAGAGAAATAATTCCCAGGCTACATATTAGGAATTATGTTGCGTGAGCGATCTGTAGGATACTGCTGTGTGAAAACCATGTGGAAAATATATTTATTCTTGTGATCCTAGAGTCTGGAGATGGTTGTAGAAAAAAGCAAGCAGGGAAGCAGGTCCGTGCCTGAAACAGTAATTCATTTGTGTCTAGGGAGAAATGGGCCAGTCTTTGCATAACAGTTCTGAGAGTGACTTCGATCCACTGACATGGTACGCGGAGATATAATGCTGGTTTGGAGATCGGTTTCACGCTCTAATATTCAAGCTCCTGTCCTCAGTGGGAGAGTAATGTATTTGACAATATGTATGGCACTTTGTGAGGTTTAGTTGTTGGTGCAATATGGAGATCAGTGTAAAATAGCTTTTTTGGTGCTGAAAGTCACGTCTGTAGAAAGAAAGAAAAGGTGGATGGTGTTTCCCTAGGACTGAGGAGAATTGTGACATATAGCCGGTGTGAGTCTAGGCATGCCATAATTTTTTCGGGTGCTGTACAGATATGAAAGATAACTGCACTGTTTGTGTAAAATGTGTATATATTGCATTGTAAAGTTACTGCGGCTTGTGTCATGTAAAATGTGTATATATTGCATTGTAAAGTTACTGTGGTTTATTTTGTGGCATGACAAGAGAAGATGACTGCATGTGCTATCGTGAGGGATGTATAGTTTCAGCACATCGATAATTGTGATGGTATGAGACAGATTTTTGATGTGGAAAATTATGTGCACTATGGATACTGAGATTCGTTCCACAGGCACAGCCGTCATGAGGAGACATTACCTGCACATCGATCAGTGTCAGATTGTAGCAGCAATTGTAATATTTAATTGTAGTTACACTGGTAAATACGTTCCTGGCTTCCAATGTTCTTGTGAGTCTAGTATGTATTTGATGATCTGTAGACAACTTTTTGGGTTTAACTGTCAATGCAATATAGCGATCTGGACAAAATAATTTTGGCGCTGAAACTTTCATCTGCAGAGAGAAAGAGAAAGTGGATGGTGCTATGATACTGGCGGCATCAGTAATTCGGTGGGTAAATTCGATAAGAGCCAATCATAATGCTCAATTCATTCAAAAGACATCCTTTGTGCTGGGATATAGGAGTCTCTACATAGCGTTGAGAACCTTTGTGTATGTTGAGAGCAGGAAGAGTATCACGTTAGGACCACTGGGAAGAGTGCATTCGACGTTATTCTGCGCTATTTTCGTAAACATGTTCTGTTTACCATGCATACAAGCTGAGACATCACGAAAACTCCTGCAAATGCGCATGTTAAGTATTTCTGTGACACTATGCAATTTACTGGAGTTTGGCTTTTTTACTATTTTAGATAGCCATGTGGTTTCAGTATAATATTGAGAATGTTACTAAATACACTTGCAATAGTATGTCGCTATGCTTGGTGGTGCGTCAGCCACAGATCTCACATGGTCTGTTACAATCGCTAGGGAGAAAGCAGTTTGTGTTATTCTGGAACGGATTTCTGCAGCATCGCTCGGCAGTAAGCCCTTTGCCGGACCGGAAGTAGAGGGAGGGTTCATGCCAGCAGTGATGAACACACACGCACGGCCCACCTTGGAGCGTCTGCGCTTTGTGTATAGGTCTTCACTCCTGTCCAGTTGCATCATCAACGGCGCCTAGGTGAAAATGTATTTGGAGAGGAATTTCTCAGATGTTGAGTATGAAAGGGATGATGCTACCTCATGCGTGCGGGACCTGAACAGGTGGCTGTGTGTTGTTTGAGAGCTGGCTTCCATGTCACTTCGCGGGTCTGTCAATGCATCCCGACTTCTGGGAGCATGTGCGGCGCAACTAACAAGGGGCGACGGACGGTGTCTGCGCATGCCTCTTGCATTATTTTGCGAGCGGGTCTATAGGCTGTGCTGTGTGCTATTTGGACAGTTTATGAGTACTGAGCGTGTCTACACATCGTTGTGCTGCATTATTTAAGAGCAGTTTGCAGGTCTGTACTGAAATTTTTTCGCTAAGTTAGGAGTTGTTTGCGTGTCTGCAGAGTGTTATTTAGGAGTAGTTCACAGGTCTGCAGACAGTGTATTGTGACCCCAAGCATGTGTTTAGTATCAGTGTGATAAATACACTCCATCCCTAAATAAATTGTTCCAAAATAAATGAAGTACATTCCTTTGTTACTCTCTCCCGCAGCCCAGCGCAGGCTGAGTCATTTTTGCGCCATTTTCCCCATCCAGACCACCATCTTGGATTATGTGACAGGATGGATGACAGCACCTTCTGGTGGCAGTACTGTGTACTAGGTCAGTTGGACTCTGGATCTCTTGGTGGAGATACTGTCTGTCGCCATTTTCCACCGCCATCTTGGATTATGTCACAGACGACAGCACCTGTGGTGGCAGTACTGTGTACTATATCAGTTGGAGTCCGGACCTCGTGTTCAACACCCTGGATGGCTGTACTGCATGAAATTGTTTAAATAAAGACTGGTGCATGCAAGTTAAAGAGTTATGTCCAGCACTGGTCGAGGTTAGTGGAGACAGCCCAAGTGACCTAACATCCCGCGATTTTCTTAGGTTAGTAGAGATAACTATGGTGTGATGTATTATCCTGTTGGAATTTGAACTTTCCGTCATTTTCCTGTGAGGGGAGGAGAGGAGGGCGTCGAACTTTCCTGCCAAAGGCTGCCATCTTGGATAACGGTAGTTGCGTCATCAGCTGACGTTATGGCCGTCATATTGGATGTCATCGCGGCCATCTTGGATAATGGTACTTTGGGCCAGAACGAACGTTGTCCCAATAATTAGAGGTACCGGTGTGTACAGCATTCTGGACCACCACCTTTGAAGGTCTCACTGTATGGTGGTAGAACATGCAATGTGTCGTTCTCATGAACAATCAATATTTCGGGAATGATAATTATGTTGATCTCTATTCCAATTTTCTGTACAGGTCCGGAACTAACGGAAACCGAGGGGATCTAAAATTTTTTTTTTATGTGTGTATGATGGTCTTCTGTACATTACAAGGAGCGAGACATGGTACTTAGTAGGTTGTTTGCTTACTACGGATGGCATTTAATGCTCTGAAACGTGCTCCCATGCTGGCCACAAGGTCTCGGATGCGAATACTTTGTGCTAACCACTGCGCCGCCTCGCTCGCTGCTGATTGACTGTTGATGTCTGACCAGTTCTGCATCAATCAGCCAAATGGTAAGCTAATTCTGAGAAGCTGGATGGGTTATTCAACTAAAAATCTAAGTTTATACTGTTTTTACTGTAGGCACTTCAGCACAGACACTAGTTTGCAAACATCTATGGTTCAAATGGCTCTGAGCACTATGGGACTTAACATCTATGGTCATCAGTCCGCTAGAACTTAGAACTACTTAAACCTAACTAACCTAAGGACATCACACAACACCCAGTCATCACGGGGCAGAGAAAATCCCTGACCCCGCCGGGAATCGAACCCGGGAACCCGGGCGTGGGAAGCGAGAACGCTACCGCACGACCACGAGCTGCGGACTGGACACATCTAAATTGTTTGTTACTGGTTTTCAAGCTTGGTGGCAACATATTCCGACAGTTTACAGCCATGAAACCTCAGAAAAAACCAGTCTTGTTTTGGAAAGTAGAAAAACCTTAAAAACATGGAAACTGGAAAATTGTGGTAAGTTCCTATGGGTCCAAACTGGTGAGGTCATTGGTCCCTAAGCTTACATACTACTAATCTAACTTAAACTAACTTACGCTAAAGACAACACCCACACCCATGCCCGAGGGAGGACCCGAACCTCCGACAGGGGGAGCCGCGCGAACCGTGACAAGGCGCCTGAGACCGCGCGGCTACCCCGCACGTCCGAAGAACATGTCTAATTCCCAATATAACAGCTGATCGCGTTACCCAGACAGCATCTGAAACAGAAAGTGGGAAATGAAGAGCCATTTTAAAAACACTGCTGGACGTAGTTATGTTTAAGTTGAACAAAATCCTCCATTCCACCGTCACAGAGAGAAAATGATGGCGGTAAGCAAAGGAAATTTTCTGTAGCTGATTGTACGTTTATAGAAATATGATGCTGTACTGAGAGAACACTTAATCATGTTAGAACAGTCCACTCATTCACAGTTGGTCGAAACTTTACAAGCTGTCTATCCTCCACTGTACAAAATGAATTTATCTCACCTCTGGACAGAATTGTAGATGATATAAAAAATTCCAAATTTTTTTTATCATTTTCAACAGCTCGCCTGATATCTTGCACATAGATCATGTCAATGAAAGTAATTTGTAGATTATTTTCAGCGAACTGGGAAGAAATGCGTTAACGTAATGGAAAATATTTTATAGGTTATTGAACAGGGTGGTCAGGATATAACAGTATGTCGACAAGGATACGAAAATGCATCTATACTGGCTGGAGTGCATTCAGGCGTTCAAACGATAATTTCTGAACTTATTCCAAAGGCATTGTTTGTACCCTGCCCAAACCACTCTCTCAGTCTGTGTCGATTACCCACTTTCGTAACTGTTCCATTATCTGTGAGTTCTTTTGGAATGTTAGAAGGTTTATATGGTTTTTACTGAGCTTTTACCATCGGAACGACGATCCTTCTACTTAAAGCGTCGGAGTTACAGTTAAAAGTCTTTGAGATGCATAATGGAGTGCTCATTCCAGAGCTCTTAAACTATGTTTCAGTGTTTTAAAATGATTACTGATGCAGCTGGGGAAACGTGTTATTCTTCAGGAACTACAAAAACCAGAGGAGCTGCTCAAACTCTGTTGCCTGCAGTGTGTGATTTCTCGTCCTTGTGGTTTTTGTATCTATGGAGTACTATCTCAGTAGAAGTCGACCAAGCCCGCAAATACACCACGGAAAAGAGTCACAACACCAAGAAAGAGTTGTGCGATATAAACGAAAGCTGGGGGGCGTATTTCTACATCTGAAAGATGGCGTCTATTCAAATTTCGCGCTAGCCGCATAAGAGTGGCTGGCGCAGTAGCACCACTGTGAGAATGCAAATCGGGTTTTCTGTAAGTTCACGCTGTAGATGTGTGAGCGTTAGTTACCTTTGAGAACTGACGTGGTGAGTTGATGCTGGTCAAGAAAACCATTATCGACAACTCACTGTATTTAAACGAAGTCGTGAAGTAGGGCTACAAGAATATGGATGTTCCTTCCACGATCCTGCAGAAAGTGATGACTGGGTGTTGTGTGATGTCCTTAGGTCAGTTAGGTTTAAGTAGTTCTAAGTTCTAGGGGACTGATGACCTCAGATGTTAAGTCCCATAGTGCTCAAAACCATTTGAACCATTTGATCCTGCAGAAAGACTGCGCAGGACAGCTCCGAATCAGACGCCCTGCAGCGTGCATTCCGCTGACCACAAACCACCGCCATTTGTGATTTCATTGGTGACAAGTGAGAGCTCATTGGAAGGCAAGGTGGAGGTCTGTTGCCTCTTCTGACTGGGTGCCTGTAATGGCCGTGTGTTGGGAGGCCAGCTGAGAGCCTGCTGCCAACCTGTCTGCAGGCTAGACACACTGGACCTAAACCTGAAGTTATGGTCCGGGGTGCGATTTCGTATGATAGCAGGAGAGCTCTCATAGTTATCCCACGCACCCTGGCTGAAAATTTGTACGTCAGTCTGGTGATTAGACCTGTTGTGCTGCAATCATGAACAGCGTTCCAGCGGGTGTTTTCCATTTGGCTAACGCTGTTGCAACCTAACATGCTCTACAGAGTGTCGATATCTTGCCTTGGCCTGCTTAATCGCCAGATCTGTCTGCACTCGAGGACATATGGGACATCATCGTCTTCCACAAACAGGATTAACCTTCCCTGTACTGACTGACCAAGTGCAACAGGCGTGGAACTCCATTCCATAAACTGACATTCGGCACCTGTACCACACAATGCACGCACGTCTGCATGCTTACATTCAACATTCTGGCGGTTACACAGGTTATTAATGCACCAGAATTTCACATTTGCAATAGCTTACATTAACCTGTATAATAATAATAATAATAATAATAATGTGTGACGAGGGCCTCCCGTCGGGGAGACCGTTCGCCTGGTGCAAGTCTTTCGATTTGACGCCATTTGCGCGTCGATGGGTATGAAATGATGATAATTGGGACAACACCACACCCAGTCCTTGAGCGGAGAAAATCTCCGACCCAGCCGGGAATCGATCCCAGGCCATTAGGATTGACATTTTGTCGCGCTGACCACTCAGCTACCGGGGGCGGACACATTAACCTGTAAGTGTCTAATGTTAATCATTTAAATATGTCACCTAGACAAATGTATTCCAGAAATTTCATTACTTTAGATTATTTTTTTGGTGTTTCGATTTGATTTCCGTCAGTGTATTCATAGATTCTTGGAGTCAGCTTCGAAATGTGTGTTACTAAGATGAGGGAAGGACACGGGTGTCGAGATGGGATTCCTGAGGAAAGAAGTAGAACTGTCAAATAGAAGTAAATGATGCTGCAGACGACACGCTCACTTTGCTCCAGGTACTGAGAACGGCAGTGTTGGAGCGCGTAGAGATGCTTCTACAAGAAATGTATACACGTTGCAAACTCATGGAACATATATCAGATAGTATTGTTGTATTAGAATCCAGCAATCTGACTGAAATCTCAGAAGCAGAACCTCACACGTCTGAAAAAAGTTTAGTTGACAGTTATAATGAGTTTTCTGATGATGGAATCCTTGCAGGAATTCAGCACCTAAGTTGTCTCTGTCAAAAGGAGAGTCCCTTGGTTGGGCATCTTTAAGATTATTATAGCTCGTGTTTGAATATGATTTTTTGGAATCTGTTTCAAAGGAGAATTTCCTTCGTTGTAGTGTGGTGAAAAATGTCATCTTATGCATTTATGACACGTTGTTACTGTCTCGTTGGCAGAAAGTGCTTCGGCTCCTCAACTGCAGCTTAGCACTGGACAACACGCAAACTGCACGTAAGCTAGTATCAGAGGAGGATATAACAAATCTGGGAATACTTTTAGAACACTTTTGTTTCGCGGAATGAAAAGTAGCTATTTCACGAAACAAGTGAAAAATACTCATACGACGCGTTGGTAGAGTTAGATGTTTAGTGAACATGCTTAGGGAACGTTACTGTTTGAACGCTGGTAGAAGTTGGTGCAGCGAGATTTTGCAGCGCAAGCGGCTCCGCGCGGGTAAAAGCGGACAAAAATGACTGCGGCGGCTGCGGCTACGTGGAAAGCCGTGTCACGCTCGGCAGGACGGAGAAACGTGACTCAGCCGGGACAGTCCGTTCCCTAATCCCGGCCGCAGCCGCCAGCCGCAACCAACTGCCCCACAAAACTGTTTTCAAGTTGCACGAGGAAGTCATTTGCTTGTGCGCTCCACTTTCCAAATAACACGCTGTACATCTGCATCTACACACTCCCACAGTACATGCCAGAGGGAACTTGCCACAGTTACGTTACTGCCTTTCCCGTTGCATATATATATATATATATATATATATATATATATATATATATATATATATATATATATATATATATATATATCATGCTATCTAATTGAAATTATTCATCACAAGAGCGAGATTTCATGAGTAGGAAGAGACAGCAAATAGAAGAACTACCATATTGCATTTTTAAATGCAGATACAGCCACCTAAGAAAATTAAATTTCTTTTTATTTCTTTTACATAAAATCAGAGAACACAGTTGGAACCATGACCAGTTTTGCCCATAACTCGGCCATCTTCAGAACCTACAACAAGAAAAAATCGAAAAGTCTACACTGAAGTCTTAAAATCTTTAAAAATACCTTCCTACTCTTTTTACAATTTGAAAGGCTATCGTTTTGTAGCGAGCTCCTTTCAGACGTTGCGGAACTGCGCTAAGCGTAAGCCACTTGTTGATTCACCGATAGTCAGTTGCTATACGTTTCTTGTCCGCGAGAGCGCCGCATCTTTGCAAAAACGAGGAAGTGAAGGATCTCTTACACCAAGGATAAAGCGTTGCCCGGAGCTGGCCAATCAGACCACTGGGCGCGCCACAGTTTGGTTGCTTCCATCTTGCTATTCGAATTAGAAAGGTACTCTCATGTCGTCCTTCGTCGTGGTCAGCACGTTGTAACAGCAGTACTCAGATATTTGTCAAACATGGACACATTGGACCAGCAGACTTCGGCGTAATGGTGAGATCAGCGAGCATTATAGTTGCAAGTTCTAGGGGACTGATGACCTTAGAAGTTAAGTCCCACAGTGCTCAGAGCCATTTGAACCATTTTTCTACTTTGCAAGTGGTGGTATTGTTAGAACAGCAACTTCTCTGTCTCAAGCAAATTCATTATATTCGAAGTGAGAATATGTTCGAGAATCCTGCAACAAACCGGTGTTAAGGATACTGGTCTGTAATTTTGAGGTTCCGTCCTTCTACCCTTCTTATATACAGGCGTCACCTGCGCTTTTTTCCAGTCGCTCGGGACTTTACGTTGGGCAAGAGATTCGCGATAAATGCAAGGTAAGTAAGGAGCCAATGCAGTACAGTACTCTCTGTAATACAGGATTGGAATCCCATCAGGACCTGGCGATTTATTTATTTTCAACCCATTCAGCTGCTTCACAACCCCAGGGATGTCTATCACTATGTCCTCCATACGGGAATCTGTACGAGACTCAAACGGCGGTATGTTTGTACGATCCTCCTACGTGAAAGATTTCTCAAATGCTAAATTTAAAATTTCAGCTTTCGTTTTGCTGTCTTCCGTTGGCAGGCCAGACTGATCAGTGAGTGACTGGATGGAAGCCTTCAACCCGCTTACCGATTTTACGTAAGACTAGAATTTCCTTGGGTTTTCAGCAAGATCTTTTGCTCAGTTATGACGGTGGTAGTGGTTGTATGCTTGGCGCATCGCTCTTTTTACAGCAGCACGAACCTCTACTAACTTTTGCCTGTCCTCATTCTCCAGATCTTTCTTGTACCGCGAGTGAACTCTCTTTGCTTCCTGAGCATTCTCCGAATTGCGCTGTTAAACCACGGTGGGTCTTTTCCGTCCGTAACCCACTTTTTCGGTACATACTTCTCCAATGCGTGATTTACAATGTGTTTAAAATTTGCCCATAATTCTTCCACGTCCATCGTACCGGATGTAAATGAAGTCGATTCATTTACTAAGTGGGATGCTAGCAACTGCTTATCTGCTCTTTCTAGTAAGAATACTCTCCTAGCCTTCTTGACCGACTTTTTAACTTTCGTAACCATAGTCGTAATGACAACATCATGATCACTAATCCCTGTCTCAACACTGACACGGTCGATGAGGTCTGGTCTGTTCGTGGCTACCAGATCTAAAATATTTCCATTACGCGTTGGCTGTCGATTTAGCTGCTCAAGACAGTTTTCGGATAATGTGTCAAAAGTAATTCACACGACGGCTTGTCTGTACCACCTGTAATGAATCCATAGACATAGGTTGAATTCGTCTCCGACTAATATAGCATGATCCGGGTACTTCTGCGATACAGAGTGTAGACTCCCTTTGAATGATTCTAGAACTGTCACAGTGGAACCTGGTGGCTGGTAATAACACCCAACAATTAACTTTATTTCTCCTAGCCCTGTTAAACGTGTCCACATAACTTCACAATCACACTCTACTTCGACCTCAGTAGACACAATATTTATGTCAACTGCAATGAAGACACCACCTCCCACGGTGTCTAATCTGTCTTTCCGATACACGTTCGAACCCTCACTAAATATTTCAGAACTTCCTATCTCAGGGTTCAGCCAGGTCTCAGTCCTGAGAATGATTTGCGCGCCAAACGCTTTCTGGAGGGTAGTAAATTCAGGAACTTTATTCCGAACACTCTGAAAATTTACTGCTAATATCTTGATAGCTGAAGTGTCTTTACACTGAGCGCGTCCTGATTTCCCTGCCTGCACGTCGACCGCTTCCTTTGTGTAGTGCACCCCTGACCCATCTAGAGGCGTTCTACAATTCCCCACCCAGTAGCGCAAGTCTAGAAATCTGCAGAGTCGACAAAGCCTGTGGTTGAGACCCTCCACTTGGCTCCAAACCAAAGGACCCCGATCCACTCTGGGAACGACGCTGCAAGTAGAGAGCTCTGCTTGTACCCCGCGTGCGAGGCCAGTGGTCTTCACCAAATCCGCCAGCCGCCTGTAAGAACTGAGGATCGCCTCAGAACCCAAGCGACAGGCATCATTGGTGCCGACTTGAGCAACTACTTGCACCCCGTACGTTCGATAGCCCTGTACGCTATTTCCCTAAGGGGCTCCGTCAGCCGCCCAACGTTGGAGCTCCCAATAACCAGCAAGCCTTTGCCCCCGTGTGCCTGCTCGGGCTCTGCTGAAGGAGCGACCACCTGCCCACTGACAGGATGAACGGGCCAGACCAGCCGGCCAGCCTCCACATTGGCCCTCCGCCTCGAGCGACGCGAACGCGTTGCAGTCCGCCACTCACCCTGAGGTGAGGGCGGCCCAAACGCGCCGGGTACACTAGAAGGTGCCTCGGCGGCTGAGTCAGCGGACGCAGCAAGCGACACCTGGGGTGTCTCAAGCGACGCGCCAGACCCTCCGCCGTCGCTGCACATCGAGGCAGCAGCCTGAAGGCGGCTGACCGTGACCAACAGCACGCTCAGCTGCTCGCGAACCGCGGCCATTTCCTCCTGTGCACGAGCACGCACACACCCTATCCATCCTACTGCTAATATCTGGACGTATAGAGTTGCGACAAATAAAACAGCAATATGCGACTGCACAGTTGCGTCGCCAGCGCCAGATTGAGCTGCCATATATGAACAATTACTTACGAAATAAGTAATTAAATGACCACGACTACGCCACTATACAGATATTACAATGCGATCCTCCCCCTGTCTTAGTACAAATGACAACCGCCTACGTGATGTTACACTCTACCGTTATAAAATTTGATACTACCCCTTTCTAATTCGAAAATACGCAAAGGTCCGAAAAATTTCACCACGCAAGCACACAAACACACAAAGTAATTTGAATTAAACCTGCGGAACTAATACGAAAAACTGAATATACGACTAGTTTCTGCTACAGCTGCTCGCACACGTCGTTCTGCAAGCAAAGACGAAGCTGCACTGGCCTCTATCTGCTGCTAATTGACTCTACGAAATAAACAGAAAGCACTGGCTGTCCAAAACAACTGACTAACGTCTCCGAGAATTTACACTTTACAGCTATCAATAAGCAATATTACTCCTCTCAAATACGAGAATACGCAAGGATTTTATGTAATTAAATATGCAAGCGCACAAATACTCGGAAAGAAATTAAGAATCAAACTACAAAACAAATATGAAAGCTAAATATGCGACTCGCTACTGCACTGCTGCTGCACTACCGCTGTACTGATACTTCACCAGCGGCTGCTCAAAGCTCACTGACATACGAAGCTAAAAAACTCATTTCGTTGTGAAGTAAGAACAAAAAATAACCAAATTGAAGGCAGTCTGTTAGAAAGAGCACATCTGTGCCATCAAAACATGCCGTTGAGAAAATTTCAACACCATGTTTCTCCATCCCGTTCATTGTAAAATGATGGATCGACGTTGCCACGCTACTCAAGCTGTCCCACTTTTGGACGGCGGCCCTCCTGGAGTCCATCAGTGTGTGAGGAGGATTCCTGTGACGATGCACAAGTTTCAGATGTGTCCAAACGTGCTCAATCAGACTGATCTCAGCAGATACAACACCACCGATCTAATGAAAACTGCAGCAGAAGATACCCCAAAAAATTTAACTTAACTTTAACAAAAAAATTTGATTAAACAAAAAGACCTCCAAAAGGGTGGACGCAACCGTACTTGATACTTCTCCGTAAGACAGGCTCAAGAAAAAATTGCAACGACCATAGGCACATTAGCAGTACTGCATGTTAGTTAGTTACAAGTTCAATAGATCGTCCGAACGATTTCTTTATCGAACTGATGTCAAACGAATCAGTTTAGAGAATATGTATACATGATTAGTGTTTACATAAATGAACATATTATTTTTTGGTCCTACTCAAGCAACTGCACTTATAAACAAGATTGTTTTGATGTTACCAGTTTTTAAATAGAAATTAGTTCATGGAATAGCAGGAGTTGTCCAGGAGAAAGGAGTTTAGTTAGATTTAAAATTTGCTTTCTTACATGTCAAACATTTTAAGTTATTGGCCAAATGATAATGATAAAATATTTTTGTTGATGCATATTGAACTACTTTCTGTGCCTCTGACACCTTTAAGAATGGATAATAAAGGTAATTTTTCCTTATAGTGCTGTAGATATGGATCCCACTGTTTTTATAAAATTCTGTTGGACTATTTATGACGAATTTAATTTAACTTTTCTGGAAACCGTTACATGTATTATGGTCCTATTGAGCTCTAATATCTTTCAGTACTGTCTGTCTCTAACCTGACTCTAACTTAAAAAGTGCCCATTTAATTTCAGTAATCACAGGGATTTTGCATTGTGTGCATGCGGCGCCATCACACTTTCAGTAAGATGCTCAGCTAAACTTTCCTTCCCCTCCTACTCAGCCACATGCCATTATTTGTGTATCCCCATCAACAAATTGCAGCAAGAGGCACGACACAGATACGAGACTTGGTTTCAGTCAAAAGCAATCTGCCCAAATGTTTGTTAACACGGCTAACAGCCATGTTAACCCATAGCTGGTCATGGCACAGTAAAATCTTCACAAACCTTACATGAGTGTGGGCTGTTGCTGATCCTATTTCCTCCTATTTCACGCTATATCCTAAGTTGCTAGACAGACTGCTTCCTGATCCTGTGCATCAAAATCTCTACATAAGGCCCCTATGTGCTCGGTCACTTACCTAACCTAACCTAACCTAACCTAACCTAACCTTGGCTAAGCTTGGCACTAGGTTTCATGATGGTT
Source organism: Schistocerca nitens (assembly GCF_023898315.1). Taxonomy (NCBI): domain Eukaryota; kingdom Metazoa; phylum Arthropoda; class Insecta; order Orthoptera; family Acrididae; genus Schistocerca; species Schistocerca nitens. Next base: position 973,182,477 of record NC_064616.1, read on the forward strand.
GCGACCTGCTACTCTACACCTAGATTTTCCTGTATCATTTGGCCTGCACCTCTCGCATGACTACAAACACCCTAGGAGCAAGATTCTCCTTTCCGCGTGACTTTTCTACCGACTCAGCCTTAAAGTCGTTCCTACGAGTCCACAATATTCTCTCTTGCCCAAAAACTGGTTGAGGCTCCCATTCTAATTCAGATAACAGTTCAAACTGATTGCTAACCGAAATCTGAAACGTGATTTATGAGGTTTTCTCTTTTTGCGCATTACTTGCCGCCTTCTCCAGCTCCCATTGTCTGTTTCGTCCTTCAGCCTGTCCAACTGAAAATGCTAGTGTGAAGGCTGTATGTTCGATTTATAAACGAACGTCTGGATAATGAAATCATAATGGAAAAAGAACTATGTGGCGTTACCACAGGCCGATCCTGTGTAACTAATATATTTAAAAAAATCTATACCGATATCTAGAGAAAAACACAATAAATGAGATATATGTTTCTGCAGCTAAAAAAATTTACAAGTGATTAGAAACAAGAATTAAAATAATAATAGAACTCCCCCAAGTTATACGAACAAGCAAAGGTCTTAGAGAAGCGTACTGTATAGCATGTACTCTGATTATATTTTATCTGAACGAAGTTCTTAAGGAATGGAAGAATGGGCCCATACACATATGGGCTTTGTTAAAATTATGTTAACCATCTTACTGTATGTTTCTACTATTTTGTTAACCATTTACTCTAATATCATAGTAATATGCAGCCAATATAATTTGATATTCATTTCTTCACTGATTATCAAATTATATTGGCTGCATATTACTATGATATTAGAGTACATGGTTAACAAAATAGTAGAAACATACAGTAAGATGGTTAACATAATTTTAACAAAGCCGTTTTGTTCTAAAACATAATATCTCTCTATAGAAAATAAGCATGATAACATTATCATAGAGGAAAATACTACTGAGGCATGTCGGAAGTATAAATATCCGGGAATTATAAACATCAGAGCAGGGTTTCAGTAAACAAGAAATAAAGCATGGACAACACAAGCGAAACGAGCAATGGTCAGATAAAATAAAGAAAAAGACAAAAAAGATTGTATGAATCAAAAAGGCAAAGCATTTGTTTATATGAAGCAGAATCCTGTGAACTGACAAGACAGAAGAAGACTAGAAACTGTGCAAATGGGTTTCTTGAGAAGTAGAAAAATTTCAAGGCAAGGGAAGATCCCAAATAAAGAAATCAGGAAGCGAATGAAAACTTCCATGTACATCACCTTAAAATCGTGTAAATTATCTACTGATAATGAAACTATGGCTAACTAGCTCGCATGAAAAAGGATCAGAGTTCAAATCCCTTTCAGTCCATCCAGACGAAGATTATCTTCGATTTGCCTGAATCGACTAAGGCAATTTCCGGGACTGTTTCTTTGAGTAAGACACTGCCAGTCTCCTTCCTTAGCCTCGTCTCTCCCGGCTTGTGCTCCACCTATAGCGCTCTTCTTGTCGATGAGATGGGTCCTTGCAGACTAATGTTAGCTAGAAGCTGAACAGTGCGTTGTGGTAGAGTGCGCACAAGACCAAAGAAACATGGCACTGAGTGACTTTAGCAGGAAGCTCGAAGTGTCGTCGATTTCGAGATCACCAGGAGTCGTTAACTCTCCAACTCCGTTAAGCGCTCTACACTTTAGCGTTCAAAATAGCGCCATCATAAATACAGCACACAACAAACGTCAGATTGGCATTAAGTGAACTACATGCCTGGATATGCAAATGATTAGCATTTCAAGCACAACTGCACGAAAGAGGCAGGAGTAACGCCATATTGACTCTGTTATTGACGAAAGTCTGTGCAGCGAATTTCTCATTCAAAAATCGGATTTGAATGTTGGTTGTTTGTGAGAAGATCGAGTGACAAGGACAAACGTCTGCCAGCACCTGTCAGAATTTGCCAGCGGCACAATCGTGGCCTACTAAGACTGCGTTTCATCGTGTCGCGATACTGCTGCTCGCATTGGCCCACGTTTCACGACTTTCATGCGGATATGGACTCGATGGATTCAGGATGGCTATACTCAGCCTCGTCCTCGATCTCAACTACCCGACGCGACTAGCGCCTGAGAGGACAGAAATCTTGTTCACTCGGCCTTGCAATGTAATGTACGTAGAGTCAGGAAACAGCCCCATTTGCAGCAGGACAAGTATCCATACGGCAGTGCGACGACGTCTGGTGCACCACGGACTACCAGCACGGCGACTAATGTTGCGGCTTCCATTGCAATGCCAGCAGCGAGAGGCTCGCAGATAGTGGTACGCCAAATGGTCACACTTGACACAAGACTAGCATCACGTCGTCTTTACAGACGAGTACTGGTTCTGTGTACATCACAATGGACGTATCCACGTGTGGAGGTAATAGGGAGGACGAACGTTGCCAGATTGCATTCGTCATCGTCACATTTACCCAGCACCTGCAATGATAGTACGGGATGACACTGGCTTTGCAACACGATTACCTATGGTTCTCATAGTCAGCAGATAGATTTTTGACGTGTTAAAACCGGTGGATGTGCCCTATCTTCGAGGTCTTCGTGACGTTATCTTTCGTCAAGCTAACACAAGACCGCAAGTTGCCGGTGCTATCCTGACCTACCTGTTCGACTTTTGCCATGGCCAGAATGTGTTCTAGGTGTCTCACCCGTTGAAAGTATTTTGCCATGAGTTGACGAGAGACTGGCACTCCTCCACTCGCCAGCTACTACTCCGGGGTGTCTAAAAAGTATGGAATGACGTGCCCTTGTCTGTCATCCGAGCTCGGTTCGACTCGATGCCTAGTCGGATGAGAGCCGGAGGCGGCAGGTCTGTATACTAAACGTCCCACCCGGTATACCCCCAAAGCACCTAAGAGACTATCCCGGAACCCGGGAACCCGTATCAGCTGCGGGTTGCTATCTAACGGCTTCCAGGGGCAACAAAACTTTATTTTCAATATTTCACGTTCTAATGGATCGAACTTAAAATACTGCCATAATCTACTCATTAAAGGTATACCATTATGTTTAAAATTTAACACAATGAGACAAGTATTTCTGTCAGAAACTTTGTGTGTGTCTTGAGGCAGAGCAACTTATGGCGCACAAATACTCCGACTTCGTACAACCAATATTTGAGAATGAGAACACTTTGCTGCTCCCAACAAAATTAAGAGGCAACTTCAAACCTTTACGAAACTTTTTCTTGCTGACAACCCATTCATCAAGTCTTTCATCATGAGAATACATAGCGACTTTAACAAACTTTAAGCATAATTACAAACCTTTCCCAAGCTTTTTCTAGCTTACATTCTTAACGGCAATATTTAACACATTAACTCATTTGTGAAGTAATCAGACGTTTCAGGCTGTTTTATACATCGGAGTTCGATTCTTTAAAGACTCGGGGATTTGTTTGTTCTTCCTATTTCAGAATATGCGTGCAGTAAGTAAAATTTTGTTAATTTCTATCTATCTGGTACCGCAATTTTAATGGTCAATAGTGAATGATACCTAATATATATATGGAACATCAGTACAGAGCCTCAGAATCAGTACACAAACGAAAAGTATGAGCTCTGCGTAGCAGCTGTACGTAATCGATGTGTGGGAAGATTACATCACGTAATTTACGGCTATTCCGTCGACGTATGTTTTAGCCTTCGTTGCAGAAGCTGGGATGATTTTTGTAAAGTTAGATCAGCAGAACTGAAACTACATACCCCCGAGCACATTTTTGTAACTACTTTATTTCGATAACCTTCGTTACAGAGAGTATGTTTCAGCTACACTTTATTGATCACGCTTGATAAACCTTGATATACATTACAGTTTTAAAAAATCTCATTTACCTCAGTCTTCTTTTTATGTATAGTATTTTGATCCAAGCATTTTAAATCGTGTTGTAACACAAATTTAAAATAAAGCTGTGAACTTTTTGGTTCAAAAAGATGTTTTATTATTTCCTTTGCGTATGATGCAGTATTGGCGCAGGCGCATTATCAAGTATTCATCGTAACTGGAATTCTCTCGGTATTTTAATTACACACGTGAACGTAAAATTTCCCTTACTACACGTCTCCAGGAGTATAACTGCCCCATTCCTGCTGGGCAGAGTGATACGTATAAGCTGTGATGCTGAGGAGGCCCAGAAGCTACTCCTGCCTGCCTGCCAGAAGAGCGCGACATTGTGCTGCGCCCCAGACTCTCTCGTGTCTGAAACATAAAAAAAGTCGTGCGACTGAACGGTTGAGTGGAACAGAAAGCACCGCTGTGCACGGAAAGAAACAGCGGCGCACCGGCCGACCAAAAAGTACGGGCCCATCACATCCTGGTCGCAGGAACCTCGAGAACGGAACCAACTTACCAGTGGCATTACATCGCGGGAAGAGGCTAAATCTAACAAGGAATTAGACATACGACAATGTTGTCTTCCGCACATTTCATTTTTCCGGGAAATAACTGGATCAATGTGCTATCATGAAACCATCATCGACGAAACAGAGAACACCTAATTACAGACCAGTTCGAATACTACTAGACCCTGGCTTCCTTTGTTTCATTTTAACGCTACACTGAGCTGTATAGTGCCAAAGGAAGTTACTACTTCATTCTTGAGAAGTAAATGTCGTACAACTCCCCCCAAATGTAACCGCCTTTCAGTAGAGGCGCTATACTGTACACATATTAGGCATACTGGTAGGTGCCTTAGTGACCGTCTTGTAAACGAAATTCTTTTATTGTATTTCTCAGCTGTAGGTCCCACAAATGATACCGTAACCGATTTCGATTTCTTAGCAAGTTATCATCCGATGTTCTGCTAAAAAAGAAAGAAAAAGGTGTGTAATAGAGCGCTAGTAAACCGAATTACAAAAAGAGTTACACTCAGTTGAACATAATACACAGTTTCTCGTCAAAATACAGCTTGAACAGGTCATGAAAGGTGCTCAAAAAGTATACAAATACTATCTCATCAAAAGTATCCGGACACCTATTGGTGGTCACTAATATGGGGTATGCCCACCTTTTGCCTTTATGACGGCTTTAGCTCTGCTGGGAACATTTTCATTGAGGTGTCTGAATGTCAGTGGAGGAATGGCAGTACATTCTTCCTCAAAACGGGAAAACAAGGAGAGGTACTGATATTGGAGATTGCGGTTTCGAGAGAAGTCGACGCTCTAACTCATCCTAGAGGTGTTCCATTAGGTTGAAGTTGGGATCTCTGGGCAGACCAGTCTATTTGTCCACAAAACACTGCCACATAGATATACTGTTTTATGACAGGGTGCATAGTCGTTATAAAACAGTCATCATCTCCGAACTGTTCCTCTACTGTAAACAGGACGTAGAGCTGCAAAATGACTTCATATCCTTCCACACTTGGCGTTTTCTTAAGCACAATAAGGATACCACATCCTATCAACGATAAATACCTCCCTACCGTAACAGCACCTCTTCCGTACTTCACTGCTGGCGCAACACATGATTGCAGATAACGTTCTCCACGCATTCGCCAAACCTGAACACTTCCATCGGCTTGCCACAGAGTAAAGTGTGAGTCACTGGCTACAGAAATGTGTGGCTTATGAGGAGCTGCCATTCTTTTTAACTCCCTACACACAATAATTGTGCTATCTGGACTCACGAGTGAATCCTTCCGATGGTTTCATACGATTTTTACAATCACCCCGTCAATGCAGGACGGCCATGTCCGACAGTACATGAGCGCTGCCTAGTCTTGGGTTAGCTATAGTTGTTCCTTCTCGTTTCCCCTTCAGTCGTATCACCAACAGCCGACTTGAGCAACTTTAGAAGGGTTTAAATGTCTCTGATGGATCTATTACTCAGGTGACATCTACATTCGAAGTCACTGAGCTCTCCTGCCCCACCCATTCTGCTCTCATAGCTCCTCTGCTGACAACACTATACTTCCCGTCTCCTTCTCTCATGAAATATATTTGTGAATTGTGCATTACCTAAGGGTGTCCAGACAGTGTATCTGCGCTCTGTTTGTTACAGTTAACTACGTGATGGTATAAAGTTTCTAACTCTTATACAGAAAATATAACAGTTAAAAGTATAGTCAGTATAAGGTTGATTGTCGAATATCCCTTCTCAAGTGAAAACCGGTCAAAAGTACGCAACTACTGGTTGTACTTAAGATCGACGCACACTAGAAGCAGATTAAAGGACGGCGGTCTCAGGTCTATGCTAAACAGCCAGCACGAAAAAACTGTTACATCCGGACACTATTAGACAAATATGAGCCGACAGGAAATGGAACCCCAACAAAGGGAAAGGCATAAAAAAAGGGAGAAGAGATATCACAGAGTATCATAAAATACATAGAACAGTTTTTTGTTATGGAAATCACTTTGTTCATTCAACTCATGTGGCTATTTGTTTAAAATAGTTAAATTTAACATAGTACTAAGAAGTTTAAAAGACCATACAAGCATCTAGAGTCGAGGTTCCTAATCTCGGAGTGATTACCTGCTGGTTTTGTGGAAGGGGGGGGGGGGGGTAGGGGGGTCAAATTTTTTGAAGCCTAAAAACAAAAGTGTTCCACTGTGTTTGGCCACGAAAGTAAATTGTTTTTAATGATCCGCACTTCCCAAGACTGTAATACTTACTTCATAAGCTACCAATAAGTATATTTTTTTTTCATTTCACGTAGTAACACTAATGTGTGAGACAATGTGACAGGAGTTCTAGCTTGTGAAAAGAATGTATCAACATCATCTTCACATAGTGGACCTATTACTCAATACTTCCTTTGTACCACGCATCTATGACAATAAAACTGAGACATATATACATCAAATGTGCTTCAATATCTCGTGAGTTTACCTTTTGCGAGTTTTAGATAGTTCCCTTATGACCAGAAACTATTCCATCGTTCTCTTCGCAACACTAAACGAACTAACTGTCCATACAACACAATACAAACTATGGAAAGGCTACTACACTCAGTAGTACCTACACTGTATTATTATTATAACCGGTCGTAGTAGTCAGACACAAAGTACTGACAGCCCGAAATCTTAACTTATGTGCCAGTTCTGAAGTAAGGAGTCCAGCAATCAAGGGATTTACAAACAGTAGTCCTAAATATAATGGACACATTTTAACTTGAGTGATGTAAATGGTTGTGCCGGGTGTAGTTGAAGCAAATGTAGCTAGAGAGGGGACTGGTATATACTTGTTTTGTAACAAGTGTTTGTGCTCACTGTGGATAATTACCTTTCTTTTTTGAGTAGGAGTTGTAGGTATCACTCGCGATACACTGAGAACTGCTTCATCACTTTATGAAGATAGGTTGTCCTAAATAAGCAGTAGTAACTGTGTCGTTTAAATTGGACTGAAAATCCTTAAAGATACCCAGATTTGTATAAGCCAGCATGGCGGTTACTGAATGTAATTCTTTGCGTGCTCAGCATTGCAAGACCCTTTATACCCAATACACAGTTCAGTCTCAATATGTACCAAAATAGTGTCATTGTAACTAGAGTAGATAAGATTAATCAACAACGATGACGACATTGCTAAAACTAAAATTTTTTCGAAGAGAATTATATTGTATTGAGAAATAAACGTCCGATACTGACTTCTGTCAACGAAACTGGAACGATCAAATGGTTCAAATGGCTCTGAGCACTATGGGACTTAACTTTTGAGGTCATCAGTCCCCTATAACTTAGAACTACTTAAACCTAACTAACCTAAGGACATCACACTCATCCATGCCCGAGGCAGGATTCGAACCTGCGACCGTAGCGGTCGCGCGGTTCTAGACTGAAGCGCCTAGAACCGCTAGGCCACCACGGCCGGCCTGGAACGATCATTAACAACTCTAACGTACTGCTAAACTCAAATTGGAGGAAAAAAAGCCTGTTAATCATGAATCCTAAAACTCCTTTTTTAAAAGCGTAGATTAAGTTGCACAAAGGAAATTACCTATTCGTCCCATTATTGGTGCGTGGAAGAGCACAAACTATTACGTAAGCAGGTTCTATCAATCAAACAGTTAAAAAACTTTACACATTCCACAAATCATATAGTTTATAAAACAGTCCGGAAATGATTTAAGCTATAGAAAATGTATTACCAGAGACGAGTTACTAGTTGCTTTTGACATAAACAACCTACACACAAATATACAAAACGAGGAAACGTTAGAAATTGTGTTGAAAAATTTGATCGCATCAGGAAAAGCAGAATACGCATTAATTACTGAATCACTGGAACTTACAAAATAAGTAATATCTTTCAGTTATTTCTCTTTCAGCCAAAAAACATATTGTCAAAATAAGGGATTGGTAATGGGTTCAAGCCTCTCAGGCATAATTTCGGAGATTTTTATGAACAATTTAGAAAGCAAATTTCTCCAAATCGACAGTGATCTGTGTAAGAAAATCTTGTTGTGTAGGAGACATGTAAACGACATTTTCACAGTCTTCAGTGGTAATAAAGAAAAATCTACAGAGCTGGATATTGCTTTAAATTATTTGCATGCTACTATAACGTTTACGAAAGAACTGGAACAAAGCTCTTCGCTCAGTTCTCTTGACCTACATATAACGAGGGAAGGTTCAAGCCTTGTACATAACATCTTTCCCAAGCAAACTGCATTGACATAAATAATCCGACAGATTAATGCCATCCGCGATCACTGAAAAGAACGTCTTTTAATTCAACGTTTCACAGGCTCGCCAAGATTCAGTTGGATGAGGAAGATAAGATTAGACAAATTGGCGTCATTATTCGGAGAGGCATGGTAAATGGCTTCAGGGAAACTGCTATTAGAGAAGTGGATGAAAAAGTGTTTAGGAAAATAGAAAACAGAAATCCTTTTATAGGCATAAATATGAAATACGCAACTACACCATAGTGTGGCTAGTTATCTGAAAAATTTGAAAATGCTGTCAGAAAACATAACATACAGGTAGGCTTCTGGACAAAGAGAAAGTTGAGGCACCACTGCACCATAGTTTAAAGCACTCCCAAAAAAAATTTGTGATTCGGAAGTATATAAGATTAAATGCGGATCAGGCAGCTACTACTATATCGGGTTGACGGCTTGAGAAATTAGAAAACGGTTTAGATAACAAGGGTACAGAGCAACAGCGGCGTTCTGGGAGCACATCTACGAGACCATAACCAAAAACTAACAGAAATAGAAAATTCACTTACTATATTGCACGGTGAGAACAAGGAGTTGGGTTGGGTTGTTGTGGGGAAGGAGACCAGACAGCGAGGTCATCGGTCTCATCGGATTAGGGAAGGACGGGGAAGGAAGCCAGCCGTGCTCTTTCAAAGGAACCATCCCGGCATTTGCCTGGAGTGATTTTAGGGAAATCACGGAAAACCTAAATCATCAAATCCCCATTGCTTGGTTGATGAACAAATGGCAAGCAACCAGAAATGGTTTTTCGGAATAATACTTGATGGACTGTTCCTCCATCGAAATGAAAAGACAGTTACCTTCCTGAATCACTTCGGGAACATATGATTTCATTCAATATCTTTTCAAGGCTCCTTGTCATTACACCGGAAATATCTTCATGAAATATTACATCAGCTACAGTGACCTGACGTGAGCAATGTACTCCACTTCGTTAACTAACCCATCCACGACATTTTATGTATGATCTGAATATGTGATTTGGTCTTATCTTAAAACACGTATTTGTAAATAAGACAAACAAGTTATCGCCTGATGTGTAGGCGTTTTTATAAACGATTTCCACAACTTTTATTTTTACGATTATCTGCAATCAATAAAGATCATTTTACTCTGTAATGGTATTCAGTGAATTCCTTGTAAAAATTGCTAAGACCCGGACTCTGTGGACCGTTTCGTAATTTCGGGGTTTTGTATATGTGTATGGTGTATGCTAAGTTATTTACTCGACCAGTACCTCCCACGTTATCCACGCGAAATCGCGGTTTACGGCACACGTATCTGTGCTCCAACGCCTTTTAGCGGGCGCCATGTCCTGTTCTGCATCGCAAACAATTCGGCGTGACACTACAGTTCTAGGCTTAAGCTTGTTAGGTTTATTGTTGGTATTAATTTTTGATTGAAGAAGCTTAAGCTTCAGTCGACGAATAACAACTGTTATGTCGAAGTCGTGTTGCACATATCTACTCTGTGGTATGCATCGGAGGTTCATTTTTTATTACTCTTCACTGTAGTTTTATTGTAATGACCATTATAAGAGTCTTGTAATATCTACTATATCTTTCTAGCAAATCCGCATAAAAGTCAAGCCACTATCTTTGGTCGTATCACACGGCGCTTCCGTCGTCCAGATGTCCATCTGTCCAACCAACTAACCAACCAACCCATCCCTCTGACTAGCACAGCGAAGCATTTAGGACTAACTCAAAACAGAAAACTAACATGGAATGCACGTTTCCTTACCATCCAACACAAACCGACTAAAACTACTAACAGGCTGCACCTGGGGTCTACATCCTTCTGCCATTAGCCTCACCTATAAATCCCTCATCCTCTCCACCGTGACCTACGCTAACGTTACCTCGATCACTGCCTCCCTTGAAATCCCGGAAAGACATGCACTCGGCATCGCCTTCCGCATCCGCCAAATTTCCCACCCACTAATCACCAATCTAGGTACCACTACATCCATGTTCCACCTTCCGTGCACCTGCATGCCTTATGCGCATCCTCTCCCGCTGGAATTTTAACCAACTCCCACTCCCCAACGTTGAAATCCGTCCCAAGATCTACCCCTCTTCCCAACCCTAATCACAACGCTGCACCTCACACCACCCTCTCGTTTTCTCCTTCCCCCTTCTCCTACCTTGCTGATTTCTAGTCGCTATCTGCATACTCATCATCGTACCTTCATCGTGACAATTTTTTCTTGTGTCACCTAAAATCATCATTACACCATGGCATCATTCACGTTCAAGAGCGACTGTATTTTTAACTGTAATGTAAAATCGTCATACGAGTTTTAAAAATCATCAGTATCTTCATCTATGTGTGTTTTGTATTTAAAAATCGTCACTATCGTCCACCTGTTTATTTTTTATAAAATAATCTGGGTTAAATAAAAGTGAAAAAGGTGTCTTGCATAAGGCGGAATTCCTCATCCTATTTTCATAGCAAGCACGGACATAAGAAGAAAAACTGCAACACCACAAGATGACTATTCATCTGTTATTCTCACCTTTTTTATGTTTTTAACGATTTTTAAATACAGTTTTGTAACCTTTAGCTGAAGAGCGGTTTTTGTCCGCTGCCAGCCCGCCTCCTTGTTGGGAACTGAAATAACAATAAAGGAAAAAAATCTACCATATGGAAAAAAAGAAATTTTGTTTATTTATCAGGTCATACGATGATGGGAAAATCCCGAAACACATCATGACAAGAAACAATAAAGAAATTCACAAAAAAAAACAGTGAATATTTTTGAGCAGTCTTACAGCATTTTAAAGTATATTTCATAATTGCGTCATTGACTCATTACTTCGCGATTTAATAAAACAGCTACACAAAATAAATATTTATCTTTCATCACTTAAAAAAAGTGTTCAAAGAAAATTATTTCCCATTCTGGTATTCCTTTAGGTCATGATGGTGAGGGGAGGGGTGGTGCGTACTAGCTCATGTACGATTTTACTCAGACGGTAACCGTATCAGAAAGTTTCGGACCACTGATCTAAAGACTATGTTAATATTATTTGCTCGATACGGTAACAGTTCTCCACCGCCAAAGGAAACATTGTAGCAAAAAACTGAAACAAACTGAACTACATTCACTGCGATGAAATGACTGGAATCGGTGAAAATTAAATGAGTTAAATTCCACGACATGAACTGATAACAGAGAAATTATTTCAGAAATGCTGAACTTGCAACGTAACGAATACGTCGTTACAATCCTAATCGCTTGCCATTACATATTCCTTACACTGAGCGTTCAGCACTTTTGAGCGGATTTCACTGAGTTAATTTCAGACCATTGCACTTAACTGATTTCCTCCCTATTGACTCAATCAATTAATTCAGTGACTTTAATTACTTTTGTAGATAGCCTCATCACAAGATAAGTCACAGTTGTCCATCAAATCCTCTGGTGATGCTATTCGCGGAGGAATAAACTATGCCGGCCGCGGTGGTCTCGCGGTTCTAGGCGCGCAGTCCGGAACCGTGCGACTGCTACGGTCGCAGGTTCGAATCCTGCCTCGGGCATGGATGTGTGTGATGTCCTTAGGTTAGTTAGGTTTAAGTAGTTCTAAGTTCTAGGGGACTGATGACCTCAGCAGTTGAGTCCCATAGTGCTCAGAGCCATTTGAACCATTTTTGAATAAACTATGCTTGTTTATTCGGAAAACTAGCAGGGAAACATAAGTGACGGTGAATATTTGGCTCAATATTCACATGACCTAACTGCTTAAAGTGACTGCTCGTGATAACCAGCAAAACTTAAATTTTCATTTGTCATGATATGTTCAGCAGTTTTTCTCAGTATATGTATGAGTATTTTAATCTGTTAAAAACGCATTGAACATGTGATTGTGTGCGGTATACTGGTTTTTGCAAGCCTATGATATTTCTCAGCTATACTCTTTGTTCATCCTTCCACCGTTTTCAGTCATTTTTCCTACCAAATTACCGTTACACCTTCTCACGTCTTTTCTAAAACATTTACGACGATAGATACTACCTCAGTTCGTGGAGCTGGAAAGAATGTTTTATTTAGTGGGTACCATCAGGTGGTGAGACACACAAAAGTGAGAGATGAGTGGTTCGGGACTGTTCAACAAAGAGGATTAATAGGCTAAAGTAACAGCGGTCTCCAACCGACAAAAAGATAGTCCATTCTTAATGGCACGTGTCGGAGGCACTGATTGGCGCGTCTCCAAGCAGGGACACTAGGATGATGAGAAACGTCTGGTTAGATGCAAGTATACTGTGGGAGACAAGAAACATTTTCATGAAAAGTGGATTCGGCAAGTCGTGAAAACCTAATATAAACAGCAAATAGTTACATCTACATCTGCATGATTACTCCGCAATTCACATTTAAGTGCTTGGCAGAGGGTTCATCGAACCACAATCATACTATCTCTCTACCATTCCAATCCCGAACAGCGCGCGGGAAAAACGAACACCTAAACCTTTCTGTTCGAGCTCTCATTTCTCTTATTTTATTTTGATGATCATTCCTACCTATGTAGGTTGGACTCAACAAAATATTTTCGCATTCGGAAGAGAAAGTTGGTGACTGAAATTTCGTAAATAGATCTCGCCGCTACGAAAAACGTCTTTGCTTTAGTGACTTCCATCCCAACTCGCGTATCATATCTGCCACACTCTCTCCCCTATTACGTAACAATACAAAAAGAGCTGCCCTTTTTTGCACCCTTTCGATGTCCTCCGTCAATCCCACCTCGTAAGGATTCCACACCGCGCGGCAATATTCTAACAGAGGACGAATGAGTGTAGTGTAAGCTGTCTCTTTAGTGGACTTGTTGCATCTTCTGAGTGTCCTGCCAATGAAACGCAACCTTTGGTTCGCCTTCCCCACAATATTATCTATGTGGTCTTTCCAACTGAAGTTGTTCGCAATTTTAACACCCAGGTACTTAGTTGAATTGACAGCCTTTAGAATTGTACTATTTATCGAGTAATCGAATTCCAACGGATTTCTTTTGGAACTCATGTGGATCACCTCACACTTTTCGTTATTAAGCGTCAACTGCCACCTGCCACACCATACGGCAATCTTTTCTAAATCGCTTTGCAACTGATACTGGTCTTCGGATGACCTTACTAGGCGGTAAATTACAGCATCATCTGCGAACAACCTAAGAGAACTGCTCAGATTGTCACCCAGGTCATTTATATAGATCAGGAACAGCAGAGGTCCCAGGACGCTTCCCTGGGGAACACCTGATATCACTTCAGTTTTACTCGATGATTTGCCGTCTATTACTACGAACTGCGACCTTCCTGACAGGAAATCACGAATCCAGTCGCACAACGGAGACAATACCCCATAGGCCCGCAGCTTGATTAGAAGTCGCTTGCGAGGAACGGTGTCAAAAGCTTTCCGGAAATCTAGAAATACGGAATCAACTTGAGATTACCTGTCGATAGCGGCCATTACTTCGTGCGAATAAAGAGCTAGCTGCGTTGCACAAGAACGATGTTTTCTGAAACTATGCTGATTGCTTATCAATAGATCGTTCTCTTCGAGGTGATTCCATAATGTTTGAATACAGTATATGCTCCAAAACCCTACTGCAAACCGACGTCAATGATATAGGTCTGTAGTTCGATGGATTACTCCTACTACCCTTCTTAAACACTGGTGCCACCTGCGCAATTTTCCAATCTGTAGGTACAGATCTATCGGTGAGCGAGCGGTTGTATATGATTGCTAAGTAGGGAGCTATTGTATCAGAGTAATCTGAAAGGAACCTAAACGGTATACAATCTGGACCTGAAGACCTCCCCGTATCACGCGATTTGAGTTGCTTCGCAACCCCTAAGGTATCTACTTCTAAGAAACTCATGCTAGCATCTGTTCGTGTTTCAAATTCTGGAATATTCCATTCGTCTTCCCTGGTGAAGGAATTTCGGAAAACTGCGTTCAGTAACTCCGCTTTAGCGACACAGTCGTCGGTAACAGTACCACCGGCACTGCGCAGCGAAGGTATTGACTGCGTCTTGCCGCTTGTGTACTTTACATACGACCAGAATTTCTTCGGATTTTCTACCAAATTTCGAGACAATGTTTCGTTGTGAAACGTATTAAAGGCATCTCGCATTGAATTCCGTGCCAAATTTCGCGCGTCTGTAAATTTTAGCCAATCTTCTGGATTTCGCGTTCTTCTGAACTTCGCATGCTTTTTCCGTTGTCTCTGCAACAGCGTTCGGACCTGTTTTGTGAACCATGGGGGATCAGTTCCATCTCTTACCAATTTATGAGGTATGAATCTCTCAATTGCTGTTGCTACTATATCTTTGAATTTGAGCCACATCTCGTCTACATTTTCATAGTCAGTTCGGAAGGAATGGAGATTGTCTCTTAGGAAGGCTTCTAGTGACACTTTATCCGCTTTTTTAAATAAAATTATTTTGTTTTTGTTTCTGGTGGATTTGGAAGAAACGGTATTGAGCCTAGCTACAACGACCTTGTGATCACTAATCCCTGTATCAGTCATGATGCTCTCTATTAGCTCTGGACTGTTTGATGCTAAGAGGTAAAGTGTGTTTTCGCAACCATTTACAATTCGCGTGGGTTCGTGGACTAACTGCTCGAAATAATTTTCGGAGAAAGCATTTAGGACAATCTCGGAAGATGTTTTCTGCCTACCACCGGTTTTGAACAAGTATTATATTTGTAACATTATGACATCAAGATTATTAAGCTGAAAACAGTGTGTGTGTAGGGCGTTTTCAAACGTATCGTACATTTTCAATGTCCATATCACTTTTACTAACCTGTAAATACACCATCAAGTCAAATTTTTACATAACCTTCATTTCGTTTCAAATGCCGTTTGTCGCAGTGCAACGAGATTATAAGCCTTACAGCAAATTCCACCATTTATTAAATAAAATATTCCTGCACTGATGTTTTAAACGCCTCGGTTCCTCCAGTTGTTTAGACATTAGCGAATTCTTTAATATGAAGGGAAAGACGCCAGCGAATGAGCGTAAAATTGGGACTGTAAGACGGGATACACGAAATATACCGTGGGGTTCTTGAAACCTCGATTTTGCTGTAAAGACAGTGATGACGAGCGTTATTTGAAGAACAGCAATTCCAGTTATTAGTTGTCCTCCATCGTCGGTTTTGAACGAAACTTCGATGTTTTGGGAGTATTTCAGAAAAAGATCAAGATGTGATAGCTTTTCAAGGCCTTATGTCATCCATTTAAAACACTCTTCATTCCGTTTCCTTAAGTTTTATTGTGTGTTTGAGTTTCTCTGAAATATTTTATTACGGTCGAGTATATTGACATCTCAGCATAGGCAGCTGATTGGACTCACACTTTCTAAGCTACGTTTCATCACCGGTGACGCAACAGGAAAGTAATCATACTCCTTCAACAACAGAAGAGCGGATATCTACCTCTGCTCTATGTGAATACTTATCGATATTTTTGGGATCACCTTTACATACAGGAACACGAACTAGCATGTCGGTTACTATTCTGCATAGTGTAGTCCTTAAGACGTCTAAATATTTTGACAGTGCGCGCGATTTTCTTACAGGCTATGGCAGCTTTTAATCAATCAGTAGTACACATTTCAGTGGCCTTCTCCAAAGTTTCCTTTTTTTCCTTTTTACTCTCGTACTGTTGAATGATATTTCCCAATTTCTCGTTTTCACCCGCGTTTTAAATTACGTCGTGGAATATCACCCTTACCACTAGTTGTTACTCTGCCTTACTAAACCTTATGGACATTAGGGTGGTAGTCTCAATCTTGTATGTTTACTGGTCTCCCAACGACGACCCTACAGCTAGCCTTCTGGGCGCTCATCTTTCCATTAGCTTTCATTAATCTTCTTGCATTCGATACAATGAAACTGAAAGACTTACTCAGAAAGTGCTCGTTCTTCACTTACGCAAGGTAGAATTTCTTAAAATAAGGACCAATGATGACAAAGTCTTCCGGATGACTTTTCTGGCCTGTTAAGTCCGTGCAGTGGCTACATAAATCTGAAACGGTAATTACTTTCGCAGCGTTATTTATAGAATTTCTATAGCCTCTGCCCTGTACGGAGACAAGTTGGCTAAAATTGTACACATAACTTTATAAGTTGATGATATTTACTCTAACTATCCTCTGTGACCTTAAAACTCTTATTTGAAAACGTATATATAATGCCTCTTATATTTTATTATTTAGTATTCATTCCTCTTTTTAAATGTTTGTTGTTTAGACTTTCAGCCAATACATATACATACACACTCTCAGCTGGTATAACAACAATTAGCTAATATTTTTACTATTATTTAATCATTATTTTTTTATATCGTTAACTGACTCACGCTATGGCTACGGCCATTATGATAGTTGCACTCAGTTTTTCTGTTCCGTGTCAGATGTTGTACATCAATGCACTGTCTCTATGACGGCGCTCAGCTGACCATTTGGCACCGCTTGTTCTTTTCTCGCGAACGTCCTAAAGCCGTTATCAAGGTGTCTCGGTTTTGGACGTCTTTTGGCTGGATACCTATTTTCTCTAGATCTTTTTTGACGTACATGTGGTACGGTTTTGAGTCACAGTAACTGAAGACGCATTTCGTCCGTTTGAAATCATTCATTCCTTTTACGTGACCATGAATTGGCACTCTGCATTTGCACATTGCATCCGTAATTTTGTCTCTACTTGAGAACATATTTCATATTTAGATAGTTACGTATTATAATTTCGACTCCGGACATTGTGTAAGGTCTTTGGCCTCTTTTCTTTCTGATTCCAATAGTAGACAGTCGTGGAGAAACAGGGACGCCACCCCAAAGAAGGTCACCCCAGGGGCGGCGTCACCCCAAAACCAATATGGCGGCGGTGACGTAAGTACGTGACGTTACGTGATGTCAGCTGATGACGCGAATGACGTCAGCTGATGATGCGAGTACCGTTATCCAAAAATGGCAGGAAGATAGGTCACTTGGACTGCCTCCAATCACCTAAGTTACCCATCCTACGAACCCGCGAGAAGTTTGAATTTTTGGTGGGAAGATAGGTCAATTGAGCTACCTATACGAACCTAAGAAACGGGTGGGAAAGAAAGGGCAGTTGGGCTACCTCCACTAACCTAAGTCACATCATCCTAAGAATTGGCCGGAACTTTGGTCGGGAGGTAGGTCAATTGGGCTACTTCTACTAAGCTAAGAAAATGGCAGCAAAGAAACGGTACTCAGGCTACCTCCACTAACCTAAGTCACCTCTTCCTAGGAACTGGAGATAAGTCTTTATTTAAACAATTACAAGCAGTACCATCATCAATTTTGTCAGTCATCCTCTTGGAAAATTTTATTGAGCAGAGTTTGTATGGTATTACCCCTACTAGAGGCTGCTTATTTAATTCGAATATAATTTCTATAATTTTTTTAAAATTTCTTTAAATGTCTACAAATTTGTTTAAATTTGTTTGAATTTCTTTAAATTTATTATCTACCTACAGCATTAGTGTCGTGTTATCACCACAAAAGACCGAGATATCGATAGCTGTATTACATGCACTGAACGTAAGTCTTTATTTAAACCATGACAAACAGTACCACCATTAAGAGTGTTCGCCATCCTCCTAGAATCACGAGTTTTTTGCTCTAATAGCTTACATTCAATTCGACTATAATTTTTATAAATTTCTTTAAATGTGTGTAAATTTGTTTGAAATTATAGCATTAGTTATAGCATTAGTTTCGTATTACCACCACAAGAGGCTCAGCTATCGATAGCTGTATTACATACACTGGACATAAGTCTTTATTTAAACAATTATGCTCAGTACCACAATCAAATGTGCCCCCCCCCCCCAACCATCTTAAATATTCACCAATTTTACTCTAAGAGCTTACCTGAATTCGAATATAATTTTTTTTTAATTTATTATCTACAGCATTAGTGTCATGTTACCACAACAAGAGGCTGCGCTTCGCGATATGTCATGTTGTCGTCAGGTTGTATGTGTGTGTTGCGCGCTGATAGTACGATGTACAGTCGACTGGCCTACTTTCACACCCTCTGACGTTAGCCTAACACAAACATTCTCACTTTCTCTAAGAAAACTCAGGTCCGCCTGGGCCAGCCTTAGGTGAGGCCGAAGTCCCACAAAGCTTTACATAGGTAAGAAAATGGATTCGCTATGCTTTCAACTACCTAGTTTCAACTTCTTTTCAAGGTCATCCAACCACATTTCCTACATACGTTGAGGGACGTATGTCACCTAGTTTATTTCGCTGATACAAAACACACTTCCAGCAGTCTGGAGGAAGAGGAAAATTGGTGTGAAAAAGGGAATCAGCCTGTTCTGGGCTGCTGGAGAGAGGAAGGGGTGTACTTTATTTATTTTTTGGACAATCTATTTAGCTATGCATTTCACCTAATTTATTTATTACGCTGATGCAAAACACTCAGCCTAACGTGCTTGGGCCGGCCGTGTGGCCGAGCGGTTCTAGGCGCTACAGTCTGGAACCGCGCGACCACTACGGTCGCAGGTTCGAATCCTGCCTCGGGAATGGATGTGTGTGATGTTCTTAGGTTAGTTAGGTTTAAGTACTTCTAAGTTCTAGGGGACTGATGACCTCAGAAGTTAAGTCCCATAGTGCTCAGAGCCATTTGAACCATTTAACGTGCTTGGAGTCACAATATACAATTTACCGATCTCGAAACTACTCCTAAATAATACATTACGCTCATGTGTAGAGACGCAAACAACTCGTAAATTACGAGGTCGCGCAGTGGCTAACGTACTAGACTCGCATTCGGGAGGACGACGATTCAATCCCGCGTCCAGCCATCCTGATTTAGGTTTTCCGTGATTTTCCTAAATCGCTCCAGGCAAATGCCAGGATTGTTCCTTCCCCAGCCTTCCCTAATCCGATGAGACCGATTACCTCGCTGTCTGGTCTCCACCCTCAAACAAACCAACCGAAAATAATCCAATACACACCATGCACATCACTGAAATAATGCATGCAAACATGCTCACAACGCTTAATCATCCGAAAATAATTCAATGTACAAACACTCAGTGCAAGTAAAACTGATTCTACTGGGTGGAAAGCCTAACGCCTGGAAACTCTCTAGATGTGGGAGGCTGACCCAAATATCCACCCTAATTACATAATTAGTCACAAAGATCGGTACTAATTACACAACTATATGCATAGCACTGTACAAGAACCGCAATACTACGCGAAAACCAACAAATCGTGTTACCCTGTTTGAGAAAAAAATTATACGACTCGAAACCAGCGACAGAAACTCTCGAACTCCACACTACACCTACAAGCTAGGGGAAAAACGTTCAACTCACTACATCCTGCTGTTCGACAGAGATGAGTTCAAAAAAGTCTGTTAGCTCCAAGCATACACCACCTATCCCTGTTCAACGTCAGAATGCACTACACACGCCTACTAAAAAGTCACCCTAACCCAAGCCAGTCGGTGATCCTTGTCCGAAAATACTGCCTTCTCATCCATATACAATCACAGACTATGTTATCGATCTACTACGCTAACAGTTTCACGGCACCTGCCTTGCCGAAATGCCTCGCCGCGAAAGCACCGCTTTCCCCTTCATATGCATCCTGTTCGTCCCTATTGGCTACGAAGTACTGCTGTCACAGCCCCACAACGCACAGCGTTCACAGACTTTGTTTCGACGTCACGTAGTACACTCGAGCAGGGCCGGACGAGAGTCACCGTTCAGAGTTCGATTATTATTTATTTAACATCAACACCGCTCCTATAACAAAGCAAAACATTTACGATCACAATAAAAGTCCTATTTTTCACGAAAACAGACAAAGTCCAGTTTTATGAGCAAAAATCTATATAGTTTTTCACGTTGGACTAAGAAACTCATTACCTCTCCAAACACATTCACATCTAAACTGATGTTTCCACTCACGAATACAGATTTCCGTGATTTAGCAGGCTCCAAATTACGCCCTTTAATTTACAAAGTCAAATAACGTCATTCTCGTATCTAGACAACCGGCAAACGTGTCTTTCACCTGCTAGATGCACACTCCGCAATCGACCTCCTCTCAACTAAATAAAAAAGTCAAATGTGAAGAAACACTCGACCGAACAATTTACATGATAACAGAATAATGACCCAGCGCAAACACACATGCATATTCGATCTTGCCAAATTCCCACTTGATCACGAAAGCTATCCAATACATACTAAGTAACAGTTCGTTATTCGGTCGTCTAGACGGCTACACGGTTAAGTCAAATAATTCCCACATTGCAACAGCCCTCCCCATTCAGATGGCCTCCCACTGTCAGTGGGAAACTTGAATCACTCCCACCACAGGCCCCACATAGACAGAATCATCCAACCAAATCCAACACATATATTTGATCGCTATACTTACAAGTGAATGAATGACATTCGACAATGAGCGAAGTATCCGAAATACTCCAGTAGGGGAGCTAGGAGAGAGTTAGCACACTCTGCATTGTTGCCAGATATATCCAAAATGGCGTCTATTATGTCATCGAAGATGGCGGCATGTAGACTTGGCAACAGTGCATGACGTCATCCGAGATGGCAGCTGTGACATCATTCAAGGTGGCGGATTTGGCGGGAAGTTTGAATTTTGGCAGGAAGATAGGTCAATTGGCCAGCTCCACTAACCTAACGCCCTCACCTCCCTACCCCAAAGGAATGGTGGGAAGTTCAAATTCCAACACGATAATGCATCACACCACGGTTATCTCTACAAAGCTAAGAAAATGGCGGGGAAGAAAGTGCACTTGTACTAACCTCGGTCCCCTGAACACCACCTTCTCCTAAGGATTCGTGGGAAAAGGACTTGGACATAAACCTTTATTTAAACAATTTCATGCAGGTGTGTTCACCAAGAGCTCCAGACTCCAACTGACTTAGTACACAGTGCCACCACCAGAGGGCGCTCTCATGTGTGACATAATCCAAGATGGCTGCATACAGGAGCTTGAATCCAAGAACACAAGTATTTTCACAAAAAAATGGTTCAAATGGCTCTGAGCACTATGGGACTTAACATCTATGGTCATCAGTCCCCTATAACTTAGAACTACTTAAACCTAACTAACCTAAGGACATCACACAACACCCAGTCATCACGAGGCAGAGAAAATCCCTGACCCCGCCAGGAATCGAACCCGGGAACCCGGGTATTTTCACATCGTTTACCATAATATTACATCATTTTCGCGGTACTTCTTGATATCAGGCACACAGCAGTAGCCTCCTCGATTCGTAAAGCGGGTATAGCGTTTAACATGGATACTTGAGTGCACTTGTGGAACCAAGATCGCTTGTGGCAGTAACGTGCTGTAGTTGTTGCGATCACGTTTTTTTCAACATCTGCCCAATTAATTCTCTCTTTCTAAGACACAGTGGTCGCACTCGCAGGACGAAATCTAAGAGACATGCACACCCGTACTTGATTTTTGGTCAGTATTATTTTGTATCATCAGTTACTGACGAAGTATTATACTTAATAGTAGGGAATGCGTGATATGTTCGCATTTGAGCATCAGGTTTAGGAAGTATGTAGTTGTGTAAAGGAAATGACTACGTCCAGTCATAAAGAAGTTGTATATATTTCCATTTCCAGAGCCACAGCCTTCAACAGGGTGTATTTCCGATTCTTCACTATTTGTCAAATGCCTTTCAATTGAGACCGCGAGCCGGCCGAGTGGCCTTGCGGTTAAAGGCGCTGCAGTCTGGAACCGCAAGACCGCTACGGTCGCAGGTTCGAATCCTGACTCGGGCATGGATGTTTGTGATGTCCTTAGGTTAGTTAGGTTTAACTAGTTCTAAGTTCTAGGGGACTAATGACCTCAGCAGTTGAGTCCCATAGTGCTCAGAGCCATTTGAACCATTTTTTGAGACTGCGATCGTAACATTTAATTGTAAGTATAATGATTAAATATGTATGTGACCGGTTTTCTAGAATGATTCCATGTATGCATGACCCTTGGTGGGAATGATTCACGTTTCCCGTTAACGGCAGCACCCGCCTGGGTGCAAAAGTCTGTTGGAGTGTAGGAATGTACCTGAGTTAACTTTCCCGTGCTCTAGACGACTGCATAGCGAACTAACACTTAGTATGTGTTGGATAGCTTTCGTGATCAAGTGGAAATTTGAGAATGAATATGGATGTGCATTTGCATTGGACTGTTATTCCCTACCATGATGATTGTTCGGTTGACTGCTTCTGCACATTTCGCCCCTTTATTTAAATCCCAAAATATGTCTCGACACCACCTTCGCTCGGCAGAGCTCAAACTCTCCTCCTGCAACCTACCAGGGCCACGGACAGATTCCTCACAGCTACATGACACTTTTTTCAAATGCAGACGTTTTGGCCAATCAGTCTCCACAGCAAAAAGTAGGCACTTCTATTGACCATTTCCTGGGAACGCTCATAGAACTACTGTAAAGTACTGCTACATGCCTAAACTTTCGGTAGTTCGTTCCCAAAGACACCAGACATTCTGTGGGAAACACTCGCCTTTGAAACAGTACAGGTCGGGCCAGGCTGCACTCGTTAGGCGAAATACAGATGCTGTCATCCACAATAGCGGCCAACATTCGGCGGCTTCCGCGGCTCAGAAATGATACGTTCCATTATAACTCCATGCCTGGGATTTGTTTGTCTGACAAACTGATTGAAAAGACAGTGCAGGTTTAATCGAAAACAACGGTAGTCATTAGCAGCAGTAGTTAATGAATAAACATCGCACGATGCAAGCTGCTAGGCAGCAGTAGCAGCAGCTGATCCACATGCTGCATGTCACCACATTGCCACGTGGCATCCTATAGCTGCGGCTCACAAGAGTGCAATCTACGGTAGTAGCAGACACAGCTGTTCCACGCACACACACTTAACACGCCTCACCATATCACTGACGAGCTATTTTCATGCTGCAATGCGTAGCTGCAATTGCCGTACGAAGTTATGTTGAGCAGTAGGTGCAGTGTTCGTAATTTTTCAGCTCTTCTCAACCACAGCACTTGAGCAGGAAGTGATTGTGAGTCTACGGCTATTGGAAGTGACTCTGTTAGCCCATAGAGGAAGAAAGCAGTAGGATAAGATTCGATGAGTGTTATATTTAATCAGATGATTAGCCAATTGTATACTAAATAGAAACGTTTAGAGATGATATAATGAACAATTTGGACAGTCAATTTGATAATTCCGTGGAGTATTTAAAGAATGAAATTGTCGGTTCAGACAGTAAATTGGGGGAATTAAATTTAATATTTGGGGAGACAGAGCAGAATTAGCCACAGACACAAATCGATAAGCAGCACTCAAAGCAAGAATCAGATAACTCATCAGGATAGCAGACAGGATAGAAATTCGGGAAACAGTAATCAGAATAATAACAGGGACAGATGCAGCTGAAGCTGAGGTCAGGGGGAAGGTACAGCTATGTCGCTAGGGATGCTCAGATAAAGTAGGCTCTGGTTGAGGCAGGCAAAAAGGTTCAGGCAAGTAATGAGGAAACAAAAGTTGTGCTGAGAAGTGAAGTGACAAGCACAGCTGGCAATACAGGGACGGAGATATATGAAATAACTGTAGGGAAAGATGCTAGTGGAATAAGCAGTTTGGAGCTAAACTTTCTGCAGATGTTGGGTGGTCTATTATGTAGGTTTCTAATACCAAACCATCTTCTGGTGAAAGTAAGTATCATGCAGTACTCTTTCTTGCTGCTTGTAAAGACTGTTTTGAGCAA
The DNA here is from genome assembly GCF_023898315.1 of Schistocerca nitens. NCBI lineage: Eukaryota > Metazoa > Arthropoda > Insecta > Orthoptera > Acrididae > Schistocerca > Schistocerca nitens. The sequence goes on from NC_064616.1 coordinate 973,206,983, forward strand.
GGTATAAACCACGAGTCTAAGTTTGTGAAAGAGTTGCTGGAGGGATCTGCTCAGACCTGGGAAAATCCAAGTTCTGGCCAGTTTGTCTCTTATGAAGTGTTTGGGCAATTGTTTTTAAATAGCTCTTGGAGCCTGGCAAAACAGAGTGAATTTCTCAATGGCTCAGTGTACAGGGCAGGCAGATTTATTATGAGGGAGTGTTGCCAGGAGAAGCTAAGAAAGTTGGTGCATCTGGGTCGGCCACTGGGTATGTTAACAGACATACACACATTAAAAGTATATTTGCCTGAACTAATACAACGGGAGCTAATACACTGTCCCACTCATTGAGTAGAAAGTTATACAAACGTGGAAAAAATGGATCAGACAACGTACCATAGACTCAATTCGGTAAGCAATGCTTAAGGCAAGAATCGGAGAACTCAACATGATAGGAAACATGACAGAAACTGGGAAACAGTAGTCAGAATAACAACAGGAACAGAGACCATGATGACAATTCGGGAGGCAATAGGGGAACGTTTAATGAAGAAAACAGCAATCAGGGGGGTCACTGCGAAAACAGTTATAGAAATGAGACAAGACAACACAAGATAAAAAGTAAGGACTGTTGAAAATTTTTCTTGATGATTGGGCCTGCAGTAAAACAGAGTTCAAATTATTAGAGGGGAACAGCAAAAACAGAATTCGGGAAACTGAAATCTGTTCCTACTGATGGCTGATTTGGAATAATGAATTATGATAGAATTAGGACCAAGAAACAGGATAATAATAGGTTTAACATCATGAGATTTCATAATAGCAATAAAATTAAACAGGTTTATGGGGAGATTGGTGTAGGTAGATTGTAGGAGGACATTAAGTAAGGGACAACTTTGTTAAGATGCAAATAACCAAGCGGGAGCAATTAATATTGGAGGTTTATTCGACAAAGAATATAATAAGGTTAATGAGGTTGAAGGAAACAGTGTGAGTCTGGGAGCCTTGATAGCTTGTGGAAATTCAGAGTTTCAATTAGCAGTGGTGGAGGAAATAAATGCGTTCTGTAATAGTATGGATGAATGTGTGATTGGCAAGACAAATAGATTTGTGTAAAGCGGTATTTGCTGAACTTGAAGTTGATATATGTTGTTTATAGGCAATGGGGCCCATGTCTGGAGTTTTTGGGGATGGAAATGTACAAAGATGTAGATGTTCCAGTAATGAGCTTGAGATTAATCGTGTGCAGACAGTGGAACCTGTGTCAGGTGTTTTAGGTGGTTGTGTTTCTGTTGTGCAGAGTGTAGCTGTAGATGATCTTTTCGTGGTAGATACTGTGGAGGATGCCATGAAGGCAACAGATTTAAATTATGTTGCAAATGTTCAGAATGCAGAGGGGCTGCAGCACATTTATTTGTTGACTGTGAACAGCAGTTGGCTGCAGATAATGATGACACCAGCAAACCTTGGTCGAATAAGAGAGAGAATGATTTTCGTGCTAGTGAGTAGATAGCTAGCGCTAATTTATTTCAGGAAGACAGGGATATTCATAAGTTTAATTATGATTAGCAGATAGGGGAGCTAAGTGAGAAGAATACTGAATATAAACGTGCTATTGATCAAATATTTCGCGAGGATGAAGATTTAAAATTAT